>NW_020664409.1:51803322-51818182 GCF_002925995.2 Terrapene triunguis | reverse complement strand
TTGGGGTGCGGGAAGGGGTGCAGGCTCTGGGGTGGGGCTGGGGATGACGGGTTTGGGGTGCAAGTGGGTGCTCTGGGCTGGGATCAAGCGGTTTGGAGGGTGGGAGGGGGGATCAGGGTGGGGGAAGGGGGAAGGGGGTTGGGGTGCGGGGGAGGCTCAGGGGTGCAGACTTCGGACAGCACTTACCTCAAGCAGCTCCCGGACGCAGCAGCAGCAGCAGCAGCAGCAGCATGTCCCTTCTCCTGCTCCTAAGCGGAGCCACGGCTAGGCAGCTCTGCATGCTGCCCCGTCCGCAGGCACCGCCCCTGCAGCTCCCATTGGCCACAGCTGCTGCTATGCGTAAGAACTGGAGGGAAGCCATGCCGCTGCTTCTGGGAGCCGCGTGGGGCAGCCCCCGACCCTGCTTCCTGGCTGGAATGCCAGAGCGGGACAAGCCCCGGACCCCACTCCCTAGCGGGAGTTCGAGGGCCAGATTAAAATGGGTGGCAGGCCGGATCCGGCCCGCGGGCCACAGTTTGCCCACCCCTGTTCTACATTAAAGACAATATTTCTTCCAAACCCTCTAATACTGCAAAATGTGAGACTGTTGAAAATGTTATTGAAGCTCTACCAAATGTAACACTGAGTGAAACCCTGGTGTAAATTTACAGTGCTATATATATTTTTTAATAAGTAATATTTATTAAGGGGAATTTAAATAATGCAAGTCTTTTGGGAATTAGGGCCCATCCCCACTACCATTTTGTGACAGATCTTCACCTGAGTTTCATTTCACCTCTTTTTTGCCCAGGCTATGTTCTTATTTCTTCGTGCATCTGCCTCAACATGTTTTTGCAATTTTGCTTTCCATTTTTGATTCCTGATTTTTCCTCCCTGCTGCTTTGACATTCTCATCCTTTTCTCTTCATTTGTCTCCTTGTCTTCGCCTTGTTATGATGTTCTCACCTCTTTTCTGTCCTATAGCACCCTTCTCCTCCTTGTATCATTTTCTCCAACCTGTCTTACTCTTTTTCTAGATCCCTACCCATTCTAACACAAACACTTGGTTTTGCTCTCCTTTCTGTCTTCCCCTTTCCTTGGGATACAGCTGGCAACATGAAAGTATTTCCAAGAACAATTCTGCCAACTAGCAGATGATGGATAATTCTCTGGGCATTCTGCTGAACTTTACATTAAAAAGTCTCCTTATAAAGTGAGAGGAGAAAAAAATGCAAATAAAGCATTCAAAATTCACTAGAATGCACACAGCCTGCACAAGGCTCCTTCAACTCACTAGCTGATTTGAAGAAAAAAAGATCTGAAAACATTCACCCCTTTCAACCCCATTTCTCTACCCCTGCTCCCACACAGCTTCTCCTCTTATCCCCACATGGCTTCCACCTCTTGATTTCCACCCATTGCTTCGCCTACCCTACGGCTTGACCCATATTTCCCCAGGATTTCATTTTGTCCAGCGAGCGCAGAAGCCTCTCCCACCTGCTGAGTCACCATCTCTCCTCCACCCCCCGACCAGCTGCCTCTCTCCACCCATGCATCTGATTCCCAGATCCATCACATGCTGTGCTGAGCAGCTAACAGAAGCAGCCGGCAGGCAGCAGTCAAGGGGGCTGCTGAGCAGCTGCTTTCCATGCAGTGCTGGGACATGGGCTGGGACAACTGCTCATATGATTTATTAGACTTATTGAATCAGACCTTATGACTGCATTCCAACAATTGTCTCCAAATATTTATGGGTAGTGCTACTTGGGATTGATTTCTCATATACTGAGGGATTGAAAAATGGAATATACTCTACCGTAGTGTATCTGCCACCTATACATACAACAAAAAGCTCATGTCTGATTGGGCATATCAATCGAGATATAGTGATGGCAAACTTCAAATCAGATCTCTTGTCTTTTTCATCATCCACAAAAAGTACAGATGCTTAGTCAAACCTGTTAAGTTAGGTTGGAAAAGGCTCTCAAGAGTTCCAGTACTTCTCAGTGGGAAACACTGTCAGAGCAGTGCTATTTTAAGTGGAAGCAGGAAGTTCAGAGACTCAGTAAAACCAAAGTTGTGTGCATGCGTGTGGCTCATTCAAGCCTCAAGAGGTTTGGTTTTAGGCTAAGATTCACATCTGCTCTTATTTTATCTAAACCAGGTTGCCCACCTCTCATTATCAGGTGCATTATTTAGTGCTGGAAAGTTTCATATGAAAAGATTGGGGAACTTTTCCTTGAAGAACTTTCAACTTTATACTAAATTAGAACATTTCAACTCTGCATCCCAAGCCTAAATTTTCTTTAATCAAGAAGTATATCTATATTAACGCAGGCTTCACTCTGCAAGTTTGCAAATGCTTAAGTGTTGGTTTAATGATACTGTGAAAATTTAGACACAAACTTTCAGCTTTCTCTCATAAGATTCACCACAATAATAAAATAATTGTTGCATTCAGGATAAGTTTGATGCTGCTTCACATTTAAACATACTACAGTGTAATCCTGTAAAAACCATCACGAGACCATAGGCAATGAATGAAGTTCCGGTAGCTTGCTACTCAAAACTATAAGTAAAATAGGAAAGACACAACCACCAGTACACAGAACAGTCAAGGCAGAACAATGGTTTCAGAGCAATAAACCTATCTCCCAGGGTCTGAATAGGTATATAATTCAAAAACAAACACTCTCTTTCAGCTGGAAGTAACTTACCTGAAGGACAGGCACTTTTTGTGGAGTATTCTGTGGTGACTGGTGAAGCTGTGCCCAAGGCTGGTGGTGGGGATGTGGTGGTGAAGACTGATGATGTATCCCTGGATGAGGTGGCATGGGAGGACAAGTTGGCATTTGCTGTTGAAAAGACGGCTGTTGGCTGGGATGCTGCTGGCCAGATATCAGTCGTTCTTGTATTGCTTGTGGATCTGCAAGGCCAACACCTGGACAACCATTTGGTCTCATGTGCCCACCCATCTCCCGTGGAGTTGAAGACATACCCATAAATGGACGACTCTGTTGCATGTTTCGGGGGCCCATATTCCTCTGTCCAATTCCCATGGCACCAGGGGGCTGGTGTGACGGCTGAGGATGGGGTATATTTGGATAACTACCAACTTCCATTGGTATTCCAGCACTACCAGGCCTAACCTGTGGAGGAGGGGTACCTGCTGGATTACTCATTGCTTTCATAGGTGACATGGGAGGTGGAGAGGCATAAGTTCCCTGAGGCTGTGAAGGGTGCATAGTTTGTGTGTTCATTTGGTTGAGTGAGCCACTAGGGTGAATGGGCTGCTGGTGCATTAGTCCTTGACCACTGTTTGATGGAAATCCTACAGCATTTGTGTATCTTGGTACAGATTGATTCATTGGAGTGTTATTTGTAAGGCCTAAATTCTGATTCATCCCTGTATTGTTAACTAATCCCTGATTTAGGTTACTGTAAGGATATCGAGAATACTGCCCTGAGTTGTTTATAGTAGGTGAGGGTACTGTCTGGCTCCGAGAACTAAAATTAAGTGTTTGTGGCCTAACAGCACCCTGCTGAGGAGGATTAGGGGAGAATCTGGGACTGTGGGCTACTGATTCTCCATGGAGCGCAGTGGGGGGATGGTGGTGAAATTGTTGGACTGAGTGTCGCAAAGAAGGTGCCATGCTAGGATTCTGTTGGGGCACATGAGACAAGTGGCCAGGTCCTGAGGTGGCAATGAAAGGATTTCCCTGATTAAGGCCTTCTTGACCTTGAGAAAATTGGTTCATCCTCTGCTGTTGTGGTTGACCATGCTGTTGCATTGAAAAATCACCACGAGCCATGTAGTTTCCCATTTGCTGCATGTGCTGAGAATGGCCCTGCCCAGGGGGTCCTGACGGTGTCTGTGGTGGCTGCGTCGGTTGCTGCTGCTGCTGCTGGTATGGTGCTCTTATTTGGTCGGGCACCTGAACAGCCCGTGGTCCCCACATGGAGCCACTGTCTACAAAGGGTTGCCCATGCCTTTCATTCTGCATACTAGGATAGACTCCCATCTGACCACCAGTGCCACTGCCATGAGGAACCTGAGGAACTGGAGGGTTGTGATACTGTGAGTGAGGAGATGCTATACCATTCCCAGGAGCATTACTCATCATTCTGTTAGGCTGATCCATCAGATGTATTTTTTGCTGTTCATATTGATTATAGTGATCAAAGTGGGTCAACTTTGCTTGGTTTTGATTGGTGGGAGGATGATGAAGAGAAGACTGTAAGGAGGGGAATCCTTGATCTATGGGCATTTGCTGCCCCATAGGATTTACTGTATTTTCAGGATATCCACATTCTCCAAGACTTTCCAGCCCTTCACTGAAAATATTCCCATCTTCTCCAAATAGACTCATCATTCCTGGATCTGCCATCTTTTTTCAGCACAAAGCTCCTCAGAGCTACAAGTAGAAAGCTAGTCTGTGCTTCACCTCACTGAGGTGTTTGTCCTCAAAGCCTTTAATCCTCAACTAATCTCCTTCATGTCATTCCGTATTTCCTTAATTCTTTCAGACCACGTAGTGTCAGCCAAAGTCTGGTTACCGATCCTAGAAAAGAGAGGAAAAAGAAAATTGGAAACAAATAATAAAATAGTCATACAATATTATAAACACACCTGACTCTGTTAGATGACACTAGATTGTTTCAGACGCTGAAGTGTATTTTTTAAATCTATTTCACTTTAAGAAAAACTCATTAGCTTCTATCAGAAGCTTTATTATGATAGGGCGCTAGAGAGCAAGCAAAACACTAACCTTAACCTTAAATTAATCCATTCACTACACTTCCTAGTGTTCCATTCTTGGATGGAACAGAACAAAAGAACACAACATGCAGCAGCAGCAGCTGCCACAGCAGGCAGGCAGATGTATGAATATAGCCAAGCAGCCCATCTGCTGAACTAAAGCCCTGAAAATGCTCTAGTTACCAACAGCATGTCCTTAACCTTATTCCCCTGAGCAGTGTAATCAGATGAGCAGGCAGCAGCATCAAGGGCTATGATAAGCTAAAGTTAGTTAAATGGACAACAGGATTGTGCAAACACCAGTAGTGACCCTTTTAAAAACTAGAGATTTTAAAACTGTACATTTATATAAAAATTAAGGTGTTATTTTGCATAACAGCAGCGATACAGGTCACAAATGGCTACTTTGTTAAATTAAAAATGGAACTATACAATATTGTTTCCCTCATAGCAAAACTATGCAGTTATTAGCTTCAAAACTGAAATAAAAATGAAAAGTTTTCATTCTGCAAGAGGGCAGATTTCTAAATGCCATGTTCAAACTAATACTCATGGCTCCAAACCCACTGCAGATCAAATCCATGCTAGAATTTGTCTGTGGATAAAGGAAGTTCAATCACTGGGGTTCACTATTCACCTTCAGGCAAACTCTTACTAATGACATAATACACATTTGTGACTACATACTAAAATGCTTCAGAGTAAGACACATTCTGCTTTGTATACAGTTGGTATTCCTCCTGAAAACAAAACTCCAACTAACTACGAAGAACTGGTCACGGCTATAGTATTTATTCATTTAAATACTTATGTCAGGTAATTATTACTGTTTGCAGTATTGTTGTAGCTGTGTTGGTTCCTGGACATGAGAAACACAAGGTGTGCAAGGTCATATCTTTTATTGGACCAACTTCCCTTGGTGAAAGAGACAAGCTTTTGAACTACAGAATTCTCTCTCAGGCCCAGACCTGAAGATGAAATCTGTAGTTCAAAAACTTGTCTCTCTCAGTTAAGTATTACAGCACATGATGTTCAGTTAAAAACTTTACATTTATAGTGACAGGTTACTTTCCAAACAAAGGTTCCAAGAAAGTTCTAGCTTTTTCCATACAGGACTCATCTAAGTTTAGGATGGGATGAATGACATTTTCTTAAAAGTCATCTGCAAGTGGGATTATGCTCTTTTATGATTATTAAAAAGAGGACCTAAACAAAATCTAATTTTTTTATATTAGAAATTCAGATTCTGTGATCTATGGCTGGAGGACATCTCAACATGGTAAGGGGGCTTGTCCACATGGCAATTGGAACCAAAATAATTAACTCCATTGTAACTAACGTTGTAAACTATTATTTCAGTACAATTCTGTTTGAGAACACTTATTTCTGAGTTATCAAAAGAGTTACTGTTTAAAACTTTGTTTTTATTAATACCTATTTAATTTAATAGCCAACATTTTGGAGAAAGGCCATCTTTTGATCTTTCAACCACCATTCCTTCAATTGGAGGTGTGAGCTAACATGATATATTCTGTATCTTCCAGCAAAACCAAGAGAGATACTGCAAAGGGAAAAATAAATAGATTTTTGGCTGTGCATTTATTTAACCACTTTCCAAAGATCTCTATACAAAAAGAATACAAGCTCCCCTTCCTGTTTTTAAAAAAATATCCATTGATTACCACTTTTAAACGACAATCAATCCAGTAAAATCTAGATCATTTAGGGTAAATTTCTTGAGTCTCAAATATCCTTAGAAGTACAAACTCATTAATAAATCAGTTACAAAGGACATAATTTTAGAGGTGTTTAAATATTTAAGTATTAACAAACTTCAAGTCAGAAAAATCAAACCTATTAATCGTAAGGCCTGTTTCACTCATGCAATCTTATAGCACAAAGCTGCCCCATAAGCTAGGCTAAACTGTTACTTTGAACTTTCTTTGCATAGAGCAGTGGTTCTTAACCCGTTGCCCAATCAGCGCACAGCTGCAGCCCATGTGAGATCCTCAGGGCCATACAGTATGTGTGTGTGCGCAGCCCACAATGGTAAATACGTTGAGAACCACTGGCATAGAGGAATCCCTCCAGTGGCTTAGGGCCACTTCATCAGCTCCTACATTACCACTCCACCTGGCAGTTGGTATAATACATATAGCAGCTGGGGCACCCCTCTACATAGTCAGCCTCCAGCTATCAGAAAAGCCTCCTTGCCAAGGAGTGGATTAGCTCCTGGAGTTCCAGGGAAGCCTAAAAGGTGACTTACAGCCACAATAGCTTCCTACTGCCCATCTTCTCTTGCATGGAACACAGTTTGGGAAAACCACAGAATCTGGCTCAAGCTGCCCAATCATCTAACTGTTCAGTTATGTAGCATAATATACAGGTTAGAATTTGTTCATCAATACACCTTCTTATAAACAATTATGCCTTAAAAAAAAAAAAAAAAGTGGGAGAAAGAAACAAGGGTTGGGGAGAGAGATAAAAAAAAGTCCCTTGCTGCCAATTACACAGGCTTTGGGATTCAGTAACTGAAATCTACAAGTAAAAATTCTCACTCTGGTAAGTGTCATGGCCTTTCCAATCCAGTTTCTCCAGAAATTAGGTTCAAATGCATGAAAATTAAACTGTTATATTTGAATGCTTAGTTTATTTTCCATGAGCTGACAGGCTTCCACGGAAACGCCAGTGGGAGCCAGCCACCGGTAGCAGAGTCAATTTCAGATGATGGTGGTCAGTGCCTGCTACTATTTCCATGGAAACTGGTGAAAACAAGGTAATAGGTTTTGTTTAACAATTCACTTTATTTCTGCCCATTTGACCCCAATTTCTGCAGAAAGTAGACTGGAAAGGCCGCACTGAAGAGCTGGTAGTCTGTAGCTGAACTAAAGCTACCCTCACTTAGACTACAGGCTCTCTGATGGAAGCTACAGAGACTAAGACCACTGTGGATTTTCAGGTATGTAGTATTTCTAAGCCATAAACTTAAGATGCAGTGTACAGAAATTTGTTTCTTTAACTACATTACTGACATCTTTGATTACTATAAATGAAAATACAATTTACTTGTTACTATTTATGCTTTTTGCATATGTTCTGCATTTCTCATCTTGGACAATGAAAAGAGTTTCTCTTTCGGGTTATTAGTGCTCCAATGCTCGGGATTCAAAGAATGCATGAAAATATTTGTTTAGAGACAAGCGTCTGCATTAGTTTCAATTACAGGAACATTTCTGTTAGCCTTATTTTTAAGGGTTTTTTATATTTAAATTTGGTATCATATATAAAAGTTGATTGTGGCCATTTAAACGGGAAGCAATAATTTAGCTGTCCTTACACTTTTTAAAAAAAATGGGTTACTGCTAGAAAACAACAATCAAGAAGTTTGGTTATCCCAGATATCTACTTCTGTCAGGAAGATAGATCTTCTATGAAATATTTGTATCTCAGGAGTTTAAGCATTATACAAAGTGTGTAGTTACTAAGAAAGCTATTACAATATATAATTAAGATGATCATCCAGAGAAAAATCAAATCAAAATACATACATTGACTTTTAAATTGTCATTTCCAGATTTCCTAAGCAGGGTATCTTACCAAAAAAAAAAAAAAATTTAATCTTAGTGGTGCTTAGGTCTTAATTTCAAATAAAACAGTGCTATGAAACAGATTCTGAAGGTCTCATATTTGGTAGAGCAAAGAGCTTAAGTGAGCAAGTTCATCAGCTCAGTAGAGCAAACAACTTGCTCTACTAAATGTTATGCCTTTAACAGTGCCTAATGATCAGTGCAAAATGTACTCAAATGGTAGTTTGTTGATGAAGATTAAAATTTAAGCATTCGACTTGGCTATTAAAAAAAGTTACGTAGTTTTAGGACTATTGGTGGTGGTGTGAAAAGTTCTCGGCATTATAAAAAGTTCAGTGTTTGTGTGTACTGCATCCTCTTCACTGCCATCATTTCCAAAATGTCTTAAAATTGAGAGTTCTGTTTCCATAGAGTAGACAAACAGGCTAGCCCATCTTTCTGTTAAGAACGTATAAATAGTTTGGGCATGAGAGATTTATAGTCTTGAAGAAAGGGATGCTCTGAGCACCTTGGAAGATCAGGCTACCAGGGTTGTTTGCATTTAATAAATAAAACAATTATGTTAATGCAATGTTAAGGTTGCATAGCTAAAATAATGCAAATTAAAAATCCAAAAACAATGTTAAGATAGCCTCCAAAGGAAAAAAAGAATCTATGCATTTTTTTTATTTTTTTTAAACTTTGACATAAATAAGGCCTGATCTTTTATTTATTTTTGTGCTGGGGGAGAGAAAAGGTTTTTTCCGCCCACCCATTACAGAAATATCAGCAATATATACTCGTCTTCCCTGTTTTTCTGGAGGACCATGGAAATGGAAGTGAGAGCTTTCGAAGCCCTCAGTTAAAGGGACAGATTTACTGACAGTATGCGGAAGCTGCAGTTCAACAGAGTCAGGAGACTAGGCTTGCAGGGCTGTAAAATTATGGTGTAGCCATTCAGGCTCGGGCTGAACATTCAAACATCTTAGCTGTTTGTCTGGCATTTGAATTAAATCATTACAAACAAAAGTCTTTATGCAGCCCTACTACAAAATTCTCTCCTCTCAGATTTTAAACTTATTTGTGACATCAGAATCTTACTTGTTCTCCAGAGCTGAATTTCTAATTGGAAAAAGCCATTATTATTAAACCATTCAGACAGTCTTTATACATTTTGAGAGAATAAAAAGATCACCTTTTGGGGGAAGAGGGACGGGTGGGGCAGATTATCCTTTAAATTGGTTGAACTGTATATCCTAAATGTTTCAGGTTATACATTTTACAACTCTGTAGTACGCAATAAGTTATGCATTAACACAAGCATAAAAATATATCCAATGCAAATGAGAATGTGCTCTTGGAAGCTTAAAAAGTCAGCAATACACAATTGGATTTCAACTGTGCAGCCGGTACACAGTATTAATGAACTATTTGAAAAATAACTTACTCGGTCTATGAAAGAGATAGATTTGAAAGCCTCACTCTCCCAAGGCAATGACATGGTGAGAAGGCTAGCCCAAGCCACCACGAAGGTGTCCCTAGATTCTGTCTCAGGGCTCCATCTTTTACCCTCTGGCTAGTAGGGGTTCAAAAATTTGAAAAATTCTGTCATATTTGAAAATTGGTGTCAAACAGCTTTCTCCATCTTCTCCCAATCCCTAATGGGATTTAAAACCTTTGCCCCTCCAGTCTATTCCCCTTATGACAGAGAAGAAAAGAACTCCATTGTAATATAAAAGGGAGTTATTTATTTAGGTCATTGGACACAGATAGAGATTATTCTTTCTGGCGTGCTAACTCCTAACCTAGACACAGATTGTGCTTCCTAGTATTCCCATAAAAGAGATCCCTGAATTTTAGCCCAGGTAGGGCTAGAAGGGAGTGGTGACTACACTACACTGAACAGATTCCAAATAGCTCAGCACCGTGGTTGAGAGAGAATGGTCAACTGAGGGCTTGTCTACACTTACGTTTTATAGCGCTCTAACTTGCTGGCTCAGGGGTGTGAAAAATCACCCCCCTGATCGCAGCAAGTTTGAGCGCTTTAAAGCGCTAGTGTAGACAGGTTCTGAGCGCTGGGAGCTGCGCTCGGAGCTAATTCCCTCGTGGACGTGGATTACCAGGAGCGCTGAGAGAGCTCTCTCCCAGTGCTCGTGTGCAACCACACTCGCACTTCAAAGCGCTGCCACGGGAGCGTTCCCCGCGGCAGCGCTTTGAAGTTTCCAATGTAGACGTACCCTAAGGAACTTACAACAGATGTTGAACTCTGAATCTTTCTACACCAACAGGATAGTAGTTTTCAACAACAGTTGAGAGAGTTGTGGATCTGGCGAGGTGAGGACAAACTTTAATACTCCACGTCGAACAAGCTAAGATTTTCTAGCACAGGCAGCCTTCCTGTTACAAAACGACCGAGCAACAACTTGTTTCTGCTTGAGCCCTCTTGAGCCAGTCAGAAAGAAGATGTTTTTTAACATCAAAGACGGTGGAATTTCTTTAGGATTTTATAAAATTCAGATATCCACTGCACATCCTCAGAAGTGATATTCTCACATAAAAAAAATGTGTTAACCTTAATGAGGACTATGTTCTGTTTCAAACATCAGCCATTTGTACCACAAAAAAGTATTTAAAAATATAATTTCAGAAAGTAGTAAGTTCTCTTCTCTCTCCTACAACTCAAAAACAGCAGAAAGGATTTTGAGACTTTCCAAAAGAGACCAAGCATAGGAAAATTCTGCCCCAAAAGCAGATGTTTCACAGGTTTAGAAGCATGAGAAAATGGAAGTGGTGTTAACAGAAATTTTTTGTTGTCTTCACTAAACCACAGGTAACCAATGTCTTCTATAATTTCACTTAACCTGGCATTACTGTCACAATGCTTCTGGTCCTCAGGGATTTCTCTACAACCTCATGAACATCCCCATGCTCCTCCACACTCTGTGGTGCAGTGTTGCCAATTTAGTCATTTTCCAATCCCGCTCCTATAAATTCTAACACCCCCTCTAATTTCAACTCCTGGGAGAAACACTGCCTATAAGAGCCTATGCATGCAGGCTTGTTAACATTGCCTAGAGATATCACTGTTGGTTATTTCCTCCACTTCCAAAATAGTTTATTGCTTAGCAACCCCATATGCCTCAATAGCCTCTACTCAGTATTTTAAGGCCTAACTGACTTAGAAGCCTAAGGGTATGTCTACACTACGAAATTAGGTCGAATTTATAGAAGCCGGTTTTACAGAAATCAGTTGTATACAGCCGATTGTGTGTGTCCCCACATAAAATGCGGACCGCGTCCACAGTACCGAGGCTAGTGTCGACTTCCGGAGCATTGCACTGTGGGTAGCTATCCCACAGTTCCCGCAGTCTCCGCCGCCCATTGGAATTCTGGGTTGAGATCCCAATGCCTGAATGATGCAAAACAGTGTCGCGGGGGGGTTCTGGGTACATGTCGTCAGGCACCTCCCCCTCCGTCAGAGCAACGGCAGACAATCGATTCGCGCCTTTTTACCTGGGTTACCTGTGCAGACAACATACCACGCCAAGCATGGAGCCCGCCCAGCTCAGCTCACCGTCACCATATGTCCTCTGGGTGCCGGCAGACGTGGTACTGCATTGCTACACAGCAGCAGCTAATTGCCTTTTGGCAGTAGACGGTGCAGTATGACTGGTAGCCTTCATCGGCGATCTGGGTGCTGGCAGACGTGGGGCTACATTGCACACAGCAGCAGCCCCTTGCCTTTTGGTAGAAGATGGTATATTACGACTGGTATCCGTCATCATCGTACTGCAGTGGCTGTCAATCATGGGCACCTGGGCAGACATGCTCAGTCCTATCGAACTGTCTTGATGATGATGGCTATCAGTCGTAGTATGCTATTTTCTGCCAAGCGCCCAGTATTTTCTGCCAAGCACCCAGAAGATGCCGAGGGCTATCAGTCATGCTGCACCATCGTCTGCCAGCTTAAGATGTAAAAAATAGATTTGTTCTGTATTCATTTGCTTCCCTCTCCCTCCGTGAAATCAACGACCTGCTAAACCCAGGGTTTTGAGTTCAATCTTTGGGGGGGGGGGGGGGGGGGATTCTGTGTGACAGTTGTTTGTGTTTCTCCCTGATGCACAGCCACCTTTGTTGATTTTAATTCCCTGTACCTGTACACCATGTAG
The DNA here is from genome assembly GCF_002925995.2 of Terrapene triunguis. Classification (NCBI taxonomy): domain Eukaryota; kingdom Metazoa; phylum Chordata; order Testudines; family Emydidae; genus Terrapene; species Terrapene triunguis. Next base: position 51,805,709 of record NW_020664409.1, on the reverse strand, counting down.
TCACTCGCCCCTCCCTCCCTCCGTCCATCAGATACTAGTTTCGCGCCTTTTTTCAGACCAGACGCCATAGCACTGGGATCATGGAGCCCGCTCAGATCACCGCGGCAATTATGAGCACTATGAACACCACCCGCATTGTCCTGGAGTATATGCAGAGCCAGGACATGCCAAAGCAAAACCAGGACCAGCCGAGGAGGCGATTGCAGCGCGGCAATGAGAGTGATGAGGAAATTGACATGGACATAGACCTCTCACAAGGCACAGGCCCCAGCAATGTGCAAATCATGGTGTTAATGGGGCAGGTTCATGCCGTGGAATGCCGATTCTGGGCACGGGAAACAAGCACAGACTGGTGGGACCGCATCGTGCTGCAGGTGTGGGACGATTCCCAGTGGCTGCGAAACTTTCGCATGCGTAAGGGCACTTTCATGGAACTTTGTGACTTGCTTTCCCCTGCCCTGAAGCGCCAGAATACCAGGATGAGAGCAGCCCTCACAGTTGAGAAGCGAGTGGCGATAGCCCTGTGAAAGCTTGCAATGCCAGACAGCTACCAGTCAGTCGGGAATCAATTCGGAGTGCGCAAATCTACTGTGGGGGCTGCTGTGATCCAAGTTGCCAGGGAAATGAAAGACCTGGTGATATCAAGGGTAGTGACTCTGGGAAACGTGCAGGCCATAGTGGATGGCTTTGCTGCAATGGGATTCCCAAACTGTGGTGGGGCGATAGACAGAACCCATATCCCTATCTTGTCACCAGAGCACCAAGCCACCGAGTACATAAACCGCAAGGGGTACTTTTCAATGCTGCTGCAAGCCCTGGTGGATCACAAGGGACGTTTCACCAACATCAACGTGGGATGGCCGGGAAAGGTACATGATGCTCGCGTCTTCAGGCACTCTGCTCTGTTTCGAAAGCTGGAAGAAGGGACTTTCTTCCCGGACCAGAAAATAACCGTTGGGGACGTTGAAATGCCTATCGTGATCCTTGGGGACCCAGCCTACCCCTTAATGCCATGGCTCATGAAGCCGTACACAGGCAGCCTGGACAGGAGTCAGGACCGGTTCAACTACAGGCTGAGCAAGTGCCGAATGGTGGTGGAATGTGCATTTGGACGTTTAAAAGCGCGCTGGCGCAGCTTACTGACTCGCTCAGACCTCAGCGAAAAGAATATCCCCATTGTTATTGCTGCTTGCTGTGCGCTCCACAATATCTGTGAGAGTAAGGGGAAGACATTTATGGCGGGGTGGGAGGTTGAGGCAAATCGCCTGGCCACTGATTACGCGCAGCCAGACTCCAGGGCGGTTAGAAGAGCACAGCAGGGCGTGGTGCGCATCAGAGAGGCTTTGAAAACGAGTTTTGTGACTGGCCAGGCTACGGTGTGAAACTTCTGTTTGTTTCTCCTTGATGAACCCTCCGCCCCCCCCCCTCCCCCCGCCGGTTCACTCTACTTCCCTGTAAACCAACCACCCCACCCTCCCCTCCCCCCTTCGAGCACCACTTGCAGAGGCAATAAAGTCATTGTTACTTCACATTCATGCATTCTTTATTAATTCATCACACAACTAGGGGGATAATTGCCAAGGTAGCCTGGGATGGGTGGGGGAGGAGGGAAGGAAAAGGACACACTGCAGTTTAAAACTAACTCTTATTGAAGGCCAGCCTTCTGATGCTCAGGCAATCATCTGGGGTGGAGTGACTGGGTGGCCGAAGGCCCCCCCACTGTGTTCTTGGGCGTCTGGGTGAGGAGGCTATGGAACTTGGGGAGGAGGGCTGTTGGTTACACAGGGGCTGTAGCGGCGGTCTCTGCTCCTGCTGCCTTTCCTGCAGCTCAACCATACGCTGGAGCACATCAGTTTGATGCTCCAGCAGCCGGAGCATCGACTCTTGCCTTCTGTCTGCAAGCTGACGCCACCTATCATCTTCAGTCCGCCACTTGCTCTGTTCATCCCGCGATTCAGCCCGCCACCTCTCCTCTCGTTCATACTGTGCTTTTCTGTAGTCTGACATTGACTGCCTCCACGCATTCTGCTGTGCTCTGTCAGCGTGGGAGGACATCTGGAGCTCCGTGAACATATCATCCCGAGTCCGCCGTTTTCTCCTTCTAATCTTCACTAGCCTCTGTGAAGGAGAAACATTTGCAGCTGGTGGAGGAGAAGGAAGAGGTGGTTAAAAAAGACATTTTAGAGAACAATGGGTACACTCTTTCACGTTAAATTTTGCTGTTCACATTACACAGCACATGTGCTTTCGTTACAAGGTCGCATTTTTCCTCTTCTATTGAGGGCCTGCCGGTTTGGTGAGAGAGATCACTCACGCAGTGCCAGGCAACAGATTTCGGCTTGCAGGCAGCCATGGTAAGCCACAGTCTTTTGGCTTTTTTAACCTTC
>NW_020664409.1:51548476-51802922 GCF_002925995.2 Terrapene triunguis | reverse complement strand
CATGCTTTGTTATGCAATGATTCCAGACTACGTGCTACTGGCCTGGCGTGGTAAAGTGTCCTACCATGGCGGACGGGATAAGGCAGCCCTCCCCAGAAACCTTTTGCAAAGGCTTTGGGAGTACATGAAGGAGAGCTTTCTGGAGAGGTCCCTGGAGGATTTCCGCTCCATCCCCATACACGTTAGACTTTTCCAGTAGCTGTACTGGCCGCGATTGCCAGGGCAAATTAATCATTAAACACGTTTGCTTTTAAACCATGTGTAATATTTACAAAGGTACACTCACCAGAGGTCCCCTGTGTGCCCTCAGGGTCTGGGAGCACGCCTTGGGTGAGTTCGGGGGTTACTGGTTCCAGGTCCAGGGTGATAAACATATCCTGGCTGTTGGGGAAACTGGTTTCTCAGCTCACAGCAGCAAGGAAGCGATCTACATTATCTTCATCCTCATCTTCCTCGTACCCCGAACCCGCTTCCCTGTGTTTCTCCAGTGAGGGAGTCATAGCACACGGTTGGGGTAGTGGTGGCTGCACCCCCTAGCATGGCATGCAGCTCCGCGTAGAAGCAGCATGTTTGCGGCTCTGCCCCGGACCTTCCGTTTGCTTCTCTGGCTTTGTGGTAGGCTTGCCTTAGCTCCTTAATTTTCACGCGGCACTGCTGTGCGTCCCTGTTATGGCCTCTGTCCTTCACGGCCTTGGAGACCTTTTCTAATATTTTGCCATTTCGTTTACTGCTACGGAGTTCGGCCAGCACTGATTCATCTCCCCATATGGCGAGCAGATCCCGTACCTCCCGTTCGGTCCATGATGGAGCTCTTTTGCGATCCTGGGACTCCATCACGGTTACCTGTGCTGATGAGCTCTGTGTGGTCACCTGTGCTCTCCACGCTGAGCAAACAGGAAATGAAATTCAAACGTTCGCGGGGCTTTTCCTGTCTACCTGGTCAGTGCATCTGAGTTGAGAGTGCTGTCCACAGCGGTCACAATGAAGCACTGTGGGATAGCTCCCGGAGGCCAATAACGTCGAATTCCGTCCACACTACCCCAATTCCGACCCGCTAAGGCCGATTTTATCGCTAATCCCGTCGGAGGTGGAGTAAAGAAACCGGTTTAAAGGGCCCTTTAAGTCGAAAGAAAGGGCTTCGTCGTGTGAACGTGTCCAGGCTTAATTCGATTTAACGCTGCTAAAGTCGACCTAAACTCATAGTGTAGACCAGGCCTAATAAGTCACCTTTTCAAAAGTGACAGACACTTAGGAGTGAGTCTCATCAACTTGCATTGAAACTTAAGGTTCACCTACACTTTGAGTAACTGTGGGTATGTCTACAACACACAGAATTTTCACAGGATTTTCACTGCACTGTAGCATTGGCCACATGGTGAGTTTACTGTGTGGCATGCCAGTGCATGTCTACACAGTAAAGAAAAACCCACAGCTGGCCCACACCTGTTGACTTGGGTTTTCAGGACTCCAGCTATGGGGCTGTTTCATTGCTGCAGAGATGTTCAGGCTCTGGGACCCACCCACCCCACATGGTCCTAGAGTCTTAGAGACTGAGCGTCTACACAGCAATGAAACAGCCCCACAGCTGGAGTCCTGCTAACCCGAGTCAGCAGGCAGGGGCCAGCTGTGGGTTTTTCTTTACTGTGTAGACATGCACTGGCGTGCCACACAATAAACTCACCATGTGGCCAATGCTACAGTGCAGTGAAAATCCTGGAGTGTGGCTTAAGCTAAGTCTACGCTAGCACTTTTGTTGGTAAAATTTTTGTCAGTCAGGGGTGTGAAAAACACACACCCCAGACCATCAAAAGTGCCAGCATGGACAGCACTATGTTGGCAGGAGGCGCTCTCCTGCCGACATAGCTACCGCCGCTCATTGGGAGTGGTTTAATTATGCTGGCAGGAGCGTTCTCTCCTGTGGGCATGCAGCAGTCCATAGCGTAGACCCTAAGGCTATGTCTACACTGCCCACGTTACAGCACGGCTGTGGCAGCGCTGTGACATGGGCAGTGTAGTCACGCTTTATTGCCGGGGGAGAGCTCTCCCGGCAATGATAAAAACACCCCGAACGAGGGGTGGTAGCTTTCTCGCCGGGAGCTTTTAAGCACTAACATTTTTGTCGTTCAAGGGGGGTGTTTTTTCACACCTTGAAAGACTAACGTTTTAGCTCTGAAAGTGGCAGTGTAGACACATCTTAAGTGTCTATAGTTTAAATGCTCAGAGCAAAAATTAATTTTGTATACATCTCAGTGCAATTAGTTAATTCTTCACTAAAAATAAAACAATGGTTCTTTTAAATAGGATATCTTAAGTGGTAAATCAGTCAATTCTCTTAAGACACTGAAATCTTATGTTAATCTTCAGTGAGAAAGAATCCTGTCTCCCTTCCCTCAGACACCTTGCATAAGTAAAAAATATCTATATTAAATGGTTCGTCGCAAAAAAATTAAGGCTAGGCTATATTCATACCTCACTCTCAGATTTCTTGCATAAAAATAATTGTTAGTTTTCATGCAATATTAGGCAGGAATCAGATTGTTCTTTATTTCCTTATTACATCAAGTACCTTGGCACAGAACTTCCTTTTACAGAGGCAATTGAGGGCACAAGAGTTTTCAGAATATCTGGCAGCTTGTTGCTGTCAAGCAGCTGATGCGAGAATGACCAGCTAGTAGTTCAGTCAGTGCCACACATTTGGAAACAATATCCTACGTCATTCAAATTCATAGAAGCTTTGATACAAAGCTACAATAGTAGCACCATATGCAGAATACTGCTACGATGCAATGCATTGAGGGCTTCCCAGTACAGAATGTCCAAGCTACGGTCCTAACATGGGACTCTGCCAGTTTTAAATGGACAGTTATGACACAAAATAGGAAATCAAGCATGGTCTTTACTTCCCAATCTAGAAAGAAACCAGAACCGCTAAAATTTCTAGCCATCTATTACCACTACAAATTTGGGATGTTAAGTGGTGCAGCATTGAAAAAGTAACACTACTTCTAAGTGTAAGTATATTTAACTATATTTAAACACAACATGCTTACTTTTTTAAGGTAAAACACTACAGTTTCAGTGTGATTTAGTCTGATCTTAAAATGTCTTGTTTGACCATATGACCACATCTTACCCCCTACAGAAGTTCAAAACAAAGAGGGAAGGAGAAGGTTTGTCTAAAAATACTTCAAGATAAGGGGGAAACAAGCAATTCCTGAAATATTTGAAAATTATTTTCAAAATATCTGATAGGAATATTATTTTGAAAAAAAACTTGAAGGGAAGTAATGAAATTTTTGCATATAATTGTGTAATGCATACTTTTGCCTTATATAAATTAAAGGCCAAGTATACTCACTAAATTAAGAAAACTTTGATAGCACAATTCTTGTTAATAATCCCTAGTATAAACTGTACATTTCACTAATTTCAGTATACAAAAAAAGATGGAGTAAGATTGGGAGGGAGCAGGGAGAGAGTCAGAAGGGAAGAGTTATATTGTTGCCATTAGCTATCAAAAGATCTGCTAGCAATTACATTCTCCTATAAAGCTGACACTAAACCAATGGAGGATTCAAGAGGTGGGGCCAATGGCGACATGCTGAGGCACTGAAAAAACACCAAGCACAACTGATTACTCTCGTTAAGGGCCATGCTTTTTGTATACTTACTGCAGTTGTCACTGATTAACTAACTGATCTGGCAATTTCCTACATTCTTTTGCATTTAAAAAGGATCTGAGAGGCTGAAAGTCATCCCCTTTCATATTCTAGGAGAAGTTTAAGACTGCACCCTGTCCTGATCATGTTATGGAGGGGCCTCTGTTCTAACAGGCTCCTCTTATGCACACTACCAACATTCTTTTTTCCAAGCTCGGAAGGGCTGCAGCTGAATCTCTCTGCAAGAGCACAGCATATGTGATTGGGAGGGAAACGTATCCATCATGAATAAACTTGAGCACAAAGACAGGCTGAGTGTCACAGGATACAAAAGGGTAGAGGTCACAACAGTAAGCTGGAGGGATTGCGCAGGGCTGTGGCTGTTAATGCATGGCTGCTTCATTCATTTTTTGGCATGCAAAACAAACGTTAGGCAAGAGCGTTTCAAGTTTAAAACATATCCTATGAAGGAAACACATCCTAAACATGAACTAAAAAATAATTGACAAAATGCTGAAGCCAAAAAAATATCAGAGATAGAGAGGACACATAATAGAACATTTAAGCTATAAAAGGACAGCAAAACCTAAACCAAATTGTTGAAAACAGCTTTAATGAATTTTACAATTCTCAATTTTCTATGTTTTTTTTTAAACATCTGATTACTACTGGAGTATAATTATTTCTTTTAGGATCCTGGACAGGAAGCTTATCAATTGTCTTAAAGATTTAAACACTCCTGAAATACCTACTGCCAGCTACAGCATTCTGAGCATTTTAAGGAAGCCAGAACTTGTTATTTACCTTATCTGTTATAAGACTAATACAATCTTTTTTCATGTAGAGTTTATGAAGCTTGAGAAATCACTTGATGAAATTACAGTCTAATACCACCACACATGGCATATTTTCCCCCATATATTCTGTTACTTCAATTTATTACTTTTGTAGATGAAAATTATTTTCCTGTACATGTGTTCTTCATAAATACTGGCAGATTACAGTCAGCATTTGTACAGGAACCACATATCCACACTCATTTTTGAGAAGATAAATACACCTCATACATTACAACTGAAAAGCCAGCTTGAGTTTTCATGGGACTCATCAGAACACACATTTTATTTGTGTGAAATAAAATGGTAGCTCTTCACTTGTGCTGCTTACATGTAGGGAAATTACTCATATTGCTTCTGGCATTTAGGTTTTTATTCACTTTTCAGAGTTGGGCAAAAGTTATTGGCATCAATAAACTTAACATTTGTCTTGCAAGTTAAGTATGTAATATCGATATTTACAAAGCATATTAAGAAATGCAAGAAGTAATTTATCTTACAATAAAATGTGAACTATTTAACAGATTACAAAAGGATTGTGTATGATAATCATATAATGAACCACAGTAATTATTTCAAAATGCACCAAACACAAACGTGATCTGCCACTTTGCAGCTCTGCTGTACCCTCCTGGCACTAGGTCTTATATTAAAAGAAATGGCCACTCAGGTTTTAATCTATTATCTTAGAGGAAAAACCATGTAAAGAATGTTAAGTCTTTGCCCAGACATCCAGTCCATTTTTAAATAGTAAGTTTAAGTGTTAGTCACCAACTAAACACCAAGGCTACTGTAAAGAAAAGATTTGCTTTAAAAAAAAAAAAAACATTTAATGCAAGCAATGCATTCTGAGGTACAAATCAGTTGATGTGATGGGTAGACATTGGTGGCTACTCACTCCACTTATTGAGATCGTGATCAGTCGGAGAGTCAAAAAATCCTAAATTAATGTGGGTTCCAAGGCTGATACAGAGAAACATAAGAATACATTTCTGCAAGAAGAAAAATAATCTTTAATATTCCTTATGCCAGCCTAGGACTGAAAACTAAGCAGCAATCCAAACTGAGTTACAATAAGACTAAGAAATTACAACATGCAGGTCCCTTTTGGTCAAATGTGGCATCATTTTAACTTATAATAAGGGGTAAATGAAATGACTCCTTTACCCATTTCTTAGCCTGAATTCTGCTTTCAAGATCCAGGAAGCAGCCAAGAGTCCAAAAGGAATAACACAAACCTGAGCAGCTAAAAATTTACTTTAGCTTGTAGGCCTCACAAATACAAGAGGAAATTAAACTATTGCAAAGTTAGAGGCAGGAAGATCCTATTTAGCTTCACAATAACACAAGAAGCTTCAGACTTTCAAAAGACTTTGTCCTGTGTAAATAAAATTAAGGTTTGTCCAGAATGTAGTAACCACTTATGGTGCAGGGTGGGGATAAAAAAAAAGGGGAGTCTATTAAGTGTGATTTTACTCTAAGTTTAACTCCAAAACTATTACTGTCCTCCTTATTGCAACAAGGATTTTTTCATCATTCCAGTAGAGGAGGATCCTCCTGTGATGTACAGCACAACTCCTCCTATACCACCTCACATGTCCCTCAACTTGGCTTGTAGAGCATAGGTGGAGAAAAGGGGATATGGCTGACTCTTCTCTGTGCTTCAGTAGGCACACTGACCCACTGAGGATAATGGCAGCCAGTTTAAATTACACAGCCTGAGGACTACTATAAAAAGTGAGGATATAATTTAGTCTTAGGGCTTGTCTACATGGCAAGATACTGTGTGGCAAGCCAGGGTGTGAATCTACAGCACACCAGCTTGTCACTGCTACAGTGCACTGAAAGTCCTAGAGTAAAGTGGCATCACTTCCCCTCCCCCCCCCCCATACTCTTGAAATTCACACAACAAATATTTCTAGGGCACTGACTGGCCATATCATCTAAATGATAACCACGGAATAGCAGCAGAAGGAAAGACAAGATGTAGGTCCAAGGAAGAGCATCCTGTTCATTCACCTAAGAATACAGGCTCGAATCTAGCAAAGTAAGTGAGGCAGTGCTCTTCTGCAACCATAGTGCTCTGGGAAGAGCTTTTGTGTGTCTTGGATGTAGATGGTAGACAACTGAGTCACTCCCACTTTAATGTTTAAGCATACCGCCAAGTGGGATGGTATCTAGTTTTTAGGTACCTTTCAGCTTAGCAAGCCTACCGTAAGTGTTTAGCTACTACAATGATCTCATGGCTCTCCCCATCACACTGTTGTTATTGCCAGTGTAATATTTATTTTGTGCATAAATATATTGGTGGGTGCCAGACATATGGTCACTTATTTCATGCTGCCAGTATTATTCTTTGCAGTGAACATCTGTAACTGAACAGGGGATCAAATTCATGTTACACCATAAAGCACACTGTTTATCATCATCCCGACCCATGGTAAAAACACAGATGGCCCACTACCTGCTCTAGTTGAATCTTTTACTCGTCACTGTCCTTGACTTTTTATATGCATCAAACAGATCTCCCAGATACATCATCCATCTGGACAGGCTGAGGGACTTATTGCAAGTCACTCTACCCATATGCAAGATTTTACTGTGTCTAGCTGTACTAATGTTTTAGGATTATGGCTAACCTAGAATTATCAGAAGATTTAATATGCTCTGCTTGACAGTGGACATGAGCCATTAGGGAAATGTATTTGTAAGACTCAGAATGATACCAATCCAAAACATAGGGGCATATAATGAAAATACACCACTTTCACAGATAACTTTATGAAGTGAAGGCTAGACTGCCTCAAGGAAATATATATCCCCTGAAGCTAAAACAGCTATCTGAAGCTCCTCCTTCCTGTTGGACAGCTTGCACTACTGATCTGGGTGTGTGTCATCTTTCTTTTTTGGTGAAAGGATACAGGAGATCATAAAGAAAGTTACAGTAAGCCAACTCCAGTAGAATCTGAAATCTTCAAAAGTGAGTTTTATTTTAGGTTTTGTTACGGTACTGAGACTTAACTGGTTGATCTGGTAATGGACAGACATAGATAGAGTGTCCATATAAAAGTGTTAATGTGATTATTTTGATTATGTTCAGTTGCCTTCTGTATTCTTGGCTATGAGACAATAATATGTTTCAGACCCTAGAAGGGGAAGATACTTACCTAAACGGCTCCAGTTTTTTTTTTGCCAGGAAACCAACATAGTAATATTGGGAAAATGCTCATCTGCCCCAAGGAGCTATCTTGTTCAGGGTTCTACAATATTCCATTTTCACTACTGTTCACTGTGTAACCAGTGCCATCAGGAGGACTTCATTCTATAGCTGACACCTCTATGTTTCCAGCTTACCCAGCCTGTATGGTGTGGTTCAGTGACTCACTGTCTAGAAGAGATTAGGGCTACGGTTGAGCACCAGCTAAGGAGACCCATTCTGCTACGACATATAATGCAGTGATAGCAGCAGTTTTCACTGGGATTTGTTACTGAGATTCACAAATTGGGTCCATCTTGAACACTAATTTGCTTCTGGATGTCTGAGTGGCAGCTGTCTTTAGGCACACAATCATTTCCAGTTCACAAGAAGGTTGTGAACTTTGTTTTTCAGAAGCACACGACACTAGAGTACTAAAATTATTACAATGTACTTTCTAGAAGACTACATCTTGAAAATTGTGGCTACTGAGAAACAGTGCTGCCCATTTATTAAGTGTGGTTTTTTGCTCGTAGAATGTTACACCTGTCATCTACACTAGCGAAGAGTTAAATTTTCCACGCGAAGGTTAAGAGTTGGTTTTGACGTAAAATCCCTAAACAATTTGGATCTTGGCCACCTGAGTCACCCTCATTCCCCATGCAACACTGAATCTGAAAATACTTCAGAGATTAAAAATGTGATATCTTTAAGCTTGATGTTTTGTGACTTTTCAGCACCAAAAGCTTTGGATACATATTTTTACAGAATTAAAATTAAAAAGTTAATGACACCGAATAGGAAGAGTTTTATAAATTCTAATCCTTCCTAACTTTCTCTGCTCCACCCAACAAAATCATTTTCTTCAGAAGGGGGATCTTATGAAACTGGAATCTCTACATTTGGTGGACAGAACATTTTTCTGGAAGATTCTCTTGAATAACTGAAGTATCTGATAAAAATTTCCTTTACTATCAGAATCGGCCTATTTGAAAATGGGCGAAGGAAAATTAACATAAGTACAGAGCTCTTATCCTTCTAGATCGCCAACTCTGGTAGGAGAGATTACCAGATATTCATGTAAGGTGCAGGGGTTCTCAAACTTTTTCACAGCATGAACAATCTTTAATAGAGGATCTATGGACCACAAGGGTTGCATACTTGTAAGAATAAAAGTAGTATAGTTTAAGATTGCTTAATGAAATTTAGTAACTAAAAAGCAGGAAAGCCAGACTCAACAACTGCTACCTCTTCCTCTTTGGTCTGGACATCTGCAGTTCTGCCTCAATATCAAATCCATTCAAAATGCTCCAGTCATTTTCCTAGCTCACCATTTTGACCATTTCACCCTGACACTTCACTAGTTTCCATCTTCTCTAGCACAAATACAAGCTTCTTGGTCTTTACCTTTAAACCCCTTTATGACCTAATCCAACAATGACTAGTTATTCTACCCACCCATTGAAACATCAACCACCACTTTCACTCCAACTTTCCCAGCCTTTATTACCCAATTGTCAGCTTTTCTCCTCAGATACTTTTGTGCCTTCTCTTATGCTGCCCTTCATGAAGGTGGAAAAAAAGCTCCCTCCACAATTCTGCAAGGCCACTTTATGTCCTTCAGATCCCTTTTTAAAGATCACCTCTGCTACGATATCTCACCATCATTTTTGTAGGTAAGTACTACTTACTGTGGAAAAGTTGTTTCACTGCTGCGCCAATAATTGTTTCATCCACACGTCACATCTTGCAATAACCAGAATTGTCAGCTCTATAGTAATTTGCCAATGAGCAGAGACCGCTGTCCAGATAAACCCTTTATTATGAACAGAAATGATATAGAGACTAAGTAACAACATTTTCTACTATTCTGTGTAGCAGCAGCCTGCGACTGCCCTGGGCTTCTTTGTTTCCACCCCAGGAGAAAGCATGTCCCAAGAAACCAAAGATCGCATCTACAGCGTACAGGAAGTAGGACACCTCTATACTTCCTGGAGGATTTACTCTATAGTGCATTTTACACTTTTTGAACTCCTTTTTAAAAATTCCTGACTGATCTAACACACTATCAAACTATTACAAATACAATAAATGACAACTCCTCAGGTTGCTTAGCCACAACCCTAACATACCTCAGTCTCCTAGGAAGTTTCAGCAATCTTCTCGATCTGCTGTACTCCAAACCCTCTTTAGGCAACTCCTTAACTAACAACTTTTCTCTCTCATGATCATTACTACGGTCAGTTTGCAAATTATTTTCAACTTGCATGTCTGCTCTCACTTCACTTGTATATGCCAAATTGTCTGGTATCTTGAGCAGATGCTTACAATTCCTTTGTGAGATTTTGCCTTCATCTGTGGTCAGCAAGTGAGAGTAAGGTAATTCTAATTACTGTAGCTTTGACTGGCCAGTGCCCAATCTTGCCAAATTCTCATTGAGTCTTAGTTTATTGACCTGTGGAATAGGTCTTGCTCTTATTGTAATACTATGTCTGATAGTAAGGAAACTATTGGGAAAATACAATCACAGACTTTAGACATCTTTTGTTTTTGTCCCATATCTGGATATTTATACGTCTGTTGTAGAGTAGTTCAGCAGGTGATTTTTCTACATTGCAGCATTGTAGCTCTATAGTTGAGTTGTGCTAAATATGTATCTTCTCCTGCATTCATTGCTTTTTTGATCAAGTTCTTCACTAAGTATACTCCACATTCAGCTAATCCATTGATTTAAGGATATATAGTGGTCTCATGAAGAAAATCGTACATTTTAGCAAATTCCTGGAACTCTCGGTTCTTCAACTGTGGTACATTGTCAGTTATTACTATGGCTGCAAGTTTGTCATGGAGATAGGGGGGAGGGATAGCTCAGTGGTTTGAGCATTGGCCTGCTAAACCCAGGGTTGAGAGTTCAATCCTTGAGGGGGCCTCCTAGGGATCTGGGTACTTGGTCCTGCTAGTGAAGGCAGGGGGCTGGACTCGATGACCTTTCAGGGTCCCTTCCAGTTCTATGAGATAAATATATGGAGATATACCTATTTATTATTTAGATCACGGATTCTGTGATTTTCCGGGACTTCTGCTCAAGCGACCCCTGGGCCAGCCGCACCAGCCATTGCTGGGGCTGTCTCGGGCCACCACCACCCTCAGCAGCAGCAAGAGTTTCAGTGCATGTGGGAGGGGGCTGAGAGTTGGGGCACGGGATGGGGTGAGGGCTCTGAGCGGTGCTTACCTTGGGGGGCAGTGACATGTCCCTCCCTCTTAGCTCCTAGCTCCATGTTCTGCCTCTGCCCCCAGGCACTGCAGTTCCTGGCCAGTGGGAACTGCGGAGCCAGCACTTGGGACAAGGACAGCACGCAGAGCTAGGAGTTGAGGGAGAGACATGTCACTGCTTCTGGGGAGCCTCCATCTGGTCACCCTACTTGTACCTGCTTGCAGAATTTCATTTTTAGCGGTTTGTCTTCAATTTATCTCATATGCCTGGAGATACATGTGAACAAAAGTATTTTTATGGCTTGTTTCAGATCATCGGAATGTGTATTGTCGCATGGCGCCTATGTCTGCCATTCATAAGTGGCACCCAGGAAGGAACTCCAGGGTCACACCGTACTTCTGTATTTTCAAAAGTAGTTGCTGTACCGTTGGGGAGCAATTCTCTAAGTTCTGTTTGTGATCAGTTTCTGCTCTGAAGCTATGACCATAGAGAAAGACATGAAATTCCACACAACCATAGTCCAGACCTAGTGTCTATTTATCAGTTTGTGCATACATCACCTCTGTAGCTGCTGTAGCCCTCAATGCATCTGAGATTGGCAACAGTTCAGTTCCAGGACACTGTGCGGTACTGTTCCCAGTCCTCTGTGGAGAGTTTGATATCTTTCAATGAGTCAATAAACTATCACTGTAGCTGGTGTTTTAACTTACTAAACTTTTTCATGCTCCGGCATCCATGCCCATTCAGTGACCTGTGGTGGTGATGTCTTAAGATGAGTTGTGCGAGAGTTCAGTATGAATTTGAGAATTCAATATGTCTAGCAGCCTTTCAACTCCCTTTAGGTCTCAGCATGTTCAGTATTCCTTGAATCTTTGATTCATTGAGGAAGATTTCCTTGAAGGTCAGTCTCCCTCTCAAATATGTCATTTGAAATGGACATTTGACTTTATTCAGTTTAAGAATATTAGGCCTCAGTTTCCAGAACTCTCCTCAGTTATGCCTGATGTTCAATGGCAATGCTGCCCAAAATTATGTCAGCAGTGTACATTTTCATGCCTGCTAGACCCTCTAGCATCTGACTAATTGTCAGGTGAACTACTTCTGGAGCCAAACATATTCTGAAAAGTAGACTTGGGAAGTGATATCTGCCAAATGGTGTGTTGAAAGTGCAGATCTCAGTGTCCAATGGGACCTACAACTATCCAGCTGATGCATCTAATTTGCTGAAGAATCTGACTCCTGCCATATAAAAGACAATTGACTTCTTGGGGTGAAGTGGAAGTTTCTCTTCTCATATTTTTGTTCAGCTCTATAAACCGCTGTAATCCCCCTCCTTTTTTCTTTCTAAAATTACTCAAGAATGAAACCAACCTGTTGGTTCTTCTGTACTCTGAATGATACCACTTGATGTTTCACAGCTCTTATTCTAGCATCTTCCACAAGCCTTAAAACACTTTTCATGTAGGATGTACCACAAGTTCTCCAACTTCTCTTAACCGTATCTTATATGCTAGTGGGAGGCACCCATTTCCTGTAAATACACCTTCATATGATACTATTAATGCTTCATATCTGGTTCCATGTTGTCTCTCTGTGGTATACATCTTCTTAACAAGTCCAAGCGATAAGTGTAGCGATAAGTGTGGTGGCTTGCCTTTTTGACCACCATTAACTCCTGTTTTATCATTTCCCTTTGTATTCGTCAATGTGCACTCTCCCAACACTAGAATTGTTCCTCCATTATAGTTTTTCCACAGACTTTTCACTCTTCCAGTTGTGTTCCTTATTTCTCTCTTTCAGTTCATGTTACTATGTTTACTTGCCTCACTGTCTCTCATGTCCCACAAGTGCCATTGGTGCACATTTTAATTAACCAATCTTTTGAGTTTTCAGCCTCTTTTGTTGTTGTGGTTAAGAAGGAGCTCTTCTTCACCT
This sequence comes from Terrapene triunguis, assembly GCF_002925995.2. Classification (NCBI taxonomy): domain Eukaryota; kingdom Metazoa; phylum Chordata; order Testudines; family Emydidae; genus Terrapene; species Terrapene triunguis. The sequence continues at coordinate 51,790,082 of NW_020664409.1, read as the reverse complement.
GAGGAATTCCATTCTGCACTTAATGCACTTTCCTGCTTCCTCTAGCATAATGGTTGGGTTTATTACCATTTCTACTTATTGGCCTGTATGCAAGGCATTTCCTATACTCATGTTGGTTGCTACATTGCTGGCATTGTTTCTTACTTCCCATGTTTCTGTCCTTGGCCTACTTCATTTTGGTGAATGTTCCCTTGTTCGTTTAGAACATCTGTGCACTCTGCACCTTTTTCTAGGCTATTTATTTTTTCTGCTTCATAGCATATATTATATAGTACCACTTCTAGTATCTGATTCATTCCCTGTAGAAACTATTCACTGACTTTTTATTGTTACACCACAGGTCAATCTGGTCTTTAATGAGTCTTAATATTCCACAATCACAGGACTGACTTTTTAGTTTTAAGTCTGTGATAAACTCCTCTGTTTCCCCTTCATTCGGTGTTGTCCACTGAACACCTCTTTCTGATAAGTAACATTTTTCCTAGGTCACAATGATCCTTAACCATTTTTGTTATTTCTGCAAAACTTTCCTCTCTCGCCCCCCTCCCCCCCATCACCATGTGTATGGAATGCACTGTATACATCCAGGGCTTCTGTGCCTGCCACTTAAGAGCAATCTTTTGCTCATCTTCCAGTTTATTTGCCTCCATGTCTCTCATACAGCTCAAATCGCTGTTTGACATCTTTCCAGGCATATTTAGCATTTCCCCTGATTCTCAGGGTTTGTGGGAGTTACTTGGAGTTGCACAGGCTCTGCAGCAGCCACTGCAATCCTTCTTCTCTCACAGGGTCTTCCAGCACACTGTGCCCCCCACTCCTGGTACCATGTAGTATTTTTATGATGACCAGAGACCAGTAGCAAGATAAACCCTTTATTATGAACAGAGCTATGTACAACAATGAACCTACTACTATGTATAGCTACAGCCTACAACTGCTATGTTCTGGGCTTCTGTTTCTCTGCTACATGAGGAAGTGTGTCCCAGGAAACCAAAGACAGTATCTACAGTGTACAAGAAGTATGGCATCTCTATATTTACTGGAGAGCTAACTCTATAGCACAAGCTCCTTGAGGCTGAGATGATCTTTTTACTCCATCTCTATACAGCATCCAGCAAACGAGGTCATGATCAGAGCTTCTAGGCGCTACTCTAACACAACAGTAATAAAACCAGCATTGCTCCACCAAGAAAAAACTAATCCTCTATTAAATTTATTATGTGAATTGAATTTGGCCCTAGCAAGAATTCTGACCTGCTCTCTGTATTTCTTTGTTAAATAGCACTCCATTCAAGATGTGGCTATCTGCACAGGCCTCCTTGGAAGGGTACTGTAAACAACCATCGTACAACTAGCCGGTCCTCAAATCTCTGCACTGCTAGGTAATCCCAATAAAACTGATCTGTAAAATGGTTGTGTGTTTTCTGTACAAGTCCAGGAACTCTTCACATGATTTAGTTGAGCTCTGATTTCTCAAACCATCAGAAGCACAGTTGTGCACACAAAATGGGAATTCCTCAAGCTACATGCATAATTCAGGTATTTGCATGTACAGTTCAACCTTTAGGGGTCTACCTGCCCTCTGACACATGCAATCACAGTAACCCCATGCAAAAATTAAGCAAGCAATTGCATTGGCAAACCAGGTTGTGAGATCTGGAATTGTCAAGCATCGCTTTCCTTTTCTGAGATTTACACTCAGAGTTTAAGGCCAGAAAGGACCACCAGTTATGAGGAAACAGATTTATTAGCCTGGCTAACAGATGAAATGCATCTGTGCTAATAAACCTGTGTTTCTTCATTAGAACTTAATGGTAGGGTTATAGCTAGCAATTTGAAATTTGCACAGAGGGCCATATTTTCAAAACTAACTACGCATTTGGGGGGGCCCCCAACCTGAGACATTTTAAAGGAGCCCTATTTTTCAGGAGGCCAAGTGCTCTGTGCTTTCTGACAATTAGTCCCCTTTAAGGGATTTCAAGTTGGGCCTCCAAAATCAGTCACTTTAGAAAATTTAGGTCACCGTGTCCCACTGTTAACCAACCACCCCTCCCGCCAATCTCCTAAAGTAGGCTTACCAAAAAACCATCATAAATCTGGGTGTAAATATAAATATCTAGCAGCGTTAATAAAAGGACTGAAAAACCCCATGAGTAAGACCATAAAAATTTTACCCACAGAAATTAAAAACTGGAGGCCATAGCACCATGCTAATGGAGACACTTAAAGATTCTGGAGATAATTAACATTTTCAAATTTAATTATAAGAAGTTAGAGATACATACTAAGGGAACAGAAGATGTATATATTTAAAAAAAAATTTGATACTGCCCAAGTAAATTTACTTATTCTTCTAGGAAATGGTGTAATTGGCCCTTTAAGAGTGTGCAGATACAATGAGTGAAGAGACTCTTGCTTTCTAGGTCAAACTGACTGGCAAGTGACTGTGCCAATGATAATTCAACATAGACAATGGCAATTTTGCTCAGCTGAGGCAGACTGGGGAAAAAATGACTGAGTGCAGTCAGAAAAGTAATATAAAAAGGACACTGTTGCTCAACCATTCCGTTGTGTGTATTCCGTGTCATTTTAGTTCCAGTTTTTCTTCTGCTTTTCACACCTGTTACCATTGCAGAGAGAGCTAGATTCTTTTCTGGTTTAGGAATCAACTGAATTATTAACCAAGTTCAAGATGCTGCATCTGATTCTGCTCTCCCTTTCACCTGGGCAGCCCCACTGAAGGCAATTAGTCACCTGGATAACCCAACTAAAATCAGTATGGTTACCTAGGTGTGATTGAGTGCAGAATTTGTACTTCAGAATCCATTACTAATGATGATCCAAGAGATGGAAAGAAAACAGCTTGACATTCAGATCCCAGACTCAGTTTGAAGTGCTGACATTTACAACAAAACAACTCATTTTATTTGTAAATTTGGTAATTTTACATGACATTTTACAAGGACAGCAAACATTGGACCCATTATTTACATTTTCACAGTTTTCATGGAAAAAAGTCCATTTATTTTCTTGTTCCTTTTAAAGAGTTTGAAAAGTAGGAAGCTACATATTGTAGTTAAAGAGAAATACACATTACTTTTTGATTCTAAGTTAGAGACATTAGTAACAACTTTTGCATTGCCAATTTAAAAAAAAAAATCCAGTTTCTGAATTTAACAGTTTCTTGCAAATAGATTTGCAAGGATTCTTCTACTCCCCTGTTGATGTTTGCATGTGTTGTTCCAAGAATACTGAGGTGAGTGAAACTGACTATGGAAAGAGATATCAATGCCCAAAGTAAACTGAAAAAAGCAGAAAAACTGTGCTTACTTTTCAGTTACAGTAATCACAAAGTTGTCAGACAAATCAAATTTAAGTTGGTGTCCTTTTAAGAGAGTCTCATGGGTTAGTTTAAAAATATTAGCAGAATGGTGAAGAGTATTGCATTTTAACATTACAAGTAGGATTCATGTATAACGTGGTTATAAAACTGCACAAGTGAGCACATCATTTACATTTTGTCAATCTGCCATTAACAATCCCTAGGAGAGGAGGTGTGGCTAAGTACAGTTTTGGGGACCTGGCAGGGGTGTAAGACCAAAAAAGAACTGAATTAGGGTATGTCTACACTGGAAACTTCAAAGCGCTGCTGCGGAAATGCTCCCACGGCAGCGCTTTGAAGTGTGAGTGTGGTCACGCACGAGCGCTGGGAGAGAGCTCTCCCAGCGCTCCTGGTAATCCACTTCCATGAGCACTCGGAGCCTGTCTACACTAGCACTTTAAAGCGCACGGGGGGGGGGAAGAGGGTGATTTTTCACCCCCCTGAGCCAGCAAGTTAGAGCGCTATAAAATGTAAGTGTAGACAAGCCCTTAGTGTCAAAGTAGAAGCAGGCAGTGGCTGCCAAAAGAAACCCCTAAGCCTGTCAAAAAGCTTCACTCTCTTATGGTTTAGAAGCAACAAACCATGGTATTGCCTTCCTCAACTGTGCACTGCTTCTTGCAAGTTGCTCACTGCTCCTCACAAAACAAGAGTTCAGCCTTTTCTGTAACTGCCTGCCCCTGCTCTTTGCTGCAAGTTACTAAATACTTTCTTAATCAGTTAACACTGCCACTTAATTCCCAGTTCACCAATGAACTGCTACAGACTAGGGACCGAGTGGCTAGGTAGCAGTTCTGCAGAAAAGGACCTAGGGGTCACAGTGGACGAGAAGCTGGATATGAGTCAACAGCGGGCTCTTGTTGCCAAGAAGGCTAACGGCATTTTGGGCTGTATAAGTAGGGGCATTGCCAGCAGATCAAGGGACGTGATCGTTCCCCTTTATTCGACATTGGTGAGGCCTCATCTGGAGTACTGTGTCCAGTTTTGGGCCCCACAATAAAAGAAGGATGTGGAAAAATTGGAAAGAGTCCAGCGGAGGGCAACAAAAATGATTAGGGGTCTGGAGCGCATGACTTATGAGGAGAGGCTGAGGGAACTGGGATTGTTTAGTCTCCAGAAGAGAAGAATGAGGGGGGATTTGATAGCAGCCTTCAACTACCTGAAGGGGGGTTCCAAAGAGGATGGAACTCGGCTGTTCTGAATGGTGGCAGATGACAGAACAAGGAGCAATGGTCTCAAGTTGCAGTGGGGGAGGTCTAGGTTGGATATTAGGAAACACTATTTCACTAGGAGGGTGGTGAAGCCCTGGAATGCGTTACCTAGGGAGGTGGTGGAGTCTCCTTCCTTGGAGGTTTTTAAGGCCCGGCTTGACAAAGCCCTGGCTGGGATGATTTAGTTGGGAATTTGTCCTGCTTTGAGCAGGGGGTTGGACTAGATGACCTCCTGAGGTCCCTTCCAACCCTGATATTCTATGATTCTATGAACTCAGGTGTAGCTTATATTAGAGGCTTTGCCATATAATTTGGGTCTACTATGCTGCACAGTAAAGAAGGCCCTGAATACAAGTTTTATTGCTTTAAAGAAAACAATAGCATTTGCCTGTAAACACAGCTGCAGGTTATGGACAAGGTAACAGCAGACATACACTTTGTGAATAAAAAGTTCATGTTTTATTTCCCCCGGCCAAGGTTTGTGGGTGGGGAAGAGATAAGAGTGCGTAATTAATTCTCTCTGAAATTTTTACGATGCTCTAGTAATCCGGGTTATTGTCTGGTCCTTTAAAAATTCTGTTTAGCTAGTGGGATTAGGCAGCAGTCATAACAGAGGGTTCTGTGACAGCTGGAAAACAAAGAACAGCTGAAGAGAGAAGGAGAACACAGAGTTTTACAGTAAAGAGAAGTTGCATCTCCCCCTCCTCTCTAAATTTTGAGAGAGAAAAAACTGCAACATTTCCTGCACACAGACACCCTATTTTGCTGCATGCTGACCTGAGGACTCATCAGGCTCCGGAAGTGGGAGAAACAGGTATATGGCTAGGTGGTTTAGGGCCTCCCAGGCCTCCATCGGTATGAGGAGCAACAGCACCTGCCCAGAATCATCTAGCCAACTCCTCCTTTCCCAGCCCACAACTCTCTTCTGTGAGAAGTTAGAAAGACAGACCTAGGCAGAGCCCAATGGCAAAAAACAGTTAATGACATCCCTTCCCCTCCTAGTGAAGGATACCTAGAGAAGTGTGACTTCAGGAAAGAGGAGTACAATAGAATGGGGAGAAAGAGAGGAAGCTGCAACTGAGGAAATATAATGGGGAGGTGAATTTGAAAGAGAAAAACAATGAGTGAATAAGTAGAGACAAAGGCTTACCAGAGAGGAGAGTTTTGATAGAGAGGGGAAATAAAATGATAGTGCCAGAGGGACACAAGAAATGTAGAAGGGCAAGGACAGGACAGGTGAAAAAATAAGAATGTGAAGAGGACAAATCAAGAGTGCTTTGAAGAGAATGGAAAGGATATTTTAGTAAAACTGGACAGAAGAGAGACTAAAAGAAAGCAAAGCTCATGAAAGTAAAATAAAGCAGAGAAAAATGATGCAGTACTGTTACAGAAAGTTTGATGCCAGTGTCACAATACACACACAGTAAATAGAGTAACCGTACTGAGTCATGCCTAGTAACTACCATCAACCTCCTTCCCCTCAACTTATCTCACTGGAGGAGCATGTGGGCAGTGGGGCTTCATTCTAGTGGGAATAAACAGCTGTATGGGAATAAGAAAGGTTTCTTTTCTGGAGCAGTCTGGAAAGTAGTTTTAAGTAGTCCCAAAACTAGAGAAGGGGACTGAGGTTATAAACAGCAGAGTTATTTATACTGAAACAGATTTGTTCTTTAATAAAAGTAAAAAAGCCCCAGGAATAGAAGTTAAACCTAGAAAGAGCTAGACAAGTTCACTGCATCCCAAGTACGAGACAGCTGATAAAAGGAAGGGCATCTCCCAGAAAAATCTCCATGAATAGAGGAGCAGAACGGAACTACAGCTGATTCATGTGTAAAGCGGCAGCCTCCAAATGGTGATATACTAGTATCACCTTGATAGCATCCAACACCCTAGCATACGTACAATTACTTACCTGACATACCATCTACATATACTAACAGACTTTGAAATCTGATTGTTTCCAGTAATAGTAGGATATGCTGTTACAATTTCTTACATTTGCTGATTTCTAACATTGATGGCATAGTATAAAGTCTTAGTGATAGTTTGTGTTCACTATTTAATTTGCTATTGTACTTATTTCCATGCCCAAACAATGTGCTGTCATTCTGCTGTCTGTCTCCAACCTCTCCTCAAGATATTCTAGATACAGACAGGTAAGCCATCAATCTTAAATTTGTAAAGTATAACTTATACTTTGCATTTTTGATCCATACATGATGGAAATATGTATTATTTAATAGGCTAAGTGCAGGCTCCAAACTTTGTCAATACAGGAACATTAAAGCCTTCCAACCCGAATTATGGCAATTTAGGACATTTCCACCAATTATTCCTAGCTTGCAGACATGAAGTGCTACCTACAACAATGCTAAGCACAACTTCAGTTAAGAATATTCACGTATTTTAGTGTTTACTTCAGTATATTATAGATGAAGCATATCTGCCTTACTGGGAAAATAAAGAACATGTCACTTGTATTCAAGAACTTGAGCATACATTTCTTGACTCTCTTGATGAGAAAAGGTCCCATCCCAAGAACAGCTAGCTTAGGGTGCCCAGAGACCACTCCCCTCAGTATTACTGTCCAATGCCATGCCCAATCTGTCCTTAAGTGGATGATACTTCATCTCCATTAAAGTTTATCACTAGCTGCTTGCCCAGTGGGCATGGAAATGCATCAAGAAAGCCAACTACACTCAAGCAAAAAAAATCAAAAAAAGGGAAGCTTTCTCAGCTGAACCTCCCTGACCACGCTATACCTCTCTGAAGCTGGAAAGAAACTCCTTCCTCCTGCCCCATACACATGTAACTATACTCAGATTAAGATTCCTTTGGGACAGAATTAGTTCATTTTTAAACTTTGTTTTAAGGCAGTTCACCACAAGTACAACTTTTTCAAATATCTCACACTCCCTGGAAGCTGCTTTGTTCCTAGAACTGGCCCTTACCAGACTATTTTCTAGACACGGCAGAACAAATTCCTTTCTGTCTGAGAGTTGCCATGGTAATGAGTCCCCTTTATCACATCCATGGTGATTTGGGCTGACCAAACAGACGGCCTTTGTACTCCTCTGTGCTGATCCTCCACATGCCACTGTAAAAGTGAATGCTAGTGAAGGAAGAGTAAAACGAAGGCTCACATCAGTTTCACACTACTGCTGTTTAAGCAACAGAACAGGTGTGGCTCTCTGGAAGAACCTCTCTCTGAATAATTCCAAAGGGTTGGGGCACAAGTATGGGATTTCTATGGGCTTGCCTACACTAGAAATTTTTGCCACTTAAACTATACCAATATAGTTAAGCAGCAAAATCCCCATCACACTGACACAGTTATACCAGTGCAAATGTTTATACTAGTAAAACTTACTTTAGTTTGGGGAGCAGAATGAACTATACTGGTATAAAATGCCTTCATAGTGGTAGAACTACCAGTTTTTAAAAAAATGACAATTGACAACAGTTACACAAGTAAAATTTAAGTGTAGAACAGCACTAATAGGCTACCTGTAAATCCCAGCAAAGGCTTGAAGAAAAATAAGTTTAGCACTAGAGAAATACGCAGAATTTGAGTTAATTTTTTTTTAAGTTATACATTATATTATACTGCAGTTCATGTCAGATTACTCAGTCATCTTAAAATAAGATTTTCATTCAAATTTAGCTTGTGACATTTTCAAACAAAATATAATTTGAAAATGGTTAGGTCCCACTACTAGAAAGTCTTTTTTTTTTTTTTTTTTTACACACACACAGGAATTTTCACTCTATTGAAATAATCTTTCAAATCTCTCAGATTTAAGGGGGGGAGGAGGGGGAAATCTTCCTCTATCTTTCATGTTGCTACCTCTGAAGCTCTCCTCTGTAGGAGCCAAATACTCTATAGTATGAGCTGTGAAACCTTTTCAAAGTAATAATCCAAAAGGATAACAACATGGCCTAGAACTAGTGCTAAAGCTTCCACTTGTCCCTCTGTTCTTTTTTGCGCCAGTCTGTCAACACTTAACTCTCCCCTTGTGTGTGTTTAGTTAGATATGGAAAATTTTTAGCTTTTTCTGCTAAAGCTTGTTTACTTATAGCGTAGCACATTTTATAATTTAGTTAAAGTTTGCTTTTAGGATTTATCTACTAGGAATAATCCATTATGGGAGATGTTACGTATAAAATTAGAGAAAGAAGAATATTTGTTAAACCCTACATGAATGACCATTTAGGACCAACTCCTCCAGAGTTTGAAGTGTTTAGGTAAAGAATGTCTGACAGGGTGATAAGAACCTCAGACTCAAAAGTCTCCAGGACACAAGCTACTCTCTTCTTCAGTAGATGGCCCAGGTCAGATGAATCTGGCAGTCAGAAATGGATCCATCAGGAAATAATGATGCACCCAGATTCAAGATCTGTAAGTATCCAGCTGTGTTCTATCTAAGGTGCGCGCCTGCGCAGCTGCACCTGATAAGGAGAGCCCCGCAGGCGTGAAGCGACAGGGGCCTGGAGAGGAGAGAGGTGTAGGGTGAAGTGAGGAATAGGGGTGCACAGGGAGCTTGGGGGCATACAAGGCTGCTGCGGCCAAGAGAGAAGCACCTCTTCCCCGGCCCCCAGGCTGCTGTGGCCAGTGGTGGGAGGGAGTCCTCTCTCCCCACCACAGCCTCAGGGCAGCCTGCACCCCAAACCCCTCACCCCCCAGTCCCTCCCCAGAGCCCACAACCCCAGCCCTCACCCCCTGCCCCCCGTATCCCAATCCTCTGCCCAGCCCTGAGCCCCATCCCACACCCTAAACCATTCATCCCAGCCCCACCTCAGAGACCTAACGCCCCCCAACACACACACACCTAGGGTTGCCAACTGTCTAATCACACAAACCCAAACACCTTTGCCCCACCCCGACCCTTCCCCAAGGTCATGTCCCCACTCGCTCCAGCACCTCTCCCTCCATCGCTTGCTCCCCCCCACCCTCACTCACTGTCACCGGGCTGGGGTGAGGAATGAGCGCAGGCTCCAGGCTGAGCCCAGGGCAGGAGGTTCAGGTGCAGGAGGTGGCTCAAGGCTGTGGGCAGGAGGGGGTTCAAGGTGCAGGCTCCAGCCAGGTGGTGTTTACCTTGGGTGGCTCCCAGAAGCGGCAGCATGTCCAGCAGCATCTCCTAGGCTCACGGATGGCCAGGCATCTCTGTGCGCTGCCCCTGCCTGCAAGCACCACCCCCGCAGCTCCCATTAGCCACAGTTTCTTGTTCTCGGCCAATGGGAGATGCAGAGTCTGCACTCAGGGCAGCGCACAGAGACCCCCTCACCACTGGACATGTCGCTGCTTCCGGGAGTGGTGTGGAACCAGGGCAGGTAGGGAGCCTGCCTTAGCTCTGCCAGACTTTTAGGGGCCTAAAAACTCCCGGTTTGGCTTCAGTAGCCTCTAGGAGATCAAGCCAGGATCTGGGAGGGTTGGCAACCCTACCCCAACCCTTTGCCCCAGCCCTGAGCCCCCTCCCACACTTCAAACCCCCCCACCACACATCACCTCCATACTTGTGCACATAAAATTAATTCTGCACATGGATGGAAAAAATTAGAGGGAACATTGGTATCCATATCTGATATCTTTGATCCCTTTTCTGCAAGTTGAGCTGGTTGCCCCTTTACAGACTCAGAATGCAGATACCAAAGAGAAAGTATTAGCTGTGAGTAAGGCTACATTTTAGTCACGGAAATTTGTAGTAAAAGTCAGGGACAGGTCACTGGCAGTAAACAAAAATTCACAGCCCATGACTTCTACTAAAAATATCAGTGAATAAAACTTAGGGGGGGGGGAAGGAAGAGGGGAACAGAAGACCTGCCTGAGGCCCCACAGGTACTGGGAGAGGGCAGCTCAGCTCCTTGCAGGGGACGAGGGGGGAAGCAGGCTGCAGCACATGGCCTGGGACCCCCACTAGTGCTGGGGGAGAGGGTTGGAGGTGCTGGCAGGCTCCCTACATGGCTCCACGGCTTCCCCACCCCCAGCGGCAGCAGAGTTTGGGTGTGGGAGGGGGTAGGGGATTGGGGCACGGGATGGGATGAGGCAGGTTCCAGGCGGCACTTATCTGAAGCCACGACATCCCCCTAGCTCAGCTGCTAGGCGGAGGCATGGCCAGGCAGTTCTGCGCACTGCCTCCACTTGCAGGCACTTCCCCCACAGCTCCCATTGGCGGCTCCTGGCCAACGGGAGCTGCAAAGCCAGCGCTCTGGGCAGAGGCAGCCCGCAGAGCTGCCTGGCCACACCTAGCAGCTGAGCAAGGGGGATATCGCCACTTCGGGGGAGCCCCCCAGTAATCGCCGCCCAGAGCCCGCCTCACCCCCCCCCCGTCCCCTCCCACACCAAACTCTGCTGCTGGGTGGGGCACAGGGGCATGGTGGCTCGAGACTGCCCCAGCAGCGGCTGGTGCACCTGGCGCAGGGCTGCCTCGGGGGCACCAGCTACTGCAGAAGTCACGGAGGTCATGGAAAGTTACAGAATCCATGACCTCTGTGACAAACTCGCAGCTTAGCTATGAGGGATCCCAAAGAAACTAGGTTTCTGGTTTGATGCTTCACTGGTACAGAACCTGGGCCTAAAATCTTAAAGGTCCTGAAGCTGGCAGGGCCTCCTGTGAATTGACACATCCAGACCTTTACCAACTGGACTTTGGAAGCGGCTTCCTCAGAGTCTTTTTTAAGGCTTTTGCATGTGTTCTAGAAGGAATCCATCTGGACTAATCTCTCCTGTGCCTCCCTGCTGAGTGGAGTCCAGGTTAAGGTTATGGTCCAGATTTTAAGAACCTTGAATCCCATGAGTCCTGGCTGCTTAAGAAATGGACACAGAAGGGAGAGTATGACCTCCCATAACATTTGGGACTTGGGCTGCAGCTTGGGGTCTCAAGCCTACCCCTCTTCCTAGGCTTCAGAGCCTGAGTTCCAGTCCAAGCTGCAACTTCAAAGTATTGTCTATGCCATTATTTTCCACGGATAGACAAACATCTGGACCAGTTCAGGAAAAAGGCATATTTCTCAGTATCTCTCACTCTGCCAATGGCAAGTTACAGTTATTCTTGCAGATATATTTTCCTGACTTGCACAGGCACATTTCAGAGGTGAGTTGAGAGTTTAAGTCCGTTAATGAATACTTTGCTATCTCCTGATCTTCCTTAAGAGTCTTCTAAAATACCAGACATGGTAACATTCACAGCTAGAAAACTGCCTTAAGTAAAGGCAACAAACCTTTTATTTGAAGAGACAGACAGATTCAACTTGGAGAAAAGAACTCTCAAAGGCTAAAAGGTGAGCAGGTCAACAGTGAGGTCTTTAGAGAAGTTAGTTTTCACTTAGGAAGAGGCATTCCCGTCTTCTGTTATAGGACTGCCAAGTCTGCCAGTTCCCCTTCACCTCCCCAAACATAGCTTCTAGTCCCACTGAAGTTCTAATACTAATCAAAGAACTCATTTATAGCCAATTGAAAGGCTATCTGCAGCCTCCGAGAGGTCGCCTTCTTCAGGCTCTGCAAAGCAACAGTTTTGATTTGCCCAAGGACCTTCAAACCTTCACATTAGCAGCCCCTACCCTTGATTCTTTTTGGAGACCATTTTTAGGCCTTCAACCTTTAAGATGTGTATGGACTTAAAAAAATGTGGAAGAGACACAGGAAGTATCTGAGGTTTCAGATGAACCACCACCATTAAGTTACAACCAGTTCTTTTTAGGCTGTCTGCAACTAGAGAGTAACATGGGTTGCCACTACTGTCAGATGATATAAGGACACACAGGAGTATCAATATCTTGATGACTAGCTTATAATACCCAATCACACAGAGAGGTGACTTCATATTCTAAAGTTTATGCTCTGTGTTCGACTCTCTAGAACTGAAAGAATACGAGACAATTATGGATCCCACTCAGCGTCTCACCTTCAGAGAAAAATTTCTCCTTACTGTGGGGCTGTACTGGATAGTGTTCTGAAGAGAACACAGCACTATCCATTGTGAATATAGACTATGACGGGCCAAGTGAGTGGGTTTTGGTGAAAGTGCCAGACAGAAAAAAGACAAACTATTTAAAATTAAGCTTTCACTAATTCCTTCACATTTAAATAATTTTCATGTCCCTCGCTAAATGATTCTGAAGAGCGAGTCAGATTAGCTAGAATGCACACAAAACTAACATGGGAAAGCTGAAGCTGTGCTTTAGAAAGCATGAAGTTCTTATGGACTTCTGAAGAAGTCTTGTTCTATTTGCAGTATCACATCAGAAGATGAAGTCAATCTGCAATGACCTCAAAGTGTTTATGACATAACATTTTAATATTACAAAGCTTTATGAAATGCTATTCCTACAAAAATCGTAAGTTAACTATAGTAGTTATACCAATTCCCTCTGATGGATATAAAAAGTTCCCATATTACAGCATTCCATATAACATACCACAGTGATGTAAGAGTAATGAATAAAGTTTAAAAAATTGAATAATCAAATTGCTAAGCAACTTTTTTCAGTATTAGCCGCCTAATGAATGGTTCCAAAATCTTCTGCAGCACTGGCCACCCAACAGCGACAGCTCCACAAGGGTCTTTGAGAGCAGTAACCTCCAGTAGACAATCTATATTCCCTTCAACAATGCTGGCTGTCTAGTAGTCTCTGTTCTAAGAGCATAAGAAAGGCCGTACCGGGTCAGACCAAAGGTCCATCTAGCCCAGTATCCTGTCTACCGACAGTGGCCAATGCCAGGTGCCCCAGAGGGAGTGAACCTAACAGGCAATGATCAAGTGATCTCTCTCCTGCCATCCATCTCCACCCTCTGACAGACAGAGGCTAGGGACACCATTCCTTACCTGTCCTGGCTAATAGCCATTAATGGACTTAACCACCATGAATTTATCCAGTTCTCTTTTAAACTATGTTATAGTCCTAGCCTTCACAACCTCCTCAGGTAAGGAGTTCCACAAGTTGACTGTGCGCTGCGTGAAGAAGAACTTCCTTTTATTTGTTTTAAACCTGCTGCCTATTAATTTCATTTGATGACCCCTAGTTCTTGTATTATGGGAATAAGTAAATAACTTTTCCTTATCCACTTTCTCCACATCACTCACGATTTTATATACCTCTATCATATCCCCCCTTAGTCTCCTCTTTTCCAAGCTGAAGAGTCCTAGCCTCTTTAAATCTCTCCTCATATGGGACCCGTTCCAAACCCTTAATCATTTTAGTTGCCCTTTTCTGAACCTTTTCTAGTGCCAGTATATCTTTTTTGAGATGAGGAGACCACATCTGTATGCAGTATTCGAGATGTGGGCGTACCATCAATTTATATAAGGGCAATAATATATTCTCAGTCTTATTCTCTATCCCCTTTTTAATAATTCCTAACATCCTGTTTGCTTTTTTGACCATCTCTAAACACTGCGTGGACATTTTCAGAGAACTATCCACGATGACTCCAAGATCTTTTTCCTGACTTGTTGTAGCTAAATTAGCCCCCATCATATTGTATGTATAGTTGGGGTTATTTTTTCCAATGTGCATTACTTTAATGTGGATAAATGTAAATTTCATTTGCCATTTTGTTGCCCAATCACTTAGTTTTGTGAGATCTTTTTGAAGTTCTTCACAGTCTGCTTTGGTCTTAACTATCTTGAGCAGTTTAGTATCATCTGCAAACTTTGCCACCTCACTGTTTACCCCTTTCTCCAGATCATTTATGAATAAGTTGAATAGGATCGGTCCAAGGATATGTGAACCCTTTCTGTTGTTTTCAATTACACTAATTCAGTGACAAGATACCAACACTAAGATGGGGGATAAGAGGTTTTATAAGTTCTGTAGGGGATCCATTCCCAACCCTGTATTATCACTCAGTCACTAACAAAAAAAAGTTACCTACCAGAATCCAGTATCACTCATAGCTCAGATCTCCACTTCAGCAAATAAGCTACTACTGAATCTCTCTTTATTCTCAGATATGATATGGACAATTTTAATTGTGGATTGCTATATTAATTATAAACATGTACAAGTGACCTTTAAATTATATTTTAATCAAACCTAGGTGCTGATTATGTTCAGTTTATCCTACAGAGTATCGTAAACTGGAGTCCCTATCTACCATGCACCCATCCACTTTTACAGTCAAAATCATCAGACAAAAGATTTCATCATTACCCTGTACTGACAGAAGCCAATATTAATTATTATTTGAATTAACCTCTGAGCCGTAGTTTTCTTTAGTACTCAATAAAGACAGGGACAATTTCTAATTACATTCTACCCTCATTAGTCAAGAGGGTGTAAAGCTATGTCTGAAGAGACTACTACACTTTTGCCTTGAAAGTGCTGTGGACTTCACTGTAAATCTTTTGATATCATCCATTTAGTAACTTACTGAATGCAAAAAAGTCAGCACAAAGGCTATTTCCCTGATAACTTGGCAAAGAATGTTTTAAGCAATAGCATACTATGTACACAAGCATTTCAAAGAAAATGCTTGCATCCATCCTGTACTGCAATACAAGCAGGAGGAAGTCATCAATTCCTACATTTTACAGCAAATTAAAAAAATCAGCAAATTTAACATGTATCAATTTAGAAATATTAAGAGTTGAAAGAGTTTGGAAGGAGTGATGTCCTGACTAAAATAAATCCCTACTCTTAAAGGATGAGTATTATCAAGTACTGCAATATAACAGAAGTAGACTTTCAATATTTCAGCTGAAAATATGAAGTGGTTTAATTCTGTTTATTTTCATAACCTATAACTTTCAAATAGCCAGCATAGTTTCAGATTTATCATTATAATTCGGATGTCATGTTTATCAAGCTCAGTCTTGAAGCCAGTTGGGTTTTTTTGCCCCACTGGTCCCCATGGAAGGCTGTTCCGGAACTTCACTCCTCTGATGGCTAGAAACCTTCATTTAATTTCAAGCCTAACCTTGTGGATGGCCAGTTTATATAATTTGTTCGTGTGTCCACATTGGCACTTAGCTTAAATAACTTCTCTCCCTCCCTAGTATTTATAGAGAGCAATCATCTCTCCCCTCAGCCTTCTTTTGGGTAGGCTAAACATGCCAGGCTCTAAGTCTCCTTTCACATGATAGGTATAGAGAAGGGCTATTAGGATGATCCAAGGAATGGAAAACCTATTCCTGTTTGAATTCATCTTTCTTAAACATGGGAGACCAAAACTGCACACAGTATTCCAGATGAGGTCTCACTAATGCCTTGTATGATGACACTAACATTTCCTAATGTGTCCTGGAAAATACATCTCCTGATGCATCCTAGGATTGCATTAGCCTTTTTTTATGGCCACATCACACTGGCAGCTCATAGTCATCCTGTGATCAACCAATATACCCAGGTCTTTCTCCTCTTCCAAATAATAAATCCACAGCTTACAAGAAATTTTTTTTCTATTAGTCCCTAAGTGCATAACTTGCATTTTACACTATTAAATGTCATCCCATTTCTACTATTCCAGTTTTCAAGGTTGTCCAGGTCATCTTGTATGATATTCCGGTCCTCCTCCATATTGGCAATACCTTCCAACGGTATTATCCACAAATTTTATTAGCACACTCCTGTGCCAAGGTCATTTATAAAAATGTTAAATAAGATTGGTCCCAAGACAATCCCTGAAGAAGTCCACTATTAACTGCCCTTCAACTTGACAGTTCACCTTTCAATATGACCTGTTGTAGTCTCCCCTTTAACCAGTTCTTTATCCACTTTTCAATTCTCATATTAATCCCCGTCTTCTCCAATTTAACTAATAATTTCCCATGTGAAACTGTATCAAATGCCTTAATGAAATCTAAGTAGTTTAGATCTACTGCATTTTCTTTGTCTAAAAATAAAAAAAAAAAAAAAATATCAGTTTTTCCCCAAGTCCAGTGCACTAGCCACTGAAGGACACTGTATCAAGAAGTATCAGGGGGACAAAACTAATTTTTTAAATATTGTCAATGTCTCTTAACTAGGCTGTGAGAACAAACAAGTCTCTGGTCAACTCTTCCTGCATTTTTGCTTTGCAGCTCACTACTAACACTGCTTAATTTCATCTCTGTGTTAGTACAGTATAAACCAGGGGTCGGCAATGTTTGGCACGCGCCTCGCCAGGGTAAGCACCCTGGCGGGCCGGGCCAGTTTTATTTACCTGCTGACGCGGCAGGTTGAGCCGATCGCGGCTCCCACTGGCCGCGGTTCGCCGTCCCGGGCCAATGGGGGCAGCGGGAAGCGGCGCGGGCAAGCGACGTGCTGGCCGATCGGCCGAACCTGCCGCGTCAGCAGGTAAATAAAACTGGCCCGGCCCGCCAGGGTGCTTACCCTGGTGAGCCGTGTGCCAAACGTTGCCGACCCCTGGTATAAACAAATTCAACCTGTGTAAATTGGTAGGTTATATTCAAGGATAAGCAGCCATGGAATCCTAGCATTTGAAACAGACTTTACCTTTAGTCATATATTGTAGACCCACTGAATGGCTCAAGTTTAAGAATACGATTATTCATAGAAAGTAATTACGATTAAATTGACAGGGTTGGGTTGGGTTTTTTTTTTTTTTTAATAAAAACTAAACCTTGAAACTAAACGAAATATTTGTAGAGGTTTTGGCAAATTCTGTTGTGAGTCCAAACCCTAAGGCATAATAAACTCAGTGTACAAAAGGCTATTAGATATCTACTACAGAACAGAGGTAAAATTTAACCACTAAAGATTCAAGTTTTCCAGTAGACAACGTGTATTTTCTGAGAGTTATAAGTCAAACATGGTAACACCGGTCTCCATGTACACTTACCAAGTTAGCCAGTTTTACTGTATTATCCACCCTTGATTTTGCAACAGTCAGTTTAGCTACTAGGCAAATGGCCATTAAGTATGGAGGTTTTTTTTTTTTAAAGCTAGGTCTAGTTTTTCCTAAGGAAAGTGGTAGACACTTTCAATTTGGCTAAGACATAAGCTCTAGGCTAGGTCATAGGTGTCCCTATTGGCATTTATTTGACAGCGTTAAGAATTTAAAAAAGTATACTTTGCATACAGGTATGTTATGTTAGTTCTAAAACTGCCAATATTGAATTGAAACGGCATACATATACAGTGGAAGCTTCCACTGAACAGACATTCTAAAGGAGCCTTGCCTCTTTACATATATTCACGTGAGCGTGCACATGAAAAAAAGTAAGGCTCTGAAAGGTCCTCAGTTCATTCTTCGGGAGCCTTTTGTCTGACTGCGTGCACACACTGTCAAGTGTTCTACTACTCTCTAGCACCTAGTTGTACACAATGAATGTTTTTCATTAACCTTGGAAATTCCTTATGTTTAAAAAAAAAAAAACAAGATGCATAGTGGAGCCCTCAAGTCCAAAATTGTGACAGTATCCTTAGCTCTAACAATGTTAACCTATATCCCAAAAGCATAATGCACTACAACAGTGGCTCCCAACCTTTACTCTGCCACAGCACATCTTGAGACCTTTAATTATTTTGAGGCACACCATATTGTCTCCAAATAAACTCAAATATTCATAAACTAATCCAGAATGAGGCTAGTAGCGTTAAAGTCAAAACAACCATGGTGGCTGTTAGATCGTGATCTGTCTTTTGTGCCAGAATTAACATTTTCAACAGTGGAAACTAAACATTAAAGCTAAATATAAGAACTCTGGACAAAAGCATGCTCAGTGGAGAAAGTGACACCCAGCCCCCTCTCACACACCAATTATGCCCCCATCCCTACCCAGCTCCCCCACCAGTTCTGCCCCCCAACTGCGCCACCCATAGGTGCTGGAACTAGAGGTGCGAGGGGTACTGAAGTGGTTTCCATCATATACAGGGCTTGCAATTTGATTCAATGACATTCAGCACCCTTATTATATAAATTGTTCCAGCATCCCTGCCCCCACCTCACCTCCTCCTGGGGTTCTTCCTCCTTCCCAATGCTGGGGGGCTGCAGCAGGGTCCCCACTCCCCTTCCAGGCTTGGGGGCAGCTCCATGGGCTCTTCCCCCAACCCAACGGCTGAAGGAGGCAGGGGGAGGGGCAAAGGAACCGACCTGTTGCTCTCAGGAGGGGAGGGAGTAGGAGAGGTAGACTAAGCTCTGATTGCCCTGCCTTCTCCAGGGGCAGAGCAACCAGTGAGGCCGACGGCCAATCAGAAGGTGGCTTCCCCCCTTCGTTCCCCCTTGCCTGCCCCCACTCTGCAGGATTCAATGGAATGTGACACATGCATAATATTTGAAAGGGGCCTTCTCCTGGACAGCAAGAGTACAGAATGCAATCTGACTTTGACACTAAATTAACATACAAGGGAAGGAGTTTTGTGTTCTCATGTAGTTTTTCAAAAAAAAAAAAAAAAATCCTGTGGCACACCTGTTTGGGCCTGATGGCACACCAACATGCCACGGCACACTAGTTGGGAATCACTGCACTACAATACAGTGCCTAACATACCATTACTTTCCCACAGAGCCCCTGCCTCATTCAGGATGGGGACTTGCCTAGTGTGCAGACTATTAAGTATAGGATTCATATTGAATCCAAGAGAGAAAATAGGTATCAAAAAGCTGCTCCACTACCAGAGCTCTGCCCAGCTTGTACACTGATGAGCCAAGGGTCCAGAAAAATAGAGATATGTGACTACATAACTGAAAACTGTTAATGCATATGCACAAGGAGGCAAAGCTCAAGCTGTGCAGGTAGCCTTAATCTTACTATTTCTAGATTTTTAGAACAGAACCATATTTTAAATACAAAAAAGTCATTAAAAAGAATCTGAACTTTGTAAATTCAGTCACTCAAAAGTTAGGAAGTGTCAGAATGAAGGTTGCCTGTGCAATCTTAATTTAGCCCCTTTGCGTGCATGTATGCTAGAGTCTTTATTTACATGATCATATATTTCTCTCTCCATACAGGATCCCCTTCTCATTCAGAGCACAGGACAGGTAATGCTCATTGAATGAAACAGGCTTGTGTAGTGAATGAGGCTGTTGTCTGTAGGACCCATACCCCAACTTGCTGTAGAAGTTAAAAGAGAGAGAGGGGATGTCATACAGAAAGGATGAATTTGTAGTTAGGCAGCTGAATGCCACTTAGGAGAACAG
Organism: Terrapene triunguis; assembly: GCF_002925995.2. Lineage (NCBI taxonomy): Eukaryota > Metazoa > Chordata > Testudines > Emydidae > Terrapene > Terrapene triunguis. Next base: position 51,770,413 of record NW_020664409.1, on the reverse strand, counting down.
GGTCTATTCCCAACTATGCCATTATTTCTTGGGCAAACACAAAGTTTTCAAACCCACTAATTTTCATGGCCATGTTCATTTCTTGATGCCCAACTTCAGCCTGATTTTCACAATACTGAGCACTTGTAACTGCAACTGAAGTCAATGACAGCTGTGAATCTGGCACAGAACAGTCTGGTTTGGAGGAAAGAACAGAGGGTTCGGAGTGAGAAGGTTCCAAGTCCTGAATCTGGCTCTACCACTGTATGAAATGGATAGCCAATGAAGTCCATTTCTGGTGCAAGGTTTATGATGGTATGAAGAAAAGATGATATGGGGCTATAGACTGAATATTGAGAATAAATATTGAATAGTTGCCTCATTCCCTCAGCATTAGGCAGAGAACCTGTTGAAAAGACATGTCATCATGTAATAAAAGACTATAACATGCACATGCATGAGGAGACAGTTAAGATTGTGTGAACATTTTTTAAACTTTGTAGTGCCTGAATTTGCAATCCTAATAAAGTAGATTTTGTGTAACTAATTTACTAGTTTCTTTTAAAACACCCTACCAATTGTACATATGCAACTCTACTCCCTCAATAATCACCTGGATCTGAATCGTGATCTTCAACGTATCAGCACAGAGCTCTGCACTAATAACCAACTACAATAGCAGGCAGCAGAAAGCTGCTCCCCCTGTGGATCAGCCACTAAATGAGAACAAGACACATCAAAACAGCAGGCTATAGATGCAAAGGTAGTCCCATTTAACAGACATGACTGAGCACATAGATATGGCAGATTCTGAGAGACAGGGTGACTAGATCTTATTTTGTGACTCACGGGAGGGTGAGAACAAATGGGAAACGAGATGGACAGGGTCACAAATCACATTATATGGTGACTTCATTTGTGTACATATAATGAAGTTACTCATTGCTAATTTTTTTTAACTGAAAGATAGACATTGGTTCCCCCCTTTTTTACCATTAGTTCTATTTTTGTGCTTTGAAATTTTTTCTTTAAATAAAAGCAAATTATGGCAAAAGGTACAATAACTTTACAGTCTTTGACTGTTTATACCAAAATTATACATTAGAAAGAGCATTAGTCTGATCCATTGTAGCAATTATGTTCCTAGTAAAAATCTGAGTTGAGTAAGCTATCATGAGGGGGGAGGGATAGCTCAATGGTTTGAGCATTGGCCTGCTAAACCCAGGGTTGTGAGCTCAATCCTTGAGGGGCCCACTTAGGGATCTGGGGCAAAATCAGTACTCGGTCCTGCTAGTGAAGGCAAGGGGCTGGACTTGATGACCTTTCAGGCTCCCTTCCAGTTCTCTGAGATAGGTATATCTCCATATATTATTTTTTTATTATTATGAGAGAGATTACTCAGAGATCCTACCAAAGAAACCATACTGGAAGTCAGTCTAGATGAACACAATGGTCCCTTCTGGCTTTAAAGTCTATATGAGTCCAACTTTTCCTTAAAAAAAAAAAAAAGACCACGTTAGCAAAGATTAACTCTGACCATCACTAAAATAATATTTTAGATGTATAGTGATACTATTATTTGCCTATATACCGTTCAATTTCTCAGTCATCACCCTCTTCTGTGAGATGTACAAGTGTATGGAAAAATTAAGTTTGACCATTTTGTTAATCAATTAGCCTCCAAAATCACCATTTATAAGGTTCTGTCTGGTATGGTACAATTGGCATATCATGTATACCATTCTGGGGATCATATATTAAATGTCCAAGAGCAACGAAGAAGCAATTTGCCTTAAATAGAAGAATCTTAGTCTCTTCTACACACATCTTATCTGAAAAAGAAGTGAAACTACCTTTTGACCAGACATACAGAAATATGAACAGTGAAAAAAAATAGATTGAAGGCTTGGTAACAATCAGGACAACTGAGCAACTACATTATTGTTCCTATGTTTGGGAACAAACATTTTACATTGTAACACTTATACATGACACTAACTCTGGTTCAGGCTGACAACAAGTATTAAGCAACTACAGCAATGTTCTATATGGACAAGTAGTCTGGGAATAAAATACATAAATGTAGAGAATATTGATCTTTATTCATCCATAAACTTGTTTCAGGTTTATTGCTTTTCATACCAGGCAGGCTTATCTTACATACTAAGCTATCTGATGAAAGGACTGTATGTATTTCAGTGTTTGTACAGCATCTTGTACAACAAGGCTCTGACCCTTACTGGGGCCTTTGGGCACTGCTGTAACATAAATATTACATAATTTAAAAATTTAGCTTGCTACCTACCACAGCCAAAAATAAGAGAAAAAAATTGACTATTGCACTAGTAATAATCAAAGTGGCAGCTACCATTTTAACGTCACTGACGTTAAAATCCCTATATGAGCTCAGATCTAAACCATCGTTCCTGAAAGTTAGCTGACTCTAAAGACCACCTCAACTTGCAAAAACTGAATAAATTAAAAAAAGAAACACTAAGAGAAAAATTAAAGCCAACATCACAGTGGAAACAGAATTAATTATCAAATTGGAATGCATATATGGAGAGGTCAAGTTCCAAGTGACTTGCCGTATGTAGGTGGACGAGGGACCAAATATATACTGAGTGGAAAATCTCATCTTTATATAGACTTTTCCGAAGTATTTTGAAAAACTGGGTCCCCCAGGGCAGCATCTCAATGGGAAATAGTATATTTCACCCTTCCAGCTAGTTGGAAAGGGAGGCATACTATGTTTCTCCTATGGAACCTCCGGCAACAATATGAAGGCCATTTCAATTTCAAATTCAATTTGAATCTAGCTAACCTGCACTAAAATTCAAACATCCCCTTGCTCCTATCTGCAACAGATTAGGAAGAGAGGGCACAAACCCCTTTTCCCTCTCTTCTTTTCCTGGTGTCTAAATTGCCCCCCTCTCACCTTTCCCTTGGATAATATAGCTATATCCTCCAATAAGTCACAATTTATACCGTGAAGTAACATTGAGTAAGAAAGCAGCAAACATGAGCAGATAGTTTCATGTAGTTGTCAAAGAGTAGGTTTTTATATTATGAAGTGCAAAACAGATGCGTTTTTGCATAGTAACTCTGCAAAAAAAAAGGGGGGGGGGGAAGCAAGCACTTTTTCCTTTTAAACATGGTTATGAATGGTGACCCCATACAGACTTCATTAACTCCATAATATTTTACAGAAGGATTAAAGGGGATGCAGAAGTCTGTTTACACATTTATTGCCAACTGGAAACAAAAAGTATAAAGGAGTAGCTAGCATATAGTTTTTCAATGCTAAAAAAAGCAAATACCAGTTGTGCATGTTTTTAAGTGTCAATATACACCGGAGCACTGCTTTACTGCATTATATCTGAATTCGAGTTATATCGGATAACGTTATATCGGGGTAGAGGTGTATTGTGGATGCAATTTTGTCACATGTTTGAGATGCTGGTTTTAAAAAGAAAAATACTAGTTGTGCATAGTTTTAAAAAAGACATCACAATTTACTATGGATAGTTAGGGCTGCCCTACTATTTTCAGCAACAGCCATCCTCCCTCCCCTCCACCCCCCACCCCAAAAAAAAAACAAAACAAAACAAAAACAACAAACCAAGAATCAGTCTTGCTCTCTTCCACTGCCAGTGGGTGTGAGAAGACCACCACCTGACCAGGCCTTGAGGCGGTGTAAACCACAAATCACCTGTGTTTAAGACTAACCCTGGGTTCAGCAGCAGGAAGTATAAAGGGCACACAGCTCAGTGGTGAATGGCAGCCTTTTGTACTACACCTCATATAACGTGGTCCTCGGGAGCCAAAAATCCCTACCATGCTATAGGTGAACCCCGTTATATCGGGGTAGGGGCAGCAGGGCTCCAGCAGTGATTTGGGGAGCCCAGGCCCTTTAAATTGCCAGCTGAGCCCTGCTGCCGCAGCCCCAGGGTAGCAGCGGCTGGGCTCCGGCAGCGATTTAAAGAGCCCTGGGCTCCCTTCAGCAGCCAGAGCCCCGGGCCCTTTAAAGCGCCGCCTGAGCCCCGTTGCCGGAGCCCCGGGGTTACCCCGCTATATGCGAACCCGTGTTTAAATAAAATAAATAAATATATGGAGATATACCTATCTCATAGAACTGGAAGGGACCCTGAAAGGTCATCGAGTCCAGCCTCCTGCCTTCACTAGCAGGACCAAGTACTGATTTTGCCCCAGATCCCCAAGTGGCCCACTCAAGGATTGAACTCACAACCCTGGGTTTAGCAGGCCAATGCTCAAACCACTGAGCTATCCCTCCCCTCCCCCTGTTGTATCGGGTCGCGTTATATCGGGGTAGAGGTGTACTTTCTATAAAGTTATTTCATAATTTGTCTGGTTGGAGTTTTGGAAAAATTACCCAAAGATTTAAACAGTGCTAGGCTTGTGAGAATCCCCACTTTTCCACCCAATCTGCTGCACTTTAACAGCTACTCTAATGGAGAACCTTGCAGACTAAGAATGCACTTGTATGTAGTGATTCTTCTTCTGCTCCAGCAGCTGAAGCATAAAATGGATACTTATCCTGATCAGTTTTACTCTAATGGGCAATGAAGAAAGTACCATGCTGCTTCCTCACATAGCAGTGGCCCTCCAAAGTTAACCAATGGAACAATTTACCACAGGTTGTGGTGGATTCTCTATCACTGACCATTGTTAAATCAAGATTGGATGTTTTTCTAAAATCTGCTCTAGAAATTATTTTGGGGAAGTTCTATGGCCAGTGTTATACAGGAGGTCAGACTAGATGATCTGAATGGTCCCTTCTAGCCTTGCAATCTATGAACCTTTGAAAAAGTTAGATGCAGTCAACTGGAGAGTGTTGGGGACAGAGGGAAATAACTTTAAATAAAGGGGCCCAAACCTGTTAATTTGAAGCTGGACTAATTACCCAATCCCAGTAATTACCTACGCTCTTCTCCCTGCCCTTCACAGGGAGGGTGAACCTCAAGTAATCTTCTGCTATATGAACACCAGGCAGAATGTTTCAGTTGGTGTCACTAATGGAAGGACAGAATGTTGGAATTAAAAGACTGTTGCGTTTGAGTATAATCGCAGGAGAAAGGTAGAGTGAGCTTGAGGACAGCAGAAGTGCCCACAAGATGAAAGGGAGACATTTGTCTCAGTGAATGCTGCACGAACAGTACCAGTGAAGGGACACCAAGAGCAGACAATATTAACCAGTCCATAGAGAAAGTGCCAGAGTTTCCCCAGCTACCTCTGAGCTGAAGAAGTGCTTTGTAGAACTTCAACTGCCGCCTAGTTGATGGCCATTTGTTTAAATAATATAATCTCAAACCACCATTTCTTCCCTCCTCCACTAATACCCAGCCACAGACTGAATTCTCATTCCTGGAACGAGAGCATCTCAGTAAGCAGTAAATGTAATTAATCTACTGCTCCCAACCACTTCTGCCTATCTCCATCATATCAACAGTTAAATTGAATGAGGCTGGGAATTCAGTCTTTGAGAATCAAGAACACTTTGTAAATACTTTTCACAGGAGATTCCCCAACACCTTGCTTTTTTTGCCAAGTCAGTAAAAACCCTTGTTGTGCTCCCTGTGGAATTTCAACCAAAACCAGAAAGGACAGATGTGCATCTAATCAGTGAAAATGTAAGTAGGGTTAAATAGTTAAACTTCAAAAGACTCAAGTTTTGGGTTAAAGTTAGTTCTGATTTTAACCTACCAAGGTTGCCCATCCTAACATTGGAGTTAATGTGTCTTTTTGCATGGGTATTGGTACATATGTATACGTGCACCCATAAATGTAGGAATCCTTTCCTTAAGGGAAGATCATTTGTCAGGACGACTGCACAAATCTTAAAATCCTCCCACTAATTTGCAAGTGAAGTTGCAAATCTTGTAAATAAAGTCAGGGTTGTTTTTTTTATTATTATTCAAACCTAATACTCAGAGCTTCTGATCTCAAACACCCTTTACAAAAAAATAAAGAAACCTTGTCCACGGTTGTCTCAGCTTCTCAATAACTGAAGATTTGGATTTCTGGAGCCGATTATTTGCATTACTTAACCTGCCTAGTTGGGACTAGGTGAACCCCACTGGGCCAGTGGCCAAAGGAAGTGAAGACTGTTCCTGTCCCAAAAAAAAGTGAAATTCCAAATTTATAGAGAAACAAGCAGAGACCCAGAAAGTTGTATTCCAAGCTTCTCTATATATGCATATTTACAAACTTAAAGACAGCAGAAGCAACAGCAAAGAGCTTTTTTCACATTTCCAGCCAAATGATTTATGTATTTAATGAGTCACTTCCACGTGCCAATGCACACTTTTAAGATACAGTGAGGATGGGGAAATATTACAGCATCTAGTTTATCTGTTTATATATTGTGACAAGAATCCCTTCTGTATAGAAAATGGCATCAAATTACATGAATCTAATGCTGCTATCATTAACCAAGACTGAATGATGCCCAAGAACTAGTTAAAGGTTCAATTAGGCTGATTTAGTCAGCTAGCCTGTAAAGCATCCACCCTCTTGGACACTGATAAAAGACAAAATGCCTATTTAATAGGCTAGTATCCCCCCAATATCAATCTTCTGGTGTGCCATCACAGTACAATTTTTGCAGCTGTTGGGACAAAAAAAGTCCAGATTTTTATTTTAAACTTGCATGTTTTTCAAACTTTTCTGCTGCTCCCATTTTAAAATCACATAGGATTTGAACTAGAATTCCTCCTTTTAATGAAAGTGCTGAATACTTCAACCATTTCTTCTTTAAGTACTGTCTACTACAGCAGTTCTCAAACTTCATTACACTGCGACCCCCTTCTGATAACAAAAATTACTACATGACCCCAGGAGAGGGGACTGAAGCCTGAGCCCCGCCGCCCTGGGAAGGGGGGGCCAAAGACCAAGGGCTTCAGCCTCAGGCAGTGGGGCTTGGGCTTCGGCCATGGGGCTTGGGCGTTAGCCCCAGGCCCCAGCAAGTCTAATGCCAGCCCTGGCGAGCCCTTTAGAATGGGGTCGCGACCCACAGTTTGAGAACTGCTGGTCTACTAGATTCATTAGCTTGCATTTTAATCACTCTAGTTCCATCACCTTTAAATATAAATATACAAGGTTTAAAACTCCTCCCTAACCAGCCTAGGGATTTAAAGTAATATGTTTTACAAATCTTTGCTCCTAAATCACGAATACTCGCTACTACAAACCACTGGTTTTCATACACTAGGTCCTTTGCCATTATTCCTCTAAGGGGTTTTTAAGTTCCTGTCAACATCGGACCCAGTACTAGTGTACAGAGCTCCCTTCCCAGTGATCCAGAGCAACTGCAAATAGGATCGTAGGACTGGAAGGGACCTGGAGAGGTCATCAAGTCCAGTCCCCCAGACTCATGGCAGGACTAAATATTATCTAGACCATCCCTGAAAGGTGTTCGGAGATTTTTTAAGAGCAGGTTAGACAATGATGGAGATCCCAGATTATCTTAAATACGATGGTCACCAATGGAATTCTATTAATTTCTTTCAGTTAAATAAATTTTGGGGTGTGAACAAAATCGATTCTTGCAAACATGACTGTATTTGGGATACTAGCTACAAGCCAAAGCAGAATTCATGGAACAGTTAACAAATTTGTCAAAGTAGGGCTGTGCTGCACAAAACAGTCACAAAATTATGAAATTTCTCTTCTTTGAAGTGCCCTTTTGAGATAAATCTAGTTACCTAGCTAATGTTAAGAAAATCGTTTCTCAGAAAAGATACATTATGAAGTAATTGCTGTTTTCTGTAAAGTTAGAATGTTACGTTTCTTTGAAAATATGTACATCACATAGAACAAATGAGCTTATTTAACTGTAGCTATCATAACCTCAAGTGCTAGAGATTTGCATTCAAGGATGTACTATAACATTTTACATATATGCGACAAAAGAGGGCCTCATTTTTAAAGAGACCTCAATTCTAAACAATTAAATAAAATAAATTTACATTAATGCAATGTTATGGTTGAATTTTTCATATGCAGAGCCAGGAAAATGAAAGTTATGGCTCCCATGATAACCACAACTTGATTCAGTTGTCTCAATATATAATGGTATAAATATAAATATGCAATTTATGTCATAACCAATTTACAGTTGCTGTGGGAATTGTAACTGAATTTCCTGACTTTATACACAAAGTCTCAACCAAAATACAATAGTCCATATTTTTTTTTTAAATGATACATTCACATTACATTTTGTATGCTGCATGCCCCAGCAAATGGAACACCCTACAGAGGGCACAAGATGTGCATGAGAAAGAGAGCAGAGTATGATGGCACATACAGGCCACACTCACGGTTTCCTAAAGATGAGTATTCTGGGGCACTGGCAGAAAGAATGATCCGCTTTAACCAAAAAGAACGAGGAGTACTTGTGGCACCTTAGAGACTAACAAATTTATTTGAGCATAAGCTTCTGTGGGCTAAAACCCACTTCATCGGATGGATGCAGTGGAAAATACAGTACGAAGATATATATACACAGAGAACATGGCAACACGTGTTTTTCATTTCAACTCTAACGAGACTAAACAATTAAGGTGGGCTATCATCAGCAGGAGAAAAAAAAACTTGTAGTGATAATCAGGATGGCCCATTTCAAACAGCTGACAAGAAGGTGTGAGTAACAGTAGGGGAAAAATTAGCATGGGGAAATAGTTTTTACTTTGTGTAATGACCCATCCACTCCCAGTCTTTATTCAAGCCTAATTTAATGGTGTCCAGTTTGCAAATTAATTCCAGTTCTGCAGTTTTCCATTGGAGTCTGTTTTTGAAGTTTTTTTGTTGAAGAATTGCGACTTTTAGGTCTGTAATTGAGTGACCAGGGAGGTTGAAGTGATCTCCAACTGGTTTTTGAAAGTTATAATTCTTGACGTCTGATTTGTGTCCATTTATTCTTTTGCATAGAGACTGTCTGGTCTGGCCAATGTACATGGCAGAGGGGCATTGCTGGCACATGATGGCAGTTTGCATTGTATTTCAATGTGTACATCTATAGTGCCAGATTTTACTGTGGTATAAGAGTATTGGGTAAATAATGCCACACTGGATCAATTTTCTTCCAATAAGTCAAAGACTTGTCAATGAGGAGTAAAACTGTGGGAAGTCTTAAAAATAAGCCACTGAAAGAATGAAATAAAAAGAATCCCCAAGTTAAACTGGCAAAAAAAAAAAAAAAAAAAAACTCTCCTACAATGGAACTAAAACAAGTTTTTTAAAAAAATGGTTATTTTTAAAAGGATACACATGTGTATGTAAGTCACCTTAGGGCAGGGGTTCTCAAACTCGGGGTCGGGACCCCTCAGGGGTCAAAAGGTTATTACATGGGGGGGGTCGCGAGCTGTCAACCTCCACCCCAAATCCCGCTTTGCCTCCAGCATTTATGATGGTGTTAAATATATAAAAAGTGTTTTTAATTTATGGGAGGGGGGGTCGCACTCAGAGGCTTGCTACATGAAAGGGGTCACCAGTAAAAAAAAGTTTGAGAGCCACTGCCTTAGAGCTACTAGGCATGAGAAATGTAACTGTAGAGTTGTTGTTTTTCCAAAGTTCTAAGTGCCTTAAAAATAGGGCTTAAAATAAATATGCCTTAACATTGTAGTAACAAAACACAATTTAATAACTGTTGTGACAAAATGACAAAAGGAAGTTCATAGTTAGAACAGATGGAGAAAACAGGATGGATTTATGAGTGAGCATATTATGTTTGAATTTCCTGCTCTTTGTGTCACAAATATAATATTGACTTTAAGTAATAGTGTGCATTTAGTATGCATGTTTTAAATAAGGTTGTTTAAAAAAAAAAAACTAGAATATTTTTTCTATCAAAAAAGACACCACTCCACAAATGCAACTTCTTTATTTCCACAAAGCTCAATTTCAAGCCATACCTCAGTGCTCTAAGGATGCATCTAAGAATGTCATGCTTCAAAACACTGCAACATGGAATGAAACAATGACCCCCGAAGAGGTGAATAACATGCACTGGTACAATTCTGCCATTTATTTTCAGGCTCTAAAGGACTCTCTATAAAAAGTTACCCTAATTTCAGAACAAATTTCACAGCAAGGTATGTTTTTATAGTTTCATTATAAACTCTTGGGAAAGAAAGAGTGGGTAGGGTTTGCACCAAAAATTCTGACACTCTTATATACACCATAATGTGGACAGTACATCTTGCCTAGATACTACCAAATACATACGCTGATTCTCACATTTGATCTATTCCCAGAAAATAAATAAATAAATATACATACATACATACACACACACAGGTTTTAGGTTATACATTTTTCAAGACCGTAAAAAGATTCGAATTAGTAATTTTATAGAATGTTTAAAAAAGTCTGAAGGCAAGGGAATTCAAAATTGCACTTAAAATCAGGAAATATGTAAATAGAATAAAGATACTCCAAAAACACCTTGATTAATGAATGATGCATATTTCCAGACTTAACAGCTTAAAAGAGGCACTGTCAACTGAAGTCAGTCTGAAAATGTTTTACCTAGTATTCTTACAAGCAACACTTAAGATTACTATAGTAAAGAACTATGAAGGTTAAATAAGATAAACACTCAAAAGTTAGGAAATGCAAGAGTTAAGGTAACCCATGCAACTTTGAGTCAGCTCCCTTGAGTATATGTGCATTTTGATAGTTTTGTCAAACATTGCATATAAAAACAGTAGCAAAGCCAGAAATAGAACCCAGCTCTGCTGGTTCCTTGCCCAGTGCCTTAAACACAGGAAAGAATCCTCTATTCTTTCAACCCTCCATCAGTATGTACAATGGTCATTTAGCTCTACCAAGCATATGCACAAGTGGACAGAATTAAAGTGGAATGGGCAACCTTACTTTTGGCATTTCCTTATTTCTGAGGCCTGGTCTACACTACCTAACTCTATAAGCGTCTACCCCAAAATGTAGCTCTTAGTGATATAACTTGCCCACAACACCGACTTAATAAAATCCACCTCCGCGAGAGGTGTAGCACTTAAGTCGATGTAGTTAAGTCGATACAGTGTCACGGTAGACACTGATTTGCTTACATTGACTATTGCTGACTTTCAGAGGACATCCCACAATGTCCCACACCGACACTTACATCCGGTGCAAGCACTCCTGGTAAGGACGTGCACCGCCAACACAAAGAGTGTAGTGGGGATGTGTAAAACTGACTCAATTACTGCAGTGGCTGTACACTGACATAACTTAGGTTGACAATTTTGTGTTGTAAACATGCCCTGAATGCTTGAATTTACAAGCATGACATTCTTTAATCAGTATTGGACAAAAAAAATTAAGTTAAATTTTATCTGGAATCATTATTGACCTTCACTAGGGTCCTCAGGAAGGTTTGAGATCAAGACCTTTAGGTCCACAGCAGAGACATCTAGCACTTAAACTGAACTAGCAGCTTCACCAGCAGCAGTCAGTTAACTCTCTGAATCAGCCACTAATGAGGGGTAGGATACAAACTATGCCAGTTGCTTGTACAATTATTTTCTAGACAATAATGGAGTGTTAGGAATAAGAATTTCTAGGCTTTATTCCTTGCTTTGCAAGGCAGCATGATCTAGTGATTACTGACACCAGAACCTAATAAATCTGGCATATCCATTCTGAAAGGCAGCATGACTGCAGATGAGACTTAGAGCGGTCTCTAATATGGCAGACTCATCTTCAGCTTTGATGTGATCTTATGCAACCTCTCAGTTTACCCCCATTTTACAGATGAGGTTATGATACTTACCTGCCTCCTAAATTAGGGGGCAAGAACCCTTGCTCAAGAACTGAAATTAAAACTCTGCCTCCTCCAACCCAACACTCCTTCCCTTAAAACAAAGACGGGACTGCTTTTGCATATCAACAATAGCTCACATTCTCTAAGGCTGAGGAATATGCTCAGTGCAGACAGAAGGTTCAAAGCAGCAGCAAACCTCGAATAAGCATGCATAAATGGTGATTTTCAGAGGCTTATAAGCTGGCCAAATTTCTATGGATTTTCATGATAGTAAAATGCACCTCTCACTCCATCAGCACATCCCTGACAAATTACAAATCCTACTTTAAACAAGGCAGTAAAGCTCTTCAAATAAAGTTTTTTTAAAAACATTGTCAAAATACATATTTTCCCTTAGCCTTAGTCTCAGAAGTGGCTATATTATATTTGCTGAGATTTTCCTAAAATATTCAGCCTGAAGCAGTGACCAAGCATGGAAAATTTCAGTCAAAATGGTTGAAGTTAGGCAAAGTTATAAGCAACTGAAAACAGGGGCTTGTAATGGAAAGTGTTAGGCAACCTAAACTATAAAACTCCTACCAACTCTGCCTATAGCAGAACAAGATTTTTTTTTTTTAAGTTTATTTATTGTGTATTTGATAGCATTTCATGTACATTACGTTTCACCACTTCCCCTCTGTAACTAGTTTCCTATGTTTATGTGTCTTCCCCCAACAAAGATATAAACACTCAAAAAAAAAAAAATACTAATTTCTGCAAGTTCAGAAATTTTTTAAGAGAGGTTAAAGGGTAGGTGTGATACTTAAAAATACTTATGGCAGGATACTCAAAAGTGCTCAGCATTAAACTAATTCTGCTCCCAACGATGACACCAACATACTTTTACAGAAAGTAGCAATAAGACATAATTAAAATGTATAAAACACTAAGATCATTGATGAAATGTGCTACATAAATGCTAAGGCTTATTAACTCCATTGTAGCAGGCCTGAAAATACCATTATGAACTTAGGAAACCAGTTTAGAATAAAACTCATAGGTTCCTGCATGTATCTGTTCAGTCCACTAGACAAAACTAACTAGTCTCTCAGTAGACTTATAAAGACTGACCAAATATTGGTCTCATAGGGTATGTCTATGAGGTGGGCAAACTACAGCCCGGGGTCCGCATCTGGCCCTTCAGACATTTTAATCTGGTCCTTGAGCTCCCACCAGGGAGCAGGGTCCAGGGCTTGCCCTGCTCCGGTGCTCCAGCCGGGGCGCACGGTTGGGAGCTTAGCCCACTCCATGTGTGCCGTGGCTCCGCGCGGCTCCCGGAAGCAGCGGCATGTCCTCCCTCCAGCTCCTACATGTAGGGGCAGCCAGGGGGCTCCAAACGATGTCCCCGCCCCAAGCACTGCCCCCACAGCTCCCATTGGCCAGGAACTGTGGTCAATGGGAGCTGCAGGGGGTGAGGCCTGCAGACGGGGCAGCACGCAGAGCCGCCTGGCAATGCAGGAACCGGAGGGGGGACATGCCGCTGCTTCCAAGAACTGCTTGAGGCAAGCGCCACCAGGAGCCTGCACCCCTGACCCCCTCACGTGCCCCAACCCCCTGCCCCAGCCCTGATTCCCCTCCCACCTGGAGTACCCTCCCGCACCCCCAACCCCCCATCCCCAGCCCCACCCCAGAGCCCACACCCCCAGCCGGAGACCTCACCCCAACCCCTTGCCCCAGCCTGGAGCCCCCTCCCGCACCCTGAACTCCTCATTTCTGGCCCCACTCCACAGCCCGCAACCCCAGCCGGAGCCTTCACCCCATCCTGCACCCCAACCCCCAATTTTGTGAGCATTCATGGTCCGCCATACAATTTACATACCCAGATGTAGCCCTTGGGCCAAAAAGTTTGCCAACCCCTGGTCTAGACTGTAACTGGGAGGTGTGATTGCAGCATGTACAGACATATCTGAGCTGCTTTGGTCAAATTAAAGTTTAGGTCAAATTAAAGTTTTGCACAAAGATCAAGGGTAGTACATGGTCTTTACGTAGTAGCTCAAGCTTTTGTTTACTATTTGTTCATTGCCTTGCCACATTCGGCCTCAGGCAAAGGGAAAATATACTCACTTATTTTTCCTATTCTTCCTTGTCTTTGTGTCCTCTAACTAAAACGTTCACGCTGAAAACAATTAAAGCCACCAGTCCTCACTGAGACTAACAATAGAAGCTCGTAACTTCAAGTTCCAGTCACTGGAGCTATGACAAGCCAAAAATGTTAGAATTATCTTTTATTGAACCAACTTCTGTTGGTGAAAGAAACAAGCTTTCAAACTCCACAGAGCTCTTCTTCAGGTCTTCATGGCTATCACAACATTGCAAACAGGAAACTAATCAGGAGTTAAAACCTCATTAAGAACTCATCTCAAATACACCTTGTCTACTTTGCCTCAAGCTTTCCAGAAGATTTCTACCCTACCATAAGTGCAGAGACATAAGATTTGGTTTTGAAAACAAAGGAGGAGGGGGAAGACCAAGTGGACTTTTAATGGAAAACTAGCTTAATCCTAACTGACTGAGAAATGTCTGTCCATAACACTGTAATCAATTTATGTATCTACACAATACAGCTGCTTGTCATTTGAAGAACCTAGCCCTTTAGAACAGTCTTGAAAATTACATCAAAACTATAAAAGCATTCTGTAAAGGGTACCCTGAGTAAGATACACAGCATAAAAATTCCTGTAAGTAATTTATGTAAGATGTTCATCCCTTCCTTGAGTGATGTATAAATGTGTTTAAGTATAACTGTCAATTTCTATTACTCTGGAGAACAGTGACAGCATAATATTAAAACTGCTCAGTTACTCTCACTGATATTTTACTTCATCCAATATCGTCTTCATGATTTCCCCCACCCTTTTTAACCTAAGGAATGTTTGATATGATGCAAGTTATATTACATTTGTTTATTTCAATAATATAAAGCTTTAGACTTACTCTAGAAAATAGTCCGAGTCAGTATAATAGCAATAAACATCTGATGAGACCATGCTGAGAAGTTTCACAGGATACAAATTATTCCTGGATACACTCATTTGATTTTTTCATTAGTCTCATTACATTGGGCAAATATACAGGTGTGAATAATTGACACCATTGTGAGTGATTGCTAATTTGATAAAATTTGTGATATTCAAGTTGACTCAGTCTTGAGAAGTCAGATTGAGGACTTGAGGTTTGCCAAAATAGTGCAAGGAAAGGACCAGTGGGATAATAGAAGCATCTTTTTTTTTCTAAAGAGGCAATAAAGAAGATTAAGAATATCAGCTTAGGCAAGGCATTTTATAAATGATTAAATCTTCAGGTTTCTCATCCCTCTATCCAAAAAGAGATGAGTTTTGTCTTCACACACCATCTTAAAAGAACACAACTGAAGTCTAAGTTTATTATCAAGTGCCTTTAGAGCACTCATATCCTCACTAACTGCAACCAATTATGGTTTAAAAATAAATATATACGGTCTTGAGCCAAGATTACTCTTCTAACTCAATGACAATACACTCAACTGCAAATCTCAGGAAACAGATTCTGATCCCACCAATAGCGTCCCTGCCTAAGGCATGTATTGATGTTGATTGGGGATATTCAATAGCCTTCAACTGTATTGAAAGCTACAGAACTCTTTACTATAGTAAAAGCCAGAATACACTATGTATTACATGTCTACAGTTTAGGCACTCAGATTTTCCAGCGTATGAGAAGTTTTTGCAATAGATGTCAGGTTAAGAAAAGCCTTAAGACAAAAGTTAACTAGAAGTAGACGATAATGCAATTAAACAGAAAAAACTCCTACAATTTTCACATTAAATAAAAAACTTTGCAATGAACAAAAAAAGGACAACCAAATTAGCTACTGTAACTATAAAGGCAACAGCTTAAATGACCATAAATTTCACAAAAGGCTTTATCATTAAGACTCTAAAAACCCATGTTCCTGATCAGCAATCTTGCCAATTTTTCCTTAATACAAGAGGGAAAGTGTTCTCTTTTGAAGCCATCACCACTATTAAATATATTACAAGAGGATGACATCCATGCTCTCCAAAAACCCCAAGGAAAGTATTTGGACAGAGACAGCAAGACCACAAATGGCAAGTTACGTTTCCATATCCCAATGAGAGTTTGACCTAAATCTCTAGTTTCTTAGGTTTCTGGACCAGTGCTTTTTCCCCCCTCCCTCAGTGGATAGATTTGCCGTACTTTGTGAAAGACTGCCTAGTGCAGATATGCCATTTCACTTGAGAAGCGATAAGTGATCACTCCCACTGCAGAACTGGCCTGTTTACAGTAGCAAATGGGCAGCTCAGCTGCAAGAATCCTTGACTTGCTGTTCACTCTGACGAAGTTCAAGGCATGCAACTGCAACCAGCCATATACCTTGAGGCACCTCTACTTGTTTGGTGTCTGCATCAAGGAAATGCACCCTGTCCGAAAACTCTATGTCCACTTCCACTATTCAACCTTAAGCACCTAGCACAGACAAGTGGCTTTTCTGATCTGTGAAACCGAACATTAATCTTTTTCACATGAAAAATTCTCCTCAGAACAGCGATCTAATCTAGTACTTTACCCAACACTCCTCCAGTACTCAACCTTTCTAAAAAATTCTCTCAGCACTGAATAACTGTCTCCCTCTCTCTAGTCTACCTTTTCTATTTCTTGAAAAATAGTCTTCTCAATATTCAGTCACTTTAGCAGGTTTTTAATCTAACCAAAATAAAAGAAGCCAACAGAAAAATACATTTTTTCCTGTTTGACTTTTCCACTTCTCTCTTTAACCTCAATCCAGCCTTCAACACATGAGTCCAGGACAACCCTGTTCCCTCAAACTAGGGGTGATGCTGTAGTTATAGTTCTGCTTCTATTTAACAAACCATTCTTTCCAATGGCAGTTCCACATCTGTGACAAGACTCCTTCTGTATGAAATGCCACAACATTCAAATCTTTATCATCTTTTTTCTAGGTAACTGAGTTTTTTGTGGGGGAAGGGGAGGAAGAGGAGTTACTACACTTTTCTTGTCAAGTAGAGCTCCAGCAGCAGCAGTATGAAACACATGAATTTCTTTTAAATATCACTTTCTCTTCTGAGGAAGGAGTAGAACTTAAGAATCCTGCAACTGTGATTTCTCTATATAGACGAGAGAAAGTATAGCCCTGTGGAAAATCAAGACAGAGAGGAGGAAGGCAAGAAGGAACTACAAAAAGTCTGCTTATCTGTCTCCCAGGAAGGCTGAACCAAACAGAGGGAGAAAACAAATCTGCCCACTCCCTCTAGTAGCCAGGTGAGCTCAAAATATAGCAGCCTCTTAGAAGAAAAGCTAACATGAAAGGGTGGCGTTATCCAGCACACCTCTCCCAGACTTGTTAAGTCTCCTGCACCGGCAAGGTGCTCCTGTTTCTAGCTGCTTTCTAAATTGCTCCTGCTTAGGAGCTTAAATCAAGTGATTTAGAGAGCTGATGAGAAACTTTAAGGCTGAATCTCTACCATCAGGGCTGCTTGAGGCAGGATCTGGACTCTAGACATACAGGAGCCGGTGAGCAGTAACCAGGAATCAGCAGCCAGGGCCAGAGGTCCCCCAACCAGGGGGTAAGGGGCAAAGAGCAACCCCAAACAGCCACCCTAGCAGCACAACCAAACTATCTCCCAGCTGATGACAGAAAGCAGATATCCTCCTTCTAACCCAGGACAAGAAGCAGCCCGCACCAGGGGCGAGCAATTCTTCATCACTCCAAGATATAGAAAAACAAGGGGTAGAGCCTCTGGTAAACACCAGATTTACCTAGATATCAACCCAGGGAGATTCCAGACACAGCTATGAAGACAGCATTTCCTACACTCCTAAAGCTTGTTCCATGCTAGTTTTGTTAGTTCTGGTTATCAGGATATTTGCTATCATATACATAAATATTGCAATACATATCACTGAATACAAAAGCTAGAGTCATTTTCCAAGAGCCAGATTTCTAACTTTCAACTTAACAGGTATGCTCTCCTATCTCAGCAAGATAGGGGAAGGGGTGCTACATACTGAACAATAAACTAGAGCACAGTCCTTGGAACCCAGTAGTTCACCATATCTATCTAGGATTTTGCACCACACCCCACCACAATATCTGAACAGCTCTTACCCTTATCATGCCCCTCCCCCACACCATCTTTTGAATCTCTCTAACAAGTGTTTGATAGTTTTCAATTCAGATCTCTCCCGATGATCTTACTTTCAGCTTTATGCTAATACTAAACCACGTCCCTCTCATCACCTTTAAAAGGACTCCTCTCTGTCCTCTCTCTGCCAGTTCCTACCAAGTAAACTTGTAGCTTTGTGTCACAACTTCCATCAAATAGGTGGATTAATAAATCTTTGTCAGAAAACACCTTGAGAGACAAATTACCCTCAGCTCCGATCTTCCACTTACTGAAACAATGAAAAGTGGAGGCATTCTTGACTTTGAATTCTTCTCCTCTCACACAGAGATAGTGAGATTTGAAGGTTTAGAGTAGCACTCTCTCCCATGTATTGTACAGACTCATCTCTACCTCCCTTTATTTCCTTTTTCCACTGATCATCATAACCTCTCCACGGCCTTCTCAAGTCCCAATTATTTAGGCTCCAGCATTGTCAGAATGCCACTTTCCGCATTATCTCTTACAAAGAATGCCTACGGGCTCCTCAACACATACTAGTCAGCCCCATTCCTGTGCAAATCCACTAGCCCCCATTTCAAGATTCAGGACACAACTCCCCTTACTAAAATCCTCTTTGGACTTACTCCAGTCCCTTATCTACTTTGTCTCTACTACCTCTCATGAAGGCGGCTAGAGTATGTCTCCAGAAAAACTTCAACTGTGCAAGTACCTTCTTCCTTATACCTCCTGTCACATGGAACAGCGTTCCTGTATCAACATAATTATTTCTATCTCATTTAAAATCTCATCTGCATACATTTTTCCCTTGCCTCTACCTCTTAACTAACTTCTCCAATCCACTATTTTAGCTCTCAAGAATTCTAGGATAGAGTTTTCATGAAATGTACAACACAAAATAAAGCTTAATGTGTAAAACTGTAAAATATTGAAAACACTTCTATTCAAAGATGCATGAATAATCCTGACTGCAACTTTCTGAAATATATAAAGTGGTCAAGTTGAGCTATTCTGGCATTTTAGAGGTAACACAACACATTTCCACTCTTTGGGTCAGAGTTTGGGTTCTAAACTTTGACTTCAGTGGGCTTTGGATCAGACCTTTGGTTCTTTACACTAGTTGGAAGCTCCCTTACATCTTAGGGACAAAGTAAGATTATTAGGAATTGAGATGCTCGATTATTTTTTAAACAAATCTTCATTATCTGACCCTAGCAACAAACAAAAACAAACAAACTAAAAAAACAAAAACAAAAAAGCAAGCAACTCCATCAAGCAAACAAAGAGCAGCATAAACTGGGAGGTTTGACAAAGGACTTTTCAATACAAATGTAAGAGGAGTGGTTCAGTCTTGAGAGAAAACACAAAGGAGATATTACAGGTATATTTTAAAATTGATACAAGATCTGATTTCTACCTACAGCAAAGTTTACTACACTTCACAAAACATTTATGTTTAATAGTGGGAGTGAAATACCAAATGAGAGATTTAAAAAAAAAAAAAAAAAGTATGGCATTTGAATTGTCTACAAAAAACCTCCAAACATTTGCATATAAGGCAATTTATTGCAAAATTTGATTACTAGAGCAGGGTTTAATAGACAACTACCTGTTGAAATCGTGAGCTCACTATTATTTACAATGTATAACTTAAAAAGTAACTCAACAATATTACAGACTAGAAGGTTTTAAAAGTTACTCAGCGCTGCTTTCTGTTATTCATAGGAAGGCAACTTTTAATCATAGTAAACAAAGTGGGCCCATATTTTAATGAACTGTGAACAAAATAACCTCTAGGATCAAGATTATATATGGTGAAACTTAATTTTCCTCACAGAACCATTAGGAAGAAGGCAGACATTTTGGCTGCACTGACTTTTCCAGACAATTGATTCTTGAAGTTATTTATTCCCCACCATTCCCCTCAAGGCCCTCTCATTACAGCAATTGTCTCTATGTCAGAGGAAGGTTGGATACAGCTCCCTCCAAAGCCAGGCAATACCACACCCAAAATAGCTACAGGGGTCACAACAAGGCAAAGTGTTCCCTAGTTCATGACAGCAGGGGCTTGTAGTCAGCTCCCAAACAGGGGTGCTGAAACAATTTGTATGGAGGGTGGGGGGAGAGTTCTGAGAGTCACTGAACCAAACTGTAAAGTCTGTATATAATGGAATCCACTTTAAGTCTGGGGGTGTGGCCGCACCACCAGCACCTATGCTCCCAAATGCCAATCAACTTTCAAAACAGAGTTCTGATACCACTAATCTGACCTATTATTAAATGAGTGGTCTTGCTTATTTTTTCCCCCATTTTTAAATTAAGATGCATCCTTAAAAGTTTCACTGCCATCAGTCTGTTTCTCCAAGTTTTAAGAAAAGCACACTATTTGATATAAACATGGAGAAGAGAAAAGAACAAACACTATGTTCAGAAACAGCTATGGAACAGTATGCATGAAATTAAAGAGGTCAGAAACTTAGGGATAATCAGTTCCTACCTGATTTTTTTCTAGATGCATATTTACAGCTTTAAAAACAAAAAACAAAAACAAAAAACAAAAATCACAGCTGGAAGATAGGAATTAATCAGTTTCTGTATATTTAAGAACATCCTTAAGAGCTTTGTTGTCATATTGAGACACTTGGAACGTATTCTCTCTGTCACAGAAAGTTTCTTATTGAATGGAATAATTATTTAGAAAATAGTGGAGAATAAAGGCATTTCAGTTTGTAACCATGCGATGTATTTTCACTCTGAGCAATCCATGGTAAAATAAGAGTCACAGAAAGTTAGATTATATGGATGGAAAACAAAACAAAACGAAGGACTCCTTCAAGTTTTAGCACCTTGCCAGAAGCGTTCTAAAAAAAATAACGTTACATATCCTGTAACTGCTGCTCTACAATAAATTATCCATCTCTCTGCAACAAAGGATCCTAAAACCAGATTAGGTCTCCTTAGAATAAACTGTTTTCCTCCTCTTAACTTTGGTAGGATTCCAACAACAGTCATCTTAAATCTTGGCTCAAATAAGTTAGAGAGAGTCTTTATAGCAAGTGTCCTATTTATGGGTGTAAGACTGGTTGGGAAATAAAGAAAGAGGATGCATTAAGGAAGAAGTTGGAATCTGCCACAGATGGAACTAGGTAGTGGCAGCAGATTAATGCAACAGCCTTTTGCCCCTTTGGAGAACAGATTAAAATAGGAAATTAAGGTCTTGTCTACACAAGAAATTTTTACTAGTGTAACTAAATCAGTTTAGTATAGTTTTCATATTGTAGGCAAGGCCTAAGCCACAATAGTAGAAAGTATGCTGTTTCATCCATATCGCCTCTGAGCATCACTAAAACATTCCCTAATCCAGAACAACTGGTAATCTATCCACAGGAACGACATAGGAGAGGGGTTGCAAGACAAGAATGAGGTATATTTGTAGAGATTGCTGTGCAACTGCTCCACACCACCAGCCCCAACTTGATCCAGACAACCTCATTTGTGAACACTAAATTCACCCATTCAAACATTCAGCAGATTTTAAAAGCCTTCCATCTGGAAATTAATTGACAGATATACTACCTACAGGAAATGAAGGCTAAAGATTTGGTATAGAATTAAAGGCACTTACATGTTTGTCCCCCACCCCCCTTCACCATCTTTCAGGCCCCTTCTTCCCTCCTCTCACACACTGCATAAACGTGTCACATCAGAATTTAGATAGATATAGCCAGTATCGGACAATATAATATGGTCATGCCAATCCAAAGAGTCACAATGCAAGATTTAGGAGATTCTCTTGAAATAGCATTGCAAATAATAATTAGTTTCTTAAGGCTTTTGCCCTTTACAGATGCAAAAATCATCTGTTTTTCCCCCACTGTCTCTTTATACTTAAGACTGTCTTTAGATAAGGGCCTAGGCCATTTCCATTGAACATCTGAAGTTTAGGGCCTTTTTAGCAGTAACATACTTTGTACTTGTACAGAGCTTTACTTTTGGCACCTTATATTTATAAAAATGGTACAACATCTTCAGCCAAATCAAAATTGGCCTATACAAAATTCCAGCATGGTAGCAGACGGCTTGAAAATATCTGAAGCTAATAAGAAATAGCTAAAAAAAAGTTTAAAATAATCTTTGTAATGCACCATAAGTTAAATTAAGTATTTAGATAATTTCTAATTTTTAATATGATAATCCTAGATCAAGGTTGTAAACCTTATTTAAACTTTTAGATTGAAAATATACTAACTTTTCCAAAGTAAATATGTGCTATTTGATAGAACCCTTCAATATTTTATAAAATAGCCGTAGTATACAGTTTGCACATTCACTAGAGGAAAAACACACATTCCAGTGCTATTTAAAAACTAAATTTCACACATTCATAGTAATAGGTATTTCAATGGAAGTCACCAAAACCATACTGAAGTTTAGCCTATTTGTGTACACTTTTTTCTGCTTTCAGTAAGCAGGAGTCCAGTCTCTTGTTATAAATTAATATTTCTGTTATATCATTCCTTTACACACTAACATTTTATAAGAGGATTAATATCCCTTCCAAATGTTTACGCACTTTGATCAAAACTTTGTTGAATAGCTAGACAGGCAATAAACTTGTGTGCATGTTCTAAATTAAGAGTAAGCAAGTTTTTCTATTGTTTAAACCAATTACTTTGAATTTTAAAAAATTAAAAGGCATACCATTACAGTGTTAAATATCTAGTGAGAAGCTTGGTCAAGTGTTTATCCAATTGATAGCAATGCAAGTTTAACTCACTAAAGGATTCAAGCGTAAATGATATAGTTTAGAACAAAGTATCTCTGGGAAAATGTCTTTTTTAAATTAAAGTGTTTGTAAGGTTTAAAGGGACTAAAAATAAGCAACTAAAACAAAGTTAAGTGTTAAGCAAGACAGACCTTAAGGTTTGTGGCATTATCCATTTCTATCTAAAAACAAAAACACAAAACTATTGTTCTGTTTTCCAAAACTAGTGTTTGAAACTTCAAATAATGTTGTTCTCAGAGAAAGTAACTGTCATCTCCGAGAAGATATTGTATTATTTAGCTGAGAAAAATTAAACTACATAGTATGTAATATATCTAGCACCTTTATAATGCCATATAAATATCAAAAGTAACATGCCTATTTTATCCTCTCAGCTAGAGATATAAATGTAAACATTGCTCCCCATCACCTGTTACAAACCTCAGAAACAAATGGGTTAATTTCCCAATGTACTGCAGGTTATTTCGAAGGGAACTACTGCGATTTTCCCCCTATTGTTTAAACAGAGCAATTCTCTCTCTTAAAATAACCCCTATCTAGCTGTCTCACCACGGTTAAGTTCTTAAGCTACCCTGTTGTTCAGCATGTGTTATACAAAGCAACATGGTTTTTTAAAAGGAAATTTTTGTTGAAAACTTTTGATGAAGAAACTACAGAGCTTAGAAGTTCCTCTCTCTGCTGTGCTTAGCGATGCAAAAAAGAGTCCTGCAACGTGCCCCAAGCATCCAGCTACATTTAGCTTTCAGCCTTTTTATTATCATTGTCAATGAATGGGCCCCAGTCAAATTAAAGCTGCCATTTTAGGTTAAAGACTGGAGAGTCTCTGTTGTGCAACAGCAAGACAAAAACACTCCAAGCGACAGATGCAGCATTCTCTCTGGAAAATGATGGATTTCAACTTTTATAAAAATAATTACTGGTCATGCTTTTAATATGAATTATATATGGATACTCACACATTACTGCAAACTAACGGGATTTATAATTGGGATAAATCAGCTACCCATGCTGCTAAGGTCATAGTCATTAAGATTTTTTGCCGTCGTTAGAATGGATGATCTGTGAGGAAATGAACAGAAACATTTTTTGTTCAACTTGTTTCTTTGTATCTCCCTTAGTCCCATATACAACGATAGAAAATGACAAACAGTTCCCTGAAAGCCATCTTTCAGTACAAACATCGCTCAGATTCTACTCTGAGGAAAGTAAAATCGAGGCTCACATATACACAGAAAGAAACTTATTGCCCCGAGAAGGTTTTTCTGATATTCCCCAAACCAAAATCCACGCGAGAGCAAGTAACTGAAAAAGCTCTCACAAACGAAAAATCTCGCCTAAATGTAGTGAGAAGGCACATTCAGTACCTTCCCAAACCAAAACAAAGGTAGAAAGTGGGGCAAGTACGTGGAGAGTTGTGTGGGGTATCTAACAATCTCTTAGAAATTCAAAGGGAACTCCCGGTGCATTGCTACTTTTCTTTTGTCCATTGTCCGTTTTAAAAAACTAGTTTAAACCAAGGCGTGAGTAGAGTGTAAAAGTGATCTAAAGAAACTCGTCCGATTTAGAGCATGTGCACGAGAGTGACCCCCTTCCCCAGAACCGAGTGGCCCCTAAAATAACACAGCCAGCAGTTTGGGGGGTACCCCAGAGTGTGAGAGGGTGTCCCCTTATGTAATGCTATCAGGATAAATGAATGCAACGTAATGATGGCTGCTCATTGCCTGCAGCTCCTTCTCCCTGAGTCTCACCAACAACCTTCCCTCCGCCCCCCCCTCCATCCCCCCCCAGTGTCCGCTTCCCACTTCCACCAGCCCCCCATTCAGTACCCAACCCCGCCGCAGCAGCAACCCCAACCCTCAGCAGAGCAGGGAGAACCAGAGAGACAGAGAGAGAATCGCCTGCCAGCCTCATTTCCCTGTGTGAATCAAACACAAACAACCCCCCCTCCTCCTTCCCTGACCGCTTGGCCTCAAACCACCTTTTCCGCTCACCCACAAAATGGCCTTGATTTCAGGGGGAGCAGTCCCAGCTCGCGTGCGCCCTGCCCAGCGCTCCGCTCCGGACCCAGCCTGGGGAGGGGGCCGGGGTAGGGAGGGGAACCGAGTTGGTTCGCAGGGTTAAGTCTCTATTATGTAGGCGCCGCCAGCACCAGTCCAGCTCGCGTTAGGTAGTGTCTCTCCCCCACCCCCTTCTCTTTCTTCTCCGGCTGTTGGAAGCAGCCGGGAGCCCCCTCGCCTGCCGGCCTCCCTCCCCCGGTCCCCTGCGTATGACTCTCCCCCTCCCTCCCGGGCAGAGACCCCGGCGGCACCTCGTGTTCCCCCGCGCACACACTCCCGGCCTCCCCGGGGGGCTCCCCCCGCGCCCCGGCTCCATGTGCCCGCCCGGGGACCGCGGGTGGGGGGGCTCGCTCACTTTGTTAGCGCTTGTTGTGCTGCCGGCGCCGGGAGCAGTCAGCGTGGTCAGCGCTCCCCAGAGGGAGCCGCTCTCCCCGCGGCTCGGCCCCCCGCCTCGCCGCCCGCCCGCCCGCTCGCTCCCTCCCTCCCTCGCGCAGTTTTACCCAACTTTTCCCCGGTTTCCATCGCCCTCCAAACTTGCGGAGCTGGCGGGGGTCCGGCCGGGCGGCCCGCCCCCCTCGCCCCGGGCAGCCGGAGCACAACAAAAAGCCCTTTGCCCGCGGGGCAGCGCCCCGCCGAGACCGCGCGGCCCCACGCGGGGGTGCCCCGGAGGGAGGGGCGCTGACACCCGGCTCCCCGGGGGGCAGGGACCTGCCGCGGGTCTCTCTCCCCGCGCCATCCGGCCCCCAGTTCCCCGCCCGCCGTGCCCGCGGCGCGGGGTCACTCACCAGGTCAGCGCAGGGCTGGCTGGGCTCGGTGTCCCCCGCTCGCTCCCTCGCTGCCCGCTGCCGAGGGGCCGGGGAGGAGGAGGGGACACGCTCCGGAGTTGGTGCCGCTGCCCGGGGCTGCGGCGGGGCTCGCACGCCCGGCGGAGTTGCTCCCTGGCGCCGGGAGTGCGGGGGGTGGGGGCGGAGAAGGTCCCTGTCCGAGGTCAGCGCGGGTCTGGGGCCGTGTCGGGCTCTCCGCCGGGTCCCGGCTCCGCTCCGCTCCTTTGTGTAATTTTCACTCGATTCAAGTTTAATCCGATAGTTCCCGAGCGCGTCCGCAGGAGCCGAGCGAGACACCAGCCAGCCAGGCGGCTGCCGCTGCTGCTGCTACCGCCCCCCTCCCGCCGCCACAAGGCGCGCCCCCGACACCGCCCCCTCCCCGGGGGCGAGCGCGCCCGCAGGCCCCGCCTATGCCCTACACGTCACCACCCAAGCCTGGCATAATTTATGCAAGAATCCAGCCCCGCTTGGGAGGGGGGGAGAGGGGTCACTAACCTCTCCCCCGCGCCCCGCCAGGGGCTCCTCCCCCGCCTCACCGCCGGGCAGGGCCTGCTGCTCCTCGGGAGCTGCTTGCCGGCGGCGGGGGGCTGAGGCGCTGCCCAAACGCAGGGGACCCGGAGCCCACTCCTAGCTCCTCCACGCAGCCAGTCCCGGGGGCGCCCCAGCCGGCCTGGCCGCCCCGCGCCCGGGGAGGGAACGAGGAGCAAGGGGGGGGGGATGTATAGCCGGGGACACGAGCCCCATCGCAGGGTCCGAGCTGAAGCCGGCCACACATACTGACCCCCAGCGGCAGAGCCCGCGCCCCGGCTCTCCTCCGGGACCCCCCTGCGCCTTGCTGCCAGCGCGCACCCGGCTGCCTCGCTCCGCAGCCCAGGCTTGCGTCTTCCAGCGAGGCACCCACCCACGGCAGAGTCCCGGAAAGTACTGGCCGGCGCTGGCAGCTGCTCGCCGCCGCAAACTTCCCAAGCGCTGCAAAGCGAAACTCCTCCGGAGAGACTGGATGCCACGGAGCCCGCAGGGTACAACAAGCCCCTCACGCTGCCGCTTCCTTTCCTCGGCTCGCTCTTTCTAGCTAAATCCCATGTCCCAGGGAAACAAGCTCGTTTCGCAGCTCCACTAGGACTTAACGGCACCATCCACCAGTAGCAATAAGCTTGTCAGAGCTGCGGCTCCTTGCAGTGAGAGGGACTTATGAAAAGTAGGGAACGGTGGCTTGAAACATACCAGAGCTAGGGCAGATTCCATAGGGCCTATGAACACGTTTTTGTGAAAATACTGCCTGTTATATATCTACAGGCTCCTACTCGAGTCCCTGTATCTGTGTGGTGATCTTTGCACCACCCGCTCAATTTTTCAAAATCAAGCCGCCCTCCAATACTATCATGTGGTTTTATTTGAGTGAGTAGGCTGGTGCTGATTAAGGCTCTGTGGAGGCCAGTTTCCTATTCAATAAATTATGAATTCACATTCATCATACAAACTGAAATATCAACATCTTTTCATTCCATAAGTAAATCCCGCCCTCCATATATGAATGCTCTGTTGGCCTGTTTAACGTTCACTAAACAGACTACCCTTTCCTGAATCGCACTGAAAACCTGTGCTACTGTAAAGATTATGTATGGGTGAGTTTTAAAAGTGAGCTGTCTAGCAAGTTAACTTCTTTAACGTCTTTGGTTGTGTGACTGGGAGAGGAAGAAAATAATGATGTGCCATCTCCTCTCTGACCCCACAACCCAGCTATTTTTAACTGATGACTTTCTGTGGCTTTCTATCCCCTTTCATGGTAAAAACTGAGGTAGCGGGTCTGGGAGAATCCATTCACACAGTTCTTCCTCAAATACTCCCACATAATATGCCAGGGTCAGGGTGCTAGCCCTAAATCAGGTGGATCCAGGGCAGCCCAGTGCCTCTGCACTAGCTATGGCCTCTCAATTCTTTGGCAGAACAGCTCCATGGGTTTGTGTGACTAGGGACTCCCTTTGACTGCAGCAGCCTCCATGACTAGGGCAGGGGCAGCTCTATGATAAATATATATATATATATTTTTTCAGGTTCTTCTGGGAAAATCTGCAAAACTGTGGAGGACAATGGGCATCCCGTCAGGCCTATCCTCTCTCCACCTACTTCCTGTGTGAATCCTACATTCATGGAACACCTTTCACAGGGTCCCAGGGAAGGAGAAGGGACAGTTTATGGAGGCAGCTGACTCCACTCCCTTCGATGCACATGTTAAGGAGCCCCTGTGTTTGTGGACTGGGAACTCATTAGGTCCCATGATTGCAACAGAGAGTTCTCTTTAAAAGCTGATGGCACCAGTTGTATGTAGGGGGGGGGGTCAGTTTGACTCTGTCTTTTTAAAAATAAGTTTAAAGGAGTCTGGTACCACACATGCCCCAAGTACCTCTGGTGATTTTTCTAGTTTTCTAATCACATTTTTCAATTTTTAACATGTATTTTTTACATCTGTTGTATGAAAGAGCCTCACAAACAGAGGACACTAACATAGTAACTGCCCATGCAAGAGGAAACTAAAACTGATTACACAGTGTTGTCAAAGGCACAAAGTAAACAAACAAGAGAGTTACTCAGCTGTAATTCTGCTTCTCTGAAGGTATCATTTGACTAGCAACCTGCTCTTGGGTCCCAGCTCCCTAGCATGAATCAAGCCAGAGCTTTCAAAGACTTTGTGCCCTCTGAGACACAGAAAAGCTTGGGGGGGAGGGATAGCTCAGTGGTTTGAGCATTGGCCTGCTAAACCCAGGATTGTAAGCTCAATCCTTGAGGGGGCCACTTAGGGATCTGGGGCAAAAAACAGTACTTGGTCCTGCTAGTGAAGGCAGGGGGCTGGACTCGACTCGACTCAATGACCTTTCAAGGTCCCTTCCAGTTCTAGGAAATAGGATATCTCCATTAAAAAAAAAAAATTCATTCTGATACTAACAGCCAGGGTCCTGTGCTTCTCTAAAACATTCCCTTTCAGTTTCTTGATGAGCAGAAAGCAGAGTTCTAACTGTAATAAAGAATATATATAATCATTGGAAAACCATGTGATGGGGGGAAGAGGCATAAATAGGAATTCAGTCAAATGTTATATTCAGAGAAGTTGAATTACAGGTATATAATTACTCTTTTAGAAAAGTTAATATAGTTTCCAAAATAAAACAGTTAAGATAATTGAATGGCATTAGGATTTGTTGTGTTAAAGTTTCAGTGTTATAAAACATGAATGACTTACCCTCGCATGAAAATACAAAGGGAAGTTTGGGTTCTGTAGACTTTTCTGTTTTAAAAGGTAGATTTAGCGAAATGTGATATTCAGGTCTAGGCACTGTCACTTCAAAGAAAGGCAGGATGGAACTTTACAACACTGGTGCGTACAACACCAAAAAATCATCTGTGCAATATCAGGGCTTAAGACTACAAGGTCTCACTGGTCTATGCCTCATTTCCTACAACAGTTCACAAATACTCTGGGAACTTTGAGTGTTCAAAAACTACCAATGCAAAGTACAGAACATTGTGGGACTATAAGGAGGCACATCTACCTAAAGAAGCTACAGATGCAGCAAATACAACTGCTTCTCCATGTCAGAAGGACTGCAAGGAGCTAGGCCACATTTCAGAAGACCCCATCTACCTTAATCTCTATGATTTCAAGATGTCTATATTGAAGGGCTGCTGCCCTGTACTGATTCTGGATCTTGAAGTTCAAAGGACATTCTGCACACATATCCCAAACCTTGACATCTTCTTGACTCAAAACAACTGGCTCTCTATCAGGAGAGTTTTAAAGGTTGCATCTCAGCTCAGTAGCCATGTGCTTTGATGCAGAGCCTTTTGAAGCACTCCAGGATGGCATATGGCTTGGATTTAGATAACTGTCAGTTGGAAGATTCAGGAGATCTCAGGTGCTCCATTGTCTCCAATAAGCTGTGTTTAGTGTCTCCTGAACATAAAGAGATGCCCAACACAAAACTCA
Source organism: Terrapene triunguis (assembly GCF_002925995.2). Taxonomy (NCBI): domain Eukaryota; kingdom Metazoa; phylum Chordata; order Testudines; family Emydidae; genus Terrapene; species Terrapene triunguis. The sequence continues at coordinate 51,740,815 of NW_020664409.1, read as the reverse complement.
GAGGTCTTCTCTCTTCTGAATTTGACTGAAGTGAGATTCAGAAGAGAAGAGAAGAAGGAAGTAAAATTGATGCACTAAGTGAAGGCACCAAAGCAAACAACTGTGATGGGGAATCAACACTTCGAGATAGATTCCAGGGTAATGGAAGCACAGTGGGATGAGGTCAGAGAGATGTTGAAGCTTTCCTTCTAAGAGGTCTGTTATAGTAATCTTAAACAACTCACAGAGCAGGGATGACAAATCTGAATGAAGTAGCTGTTCTACTCCCTTCCAGGATCAAATGCAGGAACAGTTAACTCAAAACAAAATCCTTAGAGTGCACCCACTTTATCTGTGAGCGCAGAAATAAGGTGAACCTGGACATCCAGCTAATCCATAAAGTCCCAGACATCAAAGGCTTTCGAGTGGTTTTGATAGAAATGTTGTCTGACACAAGACTCATTATCTTAGGAGATGAAGATGCTTTATTTGCTATGATAGCCCCAAACTGCCTATCTGAACTCTCCACCTTAGGTTTCTCACAGATAATCCCCAGATGCACAAGGCTCAGACTGGATCCTCAGGCTGAAATTGGACATAAATGCAAAAACCATCCCTGCCCTGGTCAGACCACTTCCTACTTCTGAAGGAAATAAGAATTCTCTCTGTCACAAGAGGAAAATGATCATCAGAATCCACCCCAAAACTCTTGGACTCAGCCAAATTCTAAAACTTACACAAACCTTTATCCAGCCAATAAACCAAAGAATAAAAGAAATAGGAAGACTCCCTGACTTCTGCTATAGGCTCTTCTGCTAAAGTGCCCCTTCCCATCCAGCTACTGAGTTAGTTTCTTCAGTATTGGTCATGCTATAGTATGCTTCAGGGTGAGTGATAGATTGCAATGATTTTTGGACAGAAAAAACAGGCAAGAAACTGCACTGGAAAGAATCTATCACTCACTGTTAATGATCTCACAAATCACTGTTCAGTGTTTAAGCACGCTGAGAAGCTAGCAAAAACAGTCTCCAAGTAGCTGTCAGTCTTCTAGGAACCTTTCAGCTAAAGTTTAGGCCAAAGTATGGTACAGAGACAGCACTTGAAGGTCTGGGGGATGAAGTCCTCTTGTGCATAGACAAGGGGAGTACATCCTGCTGTAATTCTCTGCAGCTGTTGATAATCAAATACTCTTGTTTTACCTCCAAAAATCTGCAAGAGTAAACAGAAATGCCCTGAAATGGCTTCATTCATTCATCTCAGACTGAAGCCAGGATTGCTGTGAGCTGTTCCTCAGCCTCCAAAGCCCCTAGCAGTGGAATCCCAAAAGATTCAATCTTCTTCTCCATATCATTCAACCAGGGAGAGCAGATGAGACAACACATACTGAAGTGCCAATAGAGCACAGCTGATGCTGAGCTCTACATCCTCTTTACATCAAACAAACAGTTCCATCTCCAGCGTTCTGAAAACATATTTGAAATCAGCAGCTAGAGAAAGATCTTTCTAAATCTAAACCCCAGGCAAAACTGAAGTGAAACTCTTAGGAAGAGTTACACTGGGGGAGGATTAAAAAAAAAAGTTTGGAAGGGATATAAACTCTTGTGCAAATTAAGGAGATGGGGAAGTTTCTTTCCCTACAGGCAAGTTATTCCATAACTGCCCACTTCAGGGTTTCTGGTACTTATCGCTATTGGACACAGTGTACTAGACCAGATGCTCACTGATCTTATCAGTGATGGCAATTCTTGTGTTTCTATAACAAGTGAAGAACACTAAAGAATTTACTTCCTCTACAACATCCCCGTCATGAAGACATTTGTTTTCAGGTAATTACATCAGTTTGCAGCCTTGGAATATTTTTGGGCTCCACAATGTCCAAACAGCCATGATTCCATCTGCTCAGTAGATTGCTCTCCTCCCAGTTGGGTTCAGACCTGGCCATGGTGAACCACATATTTTTATGTCATGCATCTGACGAAGTGGGTATTCACCCACGAAAGCTTATGCTCCAATACATCTGTTAGTCTTAAAGGTGCCACAGGACCCTCTGTTGCTTTTCACATATTTTTAGTCTTCATGCTTGATCACTGCAACTCGATATACTTAAAAATAAAGCCACATGCCCTGAAAGAGCTCCAAATGGTAAAAAATGCAATAGCTCATCTGCTTAGCAACACAGTTTGCCACAAGCAGATCAGCCTAGAGCTTTCCTCTCAGCATCAGCTCCCTATTGAATACAAAGCTCACTTGAAGGGCTCTGCCCTGATATTCAAACCATCCATAGGAATGGAACTAGTTACCTGAAAGGTCACTTCTGCCTCTGTGATCATAACTTCTCTCAACAGCTATATTCCACTGGAGCAATGGAACTCTTGGGCAACAGGAGAGGAGACCCAGAACTTTCACATACTATGGCATTCATTACCACAAGAGGTAAGAAAGCCATGGACCTCACCATATAAAAATTGAAAGCCAAACTCAGCTCTTTAACTCAGCTTTCCTTCAATAAAGACTTCAGATACAAAGAACAGACTGATCAAACAATGTCTCATGGGCCTGGAAAGTAAGAGAAATGTAGTGTTGTTGTGGTTTTCTATTTTAAAATACTCAAGAGGCACTCAAGTTCTGTGCTCTTGGGGACCATATAAGTACCTAGATGTATAGTGGTTACTTGTTTAAATAGCGGATTAAAAAAAATTCAAGTAGAAGTGTGATTTTAAGTTGATAATGTTCTTATAAATAGTTATAACCAAGAACATTGTGGCAGTGAAAACATTGCTATGCAACCATGGATTAATAAAAAGTCATTCCCTCCAGAAATGTATACACATTCTTTAGCAAAGGATACTTTATGGGGTTGGGGAAAGTTCTTTTCCCTCAACAATGACACCCATTGCAAATAATCCAGATCTTAACCCAAATCACAAACCAGAGAGCTTTAAAGATTAGGAAAGCCATGGAATACATACTGTTAGCCAGTTATTCAGTAAAGAAACTTTTCTAATTTAGAAATAAAAACTAACTTTAACTGGCTCACTTTCCCATGGTACCAGTACTTTCAAGTTAGGCACTATGTTTCTCAAAATTTGTAGAACTGCTTTATATGGAAAGCTAACTTTAAGAGAAGCGATATCTAGTCAATTAGGAAACAAAAGAATAACTCATTTATCATTTATCTTTGCAGGCAACTTTCCTAACAAAAACAAGTCCATATATGACACACTGGGAAAAGGACCTGAATACACAAATTGCCTCAGAGGAATGGGGTTTGATCTGGAAAAGAGGACCAGCAACCTTAGGCTGTAGCACAATAAAATAAAATAACTTTAAAATACTATTTCAATGGTACCTCACACAAGTCAGGTTAAAGAGAGGGAGACTGAATGGGGATAAATATTGGAGGAATTGTGGAGAACGAGATTTTATGCATATATGGTGGACATATTGGAGATGCAATAGTAACCAAATATCACAAAATGTTGGATATTTCTTACCAAATTATCCTTTGGTCATCCTGCTGGGATTCTCAGTGGAAATGGTCAGACAAAAAGAAATGAAGAATTAATTTCTCATTTGCTAGTAGCTGCCAGACTACCAATAGCCTTTCACTGGAAAAAGAAAAATGTTGAACCATAGAGGAACCATTCAAATATATATATATATATATATATATAGGAGGATGTTATGGAAAATTCACACACCAATTATGTACCAAGCAAAATAGACAGAAGACAAATAGATATATACCTATTTGGTTATCTTTTATTCAATACACAAAGTACATTAACTTGCAAAAAACCTGCATAACTGTCTAATTTTTTGAAATATTACCAATTGATAGAAATGCCTGGTCTGTTAAATATGCACAATCAGATATTTCACTCAGTTTAATAAAAATCAGTAAAAATGATGAGTCATAAGTGTTGTAATGATGCTTGTTCTGTAATATGGTAACACACTCTTAGAGACATCTGATGTCTATATTCCTGTATGTCTCTTTAAACAAAATCTCAAGTTCAATCAAGGTGCTTTCCAAAAAAAAAAAAAACCCCAGTACAGTCTGGATCTGCAAAGGCAATACATTCAGATAATTCCAGTTATTTGATAAGTGATCTTTCCTTCCTTTGTCTTCATTTCACAGATGAAAATACTAAGGAAGAGATATTAACTGATTTTTACAGTTGCTGAGCATCTTCTTCTGTTGACTTCACTTGGAGTTGTAGGTGCTTGGTACCTCTGAAAACCAGGCCATGACTTGCCCAGCATCATAGAAGGAATCACTGTGAAAGCCAAAATTAGAACTCAAGACATTCTAATTCACAGTTCCATGCCAGTAAACCATCCCCAAACCTCTCATGATAATAGGTAGCATAGGGTTGATGAAGCAGTATCATAAGTACTAGCCTATATTAATAAATAATGTGACAAAATGCATCAGCAATAACATTTGTTTTATTGTCTTAAGTTGCAGCTATAACCTATTACATTTTGTTACAGGTGAAACGTGTAGAGTGCCTAATAACTTTCAAAATGAACTTTATTAATCTGAACATTTGTGTTGAAGTTTTTAAGAATCATAAAAAGTAAAAAAGTGGCAGAGATTTTACACAATAGGCAGCCAGCCATAATTGGCACTTTTAATGCTTTTTTGAGGACAAGTCTCTGGTGCAGTAAGGACAATATTTAAAAAGAACACATTTTACACTTTTAGTAATCCCTCTCCTTTGCCTCTCTCTCCCCATGTTTCCTATGTACAGATGACCATCCTTCCACTTTATCCATAAATAGGGGCGTCTCAGCTTTGCAGCACGGAGGAAACTGCACTGGAAACCTGGTTAACATGAAACAAATTCACGTCTAATTTGCATAAATTCACTTACACTTTTTTATATTAGAAACAACTCTGCACAACCATTATATTTGTTTGTACTTCCTTGATGGATGAACAGAAATTGTTTGCTGTTTCAGTTAATCAGCGATAAAACCATGCAGCTGATCAGCTTTATCTTCATCCTGAGGTTATGGAGGAGATAGGTGTGATTTGCATTTTGTGATGCTACAACCTCATATTTAGCTCTTAGGTTGCACTTTAGGTATCATTGTTTGTAGCGTGATACAAGTTCCCATATTGCTCTTTAATGAAAAATAGAACTTTCTTTTTTAGCATGGAGACCACATACATTAAGGTTGCCTTTAAGGAGGCAGGATTTTACTTTACATTATATTATAACTAAATAAAATACCAATATCTGCTGGATACTAGTTTTCGTTTTAAGACAAACACAGAGTTGATTCTTAAAGAAACATAAATATTCAGTACAAGTGGTTTTTGCACAGTTTATAGGGCAATGGATCAGTTTCATCTCTGGTGTAATAACTTAATTGACTTGACTTTAATGAGTTACACCAGGGAAGAATTTTACCTTATAGATTTTTTTCCCCCAAGTAAGAACATTCTGCTCAGTTCTGTGGGTTTTTTTAAATACATGATCTTTCATACATAACTTCACTTTTTACACAATAAAAATATTTGTAGAAGCATACAAAAAAATTATACTGAACAGTTCAAACAAAATATGCACTTTCATTTATGCTAAAACCCACACCCAGAAGTTAATGAAATTATTCCATGCTGCTATTATTTTCTGATTTTTGTTTAACAAAGTGCTTAAATATTTTTATTAAATGCGTATTAGCATGAGATGGTATAGGAAGTAAGCACTGAAAGGGAATTTTGACTCCCTTAGCAGGGAGCCAGTGAAGATAGAGACAGGCACGATCAAGTAGGCACAGCTTTATTAAACGTATAACTTAAACAAAATATTTCATGTAGACACTCAACTCATTGCTACTCTCAAGAGGTGGAATTGCAGCAGAATGGAGGGTGGAGCAGGAAGAGGCACATTTCCACCTGGCATCACTTCTTATGGGGATTTCCCTGTCACCTACCAGCCAATCCTGATAACTGCAGGCAATCCGATTGCCCAATGGCAGGCCTCCAAGCAAGGGGTGGACAGGTAGTTTGTTCTTGGTACAGTGGGAAAAGGGGAGTCAGTGGAAAGATACAAAGAGGGGAGTGATGTAATCAAAACAATGAGTCAAAAAGATTATTTTTGCCACAACTTTTAAAAAAGATTTAAGGCGGAGGGGAGCAAGTTGGGGGATTTGTCAAGCCCAGAGAGGAGGTGGCTATATTAGTTGAGATGTGAGATAACAGAGGCCTGGGGGGTTGGGTTTTTTTTTTTTTTTTTTTTAAGATACTCTTGGTTAGGCTGGTTTACAATTAAGTCTTCTGAAATGTTATAATGTAGAATCAGGCAGCATATCTGATACATTATGTTGTCCTAGGCCCTTACATATATATATGTAAATATAACTCCTGTGCTGTCATCAAGGATGTGTCATTAATAACACTATGTCAACATAAGTTTTGTCAATGTTCAAAACAATAACTTCTTAAACCTTAACTACGGTACTCATTGAAATCATCTTGCAACTTTTCACAAACATTTGTCTCTGCTACACATGGCAAACAATTACACACATTTAATTGCATATTCCTGATTGCTCTAGTATATTTTAAAAAGGGGTCCAAAGAAAAAGTTAGTCATTGGAAATTATAAATTGGAGTTAACTCATATTGAAGGGGAAAGAAACCAAAATGCCATGAACTGCTTGAATTTTCTATAAGTTACAAAAAGCATTTGAAATTGATCCTTTAACTCAAAACAGAGATTTTCTAAAACATTTTCACTCCCTTTTAAAATGAAAATCCATAGTGCTTGCTAAGATGACTTCAATGAGACTAGTCAGAAGTAAATAATACACGTTAGTATTTGCAAGATCGGGGCCTGGTTTAGTACATATGATCAAGAGAATTTCTAGAAGGTCATAAAGATGGAATAAGAGGAAAAATCCAGCCAATTATATCTGGAATCAATTAAGTATTATGTTTTGTTCAGATGCTGCTTGTCTTTCTATTAAATAGAGTTAAATTGATACAAGTTATCAGCATGTAGCAAAACAACTAGACATTGCATACTATACATTGCCTCATCTTTAAATTGGCTGTACACTGGGGAAGGGGTAGAGAAAGAAAGAGAAGCATTCCTTGTAAGTTTTTTAAGTCCTTAAAATTTGAACTTAAAATTAACCTGTCTACCCACTAAATGACAAATAGCTCAGCATGACATCAATATACTGGCATAGTTTTCAGGTTCTACATGACATTTCCATGATGTACTGTACCTGCCTGAAAATAAAACTGAAAGTAAAGGAGTTCTAGCAAAACCAACAGTTTACACTGAGTCAGATACACTGCATCCTAATTTCAACCATCTCCATGGGAGTTTTATTTTAAATATAATAAATAGGTACAAGTTTGGAACAAGGCAAGTATTAGTACATTTTTGTGAGAAAGAAACTTTGTATTAATTAGTATGCTTATGCCTTAAAGTCCAGTACTAATTCATTTGGATTCATTCTGGAGAGAGGGCCTTAGTTAATGACAAACTGGTTATCCAGAACACCTCTAAAAGTTCCCACATTTTTTTATTTTTATTTTAGTATATGCTAAATTGACTTTATGTACAATAAATATCAAGATAGGCACAAGGTGTTAGGCACAAGGACATATAATACAGGAAGTTTTTGGGTGAGTTCACATGTGAATGAATCAACTGTACTGAAAGTATAGAGCTGGTCAAAAATTTCAACAAAAATGGGTTTTCAACAAAGAGGAAATTTTTGTAAGAAAATTTGTCTTTGTCCCTCTCCCCAACCCCATTTTTTGACCAAAAAAACCCACTACTGACTTTAATGGAAGCAGAACTGGATCCCTAAAAAACTGAATCAGATCATTCACTTTGGGTGAAATTCTTACATAGGTGCCAAGTGCCCTTATAAGACCCTCCACACCACATAAAGCCTGTGCTGGGGCAACATAGAGGCATAGGGGCACAGGTGGAGAGTGAAGTGGCCACACACATATGAGGATCTCCATACCACTGCGGAAAAGGTCTCTGCACCTCTCACAAAGACTACAGCAAAGGCTAATGTGAAATATTGCAAGGGAGGGGCCATGTGATATAGAATCATGCAGACCTAATGGTCCCAACACATTGTGCAAATGGTGACAGGCTGTGGCTGCCCATAGGCTGGAGGGGTGGCCACAAGAATCCTGGCCCGAGGCTGCAAAGGTGAATTTTGGTTCTCAAACCAGCCCTTTCCCACCCCTTCCCTCCCTTGCATATCAGCCATGCTCAGGCTAATCATCATTCAGTAACAAGAGAATGTTTGTGGGAAAAGGACATTACCTACAAGAATAGTTATGAAATAAACAGTAGAAGTACAAATAAGGAAGTCATTAATTTTGAAATGATCTGTCATTTTGAAAAAGTACACAAGTTTATTATTGGGTCTACTTCCTTACTGTGTACTTCTGAGTTAGCATGTGAATGAGAGAAAGCCAGCAATTGCCATGGTTAATATATAGTATTGTAGAGTCAGATCCCATCCATATGGTACTGTAATTGAGAAGAGATTCACTTTGACCTGACTTTAGGCAACTCACTCTCAACTGGATGGCACTCAAGTGTATTAATGTTACCTGCTCTTTCTAACAAGGAATGTCAGTTTCAAATGACACAATATCTTTTAGACAAATTTGGACCCAATAGAAATAAGGAAAACTGTAAGAAGCACATAACCTGTTAATGAACATGGTTTATAAAGACTGAAATCTAAAACCTACTTCCCTGACCTACTGTTAAGTATTATTTATATTACAATAGCTCCCAGAGGGCCCTGATTAGGGGTGAGCCCCACTCTTGTAGGGCACTGTATAAACATCAAAAAGACAGTCCTGGGCCATTTTGGCTGAGATTTTCAGAGATACCTAAGGGAGTTAGGCATCCGACTACCTTGAATTTCAGTGTAATTTGGAAGCCAAACTCTCAGAATCCTCTGAAACTCTAAACCAGAATGGGATGGGACTGTCTTTTGATACATTTGTATCATGCCCAGAACAACAGAGACTACTCTGTGAATGTTAATTTTTAGAACGTGTAATATGCTCATATAGGCAGTTATACTACATTCACCCTTGTACTAATTGGGTACGTACAGTCTGAAAATCTAAAATCTAAATCAGTAATTCAAATAGTAGCTAACAGCTTCTATTTTTATTTTGAAAAAGATGACTGCGAATTTTCATGTCATATATTTTATACAAGAAAGTGAAACTATTAATACTGGCTTGTTTTTCCATTATTACACTGAGGAAAAGAAGACTGAAAACAACTATCTATAGGTACATTTGTAGTTTTATTTATAACGTAACATTCAGCATCAAAATGAGTATATTATATAGCATGGTTATGAAAGCTGTATAAATAGCAGTAGATATACATCAGCCTCCTCAGTGGTTGATAGAGACATATTTATTGTAGGAAGTAATATTACCATTATCTGAGAATTAAGGTTAAACAAAGAACTCTAATATGTGGAGTTGTGACAGCCTGGTGAAGAATATTTTATATTACCAGTATGATTTTAAATGTGTCATTCCAACACACATAGTGAAACCCTCTGCCACAAGGAAGAAATACATTTACAACTGCCTTCAAAGTTACCCCAAATGGAGTAGTCTGTCTCCCCAAGTAATGAGACTTGGAAGATCTTCTTTGTGAAAATTAAGCAAAGATGTGAAAATATCACAAAGCACATTTTAAAAAGAAAATACAGTTAAACAGCTAGAAAATCTGTACAAGGCGGCCGAGGAGATGATAGCAGTAAGAATGGCCAGTAGAATGAATTATCCCAAATTAAAGAAACAAATAGCAGTTTATTGGAAACTGGAGAAGAGGCGGTTTCAGGCAACACACAGAAAGATTTAATCTTTAGAAGAGAGATCTGAAAATGAACTGAAATCCAACACAGTGTCAGTTTAATACTCAAGTGTATGTTTTGATGGCTCTTGCCAGCTCTAATGATCAGGATCACAAAGAATCCCTACCCTCCTAATGGCAGGATTCTTCACCCTGCAACACCTTCCTCCCTTTCCCCAACATCCCCCTCCCCCCACATCTTCACCCTTCTACTCCAGAGCCACCACAAGTTCCCCTAGCCGAGCATGATGCCATGGTACCCGCATTTCCACAGACTTATCCCCTGGGAATCCCTCCTGTGGCAGTTCCTTTCCCCTCCTTTTCCATGGCAACACACACAGCTCCGCTTCCCCACCATCAGGCAGAATGCCCCTCACCTCTCACTACCCAGGAGTCCCCTTATCCCCACAGCTCCCCCGACACCCTCCGCGCACTCAGGGAGCCCTATTCCCCTCCACGATGCTCTTCCCCTGAAGTTCCGCACTGCTCCCCGGGATTGCTTCCCCCACCCCTACCCCTGGACAGCTCCCTGGGATCGCTCCCCCAATCCCGAGGGAAGCTCCCCGGGATCACCCTCCCTCACACAACCCCGTGGGCAGCTCCCTGGGATCACCCGCTCACACGTCCCACCGTGGGCACTCCCCGGGATCGTTCCCCCCACATCCCGTGGGCAGCTCCCGGGGATCGCTCCCACACACACACTCTCGTGGGCAGCTCCCTCTGCTCCCCGGAATTCCCTCGCCCACGAGTACAAGCCCCCGAGGCCCGGATCTCTTTCCCCAAGCACCGCACGCAGAGGCGGTCAAACGCTCATCGGCCAATAGGTCGGTTCAGTCCGGCCCCTCTCGTAGCTCCAGGGCGGCAGCGGCAATTCCTGTCCGGCCCCTCTGCCCGGGATTCCATCCCCGCCGAAGGTGCCGCTCGGCCCGTGACGTCACCGTCACAGGGCTTTCCTTTCCCTGACGGCAATTTCCTCGTCGCGCTGATTGGCTGGAATCTCCGGCCAATGGGAACGGCGCGGCCCTCCCCCCCAGCCCGTGCTGGGCTGGTGCGGCGTGGGCAGGTTCTCGGCTCCCTGGGGAGGGGGCGTCAGGAGGGAGGGAGGGGAGAGCGAGCGAGCGAGCTCAGGCACCAGGTGGCCCAGGGCTAATCCCGTAAATGCCCGAACAGCTGCCCAGCGCCATTTAAAGAGACAGGGCCCCGCCGCTGCGCCGCGCGTGAGTGGGACAGTGAGCGCAGGACAATGAGTCTCGCTGCCGCGCGCGGCCCGGGCAGGTCCCGCTCTGCGCTCCGCGTGGCTCGAGGGATTCCCGCTGTGCCTCTCCAGGCATGACTCCACGCGGGGCGCGGAGCCGCCCCCGCGCTGCGGCGGTCCCTCTCACTGTACCCCATGGGGCCGAGTCAGGGCCCTGCGTCCTTCCTCCCACTCCTGCGACAGCACCTGGGGGAGGGAGCCCGGCCTTTGTCCGGCCCTGCCAGCCTGTGTGCATGCCTTGGCGCCCCGAGTTCCCCTGGCAGTGGGGAGGATAATACATGATAGCCCCTCCCCCCCTTCCCCAGTCTATTCATACTGAAAGCCGTTCCCTGTGTTTGTGCCCCATGCAGGACAACGGGCCCTGACCTCAGCGAGGGCCTCCTGCAACTGCCTAGGCCGACTTCTAACAAAATAATAGGAGCCTCCTCCTTCAGCTCTGCCCGGAGGGAAGATGGCCCTCGTGCAGCCAGAGTCCTTTCCTTTCCTGTGAGGAATCCTAGCTGGGGCTGGCACCCAGGTACTTAATGGTAAAGAAAAAACAGGAAACAACACGGGTCGTTATGGGGGAAGACGAGTCCACTTCTAACCAGGAAAGCAGGATGCTGCAGAACCAGGGACCTTAAAGACTTAAAATGCTAAAATAGGGTGGCCAGATGTCCTGATTTTATAGGGACAGTCCTGATTTTTGGGTCTTTTTCTTATACAGGCTCCTATTACCCCCCACCCCCTGTCCTGATTTTTCACACTTGCTGTCTGCTCACCCTAAGCTAAAGACAATATTACAGATTGGCTACCTGGCCTTTTTGTGAAGTGACCACTGTTTTAGGGATTCAGGTTTAAAGAGGGAAACTACTAGTTATTCCATTAGTTTTTGTTTTGTCTATATGCAGATGCTGCACTTGTTTAACTTAAACCCTACGTAGATACTCTTACTGCCCGTAGATACGCTTACTGCTCGTTAGTCTAAGCTAAATCAAATGAAAGCAGCTTTAGATCATTCTAAGAGTGCCACAGAGCCGTCTGCACCAGGTTAACTAAACTGATTTTAAATCCCACGCTGTTAGTTTAACTGCTGCAATTGTGCATGTAGACAAGTCTGTGGTCTCATTTTCTCCCATCCCACAGGGACAGATTGTTTTACTGCTCCACCTAGCAGGAAGCAAAGGAGGGAAAAACTGGAACAGGTTTCTTGTATATAAACACAAGTCCACCCCTTCCTCCTCCAATTATCTATTGCTATAGTAATAAGGTAAAGAAAAAAATGGAGAAGTATGCAAAAAGTAGCAGCACCCTTCCTTGGCAGGGTGTAAGATGGAAAAGGAAGTTATGGTAAATGGAAACATTGGTATGTAATTTTTGCTTGTCTCATGTCTCACTTTTCCCACTTTATGAAAGTCCATTAGGAACAGATGATGGATGTAAGAAGCATCATCTAGGAGAAGGGATTATTTAATGGAACTTAAACACTTTCCAAGCAAAGGTGGGGTCTGGAGTTAGCAGACAGCAGATCCAGTTGATAGCATGTTATAAATGTATGGAGTGTCACTTGCCACTTTATATACCTCAAAGGAGTGGCACTAATATGAGGGTTGCTTCCACTTCTGCCCCCAGTGTTTTTGCACTTGCTCAAAGTTCCACAGGCCATGTAGCCAGGGTGGAGGAAAGCACATGGCCCAGCCACTTTCAATCAGCGGTCCCATACTAAATCAGTAAGGGTGCTGTCAGAGTGGATTTGAGCACTGCTGTGGCTGTGTGGGCACCACACTGTACAGATGGAGGGGCAGTTGGGCCAGATTTCAGTGAGTGGTATTGTGATCTGGCACATGGGGAGTCTGTTCCTGTATGATGGAGCACAAGAGAGTCTGCTGAGAACTTGATACTGGCTAGCACCAGCTCATGCATTGTGTGATTGAGAGAGGGGTGCTCCTCAGCTGAGGGAGACCTGGGGTCCCTATTAGGCAGGGAGATGAGTGGAGACCAGAACCGGAGGGGGCAGGGACTGGAATTTGCCCCCACCCCAACCTGTGAAATATCTGAATTGGGGCTACTGCCTCAGAAAGATGCCTCACTTATCACTGTCCAGGAAGGAAAGAGACTTCGAGCAGTGGCTCTTAACAGCCATGTCAGAAGGGAGGTTTGTCTGTTCCTGCACTAGATAAATTTATTCCTCAATCCATCTGGCAATGTCAGTCTTGCCATTTCAGAGCACGGTAGATCAAAGCATACTAGGCAACTGTTAGTGTGTGGCAGCAGAGTCTACACAGACACTTAGTACACAGCAAGCTAGTTTGGGGTAGATTTGTACCCCAGCTGTCCAAACTAAATGTGTCGACAAGCGGTTAGCAGCTTTTCCTCAAGGGCAACCCTCAAACCTATTGAACAACTTAAACCTTTCCTAAGAAGAACATAGGGAAAACTTATTTGACATCCCAGGAAAGTAGCTTTGTGTCCTGAGTAGTATAGAAGGCTGGAAGAACAATATGTTCATTAATATGAAATTCTGTGTTCATCTTTGTGAAAAAGGCTAAAAAGCACCACTTTGCCTGGAAAGAATTGTAGATATGGTGAGGTATTGGTGAGAGAGAGAGACCAATTTTAATTGCCCCCAGGGCCCTACTTTGAGACTATTGGAGCCAAATTCTTTAAAATCTATTACTATCAAAGATGTTTTGGGGCTGGCAGTTACTGAGGCCGAAAGGACTGAATATCACCAATACCTCTCCATATCTACAATTCTTTCCAGGCAAAGTGATGCTTTTTAGCCTTTTTCACAAAGATGAACACAGAATTTCATATTAATGAACATATTGTTCTTCCAGCCTTCTATACTACTCAGGACACACAGCTACTTTCCTTGGATGTCAAATGGATCCCACTGTGTTAATAGGGTAACGCTAGACCTTTATAATAAGAATGTAACAAAGATGGGAGCTAATAAGGCCGTGTGAATCATGAGATGTCTGAGGCATGAACTCTTAAGTGCTCTAAAGTCCTTTCTTAAATCTTGACTTCTTACTGACAAGGGCATTCTCCAGCTTTAAGAATGAGCTTCTCTAGAGCACCACCCAGAGTGGGTGGGACTTAGGGCAGGTCTACACTATAGCAGGGATCGACGCTCTGAGATCGATCCACTGGTGGTCGATTTAGCGGGTCTAGTAAAGACCTGCCAAATCAACTGCAGATCGCTCTCCAGTTGACCCCTGTGCTCTACCCCCAACGAGAAGAGTAAGGTAAGTCGACAGGAGATTTTCTCCTGTCGACCCCCCGCGGTGTAGACCCTGCGGTAACGCGACCTAAGGTACATAGCTGGAGTTGTGTAGCGTAGGTTGACTTACTGCGGTAGTGTAGACATAGCCTTGGTAGAAGTTTAGAAGGGAGGAGATGGCAACATTCCTGGAAAGACGGGGGCTAGGGGTAATCCGAGATGACAATCTGGGAGCAGAAATAGACAGAGGTTTCTGAAGGAGAAATCACTGCTCTTCTCCAAGCTCCACCCTGCAGAACATGCTGGTACAGGAAAACTGAAAGGTTAACAGGTCCCTGAGCAGACAGAACAGCTTGCTCCATTAGCAGATGTGAGATCAGACCCTGCAAAAGCCCAGAAAAATGAAGATTGGTACTGGATCTCTAAATTGCTCCCTCTATGAAATCCATTGATCTCAGCAGAGGACTTACATACAGAGTGAGTACCAGCTTCCCCTTATGCTTGGATCCTAACTGGCTTCAACTGGGGGTGGGGGGAAGGAAGGAGGTGCTGGGATACCTATTCTCTCAATCTCTCTCTCTTTTTCCTTTAAAAATTATAGGGGACATAAAAAAGAATGCAAATCAGAAGGAAGAGAGTAGGCAGAGCAGGAAAAGCGAGGCAAGGGCTCCTTTCAAGTTGAAGGATGTACAGGAACTGGAGGGAGGAAGCAGATGGGGCTGTTCTCGTGTGAGTTTCACTTACAATTTCTTTGCATCATTGCTTTCTGGTAAATGGAGTCCTAATACTATATATATTCCTGACAGTATCTTATGTAGGATGGGAGAAGATGGATACCCAACAAATTTTTATATAGAATCTGTCATGCAAAGTATCTTTAAGAAAAAATACACCTCTACCCCGATATAACGTGACCCGATATAACACGAATTTGAATATAACGTGGTAAAGCAGTGCTCTGGGGGGGCGGGGCTGCACACTCCGGCGGATCAAAGCAAGTTTGATATAATGCGATAAGATTTTTTTGGCTCCCGAGGACAGTGTTATATCGGGGTAGAGGTGTATAGATTGCAAAACAAAAAGATGGAATGGAGTCAAAACAAAAACTCGCACACAGACAACTGTGACTTTAATGAAGATGCAGATATGAACTATTAGAGAGAAGGCAAAAATCACATCTCTGTAGGGCAGGGACTGTCCTGTTATGTGTTTGTACAGTGCCCAGCACCATAGAGGCAAGGGCCATTAGGTGCTACGGTAATACAAATAATAATAGATTCATAGATTCCCAGGCCAGAAGGGACCATTGTCATCATTTAATCTGACCTGCTGTATAACACAGGACACAGAATTTCCCCAAAATAATTCCTAGAGAATATATTTTAGAAAAACATACAACCTTGGAGAATCCACCACAACCCTTGGAATATTGTTCCACAGGTTAATTACACACTATCAAAAATGTATGCCTTATTTCCAGTCTGAATTTGTCTAGCTTTAAGTTCCAGCCATTGCACTGTGTTACTCCTTTCTCTGTTAGATGGAGTCCATTATTAAATATTTGTTCCCCATGTAGATACTTAAAGACTAATCAAGTCATCCCTTAACCTTCTCTTTGTTAAACTAAATAGATTGAGTTCTTTGAGTCTATCAATATAAGGCACGTTTTCTAATCCTTTGATCATTCTCATGACTCCTCTCTACTCCTGTCCAATTTATCAGCATCCTTCTTGAATTGTGGGCGCAAGAACTGGACACAGTATTCTAGAAGCAGTTGCATCTGTGCCAAATATTTCTATTTGAGAGTCCCCTGTTTATACATCCTACCCAGGACCCAATTAGCTGTTTTGGCCATAGTGTTGCACTGGGGATTCATGTTCAGCTGATTATCCATCACGACCCCCAAATCTTTTTCAGAGTCAACAGTTTCCAGGATAGAGTCCCCCATTCTGTAAAAAGGGCCTACATTCTTTGTTCCTAGATGTATACATTTATATTTAGCCATGTTAAAATGCATATTGCTTGTTTGTGCCAATTTTTCCAAGTTATCCAGATTGCTCTGAATCAGTGACCTGTCCTTTTGATTACTTACCACTCCCCCAATTTTTGTGTAATCTTTATTAGTGATGATTTTATGTTTTCTTCTAGGTCATTAATAAAACTGTTAAATACCATAGAGCCAAGAACTTAGCCCTGCAGAACCCCCCCTGGAAACACTCCTACTTGATGATGATTCCCCATTTATAATTCCTTTTTGAAATTATCAGTTAGCCAATTTTTAAATCCATTTAATGTGACATGTTAATTTCATATCATTCTATTTTTTAATCAAAATGTGCAGTACCAAGTCAAACACCTTAGAGAACACTATTACCATTATCAACCAAACTTGTAATCTCATAAACTAATTTGATATCTTTGTTTTATCAGGATCTGTTTACCATAAAATCATGTTGATTGGCATTAATTACATTACCTTCCCATAATTCTTTATTAATCAAGTCCCATATGAGCTGCTCCATTATCTTGTCCAAGATCGATGTCAGGCTGACAGGCCTATATTTACTTGGGTCATCCTGTTTACTCTTTTAAAAATTGACACAGCATATCTTCTAGAAGTCTTCCCCAATGTGCTAAGACTTATTGAAAAGTCAGCATTACTAGTTCAGTAAGTTGCTCAGTCAGCTCTTATAAAACTCTGGATGCAGGTTGTTTGGATCTGGTTATTTCAAAATGTCCAACTTTAGTAGCTTCTGTTTAAGATCTTCCAGAGATACTAGTGGAATGGAATGAGTTTTATCACCACAATGAGACTATATCATCTGTTTTTCTCCGTATACAGAATATAAATATTTATTAAACGTTTCTGCCTTTTCTGCATTATTATTGATAATTCTGTCTTTTCCATCTAGTAATGGACTTACACCATTGTCAGGATTCTTTTTGTTCCTAATATATTTAAAAAACTCTCTTATTGTTTTTATCAATGCTGTCCCTATATGTCTCCTTGTATCTGTTTGCCTCCCTTATCAGTTTTCTACAATTCCTAACTTCTGATTTATATTCATTACTATCAACTTCCCCTTCTTCCATTTGTTACATGTTTTTCTTTTTTATTTATTTTTATAGCTGCCTTCACTTCCCCTCTAAAGACACTTGTGGGATTGTGTCTTTTTGGGCAGTTAATAAGGTGTTCTTAAATGATTCCCAATTATCATTAACATTTTTCTGATTAAATTCTTCCTCCCAGCTGATTTGGCTTATAATGGTTTTCAGCTTTGTGAAATTGGCCCTACTACAACACCAATTATATATATTACTGGTCTGGAGTTCATTCAGGTTGCAAACTATAACTGTGATCAAGTCATGATCTTTGTACCTAAGTTACTATTAATATTTAGTTCTGTGATCGGAAATAAATGGGTGGAGGAGGAGAAATGGCAGAAGTCCTGCATTGCCAATGTAAAACCCACAGGAAAGAAAAAGAGGAATCAGAAAACCCCACAAAATTCACCCACAGGAGAGAAGAGTGTGTGGTTTCACACAGGACAAGGGATGTGCCTTTGAATCCCAACCTTAGAAATCCTAGAGCATCTGTGTCAATGGGCTAACACCTTCAGCACTGTTACTGGGTACCTTACATCACGGCTTCATCAGGTGCTGCTAATTACTAGCCCTTGTGCCCTACTCCCCCTTCAAGGTTTTGTCTATAATTTAGACTTTCATTACAGTGGTAAGACTGCTGGAGCTCTATCTATGCTAGTGCTTACAGTGTAGCTGCACTGTTGCAAAAAAACCAACCAACCAACCAACCAAACAAACAAACGAAAAACCAGGTACCAATTACTCTAATGTATTCACAACTTGAATGAAGTAGGCAACGCAGTTGAATACCCCCAGATTTGGAGGAAGCAGACTAAAGCAGCTGTTCTCCTTCCCTCCCCCCACACACCAGACTCAGGGTTTCCTGAGGGGAAGAAGAGCAGACCACTTTGGCTCCAAGCCCTTTGAACCTTTTAATCAAGCATCTTTTCTCCTCTCCACATAGCAGAGAAAGATGGGACCCCATTCACAGTGTAAATTAAAAAGGTGTTGTTTCATATGATATTGGAATAGCTTTCAGAGAGCTAGGGCACTACAAGTAAAACCCCCTGTCCCGTGTTGCCTCACTTCTGCCCCCACATCCTTTAACAACCCCCTCCAAAAAGCAGTTGGACAGAGGGGGTCCAATTGATGGAGCGGACAGGAGAGAGCAAATAATGGAGAAGATGCAATGGGGAACACATGAGGAAGAATCTTTGGAGTTTGGAAAACCAGGAGGATCATCTGAGTTAGATTCAGAAATGAAGATAAAGCCAGTGAAGGTACTAGAATTATTTAGTTAATCAGCACCACAGATCACTATTGTTTCTGCCTTCCATGAAGTGCTGATGTAGCAGGGCAAAGCCCACCCAATCCCCTGCCATCTCTAGGTGCAGTGGGATGTGTGGGCTCAGCCCCTTCCTATAGGTGCTGGAACTAAGGGTGTGGAGGGTGCTGCCACACCCCCTGGCTTAAAGTGGTTTCCATTATATACAGGGATTACAATTTGGTTCAGTGGCTCTCAGCAACCCCACTATACAAATTGTTCCAGCACCCCGTCCCTTCCCCTCTCTGTGTTCTCAACTGGGGCATGAAGCAGCTGGTCTAATGGGACTGCAGTCTGCATTGAGCTCCCCGGGTTGGGCTCTCTTCCACCGCCACTCCCAGGTTCACACCTGCCTGTAAAACAGCTCCTGACTGCCTGCCTCGCCCAGTCAGCCTGCTGGCCGGGCCCTCCGTAAAACAGGATTTCTCATGTGTGAATGGCTCTATTCCAGTTGCCAGCCAAAGTCAGCAAGTAAGTTTCAACTTTCCCCATGTCCCTCCTCCCCCCCATTCCAGAGGTGATGTGTGGGGTAGTCATGTGCCCCCCAACCTTTACATTATGGCCTCCCCACCATCAGGATTTAAGCATCGTCTCTGCTAAGAGGTTTTCGGTGGTAGAATTTGGCATCTGTATAAAGTTAGCATAGATTTACAAAATAAAATCTTAGAAGAGGATTTATTTCATTTTTAATTTTAAACAGTATGCGCCATATCTTGTCTCATGGACATCCTTTCCCTCACAACATACACTACATCCCACTTTCCCAAATCAAACCAAAATGAAGGTGGTACAAGAAGCCATTTACTGCCAAATACATAAAAAGCAAGTAAAACATTACAGTACATGGAAATAAAATTACTTTGTAGAATACTTTATATTTTCTAGAAGTATTCATATAAGTATAATTAATTCTATTGAAGTTTCCTTAATTTAAAGTAATGAATTTAAGAAACCTTTCTTAGATTTTGACTAGATCTAGAATTTAGCTAATGAACATTTTGTGATCAACTAGTTGTCCAACTTTTTATGAACAGATGTAATATGGTCACATTTCTTTTTTAGGAAGCTATTGGAAAAAAAGAGGTTACTTATTTTATGTAACTGATGTTCAAATGATTGTCTATTTGTATTCCAGTCTTGGGTGTTTGCACATCCCTGCACCAGAGTTTAGAATTGTTTAGACCCGCAGTGATTGTTGGCCCATGTCTGTGCCCTACCTGCCCTGATGCCCCTCTACTGAGGGTATAGAGGGGCAGGACATTTAAAGGGAGTATTAAACTATTGGAATATCAGGTTTCCAGCCACTCTTCTGCTACCAAAGAAGGCGAACATCCTTGAGTTTAATATAACATGGCACTCCTGTTTCCATTAATTAGCATGGCTACGGATAGATCTGCTAAAATGTTTCCATTGCTATAATTCTGTAAAGCTAGCTTTGTGTTTATATTCTTCTAGGCCACAGCTTTCTATAGTGAAAATGATTTCAAAGGTTATGGGGGGAGAATACCAGTGTAAACACATTTTAAAATATAGAGTGGTTAGAACTAAAATACATTTATTTATATTATATATATTTTCTGACCACAGACTTGTACAGACTCTGCCCCTGAAATTCTTCTTGCTGTCAAGCTCCACAAACAAGCACCTAGAAATTAATTATGCACATCATCACTTGGATGTAGAGGCCAAGTGTTCCCCATGCACTTGGCTATTTAGGGCAGTGGCTCTCAACCAGGGGTACGCGTACCCCTGGGGGTACGCAGAGATCTTCCAGGGGATACATCAACTCATCTAGATATTTGCCTAGTTTTACAACAGGCTGCATAAAAAGCACTAGCGAAATCAGTACAAACTAAAATTTCATAGGGACAATGACTTGTTTATACTGCTCTATATACTATACACTGAAATGTAAGTACAATATTTATATTCTAGTTGATTTATTTTATAATTATATGGTAAAAATGAGAACGAGCAATTTTTCATTAATAGTGTGCGGTGACACTTTAGTATTTTTATGCCTGATTTTGTAAGCAAGTAGTTCTTAAGTGAGGTGAAACTTGGGGGTATGCAAGACAGATCAGACACCTGAAAGTGGTAAAATAGTCTGGAAAGGTTGAGAGCCACTGATTTAGGGTACTCTAGTACATTTTCTCAATATCCTCACCTAACTTGTTCACACCTGTGCCTTTTTAAATGATTCCAATGCTTGAATAGTAAAAATTCAACAAATCCTCCTTTTTTATCTGTTTTATTAAAGATTTTAAATAAATTAGTTTAACAAAACTTTTTCAATAAAGAGTTGATCTGTTCCATCTTTTACTTACCTTCTCTAAACGGAAGCTGTTTCTGTGAGCCCAGGAGTGCTAATCCTTCCTTAGGGTATGTCTACACTACCCGCCAGATTGGCAGGCAGACATCGATCCAGCAGGGGTCAATTTATCGCGTCTAGTCTAGACGTGATAAATCGACCCCCGAGCGCTCTCCCGTCAACTCCTGTACTCCACTACCGCGAGAGGCGCAGGCAGAGTCAACGGGGGATCAGCAACAGTCGACTCACCGCAGTGAAGACACCGCGGTGAGTAGGTCTAAGTACGTCGACTTCAGCTACATTATTCACATAGCTGAAGTTGCGTAACTTAGATCGATTCCCCCCCAGTGTGGACCAGGCCTTAGTTTCAGTTTCTGCCTTCAGGAGTAAGGAGTAAGTTTAACTGCAGTGTTTTCCTCTTGAATACTTTTCTGTTATCCACCTTCTTTATACACAATTTCATGTAGATGAAGGGTGTCCTCTCCTGCATCTAAACTTAGTTTCTATAATTGCTCTTCAGTATAATCAGTTATCCCGCATCCTGTCTGCTCAATTAATGGTTCCTTCATAGTTGCCTTAGTTTCTTCAGTTATCCCGCATCCTGTCTGCTCAATTAATGGTTCCCTCATAGTTGCCTTAGTTTCTTCTGATCTGTGCTCTTTAGCTTCCTGCTTCCTAATATGTGTGTGAGCACCCCCAGTTTCCACCAAAGTCAGTCCATATTTCTGGGCTTTCCTTGGCACACAGAAATGGGGTGGGGGGACCATTGAGGCCTACCAGATTACATTAAGTACACCATAACCCTTCCTACTCTCCCTCCCCCAAGAGATGAAAGACTGACTTTCTCCCCATTTATAAATATGTCCATCAGTGGCTCCAACCTCTATGGGAGGTATACTGTGAGCAACCCCATCTACATTCTAGGGAAAATAGGGCTCCGTGAATTCAACCCACATTGATACATGGCTTCACATACACCTGCATACTGACAAAGATGTAGTTTTACAAATAGAGAAACAGGTAAGGTACCTCCAAACTAATTTGTAATAACAGTTTGTTTGGGGGGGGGGGGTGTTGATCTAACTTAGACTACATGCTGGTTAAAACATTCAACGAGAATGATTTTCTCCTCTCCTTATTTTACCTCTTTCAAAAATATAGGATCAAATTATTTATTATCTGTCAAGTCAGGAGATCAGACATATTCCATTTTATTTCCTATAGCAAGTTTCAGAAGTATTCACTACCCTGATAGAAAGGCCTAAAGTGTGAAGGTTGCAACCAAGGGCACTATTTTTTAAGTGAGCAATATATCTATATAGAATAGTGATTTCCTTAATCAAAGCTCCCCTGACAGCAGTATACTCCTTTAGATTTAGATAAAGCTGATTGCCTAGTGTGTCATTTTACCTTCCCCAGCTTGGATTGCCTGCAATAAGGCTGTCATAGTTATAGTCTCTTTCCTCAAGCTGATCCTCCAGCAGAACACTTTTTCAGCTGTTAAGGAAAGCAGGCAATAAATGTCTGGCTTAGCCCCTCCTTTTCTGGAGCCAGAGTAGAGTAATATGCTGTAATTGGTTTTCCACGTTTGCCAAGAGTCTGTTTCCTCTTATCCACAATATTTAACATAGGTCTTGTAATAGCTCCAAAAATAATAAAATCTGTCCCAAGAATAAAAACAATAGATCGACAACATGCTGCTTTTGTCATGGTCTTGGTTTGGTTAGATTCTGTTAGTAGTTTTTATTGCCAAATGGTGTGGTTTCTTTCATGCTCAGCAAACCTAGTAAAGACATTTCATCAGCTACTTATATGGCAGTGACGTGGATTATTTACAAACTGAGACTTCAATACTATAATAAAACAAATTACTACTGTATATTGTTAATAAGGTTAGCACATAGCTATATGGCAGAGGAATTGTAGTTTGGCAGGGGCCAAGGAGGCATTAACTCTCTAGGAATATAGGTGTTTATAGTGTAGTCTTCTGCATGGTTCCTAACAGTTAACATTAGTGCAGATTTACATTAAAGAAAACCCTGATCCTTCCAGTACTGAATGGGAAAAACGGAAGGAAATAGATTATGTCCCACACACAAGCAAAATCACGCATACTTGATATGAGAACAAATAGCACCCATGCAATTCTTTATCTGCTACATGATTACAACCAGGAGGAGAAAGGTGCATTCCTTGTCTCACACACTAAATTGGAATATGGGCAATGTTACCTACAAAGCATAGGTGTAATTGGTCTAGTGGAGTAGGGTTGTAGAATAACATTTTACTGGTTGGACTCCAACTCCCTGGCTCTGGTGTGGGAGTTCTTATACTTCTCAAAATCAGCCGTTTCAGTGTCTTCTTCTGACTGGCTTTTAGAACACAAGACTATAAGAATGGCCATACTGGGTCAGACCAAAGGTCCCTCCAGCCCAGTAGCCTGTCTACCAACATTGACCAATGCCAGGTGTCCCAGAGGTAATGATCAAGTGATCTCTCTCCTGTCATCCATCTCCACCCTCTGACAAACAGAGGCTAGAGACACCATTCTTTACCCATCCTGGCTAATAGCCATTAATGGACTTAACCTCCATGAATTTATCTAGTTCTCTTTTAAACCCTGTTATAGTCCTAGCCTTCACAACCTCCTCAGGCAAGGAGTTCCACAGGTTGACTGTGCACTGTGTAAAGAACTTCCTTTTATTTGTTTTAAACCTGCTGCCCATTAATTTCATTTGGTGGCCCCTAGTTCTTATATTATGGGAACAAGTAAATAACTTTTCCTTATTCACTTTCTCCACACCACTCCTGATTTTATATACCTCTATCATATCCCCTCTTAGTCTCCTCTTTTCCAAGCTGAAAAGTCCTAGCCTCTTTAATCTCACTTCATATGGGACCCATTCCAAATCCCTGATCATTTTAGTTGCCCTTCTCTGAACCTTTTCTAATGCCAGTATATCTTTTTTGAGATGAGGAGACCACATCTGTACGCAGTATTCAAGATGTGGGTGTACCATGGATTTATATAAGAGCAATAAGATATTCTCTGTCTTATTCTCTATCCCTTTTTGAATGATTCCTAACATCCTGTTTGCTTTTTTGACTGCTGCTGCACACTGCATGGACGTCTTCAGAGAACTATCCACGATGACTCCAAGATCTTTTTCCTGATTAGTTGTAGCTAAATTAGCCCCCATCATATTGTATGTATAGTTGGGGTTATTTTTTCCCAATGTGCATTACTTTACATTTATCCACATTAAATTTCATTTCCCATTTTGTTGCCCAATCGCTTAGTTTTGTGAGATCTTTTTGAAGTTCTTCACAGTCTGCTTTGGTCTTAACTATCTTGAGCAGTTTAGTATCATCTGCAAACTTTGACACCTCACTTTTTACCCCTTTCTCCAGATCATTTATGAATAAGTTGAATAGGATTGGTCCTAGGACTGACCCTTGGGGAACACCTCTAGTTACTCCTTTCCATTCTGAAAATTTACCATTTATTCCTACCCTTTATTCCCGGTCTTTTAACCAGTTCTCAATCCATGAAAGGATCTTCCCTCTTATCCCATGACAACTTAATTTACGTAAGAGCCTTTGGTGAGGGACCTTGTCAATGGCTTTCTGGAAATCTAAGTACACTAGGTCCACTGGATCCCCCTTGTCCACGTTTGTTGACCCCTTCAAAGAACTATAATAGATTAGGAAGACATGATTTCCCTTTATAGAAACCATGTTGACTTTTGCCCAATAATTTATGTTCTTCTACGTGTCTGACAATTTTATTCTTTACTATTGTTGCAACTAATTTGCCCGGTACTGACGTTGGACTTACCGGTTTGTAATTGCCGGTATCACCTCTAGAGCCCTTTTTAAATATTGGCATCACATTAGCTATCTTACAGTCATTGGTTACAGAAGCTGATTTCAAGGACAGGTTACAAACCATAGTTAATAGTTCCACAATTTCACATTTGAGTTCTTTCAGAACTCTTGGGTGAATGCCATCTGGTCCCGGTGATTTGTTACTGTTAAGTTTATCAATTAATTCCAAAACCTCCTCTAGTGACACTTCAATCTGTGACAATTCCTCAGATTTGTACAGAGGACGGCTCAGGTTTGGGAATCTCCCTAACATCCTAAGCCTTGAAGACCGAAGCAAAGAATTCATTTACGTTTCTCTGCAATGACTTTATAGTCTTTAAGTGCTCCTTTTGTATCTCAATCGTCCAGGGGCCCCACTGGTTGTTTAGCAGGCTTCCTGCTTCTGATGTACTTAAAAAACATTTTGTTATTACCTTTTGAGTTTTTGGCTAGCTGTTCTTCAAACTCTTTTTTGGCTTTTCTTATTACATTTTTACACTTAATTTGGCAGTGTTTATGCTCCTTTCTATTTACCTCACTAGGCTTGGACTTCCACCTTTTAAAAGATGCCTTTTTATCTCTCACTGCCACTTTTACATGGTTGTTAAGCCACGGTGGCTCTTTTTTAGTTCTTTTACTGTGTTTTTTTAATTTGGGGTATACATTTAAGTTGGGCCTCTATTATGGTGTCTTTGAAAAGTGTCCATGCAGCTTGCCACTTTGCATAAGTCACATAGGAAGAACATTGAACAGGGGTACGATAGGAATTGCAGAGGAGTAGGTGTGTGAGCAGGGCAAAAGCTCCTAAACTGTAATAAGGCAGGATCAGCCAAAGGAAAAGGACTTTTTTTTGCAGGGGAAAGAAAGGGGCTTGAAGGAGTGGTAGAATGGGGGCAGAATGGAAGAGGATAAACAGAATAAGTTGAAGATGAATAGGAGAGAATGTAGGAAGAAAAAGTCAAAATAGGAGACAAAACAAGAAGAAAGCTGTGACTAAGTTCATTCTGCCAGAAAAAAGAACCTTTAGGGAAATTGACAGAAGTGCCACCTCACACAAAGCTAATTGAGGCCCTGGGAACTGTGGGATCACTTGACCCAAGGTAAGAAAACTGAAGGCAAAAAGTAGCAGGGGTAAAGAGTAGTTGGGGTGTTCTTACATTTGGATTAAAATGCTTCAGTTGTAATCAATTTTTAAACCATTGTCTACTTCAGAAGCCACTATCCCTTCCCTAGAAAGCCAACTCCAGTTCTTCTGTTGATATTTCTGTTTTCTCTCCTACATATCCTCTCAGTTTTGTAATGATAAGCAAGCTACACTGTT
Source organism: Terrapene triunguis (assembly GCF_002925995.2). Classification (NCBI taxonomy): domain Eukaryota; kingdom Metazoa; phylum Chordata; order Testudines; family Emydidae; genus Terrapene; species Terrapene triunguis. The sequence continues at coordinate 51,714,582 of NW_020664409.1, read as the reverse complement.
GGTGTCTGATTAGAGCTCTGCCAGCCTAGGTTCCCATTTCTTTCCAAAGGGGGATTTGGCACTCCAACTCTATCATAATTCAAGACTACCGTGTACAAGAATTCAGAACACCCTTCTTAAAGAGTGGTGCAGTGATTGAGCATTGTCAGTCTTCAGGAACTTCACCCTTTGTTCAAATGAGGCTAAATAGTTTGCAAAGGAGCATGAGTGTGCCTCTTCCTCCATGTTTCTTCAGGTGGTATGCCATCTGGACCTGACTGCAACTGCAATTTCCATTTCCAATACGTGCTGCTGTTCTTCGCGGTAGCCTTCACAGTCAATGGCCTCAAGGACATAGAAATTAAATAGCATCAAAAGCGGGGGTGGGGGGGGAAAGACACATTTGGGTAAGGAATGGGATATTCCTTTGTAACGGATTTGAGATGGATTGAAGTCATGAGGGCTCAGCAGTAAATACTGACACCCATTTAGTGTAAAAACCTAAATATGCAATTTGATTTTACTCTGACAAACTACTTCACAAAAAAGCAGCCTCTCCTAGTTATACCTATGTATCTCTTTAAAAAAGTTTAGAGACAGAGGAGCCATTCTATTGTAGAGATTGGGTTTGGGATTTAACTGGTGGTGTGTGAAGCTTTTAAAAACACGTTTGCTCTTAAACTGAAAACCAGGAGCAGGTTTGTTAGTTTGTCTTAGGTAAAAGTGAGTTAGCAAGCATGAATTATGAACAGCTCAAGAAAGAGCATCTCCTAGGCTTCTGCATGAAGTGAGATCTGACAGCTGATGATCAAAAGAAATCAGAGCTGGTGACCATGCTGCACTTGTCTACCATGAGTCATGATGGAGCATGTGCTCCAGACATTGGGCCAGAAGGGGTCCCTTTTTCTCCTGTAGGGCTTGCAGATGAAGAGGACAGAGCCACAAAGGATCTAGCAGATGTAGCAGTGATGGTAAGAGGTCCAAAGCAATGGAGGCTGGAGTAGAAGGGTGGATGAAGCTGGGGGCCAGACATCAGAGTGAGCAGACAGAGCTGGAGCAAGAGAAGCTTGCTAACCAGGACAAACAGGCTGCTCAAACAGAAGACAGTCAAGTCATGCCCATGAGACCCAGTACATAAGGGTGTGCCTGATCAGAGGCTAGCAAGCAAACAGCTATGGGTATAATACCTGCGGCTCTTAGTCAACGTGGACACCACAGAAGTTTCTAGGATTCTGACTGTAGGAATCTGGGGAAGTTATTTTTCTTGATATGTAATTTTCTGTAATTATGTAACAGGGTGAAACTCTGAGGGCTCTGGTGGAAACCCGCCATAGTCACACTCAGTGGCCGAGGGGACAAACTTGATGTCTACCCTCACCAGGGAAACTGAGTCAGTGCTGAATGTTTGTGGCCAAGAATCCTGCTAGGAGCAATGAGATAGTGGTTCAGCTAAGAGATGTTATGGGTAAGGCTATGTTTTAGTTATGGGTATTTTTAGTAAAAGTCATGGATAGGTCATGGGCAGTAAACAAAAATTCATGGCCCATGACCTGTCCATGACTTTTACTATATATCCCAGACTAAAACTTGGGGGAGGGGGGGGTGGAGATGGCCCTGGGGGGCACTGCAGGTGCTCGGGGCAGGGAAGCCTTGGTGGGGACTGGGGCAGGTTTCTTACCTAGCTCCTGGGAAGCGGCGACCTCCAGCTCCTAGCTCCAGATGCTGCCTCTGGCTCCACCCCAATCCTGGTTCTGCAGCTCCCATTGGCTGGGAACCACGGCCAATGGGAGCTGCGGGGGCAGTGCCTGCAGGTGCAGGCAGATGCAGCAGGTGGAGCTAGGAGCTGAGGGAGGGGAGTTTCACCCTTCCAGGGAGCACCCCCCAAGTAAGCACTGCCCCACACCCCAATCCCCAGCCCTGAGCCCCCCCCCCACCCAAACACCAGCAACTGGTGTGTCTGGCCGAGGGGCTGCCTGAGCTGCTCAGGCAGCTCCCAGGCCAGCCGCATGGGCCACTGCAAAAGTTACGAAGGTCATGGAATTCATGACTTCCAACACCTCCGTGACAAACACAGAGCCTTCGTTATGGGGTTTTTCCGGTTGCACAGTTCCCTGCCTACACATGGATATCCCCAGCAAGCCACACTGCCTAAAAGACCAGCGTCTGCGCTTTGTTTTCTCTCTGAAGGCAGTGAAGAGAGTAATTGCCCTCAGCTACAAGTTAACTCACAGCTCTTCCCACCTGTTCATGCTCTCTGTATGTGTGTGTGTATATATATATATATATATATATCTCCTCAATATATGTTCCATTCTATGCATCCGAAGAAGTGGGATGTAGCCCACGAAAGCTTATGCTCAAATAAATTTGTTAGTCTCTAAGGTGCCACAAGTACTCCTGTTCTTTTTGCGGATACAGACTAACATGGCTGCTACTCTGAAATAAGTACATACAGTTATTCTTAAGGTGAAAGCATTAAAGGGAAAACATAAAAAAACAACAGTGTGTTCCTATATGCATGCTAACAGCTTACAAGAGGTCACTGCTCAGTCTTATGGGGCCACAGTAGCTCAAATCCTTCCAACCCCTCCCCAAGGATTGGGATCCCCCTTGGACAGAAGGGCCTGTCTGTTTGCTGGATCAGAAAGAAAGCCCTGAGTCAGTGTAAACTCAGGCTATTTATCCAAAAGGCCTGCCTTTGTCAGTTGGTCTCTGCAGAATCCAGTTTAAATTAGTATATGCAAACCTCTCCAGGTGCTGCTACTTGTCTGGTGATGTTACAACCTGAGTCTTCTTAGCATATGCCCAACATGCCTCAGGTGGCATCTGACCAGCATTCATCACTGAATTTGGTGCGGTGGTTGAATCATTAGCTTCCCTGGCTTGGGCTGGGTACCGATGAGGAGTGCAACATGAATGCTGATCCATGCCCTCACAATCTGAGTCAACGTGCCTAGTCACCCCCAATGTGCTGAGTTCCTGACGGAGCTGTGGTCATCCTCCCCCATGGAATACAATCCCTCATCCACAATGATAGAGTAACTTAATACAGTAAAATCTTCCAAAGATATGCAGGAAATTGCCATATTGTTCACAGGCCAGAACAGGGAAGACTGTAGCAGAACCAGAAGGTGTGATGGCCAACAATCTTGTTGGGAGTGGTGAACCATTGGTACAGTTAGAAGATGCCATAACTCCACTGCGAACAGAGAAACTGGGCACAGCTAAAAGTGCTGTGATTCAGATTTCCACAGGGAAAGGCAAAGTGAGGCAAGGCCAAAAGGTGATGTATGCCAGCGCTCCCCTGGAATGAGGGAGACTCTGGGTAGTAAAGAGTGTTGACAAATTCATGATACCTGGCAGAGGACGGAGGAAGCCCCAGAAGGATGTGAGGCAACCGCTAGGGGAAGTGTAGATGGGAAAGATGCCTTTTACTTACTGAAACGATAGTTTCAGTGTGGTCATTTGAGATATAATTAAATCCGAGGGGGATGGAACACATCTCACCTCTCCCCACAGGGGTACGAACACAGGAACTGACCTATAATGCCATGAAACTGCGTATTGGTACTATCATTGGAATTGTTTAATGCCTGAATGTATGAAGTTCAAATTAATAAATAGTAACAGCAGATGCTCTGTCTAGAAGTAGGGTGCATGTTCATCCCTGGGATACTTGTCACATCCCCTGCTTTATTCTTGTTTGAAAGGGAGAGAAAAGTGACAAATTGGGGGTTCTGTCTGGACCAATCATAATAGTAAATGATTTTATGAAGTTGTATTATGAAATGACTATCATAGAAAGCAGGGGTACTGGAACTAGGGGGGCCATTTCCCCTCCTTTAAAAAGTGGGAGGGCCATGCTTACACAATTTTTAATATGGGCATAGTTTGAGGGCACAAGCTGCAAACCTCAGGCAGGCACAGAGCACCACTGGCAGCTCCTACACACAGTGCCAACCTCTTCCTGGTGTGCATGGGGGGGTGAAGGGGGCCTTATCCCCCCCATGCCATGAGGCCCAGCCCCTCTCTGTAGCCCTGCCCCTCCTCTTCCACCCAAGGCCAAGCCAGAAGCTGGAGCTGTGCAGTGATAAGAGCTGCCCAGGGAGCCCAGGCTGCTGTGGGGAACCCTGGACCCTCCAGCTGCCCTGGGTGGTGCGGCTCAGGGGGCCATTCCCTCTCAGAGCAGGTGGAGGGTCCAGGGCTCCCCACAGCAGCCTGGGCTCCCTGGACAGCTCTTATCACTGCACAGCTCCAGCTTGCTCAGGGCTTTGGGGGCAGGGGGAGGGGAAGAGGAGCAGAGGGTGGGGCCATAGAAAGGAGCAGGACCTCATGGCCTGCCCCCCACCCCTCGGTCAACATTCCAGCGGTCCTGATAGAAAGCCTGTATGTACGTAGATCAACCCTGAGTTAGCAGGATTGCATCATGTCTCTGCCAGGCCAGAGCCAATGATAAATGATCAGCATTCAACAATGGTCCATTCAAAGTAAACCACTTTGGCACAGTGGGTTTGCTGCAGCTGGGAGGAGACACTTCCTCTTCTTAACTGAAAGGAGGTGGGATTGGAATGTAATGGAAAGTTAGCAGGTGACCACAATAGGAATCTATAAAGGGGCTCAGAGGTAAACGGGGACGAGGGGAGAAGAGCCACTATGCCCCAGATTAAGATGAGGGAGGCTAGTGTAGGGGCAGAATAGGCAAGGGGACTGACAACCCTGCCTGCCTCCCATAACACAGATAGATGTCCCAAGGAAAGGGTGGGCTATGGAGGGGGATTGCAGTTCTGAATGTTTATTGTTTTCTGTGATCTGTACTTTCCTGTGCTTTCCAGGATTAAATATAACAGAGCATGAAGACTGGGCAAGGTGCACACCTGTGTTGACTGTTTCACAACTACTACATGCTCCTGCCAGTAACACTGTAAATTAGAAGCTTTGCACCTCTGGGTGGAGTTCTGGGAGGTATGTGTAAGTAACTAGGTAGTCTGTCCCCAGAGGGCTTATGGAGCTAGACAGTGGGTTCCAGCAATTGGAAGGGTCTGTGGCAGAGACTGTGCCTAGGGCCCCTGAGATCAGGGCAGGGGCTGGACTCTAATCAGACTCGAGGATCTTGAAACAGCCCTGGAAATCCAGAGCACAGCAGCTTGGATTCCCCTCACAGCAAACCCAGGGGGTGGCCGAGAAGCAGCTGAGACAGAATAGTGATGAGGCAAATAAATAAAAAAAAAGTAAGTCCCTTCCCCCCTTTTAAAAAATAACTGTTGTGAGGTAGGTACACTCTATTGCAGGATGTCAGGTCATACAGTCAAAAGCAAGTGAGCCTGATTATAAAGCAGGGTAGTACGGTCTAGTGACCAGAGTCCCTTGGACTTCCCTCACTCTCAGGGCAGTGGCCCGATGGCCCAAGTTAATAGGTGGTCCTTCCTTACAGAGCTAAACGGCCCAATGGCTGGAGTCATTAAAGAAGCCCATCCTTACAGGTTTGCGGTGGCCTATTGGCTGGAGTCACTAACGTTGCCCACCTCTATGGGGTGGTGTGGCCTATTGGCCCATCAGAGAAGTGGGACACCACCTAGGGAATTGTGGCAGCTGGGGTAAGGGGACTCAGGTCCTCCCTGCTTCTCCAAGTCCCAGCCCAGGGACCTGGCAGCAGCAAGGGTACTCGCCAATGAATCAGCAGTAACCAGAGCAACATCTAAGTCCCTTGGGCTGTTTCCTACCCAGTCTTCCGCTGCAGTGGTCCACAGTTCCCCTGGGTCTCTGGGGTCCTCAGCTGGTGCAGCTCCTGACTACTTGGTTCCCGCTCTAGGTTCTGCAGGCAGACTAGGATCTGTCTGGGACAACAGGCCTACCTTAGTTCTGTAGTCCTGAGGCTGTACCAGCTCCTGGAAGAGAGCTTGTAATCTGCATGTTTCCCCTTCAGCAACCTGCCCAGACTGACCTAGGCTGCTCCCTTTGTATCCTATCTCCAGCCTGAGCATGCCCCGGAGGGGTGGAGGGGCCTGGCCTCCTTAGCCTACAGTGCACCCCATCACAATAACCAAAAATCAGGAGAACAGTATTTTTCTTAAAAGTAGTATTTTAAAATATCACTTAATATATTATCAACATCCACCAAAAAGGGTGGGGTGGGGCTGAAGACAAAGAAAGGAATGACACAGAATGCTCCTCTAACCAAAATGAAGTTACTAAACTGTATGAAGGAAGGGGGGAAAAAAAAGACTAATTTTGTGAAGAGCTTTTGTTGGACGAAATTGACAAAAGCGCCACCATATGTTTAAATAAACTTTTGCAATATTAAATAATTTCTAAGCAACTCAGAGAAAATTATTTGGCAGATCACAGCTTTCTGCATCTATTAAATGCTACTTAAGCCATGTCTTGTACAACAGCACTGTTTAAAAGACACCCATAAAAGACTCCCTCTAAAACATTTTGTACTAATTAGTAGAATTACTAGGATGTTTGCAGCCTCATAACCTCCAACTTCGTTAATTTGTTGTTCCAACCCCCCCCAAAATGTATAGACTATCCAGAGGTTAAACTTTTGGAGGTAAATGTACAAAATAAATATACATGTAGAATAAATTACTTTGAGTTATTTTCTTTTCCTGGTAATTATTCAGCAGATGGTCTATTCATCCACATCTATAACACTATTCTCTGTAACAAATAAGCCCAACAATTTAGTGTATTTAACAGTGTTGAGGGAATACTGCTACCTTTAACTAACAAAGGGCCTGAGTCTGATCTCACTGTGGCGTAAAATCAGAGCTAACTATTGAAGTTGGAATTACACTGGCATAAAACCATTGTGGGCAAGATCAGAATCTTTAAGTGAGTGTTCCTAAATTCCAGGAGGTTGGTTACTATTTGAATTAGGAGTGATACAGAAAAGCCTAGAAGTTGCTTGAGGGAATTTGCCATCCTGAATTTACCATTTCCGTAATCAGCAGTATTTCTACTCCATATTGTAAGTTAGGAGAGGGACAGAACCAGTTAGCAAGGTGCATAATAGTGTACCTTGATATGACTTTTCCAGTGCTAGTAGTAGTTTTTCCACTAGATTACAGCAGCTGTTCAAGTCCCTGATGTACACTGAAATATTTAAATTCCATTGTCATCCAAGCAATTTCTTGGCCATAAAAAGGCAATGGGTTTCTTGAATGCAACTAGGAAATTAGATAATTTATCACAGCTAATAAGGTGTAAATAAAGTTGTAAAATTTGCCACAGAATTGTCATAACCTTGGTAAAGTGTGCTGTGGAATTACAACCACCCTAGTCCAGCCTACTGCTGGTGGCTCATTCCAGTAGCTAGATTTGGGTGTGTTGAATATCCACACAAAACATGGGTAATTCCTCAAAACACAAAAGGATGCAGATGGTATATTACAGTGAAATGTATTTGTTTTAAGGAGAAGTTTCACACTAAACTGGTGGCCAAAGCAGGGCAGCAGGACACCCCCCACGAACTAACATTAGGCCTGTTCCAACTCCTCCTTGAAAGTACCAGGTTATGACTAGTAACAGGACTAGGAGAGGAGTGGATTCTGTAGCAGAACTTCTACTACATCCTTCTACTAGAGTAGTATTAGCAGCATGATCAAAGTGAAGATTTTATTCCAGTCTGCAGCCTTCTGAATAATAATAGTATAGTCTGAAAACTAAGGTTGGTGCTCTGCAAGAGAGGCTCAGATTTCCAATCCTATAAAATGGAGAGTCCACCACACCTTCAGCAGGTGAAATGGTTGTCAGATGCTTCTTTAGTTCTACCCCAAAACCTATCACTCATAGAGGACATGATCAGCCCCTGCCCTTTTCCTGGGGGCGAGGCAGTATTGGAGAAGGGGAATCTCTTGTCCATAAGAATTATTATACTGATAATTGCTATGGCCAAGGAAGGCTGGCTCCAATTTCCAAAATGGCCTGAGGTTACTATGGAGCACTGTATTCCTTTCTCACATCTCCAGGATCAAGCACTTTATCTGTGTAGCACTGGCAGCCTCCAATATCCTGGGAGCAAAAGACTCTTGGCTCACATAAGGTAGCAAGTTGTATTGCTAGACTACGAATCAGATCCAAGGTAGATTTTTATTCTTAGATTTCTTGTGTGGCTACCCAATCATCACATTGTTTACCACCATTACCCATATAACTGATTAGAATGAATTCAATCAGTGTAGTACCTCTGAGTCAGCACAAGGGAAACCCTTCTTTTTTGTGCTTTATAAATGCTTCAAGTTGTACAAAATTTTGGTTTCAAATGATGTTATATTACAAATAATTAATATTAATAACTGAGATAAGTATGGAATTACATTATAATGGTCTCACAATGTTCACTAGTTGAAAATATAGATGGACATAATGTATTACAGACAGATTCCAATACTTCTACAACTATAATTGGATAGAAAGATCTAAAATTAGAATCAGTGATGATCATTTGCTCATAACACTTATAAAAATTGCAAAAGACCCCCACATACTTTTAAACTTTATTTAATCTCAGAACCATTGCTATGTTACACTTCTCAGATTGAGCTTTATCACTTTTGATGTTAATGTTCCCTTTTGTAGCTTGACAGTAAGTGTAGATGAAATGAGGGGGACTCCGTGCCCCCAGATTTATGCCTCAGTCTCTCCTGGTCCATTAAGACAAAACTTGTGGCTGAAATTGTTTTCTTTAGAGAGGTATATGAAGCATGAGCTAGCATCAGTGTCACCCCGTTATTTTTGAATGTATATATATAAATATGAAAAATAATGGGAAGTTGTTTGTTTCCTCATTTGCAGTCAGACTGACATTAATATTCTGCACCTTAACCAGTTTAAATACTTAAACACAGAATTTTATTTTGCACTGTTAACTATTTCATTGTGAGAAAAAATAAAATAAACCACCACATTGAGTAAAGTACCAAAGCATGTCCAATTTTGGCTTTTATCAAGATTTTCAATCTGGCAGATTTATTGTCACACCCCTTTCACAACAGACAAGATGCTTACCATATATTTAGGATTACAAGTTGCCACTGAAAGAAAACTTTACACGGTCACTGTACAACTAGGTTGAAAAACTGTCCTGCATGAAAAATATACTAAGAAATCAAGCAGTAAACAAGAAAAAAAATAAGAAAAGATCAAAGTCTTCATAATGTGCCATTTTAAAAGGGTATCAATTCCTCCTGTATTTTTCATTCATTATACTGTGTTTTTACCTACAGTATTCATTAAGGCAAACAGCTAATCCATTTCTGAAGAGGTGCGGTGGAAATTGTGGACAAACAGCAAACATTTGGCATTAAAATAGTTAACACATACGTAGCCTCCAGTAATATACATTAAGCATTTTTCTTGGACTTGAGGATAATGGCAGGAGAGGATGAACATGCTAACAATGTCAAAAAGGTTTAAAATTCAGCATCCAAGCGATTTCTAATAATGTTTCTGTAGTTTTCAAGCTCTAAATAGTATAGAGTTTATGCAAATGCATTAAAGAATTATAGCTTGGCAAATACACCCAAGCAGGTTATTAAACTATATATACAGAAAGTAAATGATAAATACAGAATTAAAAGAGTCCTTCTGCTTTTCTTTATAGCCTTGAAAATTGACAAAAACTTGGACAGCTCTACAATATTAAACATTAGGTAACCACAGTAGCTGGGAAACCTAACTACACAAACTGATTAAAATACTCAGATGACTTTGTAGTGTTTAATACAATTCAGTTCGTAGTCAAGGGCACAAGACAACATTTAACAAAAATAATCACATCAATTGAACTAGAAATCAAATGTAAATAGATATGAATACAATCTCCAAAATCTGTCTTTAAGTGAACATTAACCATTTATTCAAAGTTATACAAGAAGTTGAAGGATAAAGTCTTCTTCTGCCGCATGAAACCAACTTACAATAGTTTCATGTCTCAGTTGAGCTGCAGTGGGGGGAGGGTGAAAGAACAAGTTAGTGGGCTCCATTTGGGCAGCTAGAAAGTAAAAATAGGTTCAACAGCAGCCTCCACCAGCTTGTTGTCCTCCCTGATTGCCTGTAAGTGTTGCATTACTAGCAGCATGCTGAGGGCCAATTTTAATACCATTTGCCTGAAATAAAAAAGTTGAATACACAGCAATTATTATTTTAAAACATTTCAATATGCTGGAAAATACTAAAATTAGTCCATTAATTTTTGTTTATGAGCATGTCTAAAAGTAGTTCTCCTTTTAGTTTCATATACAATAAACCACAGAAAAAAATCCTATTTAAAACTGTGCCTGGATGCAAATAAGGAAGTAAAATTAAGGGAAAGATGCTTTCCTTCTTGTTTCAGTTTTTCTCCATTTCATTGCTATAAACAGAACTCTGCCTGTTATCAAACTGTTAACATAAACACACAGGAAGAATAGTATTTAAATGCTATTCCACATAAAGTAGCAAATGTTTAAAAATACATAGATACATTTCTAATACACACTTAAGAGATTCAAAACCTCCACTGGTTTAATACAATGTAAAACTTTTCCTCTCTAGACAGCATTTATTTCCATGTTGAATCAGCTGTACAGGCTAAGGGCATACGAGTGTTCTGTGTCATCAATAATTTCTATGATCCCCAAAGACATGGCAACTTGCCAAGAACCCACACACAGCGTAGCTCTTTCATTCATCAAACTCACACTTATATCTTAACCCTCACTCCCTCAAGTGGATTTTACCTAAAAATACAGCACTTTGAGAAAAGTAATACAGTAGCTTCAGAAATTAAGCTCTTAAGGAAACTTTGCGTCACAGTAAATCTCAGATTTATAGTGCTTGGCAGTTGTTCTGCAACAGTAGTAGCCTTGGGGTTTCTGGCACTAGCTCAGTATTGACAGCAGCTGATGTGGTTTCTTTTCGCTCTTTGACTCCTCTTTAATAAAAAGCATGCCCTATGGCTCATTGGTTTTGCCCCCTCTGGGCTGGTAGCAACTTCTTGAGGAATCAAGGAGCCAGACTTGGCATTAAGCCAAATAAATAGCACGGACTGTTGGCTCTTGACAGCATATTGCAATCAAAGCTCCATAAGGCACAGTAAAGCAGTCAGCTAGTATATGAAACTCGACAGATACAATGAGCATGCCTCTTCAGAGGCCCTGATTACTGTCCAATTTATAAAGCATCAGTTTCTAACTGAATGGCATCTCCTTTAAACCAACTCAAGATTTTCTGTTATATTAACCCTGAAGAATTTTGAAAAACTGAACAAGCTGGATGAAAAAAGGATATTAACATAATGAAATATTAAAATTTATAAGTAATTTGAGAAGTTGGGATCTTTGTTTTAAGAACCTATGCTTAAGACTGAAGGTTTTAGCTATAGGTCACATAGTTTAAGCAGCTGGAGTGGTAGTGAAGCTTCTCTGTAATGCCTTACTAATAACGTCTATTACTATAACTAGAAGTAACTTTTTAAGCTTCCATGTGCTGAGACAACTTAATGAAGTTCTGCTAATTCCTTTACCCCATCTTCCCCAACAAGTCAGTGACTTTCATGTCTATTAAAAGCAGTCAGATTGACACTGCTAGAAAATGAAAGCCCTATTCACAGAACAGATACAGAATGGTTGGTGGCAGTGCATAATCCTTTGTGTGGTTCCAACCAACTGGCCTTTGCACTGATCTCAAGGGACACCTCTATGGGTGAAAGAAAAGGCTATGTGCCAAGGACTAAAAGGACATCTCAGACTGCCAACAAGGGTGCCCAATTAGAGCTGATGGTGCTGTTGCTTTGTGATGTGGACATTAGTCCACCGAGAACGTGACTGATCCCACCAACTTACTTCAAAAGAGGAATGAAGAGCTATATTAGATGATAACTTTGATTACTAACCTGTACTGAATTTGAACCAGTGATCAGACGTGAAAGGCTCTTTATCTCCCTGAGCTACCCAGAGCCCTCTCACATAGTCATTTTCAATGTAAGGGCATATGATGTATTTGAGAATTTAAGGACATACATCACAAAGATCTACTCTGAGACAGTACACATTGATCCAGAGCAGACATTTTCAGTTGTTCCAAGACATAAAGGGTTTTTTTGGCTTTAAGAATTTCTCCACTACAGAACAAGAACAAGCCATAATCTTTACGTTGCCTACACAAATTCCTAACAGTGGGCAGTATTTTACTTCTTATAATATCCAGCTACCTAAATCTGGATTATTTAGTCATATTTCATGTAATTCTCAAAGTTAATTCTTCCCCCCTCAGTCTGGGTGTACATGCAATTACTGGACAAACTATAGGAAGGTGTAATTTGATTTAAAAAAAATATACAGAATCATAATTTCAGTGGTGTCATCCTATCCGGAGTGAATGGGTGTACTTGCTAACCCCCCGGTTGGTGGAAATTTTGATATGTCATCAGAAATGGGTCAAGCTCAGTATCATTCAAAAGCCCTTTCTCCCACAAACACAATGGTACCAAACATGACAACCCTAGAACAATTCTGTAGATATACATTTGAGAAAATGTTTAAAAAAACCCAATGCTTTTTAAATTATACTTTAACAGAGGCATGTCAAACATGTCAAAGTTAAATTGTGGCCCCTGACTAACAGTATACTCTGTTATCAGTTAATGCTCAGAACATGATACTTGATTACATTTTTTAATGTTACAGATTACTATAAATGGAAGAAGTACCTCAAGTTTATTTGCCATTATTGTTAAAAAAGAAGCAGTTCAGTGGTATTGATTATCAGCTTGGTTTATTACGCCAAAAGAGTTGTAATGAGTAAGGCTTCATGTTTGTCATGGATTCTGTGACTTTCCATGACCTCTGTGACTTCTGCAGTAGCTGGTGCACCTGCCCCTGGGGCTGCCTGGCCAGCTCGAGCAGCCCCCGGGGCCAGGCACACTGGCCACTGTTGGGGCAATCTCGGGCTCCCCTGCCCCCCAGCAGCAGAAGTTTGGGTTTAGGGGTCTCAGGGCTAGGGGCTAGGGTGCGGGGCAGTGCTTACCTTGGGGGGTGGGGTGTCTCGCCAGAAGGGTGACAGGAACTCCCCATCCTCAGCTCCTAGCTCCATGTGCTGCTTCCACCTGCAGGCACTGCCCCCGCAGCTCCCATTGGCCGCAGTTCCCAGCCAATGGGAGCTGCAGAACCGAGGCTTGGGGCGGAGGCGGCACGTGGAGCTGGGTAGGACCCCCCCCACAAATCCCCCTTCCCCCCTCCCCCGCGGCACCTCCCCCTGCCCCCCAAGTTTTAGTTAGGGGTATATAGCAAAAGTCATGGACAGGTCACAGGCCGTGAATTTTTGTTTCCTGCCCGTGACCTGTCCATGACTTTTACTAAAAATACCCGTGACTAAAACGTAGTCTCAGTAATGACACACTGGTTAAGATGTCAACATCCAGCTAGAAATTACTGGAATCCATCTGCAAACGGTATGCACATAATTATATAACAATTAATTACAATCCTAAAGTAATTTATTACAAAATCCTTGTTTTTACTTTGGTCTTGATCATTTTTAGGCATCAATGGGCAGATGAAGAGTAGCTGACTCTTTGGAGAATACCACTGCAGAGGACCTAGTTAAACACAATGCTCAGTGGCACCTTACATGCTGTAAGAAGTGCACCCATAAACTGAATCTGACAATGTTGGAGAGGAAGTACGTTGAGCATCAGGAAAAAGTTGAGGATGCTGGGACAAGTGCTAGCTGTGGGCGAGACACTTAATAGTAGGTCCCAAGACATACCGTATATACTCGTTCATTAGCCCGTTCGTTTATAAGCCGACCCCCCACCCCCCCAGATGGATAAGTAAAAATAGCAAAAACTGTATGACCCTTTCATAAGCTGACCCTATATTTCAGGGGTTGGAAAACTTTGGCTCCCAGCCCATCAGAGTAAGTTGCTGGCGGGTCGGGATGTTTTGTTTACCTGGAGTGTCTGCAGGCATGGAGTCCCTGAGCTCCCTGTGGCCGCGGTTCGCCGTTCCCAGCCAATGGGAGCTGCGGGGCTCCATGTCTGCAGACGCTCCAGGTAAACAAAACGACAATGTATTAGATATTCAATTCAATGATTCCATAGTTTAAAATCATCAAATTTTGGTGTAGACCTGTTTATAAGCCGACCCCTGCTCTTTGATGACCACGTTTATAAGCCGACCCCCGCTCTTTTTCACCAAAAATATTCGGCTTATGAACGCGTATATATAGTACATTTTGAGAAGGACAACTACTTCTTCTGCAGTAAGCTCAAAGGCATCCCTTAAGCATATTTCAACAGATCAGAAACTACATGAAGGAGTACTCCTAGCAAAAGCACTGCAGAGAAAGTAAAGGGTACACTGACCCAAAAGACACCCACGCACATAACATTACATACATTTCTGGCGTAGGATGTGATATGCAATGTGTTACACCAAGCCCTACACCAGTAATGTATACAATATATGTCATGTCAAAAGGGCAAAGCAACAGAAATCAATACTGATTTTACTACTGCAAACTGTGCGACTCAGCTGGAGTTCATATATTGGCTCAAAAGGGCTCTAATGGATGGGAAAGTGGTGCTGATGGCCAACGCAGAGCTAAGTACCGAGTGTGCTTTGAATGGGATTGAAGAGGAACAAGTGCTTAGCAGAAAGGCTCTTAAAAAAACTTATTGAAGATGAACTGTGGGATATGAACATAGTTTTTGCAATCTTATCCGCAGAAATGAATCATAGCACATAGCACCACATCTTTTGCAGCTTTTAAGGATACCAAAAGCAGAAGAAAGGACTGATGTTAATTGTAATATGAAGACTGTTTGCAGCTGCTAAATTTATATGGAAAACTATTCTGTCCTGGAGTATATGGGAGTTTCAGGGATCCATAGTGGATGACAAACCTAAAAAAAAAAAAAAAAAAGTGTGACCTGTCCTACTTCTTTAAGAAGTGCATCAGTAGTTTCAATGACTTCAGCACAAGTATATTAATAAGCAAGCATAGCACAAGCCTCATGTACGTGTGTTTGAGTGAAAGGCAGGTTTCCAACACATGCATGACAACTGTGAGACAGTGGTAGATTACACATAAGTAGCTGTTGGTTTATCAATTCATTCCAAAACAGAGTACTCCACCTGGAGATTGCAATTGAAAGTGAGGTTCTTTGCCACATGGAACTGAATGAAGAATTGTGTCTTCCTCCAGACCCTGTCTAGGATAGTTTTATATTTAGTGCTGTTGAGAACTTGGACTTCCTTGAAGATACAGCAGATGGCAAAGGTACCCTTTATGCTATTGTGATGGTCTGCTATTAGAAGAGAATTAATGGGGATCAGTCCCCTCCTCAAGTGCTATCTGGACCAGCAAAAAAACTGGGTCCTTGAAGGAGCTTACTAACTTCATAACTCACTCATTTTCCTACCAAGATCCAAAAATTCTGAAGCCAAGAAGTCCAGTTTTCAATGAAGTAGCAGTTAAATAGACTATAGTAGAGTTTTCTACATTCACTAACCTTGACCTTACTTGTTTGTGCTAAAGTCAGATGCACTTCAGAGGCAAAAAATCATTGAGTATGGCTTCAGCTGAAGAGAGAGAACACGCACTCTCAAATGAGTTGTAAACCCAGGACAGCATACCACAACATTTCAGGAGAAAGATACATTCTTCAACATGGTCAGCCTTTAATATGACATTACAAATGGGGCCAGAGAAAAAGACCCATGTATGCATCCTGCCAATCATAACTGAGCAATCAATGGGCCTAGCAGGTAACATTCTTTATGTAGCTGGAACACATGAACAAATATATCTGCATAACTGAATCAAATGTGTCAGGACACTAGCCATGGGCCTTTAAAGGCCTGTTCAAAAGCAAATGTCCTGTGATGATCTTCGAGGATGGTGGAGTCTATGTCCTGGCGAATTGTACATATTCTTTACAGTGATACATATAATTGGATCCTTTGATGGCGGCACTGGTATTCCTGAGATATGGGGGCGGGATTTTGAACAGTGATAGTACTGTAAACCAAATTTTTGCAGGGAAAATGATGTGACACGCTATGGAAGCACACACCTGAATGCTTGTTGCCCTTCAAAAATGCTACCTACATGTCTTCTTTGAAAAGCATACTGATGTGTTTGAAGTCATTTCCCAAAGGGTACAGGACTTGCAAGACCAGTTCCATAAATCCAGTGCACATTCTGCTCATAATGATCTATTGAGCACAATGGAGAGCTGCATCATCATCACAGAACAGATGAAGCAATTCAATGAGGTTGAATTGATGACAAAGCCAACTTTTGGGATGGTACGGCAATACATGTAGGTGATTGAATCTTTGCTGCTCTATTCAATATCTCAGGACTTCTAATTAGAATGTTCACCTTGCAGCACTCCAAGATGTTGTGAAATACTTTTTTGCTTTGATCTAACCAACTATTCTGTGATGATGTCCTTGGTACCTTGCTGAAATAAAAAGTGTAGAAAAAAAGTCTGACTTTGACATATGGGAGGAATTTTGAAAAGGAAACTGGGTTGTTAAAAGGTCGCCAGTACCCTTAAGAACATAAGAACGGCCATACTGCATCAGACCAAAGGTCCATCTAGCCCTGTCTTCTGACAGTGGCCAATGCCAGGTGCTTCAGAGGTGCTTCTATGCACTTGGCTCAGATGAAGCACTGGAATGCGAAAATAGAGCAATGGAAATAATTGGGGGGTTGGGGAGGCTGGTGGGCATAACACAGCTTCCAGTTACTCTTTCCCAGTTTTTCCTGACAACCCCAGAGCTCCATCAAATTTCAAATGACACATTAAGCATGGCTAGGATGACTTCCTCAGACATATCCAAGATTTCAGTTGAATGGATACTTTGGGTCATGACTTGTATGTGGCCTTCAAACGCCGAAGAATTATCCAAGGCTCTGTCAGTCTATGGGCTCCAAACAAGGAGAACAGACTGAAGCTGTGCTTGAATGCAAAGAAAGTCAGAGTGAAGGTGGCAGGGACTATTACAGAGCTAACTACAGACAGGTCATTGTTTGCTCATCTTCAGGTCACGTCCAGATTGTAGCAAGATGTTGATCTATGTCAGACTTTGGAAAGTACGAGTTCTCTGTGGTAGCATGATGGATGTTCTAAGGTCACAGAACAATGCATGTGCACCAGGTGAAAAGCAAATGAACCAACGTTTTGCATGGTCTTCCTAAGCCAGCATCTACTGACAATGTGACTGTCAGCTTATGCCAGCAGAAACCTTTCAGATTCATAGAGAGTATGGTTGAGGTACAAGCTCTAGATAAACCAGAAACTGTTAGTACCTGCTGAGATTTGGCTGAACACCTCATTATGGGGCTACAAAGAAAATACTGTACCTATGACGAAGTCCACCTCATGTTTGACACATTTGCAGAGGAGTCAATTGAAAATATTACTAGACAGAAGAGACTTCAAGGTATTGCACTGCCTTGTACAAAATCTGTGACTCCACAAACATCTCCAATGTCACAATGAAGAAGCTACTGTCTCACACTCACATGAAGGATGAGTTAACCGAATACCTTGCAGAAAAATGCTCCAGCATGTGAAGAATTATTCAACAAATGTTGTCATCAGATATCACAATGAAGTTGCTATCTTGTGCTGTTCAGTGGAGCTTCTTCGTAGTTCCCATGAGAAAGGTGACACTAAAATTATCTTGCATGCCACCAATACCATAGAGAGACACTACTAAGCTCCAGATTTCTGCACAAGACAGATGTTCTAGTGCTCACTGAGAGACTCTACCCAAGACTCCGCAAGATTCTGTTTTTGTGCCTGCTGCTGGGGAATAAAATTGCTGTATACCCTAAGATATGTGCCTATCACTTACCACACTGCCAGGTTTCCATGCTCTTTCAGGATGTGACACTACTGGAAGGTTGGCTGGAAAGAGGAAATTCTCTTACTGAAAGGCATTTGATTCAGCCTCTGAAGACTCTCTCCTCATTGTGAAGGTGCTCAGAATGGCTGAGGCAGTCACTGGTGAGGTCATAAATGGACTGGAGGTGTTCGTGTACCAAGTTTACTATTTGAAGACCAACATTATGACACCTTGCAGAGCTATGTTGGTGAATGTTTTCCAAGAAGCAGACTAACTGACCAAGGGTGTATTTATACCTGCTATGAAGAGAGCAAATTATCAAGTAATAGAATGGCCAATGGATAATTGAGCACATCCAAAACTACTCTCCCTATTGCTCCTGGATGGGTCTTGGACAATGGACTAGTCAAATCAGTTATGTGTGAAATACCACATGCTCATGAATCAAATCAAATGCTTGTGTAAAAGACCAGATGCTCATCACGCTGCAAGTGTTTGGCCAGCAGCCTGCCTTGTACAGAGATGTGCAAGTGTAATGTGGATGATGATCAGTGTGACCTGTGTCTAGCAGTGATGTCCTATGGAAACAACACTGATGATGACTTTGAAGAATAAATGTTTTCAGTCCTACATGTCAAGACTGACTAACTGTCTTTTATGTGAGCAATGCATCCCGATGTTAACATAGAATTAATAAAAAAATGATTTTTAAACATTTTCTCGAATATATATCAACATAAATTGTTCTAGGTTTGTCATGGGTGGTACCATTGTTTTCATGGGAGAAATGGCTTTCGAATGATAGACAACTTGACCTATTTCTGACGACACTGTACTATCAAAATTTCCACAAATTGGAGGACCTGGAGCTGGGAGGGCGGCGAGTCCCCATGATATGCCACAGAGGGCAACATTATTGAAATTATGATTCTGTAAGATTTTTACAAATCAAATGACATCTCTCCCTTATTTTTCCAATCACTAATTTGCCCACAGAATGAGATTTTACTACAATATGCTCCCACACCAGCACTTCCACACTGGACAGCTCATGTAGTACATCTGGCATATTAACATGGTCTCCCCATTTACATAGTGGAAAATTATCTTTGAAAGCAGATGATACCATATGGGGAAGTGAATGAAAGTGGATTTTCTTCTCTCTTTTGGGGATTTATATGATTTTGTGATGCTTCATGAATGGATAGGGTCACTTAATTCTAATCTGTTTTCATCGCAAAAGTAAGTGAATCTGTAAAAACGGGATGTACAAATGTTTTACTGCAGTGTGTGCAGAATACTGTAATACACGTGTTACGAAAAACAATCCAAGGTCTTGTAATTTTGTGCTTTAAAAAAAAAAAATAAAGTAACTCACTAGAGCATGCTATCAGAATACTATAAATGTTACCTCATTATTAATATCAAAGACTCCTTCCTGGATTTTCTCATAGATTTCTTTTGCTGTATTAATAAATGCCTGAAATGGAAACAATATAAAATTAGATCATACTAATGAGACAAAACAAATATGGACATAACAAGGTACTCTACAAAGCCCAATACTCACATGAAAGGTCAAATTCTGCTCCCACTAAATTCAATGGGAGTTTTACCACAGACCTCAATAAGGTATGAAGATTTGGGCTGTCAAGCAATTAAAAAAATTAATCGTGATTAATCTCACTGTTAAACAATAATAGAATACCACTCATTTAAATTTTTTTGGATGTTTTCTACATTTTCAAATATAGTGATTTCAATTACAACACAGAACAGTGTACAGTGCTCACTTTTTATTTATTTTTGATTACAAGTATTTATACTATAAAAAAAACCAAAGAAATAGTATTTTTCAATCCACCTAATACAAGTACTGTAGTGCAATCGCTATCATGAAAGTTGAATTTACAAATGTAGAATTATGTACAAAAAAACTGCATTCAAAAATAAAAATGTAAAATTTTAGAGCACGCAAGTCCACTCAGTCCTACTTCTTGTTCAGCCAATTGCTCAGACAAACAAGTTTGTTTACATTTGCAGGAGATAACGCTGCCCGTTCTTGTTTACAATGTCACCTGAAAATGAGAATAGGCATTCTCTTGGCCCTATTGTAGCCGGCGTTGCAAGATATTTACGTGCCAGATGCGCTAAAGATTCATATGTCCCTTCCTGCTTCAATCACCATTCCAGAGGACGTGTCCATGCTGATGACAGGTTCTGCTCGATAACAATCCAAAGTAGTGTGGACCGATGCATGTTCATTTTCATTATCTGAGTCTGATACCACCACCAGAAGGTTGATTTTCTTTTTTGATGGTTCGGGTTCTGTAGTTTCTGCATTGGAGTGTTGCTCTTTTAAGACTTCTGAAAGCATGCTCCACACCTCATCCCTCAGATTTTGAAAGGCATTTCAGATTCTTAAACCTTTGGTCGAGTACTGTAGCCATTTTTAGAAATCTCACATTGGTACCCTCTTTGTGTTTTGTCAAATCTGCAGTGAAAGTGTTCTTAAAACGAACAACGTGCTGGGTCATCATCCGAGACTGCAATAACATGAAATATATGGCAGAATGCAAGTACAACAGAGCAAGAGACATGCTATTCTCCCCCAAGGAGTTCAGTCACAAATTTAATTAACACATTTTTTTAACGAGCATTATCAGCATGGAAGCATGTCCTCAGGAATGGTGACCAAAGCATGAAGGGGCAAACAAATGTTTAGCATAGCTGGCACGTAAATATCTTGAAATGCTGGCTACAAAAGTGCCATGCAAATGCCTGTTTTCACTTTCTGGTGACATTGTAAATAAGAAGCAGGCAGCATTACCTCCTGTAAATGGAAACAAACTTGTTTGTTTTAGAGATTGGTTGAACAAGAAGTAGGACTGAGTGGACTTATAGGCTCTGAAGTTTTACATTGTTTGGTTTTTGAGTGCAGTTATGTAACAAAAAAAATAATCTAAATTTGTAAGTTACATTTTCACAACAAAGACTGCACTACAGTAGACTGCATGAGGTGAAATGAAAAATAGTATTTTTTTATCATTTTTACAAATATTTGTAATAAAAAATAATGTATACCTTTATTTCAATTACAACAACACAGAATACAGTGTATATGAAAATGTAGAAAAACATCCAATAACTTTAATAAATTTCAATTGGTATTCTATTAACAGTACGATTAAAACTGCGATTAATCGCAATTAATTTTTTTATTGCGATTAATTTTTTTGAGTTAATTGCGATTAATAGACAGCCCTAATGAAGATCATGTCCATTACCCATCCGAAATAGCATGTATCACACACAGCTTACAAAAACAGTGTTTTTTGTAGTAGCATAGGTAGCCCTAAATCTGGCGTCCAATAATTACTGAGAAAAGTGGTTTTAAAAATATATATAAATTACTCTTAAATAATTTATTTCTGACCCTTATGGACAGATAATGTGGCAGATGGCTCTCCCACCCTTAATATCTTTGTAATATTCCACTCTAGATTAGAGTGCTTAGCAATGTAAAACTACAGGGTGCTTATGATATGTTGTAAGGACGCTTTCTGCCTGTTGTACAAAACCTTATACTATCATTTAATATTAATCCAATTTTAAGTTTTTTCTCTTAATTAATCTTGTACTTGGGAGGCTATAGGCAGTCATCTGAATATTAAAAAGCCAAAAACCTGGGCTTTTTATACTGTCTTCAGAAAACGTATCTTTGAATTCAAAGTAATGACTTAGCTATACTACAGTTAAGGTCAAAACTAACACATTAGTCAAATGAAAGAGAGTTACTGGAGAAAGATTAGCATTAGTATTGAGATACAAAATGTACTCTTGCCCTATTTAGCTTTATAAGGCAAGTAACTCCTGAAAGACAATGTATAATTTAAGGTTTGATTGACAATAGATAATATCTACAATCAATATTACAAATCAAATTCTCTTCAGATTGAAACACCATCGCTGTACAATCATAAAAGTGATTCTATCTTCTGCACAAGCCAACCACAGCTGATGTGGATCTAATTCAAATATAAAAAGGTAAACAGGGTTCATGGAGAGGAACAAATCATACCTTTCCTTATTTCTACACTGAAAGCATTTGACTGCTGAACTTGCCACCAGAGCTTTGTTTCCTAATTAACAGGACTGATATGTTTTCACCTTTAAAGGCCTTACAGCTCCCCAGAGTAATCAATCTACTGCAGCTCAATTACTGCACCAAGCACACACCACAGCCAGTGAAGGAGACTTGAACGACTGCAGCAGGAGCGGAAAGATATGAATATGCATAAACTCTAAGTGGGTGATCGAATCATCACAGAGGGTCATGAGAATTTGCAGCAAAATAATGAGAAGAATTAATCATTGCAGATTCACAAGGCACTTAGGAAGAGAGTACGTTTTTCAAACGTGTGTTAGAGTTGAGGAGGAGAAGAAACTGGCTTTCAGCCAACTATGAATTGATTCACATTCCTCAGAAATTGAAGTTTTCAATATAAAGAAGAAACTTATCTTTGTTTCTGATAACGGACCAATTATTGCAATGGCCTCATACACTGGACTAATTGAAAACAATGGTCAAAGCTTGAGAAATTCACACAGCTGGAAGCTCTTATGCGGATATTCACTTGTTCCCATTAAACTAGAACATTAAACAGAATCATGAAGTCCTGAAAATGTGTTATGATAACTTTATGTAAACAAGCACTTAACAATTGGAACATACAAATGACTAGTCCTAGAAGTCTATCTGAGCATGCCTACCTCTTACTGTTAATTCTATTAAAATAAAAGGTAATCTATCAAAATTAAGTTCCAAGGGCTTAGTTTATTTTAGACAAAGAAAACTGCATTGTAATTTATGAGCATAAAAGTTACAAAATACAGTGGTAAGTCTCTCTAAAGAAAATACAGGCATTTCAAACTTAACATTCAGCAGATAACTGTTTTAGGAGTACTTTGTCACTCATATGAAATAATCAAATATAAAACATTTTTGTTCAGTGACCTTGCGATCCGGATCACAACCAGGGCTCCTACTCAGCAAGGTACTTAAGCATGTGCCTAACATTAAGAATGTGAGTAGTCCTTTTGACTTCAATGTGACTACTCATGTGCTTCACGTTAGGCACACACTTGCTGAACTGAGGCCTACAACAGTGTGAGATTAACAATGGTAGGAAAAAGTAATAAAAATATTCTAATTCAACTGGTTATCTTTAGAAAAAATTAAGTAACAGATTAACCACTTGGCATTGGTGGTTCTGCAGCACCAACTATTAGTGGTAATACATTGTACATTAGCCTGCTGCATTGGGAAATAACCACTTTTATGAAGTTATATATTAACTTTAATGCTGATTTGAAAAAAAGTTGTTTTTTCATGTACTATAACAATACTTGATAAGTTTACTTTTTAAAATGTTCTTCACTGGCACTGATTCTGAAAGAACTAGTCAGCTATGGAAGTGAAACACTTCATATCTACCACTAAAAAATAAATAAAATAAAGAAACCTACAATTTTCAGTTAGTTTCCTAGACATTCATACTTTAAGTCAGCCCATGGTTCAAACCATAGGTAGACTTAAAAATATGAGTTTTAAGAAAAATCTAACTAAAAATTGTAGTTGACTCACATTAAGAGCTCTATACCAATTTCAGTATTCTGTAGTGCCCCAATTAGCAAGGGAAAGTGGGTGAACCCAGCATAACTGACTTTCTACCAAAAGTCATTTAAATGCTGATTGTACTATGTGGAACATTTAATATATAATTTGAAATTTCATGTATTTATGTGACCTCCATTTGACTAAGATGTCCCACAACTATTACAAAAAATAATTACAACCAGGGATCTCCATGTGCAAGTTTAAGCCTCAGTTTTTCATCTTCATAATTAAGCATAAAGTCATCAGTGAGATTATTTGAACAGTGTTATATCAGTCTGTATTGGAAAACTATCGGGGGGTAAAAATAAAAAAAAACCATGATATTTCATGAATTTATGGAGCAAATTGACTTTCTGATTCCCTTAAAGCAAACACACACGAGTGCTTACTGGATAAGCAATGTGAGATCAATATTTCCAACAATCCAAGTCACCTTAATAATCATCTAGGATATCAAGTGCAATAAGTATCTACACTCTGTCTACCACATAAAGACAGGTAGCCTTTGCTCACTGGACCCTACACTAACAAGCAGGAAGAATGAACTCGCTCTGCCTATTACTAGTGGGAGTCAAGATCTAGAGTAAGTGAATAGCTTACCTGCAGCTGTCTTAATACTTCACGAGTCCACAAATAAAGAAGAATCCATTCATTGAGAGATCTTGAAGTTAAGGCACTGACTGGGACTCAGGAAATCTGGATTCTATTCCTAACTTTGCTGCAGGCTGAGAGACACATTGGGCAAGTCACTTAAAACAGTGGCTTGGTTTTGCAATTTGTAAAGTGGAGATAATATCACCTCTCTAACTTAGAAGTTGATGACAAGGATAAATCCTGCATAGTGTTTGTGAGGGTTTCAGATGCTAAGATGAGAGCTACAGAAAAGCCTATAAATGAATCAATCACTGCTGATTTTTGAAGCTTCATAAACACAAAAGTAGTGGAAAAATTAAACAGAAATACAGCAATAAAAGGAATCAAACTCTTCCTTTGCTTAAAACTGAAATACATCAACCTGTTTTCTGTTCATGTAACATGCTGCCATCTGGTGGCCACATTAAAGCTATCAATTGTTAATTCAAATTTTCAGCTGACCGGGTCAACAATCTGAAATACTGTCAAAAATTTATAGGTAATGTGCTATACAATTTGAGAATAAATAATCAAGAAAATTTAAAAATAAGTCGGAATTTTAGTCACCCAGAAATGTCAAATATGGTATTCATCTCTATTCAGCCAACTCCTGGAATTAAAGTTTCATTCTTATTTTCCACCATTAAATAATAAGATGCAATTGAGCACAGATTGTCATACATTAATTCTAGAACAAACAAAAGGGTGTGCTTGGAAGCAGAAGTGAAGCCAAATATATCGTCATCTTAGAAATAGAGATAACTTGTCAGTGAACATGTCTATGCATTGTCACTACAAATCTTAAGTGTCCCCTATTCTGTAAAAAGTGAATTTAGTATGTCTAGCTATGAAGTTCTGCAAGTTATATTAACTAGAATCTCTGCTAGCCAAATCAAGATGTTTAACAGCTGTTTATTACTCTCTGAGGATACGTCTTTTAAACTTTAATATCACCCAACCAAGCAAGCTTAACTGGCAGAAGTGCAACATAGTGTGCTTTTAAAAAATAAGTTTACTTTGGAGAAAGACTCATTTCTGAGAGCAGTTCAGTCTTGTTCAGGGGTTGTCAATTTTCCCCCCCTTTTTAAATAATATGCATCATTTCTTAATGGAGAGTTTCTAGGGCCACCTTCCATCTCATCTGTTATCAGATATTATCCTTATGGAAGCTACACTAATTACTCACATGGATAATTAATATTAGAAAAGAGTAAGGGTTTTTTTTTTAAGCTTCCTTTAGTGCAATTTAAGAGCTGGAAACAAGGAGAACTAGCATCATGTGACCAGTCAGTTCTCCACTATCTATCTGATAATTACCCAGGTGATTGGTGCCAAGATCTGAGTACTTGGGTTAGCCCAGCCTGAGTATGAGCATTCTCACAGCAAAGCCCTCTCCGTGTTTCTGTGTCCTTACTGTTTCTACACTTGGTTGTGTGTGTCTGGGGGCATATGCAATGGTTCTCTGTGTTGAGATAGTCTAGGATTCTTTCCAGTCAATTGTCAGTTGCAGGAGAACTTGCCTGAGCCCTTGGGGGAGGGGAAACAGTATGAAGGGCACTGGAGGACTGGCAGTTGCCTGCATTCTCACTGCAAAGCAGGCGCATTCTGGCCAAAGCTAAAGTGCAGTTTAGGCTTAAACCATACCCCCAGCCATGAAAGCAAGCATGGGTTGAAAGCACAAATGAGCACATACCTGAAAGTTGTGTGTGTAGACAGAAGGAAGGTTTGCGCAAATACATGGAGGAGCGCAGGCTAAGACTACAATGTAGATCTACCATGACACTTGATCCTAGACAACTAATCCACTAAGAAAACGTTACTGATACAAAACCACCTCTGAAAAGCTAGAGTTATATTTGACTGACCCAGCCTGGCACTCAAGGTCTCTCTCTTTCCCTTAAACAACTCCTTAATACCCCCAAGAGAGAGACAATCCTTTACCTTGGGAGACTTCAATATCCATATTGACAAACCACTTTGCCTTTAAAGTCTATTCCCACTGGACACTGGGTTCCTCATAGTTTATCTTCAACTCCCCTACCTACTCTAGGAGGAATATATTCCATCTAACAATATCAAATGTTACTCATCTTGCCCATCAGCAGTAACTCACTCATATTTAACTTGGAGGGAGGGAAAGAAGGAAGGAAGAAGGGTACTAGCTTAGGATGAACAGTCCCTTTATTGTCCCATAAAATAATGGAACCTAGAACCTGACATCTCCATAGTTTTCTAAAGTTGAATTTAGTACTTGTGAAGACAGTTGGAGCAGCAGCTCTGGAGCCAGAAGTACCCATAAAATATGACCAGCATAGACAACTCTTCAATAAACTTCCCTATTTCACCCTGTCAATGTGCATCAACTCTTTCCCAGTATACTTCACCAGAGTGAAAGACAGTTCAGTCCTCATGACCATGCCCTCTCTCCCTGCACTGTCCACAAGTGTATACTCTACCAGTAGGTGGCGATTGCAATTCTTGTGATGACCTTAACAGGAAGTACTGACCACTAATTTGTTTCACAGTAGCCACCGTGCAGTAGTAAGATAGTAGCAGCTTTGGGACATTAATTAATTGGGTTGTGTTCAAACTAACAACCTAGATTTTGTACGTGTTACTAGGCCACTGAACCATCCATTCCTCCCTCACGGCTCTGCTGATCCCTCATTTGCAGATACTATCCCACCATTCAATATGTCAATAACTGCTGTAAAACTCTATCCCTTCTTGGGCTCTGCTAACTTTGTCCCCCTTCTTCCTCACCACCTGATCATGGTAACATGAAGAGACAATGGCATGAGACAGAACGTACTTGGGATTGCCCAGTGCACTAACCAACGCTCTTGGGAGCAGAGACCCAGTCTCTTGAAAGTTCAAGGTTCAGTTGGTGTGAGAGACTCAGTATGTTCAGGACTAAACATTTCTCTCTCCATTAGATGATAGGAGGAATTTGTTACTTCACCTTTTAAAAAGAGGATATTTAGTTCTTATCAAATACTTCACCTATAGCTCTCAAAGAGTTTCAAAGCAGGGTAAAGCATTATCTCCTTTTTACATATGAGGAAACTGAGGCACAGAGAGGTGAAGCAACTTGCCCAAGATCACACAGCAGGTCAGTAGCAGACCAGGAAATATAACCAGAGTCCCCTGATTCCTAGTCTAATGGACCATGCTGCTTCCCATTAAAATGAGACTACTACTGCTTACAGCTAACACCAACAACTCAACCTGGTGCTCCCTTTATCCAAAATGTTTTTATGTCACCTATTAATTGCATAATGCCATGCTAATTCAAGATTATGGCTGTACAGTGCACACTCAAGAAATATATAGGTTGAAGTTAAATTTTAGCCCTTTGTACATGTGCATTATATAGATGTGCACACACACTATCAAAGACCACAATACATATCTAAGGTAATGTGATCAAGAATTGAAAGATCCAGTTGTAATGCATGTGTGAGGGAGGAAAAGTTAAGGATTCACATTACATTTTAACATTCAACTGTATGACCTTAATGTGGCATTCATGTAAATTTCTTTCTTTTTTAAAAGAAAACTCCCTGGCTCTATAACTAGACAAAGGACAACTAGTGCATTAGTATAGTGGACTAACTGTGCATTTCCATACCTGTGTAAATACCTGCCAATATAAAATAGCATAAGCATCTCCCAATCCCTCTTGCCAGCTTCCTAGGACACTTTTTGTGCCTTCGTCCCTCTGTTTTTAAATGCTTTTTGTCTTTTAAATTGAGCTAAGGTCTGTAAAATATATGAGAAGTTTAAAATGCAAAAAGCTTCCACGAACTGGGATACAAAAAAGGGTCTAGTGGGCTGGCAGGTGCTCATGATGCTTTAAATATTTTTTAAATTGCATAATTCATATACATATTAGCTACATAAATACATGGCTTGTGGGTTTTTTCTGGATACTTATAGCACTAAGATCAGGGTTCCCAACCAGGAGGTTGCAACCACCCTGTTCTTTCCATATTGCTAATTGGAAAGGGATAGAAGGCAGGGGGCCACCTATGTGGAAAAGGTGGTGAACCACCTCTGTAGGGGCTACAATAGCTCTTGGCACAGTTATGGTTAATTAGGTAAAAACATATCTTTGTCAAAATGACTATTGAACCAAGTCTCTGACAGACATAAAAAGTGGAAAGGGTAGTGTAAATCTGTTTTGACACTTATTTGATGTGAGTTAATTTGGAAATTACTGTAACAATCCAGACACTGAAAGAAGTTAAATATGGAAAATCTGTTAGGTCATCACGTCCATCTCCCTGTCAATGCAGAACTGTTCCAAACAGTACATATACCAAGGCATTTTATAGTCCAAATTTATTTTTCAAGCAATGATGTTTCCACTATTCCCTTTGGAAACATAATCTATAAGTCACCATTAAGATAAACATTCCTGATATCTGGCCCACATGACTTTTGCTTCGTTTCATCTCATTAATTCTAGTTGGATCATCTTCAAATACACGTAAACTATCATTTCACCACCTTTTAGTTGTGAAGTCAACTGAAGTCAATGGGAGCTCTGAGTAAAGAGGGCTTGCAAGACCCTGTCCCTCTAGTTCTTTATAATTCCTTCCTCATAAATTAATCCCTCCAGGCCAGAACCACCACCTTTTTGGACACCCTTCAATTTCTTGACATCTTTTTGTTACTGACTGGTATCCAGAATTGAATGCAGATAAGTGCAGCCTCAACAGTGTTTTATGGAAAGCCATTATTCACCTCACTTCTTCATAATGTGACACCTTTTGCCTATGCAGCTCAAAACAGCACTGCCTGCCCATCTTTCAACGTACAATCTAATTTTACTTGTGTTCACGATCTCATCATGCTTTCTTAAGTATTTCCCTCATTTTTCCCATATCCATTATCTTGTGTGTTATAAGCCAAAGCTCATTATTTCCTGCTTACAGTTTTAACTTCTCTAGATCCTTTTGATTATTTCCTCTTCATGCCACCTCTTAATTTAGTACTGCCTGAAAAGATAATGAAAAAGTGCTCTTTACCTCCTTTAGGAAACTCTGCAAAGCCTTCCTATTTCATAAAGCTTTCCTATTATAACTAGGAGTGTCAAGCAATTAAAAAAAAATTAATCGCAAGTAGTCACACTATTAAACAATAACAGAATACTACTTATTTAAATATTTTTGGATGCTTTATAAATTTTCCAATATATTGATTTCAATCACAACACAGAACACAAAGTGTACAGTGCTCACTTTATATTTATTTTTGATTACAAATATTTGTGCTATAAAAAAAGAAATAGTATTTTTCAATTCAACTCAAAGTCCTGTAATACAATCTCTATCATGAAAGTTGAACTTACAAATGTAGAATTATGTACCAAAAAAACCTGCATTAAAAAAAAAAACAATGTAAAATTTTACAGCCTACAAGTCCACTCCGTCCTACCAATTGAAATGTATTAAAGATTTTGGATGTATTTCTATATTTTGACATATATTGTATTCTGTGTTTTAATTGAAATCAAAGTGTATATGATTTTTTTATTACAAATATTTGCACTGTAAAAATGATAAACAAAAGAAACCGTATTTTTCAATTCACCTCATACAAGTACCATAGTGCAATCTCTTTGTCATGAAAGTGCAACTTACAAATGTAGATTTTTTTTGTTAAATAACTGCACTCAAAACCAAAACAATGTAAAACTTCAGAGCCTACAAGTCCACTCAGTCCTTCTTAGTCAGCCAATCGCTCAGACAAACAAGTTTGTTTACATTTGCAGGAGATAATGCTGTCCGCTTTATGTTTACAATGTCACCTGAAAGTGAGAACAGGTGTTCACATGGCACTGTTGTAGGCAGCATCACAAAATATTTACATGCTAGATGCATTAAAGATTCATATGTCCCTTCATGCTTCTATCACCATTCCAAAGGACGTGCATCCATGCTAATAAGGGGCTCTGCTCGATAACGATCCAAAGCAATGAAGACCGATGCATGTTCACTTTCATCATCTGAGTCAGATGCCACCAGCAAAAGGTTGATTTTCTTTTTTGGTGGTTTGGGTTCTGTAGTTTCCACACTGGAATGTTGCTCTTATAAGACTTCGGAAAGCATGCTCCACACCTCATCCTTCTCAGATTTTGGAAGGCACTTCAAATTCTTAAACTCTAGGTCGAGTGCTGTAGCTATCTTTAGAAATTTCACATTGGTACCTTCTTTGCGTTTTGTCAAATCTGCAGTGAAAGTGTTCTTATAACGAATATGTGCAAAGTCATGAAATATATGGCAGACTGCAGGTAAAACAGAGCAGGAGACATACTATTCTCCCCCAAGGAGTTCAGTCACAAATTTAATTAACACATTTTTTTTTAAATGAGCATCATCAGCATGGAAGCATGTCCTCTGGAATGGTGGCAGAAGCATGAAGGGGCACACTAATGTTTAGCATATCTGGCACGTAAATAGCTTTCAATGCCGGCTACAAAAGTGCCATGTGAATGCCTGTTCTTACTTTCAGGTGGACATTATAAATAAGAAGCCGGCAGCATTGTCTCTCGTAAATGTAAACAAACTGGTTTGTCTTAGTGATTGGCTGAACAAGAAGTAGGACCGAGTGGACTTGTAGACTCTAAAGATTTATATTGTTTTGTTTTTGAGTGCAGTTACGTAACCATAAATAAATAAATAAATCCACATTTGTAAGTTGCACTTTCAGGATAAAGAGAGTGCACTATGGTACTTGTATGAGGTGAATTGAAAAATACCATTTCTTTTGTTTCTATTATTTTTATTACAAATATTTGCACTGTAAAAATGATAAAGTTAGCACTGTACACTTTGTATTCTGTGTTGTAATTGAAATTAATATATTTGAAAAGGTAGAAAAACATCCAAAAATATTTAATACATTTCAATTGGTATTCTATTGTTTAACAGTGCGATTAGAACTGCAGTTAGTTACGATTAATCTTTTTAATTGCGTTTTTTTGAGTTAATTGTGTGAGTTAACTGCGATTAATCAACAGCCCTAATTATAACCCTGTTCATCCTCCTGACCCCCGAAGACAGACATCCTGGCCCACACAGAAATTTCAGAACTCAGAAGGACATCTGCAAAGGAGTCCACAAAGTCCTCTAGAGACTTTGCTATTGCCAATCTATTTTATGTGGAGGGCATTCAGATGCTATAGTGAGGCGCAACACTGCAAAACATTAAGATAGAGAGATGGAGATACTCACTCTTCTAGAGTATCTATAAGTGGAAGGAACCATAATCTACCAGATGTGGTTGTGGTAAGGGAATAGAATGAGGGAAGGGTGTGCTCACTCCTTGGCACCTCTCCTTCTCTATTTTTGACCCACAGAAGGATAATTGGGAGCTCACTGAGTTTCTTGAGCAGTTCCTCCCCCCCAGGGGTTGATTGAGTCCATCAATAAAGATTGGGCCCAACTTTGATGCCCCACTAGATTCCTCCTCTCAATTTGATACATTACAGCTAACAACTATAATTTGCCCTTCAGATAGTTTTCATTCTATGTATTCTTGCTCACATCCAAGTCACAATGACAATATTTCTGGTACGATTTCTGAGACCATTTACTAAATTCTAGGGGTGTCAAGCGATTAAAAACATTAATCGTGATTAATCGCACTGACAAACAGAATACCATTTATTTAAATATTTTTGGATGTTTTCTACATTTTCAAATATATTGATTTCAATTACCACACAGAATACAAGGTGTACAGTTAATTTAATTGACACTTTTTTAACGAGCGTCATCAGCATGGAAGCATGTCCTCTGGAATGGTGGCTGAAGCATGAAGGGGCATACAAATGTTTAGCATATCTGGCACGTAAATACCTTGCAATGCCGGCTACAAAAGTGCCATGCAAATGCCTGTTCTCACTTTCTTGGTGACACTGTAAATAAGAAGAGGGCAGCATTATCTCCTGTAAATGTAAACAAACTTGTTTGTCTTAGCTATTGGCTGACTAAGAAGTAGGACTGAGTGGACTTGTAGGCTCTGAAGCTTTACATTGTTTTGGTTTTGAGTGCAGTTATTTAACACACACAAAAAATCTACATTTGTTAGTTGCACTTTCCCGCCAAAGAGATTGCATTATGGTACTTGTATGAGGTGAATTGAAAAATACGATTTCTTTTGTTTATCATTTTTACAGTGCAAATATTTGTAATAAAAAGTTGTATACACTTTGATTTCAGTTACAACACAGAATACAATACATGTCAAAAATGTAGAAAAACATCCAAAATCTTTAATAAATTTCAATTGGTATTCTATTATTTAACAGTGCGATTAAAACTGTGATTAATCACAATTTTTTTGAGTTAATCACGTGAGTTAACCGCGATTAATCGACAGCCCTACTAAATTCACTAGGGACCATTAATAACCTAATTCTGTTTAAAAAAGTGAGATGATGTCTATTTTATGAATGCATGCTGTTTATTGTTCATGGTACCATTATCCGTAGAGCCTTACTGATCTCAATATTTCTTCCATTATGTTACTAGCAACTGAAATCGGATTTCCTGGATGATTATCATCAGGCTCACTACCCCAAAATTCTTTTGAGGGATTATGTGGGGGTGGAGAAGAATATCAGTGTGACACTGCTTCCCCCATATTCTTCTAGTGCCTCCCCATTTTCAAAAATTCTTGCCACTGATGAGGTAAATACATCACAAAATTTGTTTATCTTGGGATGCACATCTTCTATATCTGCATATTATGAAGACATGCCGGCTTAGTTAAAGCTGAAGCAAGTCTTCACTTATAAACCTGATTTAACACTCACCCTCACACTTCCACCCCAATTTTGCCACTGTGAAACCAAATTCACCTGAAATTTCACAGGCATTGAATTTGCACCATTGTGAAAGTTTCAGTAAATTTAAACTTTATTTTGGTGAATACATGTGCCTTAGACCACAGGAAACATTGACCAATCTGGGAAAATATAAGTAGGATCCTGTTTAGTGACTCTAGATGTGAGCTTGACTCATACAAGGTATGGATCCCTCCAGCAGGCAGAGAGAATTTATATCTTACGTACTTTAGGAAGCTTGTATTCAACTTCCCTAGACAGGACTGTACTACTTATGATTGCAGCACATGAAAGCCCTACGCCTCAACTGGGAGTAAGAAGGCTGTGGGTTCTATTTCCAGCTTCCCTCTACGAGAAGTAGTTTTACCTTGTTTTTCCTTTTGATATCAGACAGCTAATAGGCAACAAATCCACTATCAAAAGTGAACACAATATGAAAAGTACCAAAATCAAACTAAACAGTCAGAAATACATACTAGAACAGAAGAGTCTAAGCACGTCCATCTTGCCCAGTATCCTGTCTCCAACAATGGCCTATATCAGAGCTTCAGGGGGAGCATACTGATCAGGACAAGTATAGAGTGATCCATTCCTAGCTTCCACTCCCAGATTTTGATAATCAGAGGTTTAGGGTTGTTCCTGACCATCTTGGCTACTAGCCATTGATGGATCTATCCTCCATGAACTTATCCAGTTCTTTTTTGAACCCAATTATAATCTTGGCCATCACTACATCCCATGGCAATGAGTTCCAAAGACTAGCTGTGAGTTGTGTGGAAAAAGTACTTCCTCTGCTTTGTATTAAACCTTCTGCCTATTAATTTCATTGGGTGACCCATGATTTTTGCTAACAAAAACTCAAGGAAGAGGCACAGTATTACAACACTCAGTATTTTGACACTATATTTGAAATGCTGTAAATGTACATCTTAGCTTTCTTAAACTGATAAATAACTGTAAATTCTTGTAGAAAGGTAGTATAGCAGGGAAGTTAAACACAGCAATCTCAGCAATTTACTCAGTCTGATGTGTCCACTACATTTTACTGAACATCGTCTCAGAATATTAAAAAAAAAACAAAATAGAAAAATGAAGAGTAGGGTTCAAGTCATATTTCTAAAAGGGAGAGTAAAATGAGATTAAAAAAAACTTTCAATATAAAGCAGCGGGAAAGCATGTTAAAAGATTAAAAGCTTAAAACCAACTGTTTAATTAAAACGTTATCAAGAACAATTTTACGTGCCGTTACCTCCTCGACATTAGAAGCAGTTTTGGCAGATGTCTCCATAAAAATAAGTCCATGCTCTCGTGCAAATGCTTCACCTTCTTCTTTTTTCACTTCTCTTCTAGATTCTAAGTCACTAAGATAACCAAACAAGAGACAGAGTTACTTACCTGTACAAGTAAAAAGACTCCAAAAGCAGTTTCTATAGAGACGTACCTCACATGGCTTTCATGTGCTTCCCATCAAGGGAACTATTCACATCTATTAGTTAGAATCTTTACCTCAAGTCAGATATGCAGCAGTGGTACCATAAGGGATAGTCATACCACATCTGCTTGAAGTAAAGTTATTTTTGACCCAGACATAGCATGAACCTTAATGAACCAGCTTCCAGAAGGAAAATATAGGGGAGCATGCATGCATAGACACTAACTTTAGAGAACTATTGTTAGAGGCAAGTATCTCTCCTCTGAAATGTAGCATCATCAATTGATCCACCGTCCAGAAATTTAAACTGGTAAAAAGCATGTATTTATACAAATAGACTTTGTGAAATAAAAAGGGACCAGTCAGCTTCATTTTCTGGGGAATCACATGCAGTAACACAACATTCGCATGTGGGGATTGAAATGCAACAAAAGAAAGCTTATATTCAGACAAAAAACTTATTACAAATCATAAAGAGAAACATTTCTAAATGATTCTACGTTGCATTAAACCTTGTTTCTTACAAAACCTAATTTTTGGTCTTGAAGTTGCATACCCATAAACACTCCTTTACAACAGACAGGTGAACTTGAGTGACATACACAAAACTACTCGTTTTCTACTTCCTAAGAAGTCTAGGTGAAAATTTATTATTGTAGGTTAGGTAATAGCGTACTCGGATTGGACAACTAAAAAAATGACATCACATCTTGTGAGTTACATAAGGTAATTTTAATAGCTGTGGCTATTTCATTCTTAAGAACTCAGATTTTGTTAGTGTGCAGAGTGATATATTTATTTCTTGTCTATTCTGCTTATCTTCATTTTGGACAGGAGGGATTACACTTTTAAAAAGTTGTACCTTAACTGTGCATGTAAAAGATGTTTGCAAACAGTGTTCCAAGTAAAATAGCTAACTGTAAACTGAACACCCATTTAAAAAGATAAGATCTTGTAGTGGTCAGCCACGGATAATATTAATGCCGTATTGACTTTATAATGACAATTCTGATGAACACAATGTATACAAGAGTAAAGTATCTATATAATATTTTATTTACATATTTACTTTTCAATTCCGCCCACTGCACTTATATTTTGCATCACAAAACAGGTATCTGGTATTTTGACTGTCTTGTGTGAATATAACAATTTTGACTGTATACTTTGGCTAAGCACATGTACTAAGACTATAGCTGCATTTATAAAGATACTAAGAGATACTGTGTAATGAATATGACTTATGAAAAAAAAACCAATTTCATATTAAACATTTGACTCAAAGTTTGGGGCAAGTTAGCAGGGTGTTTGTTCTGGAAGTCCTGGAATACCTGCCCTGATAATGACTGAGGCTTGAGCTAATATGTACATGCAGTGTCTGTCTGTCAGTTGAGATCTGCAAGTTTCAAAAGTGGTCTAGAATTTGTAGGATATTTTAAAATGTCCTTTCAATTAATGTGTTAAAACACATATGCAGAACAAAGTTCTAAATTTAAGTAACCATTTCAAATATCTGATAGAAAAGGTTGCTGCCTTGATATTACATACCCACCCACACGCACCCATGTTTGCGCGTGTGCATCATTATAAAAATAATTATAAAAACTGAAAATTCTCCTGTACTTTGTCTTCTGAACTCAATGAGTTAAGGCTTCTTTGTTTCCAATTAATCTTCCTAGAGGAGATGTCAGAGTTACTCCCCAAAAGTCTACTTATTCCCTTTTTTGAAAGACTAAAGTAAAGGAACATTTCCTAAAACCTGAGGACTGGGGAGGAGAAAGGGGTAAAGAAAAGAAATGCTGGATATTAAGTCTCAGCCACAATATAAGATTAACCCACAACAGTGTTATGCCAGTTTTAAACTAGTACAACTCCTCCATTAATTTCAATGCAGTTGCACCAGTTTAAAACAGGAGTAAGCCGAGGGGTGAATCCAGTCCAAACCCACTATTTCTCAATTTTTTTTTGGAAGTAAAGTCTTCTCTGTATCTTCTCATACCCCAGGTTGCAACCCTATCCCTACCCACCCATTCCAGTGATTTAAAGTATATGGTCTTGTCAGAATAGTACAGCTATAATGGTTTGCCATTATTTCTTCTTTTGATGGGACCTGTATTGTTTTGGTGCTTTGTTACTGTGCAGATATAACAATGCAGTTTGCACTTATTCTGACAATATTATTTGCATATACTTTATCAAACATTTACAATGAAACATCAATTTAAGCAATATCTTGGATTATGGTGTTAGGGAAACTTACATAATTTAAGTAATCTTCCCCATTACCAGAATTCAAGAAATAAAACCACTCTTGTAGTATATACACATTTCAGCTGGGTGTATTTTTTCCTTTAAAGCCTAGTGAAATCTAAAGAAAAATTAGAAAAGTTGTTTCTTGAAGATTACTGCTCCTTTTGCTTTAGGATTGTAGCTTTTTAAAGGCATTTACAAAAATCTCACTACATTGTAAAGTAACAAAGTTATGAGATATCTGTACATTAACAGATTATGTTTAAGCAATAGGAGTTTTAAGTGTGATATTAATGATTATGGCACGCAGACTAATGGATCACCACACTCCCAGTTATGTGTTATAGTAAACATATTAGCATAACTGCAAAAGAATATATTCAAAATATGCAGTATATCTTAGCAGAAGAAAAACAAAAACAGATGAGTCCCCTAGCAGCTTGGGAAAACGTGCTCACGGTAGCCTTCATGCAAGAGGTCTTTATCTTGCTGGTCGGTGGAAAAGGTATGCTGACCCTTTAAGGGATTCCCCCTACAATGGGTGGGAAGGCGGAGGAAAGTTTACATGGATGGGCAGGAAGCAGCTGGGGCCAGGTCAGTGTTGGGTCACTGGTTTTCCTGCTGACGAGATGAGTGTATATGGGGGTTATTTATACCACAAGCAGCTCCAGAGAAGCATTTTTTACCAGGATTGAGCCTGTAGTACCCATCCACAACTATGCAAAAGGATCAGGTGTTTTTCTCATGACCCGCTGTGGGGATTACAATAGTCACCCTTTTCTTTGGGGGTTGGGAATGAAGTTTTTCCTCACTGCCAGACTGGCTGGGACAGGATGTTTTCCTTTGCCTTCCCCACCAGCAGGTCTGGGACCCAATGAGGTAGAGCAGGGGATTTATGGTGTAAAATTGCAACACAGTACATAAAACTCATGGCAGATGTCTAGTGCAGGTCTTTGGTATGCAAGGGATATGGTTATTGGATAAAATGGACTAGAAAGGATTTGAAGGAAAGCATCCCTTAGGGGACCTGAGAAAGGGGGTTTTGGGGCTCCTAATGACTTGAACAGCAGGGAGCTGATCTTTTATAATCTCCATTTCATCTTATATGAGGCGACGGAAGCAGGGTGGCAGCAATGGGATGGCTGGGACAAGGTTGGGGCTTACGTGGAAATTATTAAGAAAGTGAGGATGGACCTGCACTGTACAATTTATTGCCAGGTACTCCCAGATATTTTAAGTGAACGAAATTGCAGCCTGCCACATTTATCATCGCTTGTCTTTCTTCTAACATGGCTGGACAAAAGTTATATTATGCAAACTGATGTGGTATTTATATCTCACATTCACACAATGCAGATCTAATTTGCCACAAGATATGCTATTTCCCCCACTGCTATTTTAGCTCACATGACCAGAAGAATGTGAGACCACTCATTTAAGTAAAATAGGTGTAGTTTGTACATTTCATTCAGAAACGTTAGCTTTTGCCAGTTTGACTACTCAATCCATTTCACTGGCTAATGGAAAATTGTCAGTTAGCCATACAGTCTTTTTTCCAGATTATATGCAATATAAAACTTTTAGACAGCTTTCACAATTACTTGACTTCAGAGAAGGTTAAAAGTTAATTTTACATGGAAATAAGATTTCATAGAAAAATATTAGATGAATGAGCCAGACTGTGAAATGAGCTTGTAGTCAGTTCAATTGAGTGGACAGGTATCCACATTACAAAAATCACCATTACAACTGACACCTTTGTAGAATTGCTCAGGCATGGAGATAGGTGGAGCTCAGACCAGGAAAAGGCAGCTGTAACATAGCTAACAGATCACTTAAATCCTGAACTTCTATCTTCTCCTTTAGTATTTGAAATTGAAGTTCCAGATTTTTACCAAAAAATCTGTTTGCTAATATGTTGTCACAGTTCGCTGAATCAAAATGGTAGAAAACTCAACATGTGTGATGATTTAATAATTATTATTTTTCTAAAGATCTACGTTCCTGTTCAACCATTTCAGAATCAAGAGAGCATTTTTAGCACATTTGAATTGCTTTGGCTGAAAATTAATAGCCTAGGTGTTGAAAATGCAAGTAGGATATCGCATCTAAGGCCAGACACAAGAAAAATAGGTCTAGATAATCAGTTACTTTATCAGTTTGTTGCAAACATTTTTATTTTTCCAACTAGCTTATAGAGACGTGCATGTTTTTTAAAAGTGTAACCAGATCTACTTTAGTTTCACTTACTGAACACACTTTCCATTTTGGACAGTGTGCGTGTCTTTTTAATTTTTGCAGAATAAATGTGCTTATGAAGTGAATTGCATAGTATGAGTTTTATATATAAAAATGCTTTTTCTCCCCCTCCTCACCATTCTTTCAGGAAAAGGCACATATTTTTGTCAAATTTAGGGAAAAACTAACCACTCTGGCATACACATGCAAAAATTTACATTTCAAATAGTATTAGAAACAGAAAGAAATGCAAATAAGCTCAGAAAATTAATAAACAGCATCAAAAACTAAACCTAAACAAATTACTGGACTTTGTCTTTTTAAATTAAAATTACTTCTGAATGATCTAGCCAGAGCAGGAGTGCATATGGCTCATCCATGTATGAGGTTATTACATCCAGACTATTTAGAAAAGCGTTTATTTGTGCACTGAAAAATCTTTATGTTCATTAAAGATTAAAAATTATCTAAAATTAGCACGTTGATTACAAAGAATCACAAATATCAGAGGAGAACTATTACCTAAACAAACAGGTCACAGAGCTTTATTACCTGCAAACTCATTAGCTTCTATTTCATAAAGGATTATTTTTACCTTTTATTTCCAATAAGCATAATGACCATGTTGGAATTGGAATGCTGGCGAGCATCTTCTAACCAGGTTGTCAAGTGATTGAAAGTATCTCTCCTGAGTTTGAACAAGAATGAAAATTAAGAGTGATGCTTCAAGAAAGAAAAGTATTTGCCCAAATGCTATCACCCACAGATTTTTCTTTAGTAATTTACTTCAATGATAAGATTACTTACATTAAGTTCACACACAAGCCAATATACTGTAAGCATAATCAAAGTTCAATATACTCTGAGACACAAGACATAAAGGGTGAAATCCTGGCCCCGATGAAGTCAATGGCAAAGCTTCCACTGACTTCAATGGAGCCAAGATTTCACCCATATTCTGTGGCAAGTACACCCCGGCATTCTGGGGGGAAAAAAAACAAAAACAAAACTTTTATAATAGCATGAAATGCATTGAAAAGAATACAGAAAATGAAGGTTTGTTGAACTAATATACATGTATTAATTTTGTTATTCATTTATGTAGTTTTAATGAAGATTTCCAGTTTGAGCTATGCCACAGGCTGCTGCTCCATTTTGCTGCAAGATCCACTATTTGCCATACCTCCCTTTCCCTTTTCTTGGCCATATGGAGTATGGGAGGTTTTAACCGCATCTTTCCTTCTTTCTGATAGCTAGACTGTTATCAGCTTAAAGGAGCCAGGGGTAAAGGGATGGGTGAAGGAGGTGGGTGATGGAAAGGAAAGCTCATCAAGTTCAAAGACACCTCAAGTTCAGCGTTCAAAGGTTTTTGTTGTTTCATTATTGGCAGAGAGAGTCAGCATGCAAGGTTCAGGGTTCAGAGTGCCAGTTAGAAGACGTGCTGCCTCAGAAACTCCACCTCATGACTCAAGCAGTGAACTCACTGAGTTCTGAAACATGTCTGCTGACAACAGCTAGAATTCCCCCGGGGGGGAAAGGAACAGGCAGACAAGTAGTAGTAAACAGGGAAGCAAGAACAAAACGGTGGTTGTCTTCACCTAAAAATCAGCAAGTTCAAACATATTGCTGAAAGCATCCTAACTGTAGATTTCATGACTAACTTTCATTAAGAGTAATCAATAAAAGGCCCCACACATTGTAAAGAATTCTTCTAAACGACCTAAATAATTCAAACTTTAAAAACACAAACACCACAACACACTAATGCAGTGGATACAATAGCAACTGCTACAGTCAAGATTTCCAGGTTCAGTCTCTGCCTAAAAGAATATATTTTTTAGGAAGTTTAAGTAAAAAAGTTTTTTTCTTTTAAGAAAAATGAAAAAAATTTACATAGTCTTCACTCTCCTTGTTCTAAACCCCCCCACAAAAACAGTTTTTGCACAAAGATGCTTGTTCCATTATAAGCAAAAAATCACAAAAAACCTTACAACTCTTTTTGAACAGCTGTACAATTGAGGCTGCAAAAGACGAAACTTAGCATGGAAATAGCCCTTATTGACAAAGCTGCTACTCGTTGTGATGAAATTTGTTTTAACTCAGTAGTTATGACCCTTGAAAAAAAATTACATACTGCACTTTTCAACTATTAGCTTGTAAATGTGAATAAGTTCGATATGTAGTGAAAAAGTGTCATGAAAACATGCACGAACCACAGCAAGGATTCTGCAAAGGTTGTAAGGTGCAAAGGGAGCTCTGCTGCACACTTTGAAAACACTAATGCTTTAATCCTGAATTCAGAACCTCAT
Organism: Terrapene triunguis; assembly: GCF_002925995.2. Classification (NCBI taxonomy): domain Eukaryota; kingdom Metazoa; phylum Chordata; order Testudines; family Emydidae; genus Terrapene; species Terrapene triunguis. The sequence continues at coordinate 51,673,355 of NW_020664409.1, read as the reverse complement.
GTCCACCTACACAGTTTTCAGGGCAGGAGCAGGGGCTAATGGTGTAAGCACTTCAGAAGCCTCCGATGTGTCTTCGGGTATATCTATACTGCAACTGGGAGGGGTATAGGCTGACTTTATAATGGAAGCATACAGAGAGCAACGGTAAAGTTCTGCTTTCAGCACGAACTCTGGTATTTTCTTAGTGCTTACCCAGGCAGCTGTAACAACTTTTAAAAGATCTTGTATGGAATTTCCTATAGGGCTGTCATATTATTAAAAAAAAATCACAATTAATCAAAGCTTTAATCATACTGTTAAACAATAGAACACCATTTACAATTTATTAAATATTTTTGGATATTTTTCTACATTTTCAAATATATTGATATCAATTACAACACAGAATACAAGTGAACAGGGCTCACTTTATATTATTTTTTATTACAAATATTTGCACTGTAAAAAGATAAACAAAATAAATAGTATTTTTCAGTTCACCTCATACAAGTACTGTAGTGCAATCTCTATTGTTAAAGTGCAGCTTACAAATGTGGAATTATTATTATTTTATACAACTGCACTCTCAAACAAAACAATATAAAACTTTAGCATCTAAAAGTGGAAGCATGAAGGGGCATACGAATGTTTAGCATATCTGGTACGTAAATACCTTGCAATGCCAGCTACAACATTGCCATGTGAATGCCTGTTCTCACTTTCAGGTGACTTTGTAAATAAGAAGTGGGCAGCATTATCTTCCATAAATATAAACAGACTTGTTTGTCTTATTGATTGGCTGAACAATAAGTAGGACTGAGTGGACTTGTAGGCTCTAACATTTTATGTTTTGTTTTTGAGTGCAGTTATGTAAAGAAATAATTCTACATTCGAAAGTTGCACTTTCACGATAAAGAGATTGCACTACAGCACTTGTATGAGGTGAATTAAATATACTATTTCTTTTGTTTATCTTTTTTACAATGCAAATATTTGTAATAAAAAATAATATAAAGTAAGCACTGTACACTTTGTATTCTGTGTTGTAATCAAAATCAATATATTTGAAAAATGTAGTAAAACATCCAAAAATATTTATAATAAATTTAAATTAGTATTCTATTAACAGTGTGATTAAAACTGTGATTAATCACGACTTTTTTTAAATCTAGTTAATTTGTTTTGAGTTAATCACTTGCGTTAACTGTGATTGACAGTCCTAGTTTCCTGGGGTTTTTAAAAAAAATGGGCAAAAGAAAAGCTACTGACAAGCACTTTACTCTCCCTAACTTGGAAGCTCCATTGGTTTGCAATAAATGAGCAAATAGCATATGTAAATTCCATAATTGGAAATTATTTGATTATACATCCTGCAGGGCTTCTAAGGATACAGTAACGCCTCGCTTAATGTTGTAGTTATGTTCCTGAAAAATGCAACTTTAAGCGAAACGATGTTAAGCGAATCCAATTTCCCCATAAGAATTAATGTAAATATGGGGGGTTAGGTTCCACGGAAATTTTTTTCCACCAGACAAAAAAAACTATATATTATATAGATATACACACAGTATACGTTTTAAACAAACAATTTAATACTGTTCACAGCTATGATGATTGTGAAGCTTGGTTGAGGTGGTGAAGTTAGAGGGTGGAAGAGGGAGGGATATTTCCCAGGGAATGCCTTGCTGGTAAATGATGAACTAGCACTCGGCTGAGCCCTCAAGGGTTAACACTTTGTTAATGTAGCCTCTCACACAAGGCAGCACGAACACGAGGGAGGGGAGACAACATAGCAGATAGAGACAGACACACACCATGTGTGTTTGGGAGAGAGAGAGAGAGAGAGAGAGAGAGAGAGAGAGAGAGAGATGCACACTGCCCCTTTAAGTAAGCTGACCCACTCTTAAGTGTATTTTTTTTTAAGTGGATCAGGAAGTTAAGACAGCAGCTGCTGCCCCAAGCGCTCTGTCTCTCTCTGTTCGTGTCCCCTCCCTGCCCTATATGGAGAAGGGGTAAGCAGGGTGCAGGATCAGGGGGACACCCTGACATTAGCCCCCCTCCCACTTCCCAGCAAGCAGGAGTCTCTGGGAGCAGCTCCAAGGCAGAGGGCAGGAGCAGCACATGGCAGTGGGGGGAGGGACAGCTGAACTGCCAGCGATAGCCTGCTGGGCGGCTGCAGCACAGGGAACTTAGGGGAGCTGATTGATGGGGGGCTGCCGGTCCACCCTGGTTACAAGCCCCCACCAGCTAACTGCAACAAGCTGCTCTTCCTGCAAGCAGTGGACAAAGCAGGCGGCTGCCAAACAATGTTAGAAGGGAGCATAGCACAACTTTAAACAAGCATGTTCCCTAATTGATCAGCAACGTAACAGTGTTAACCGGAACGACTTTAAGTGAGGAGTCACTGTATATCTATACTGCATATCTATACTGCATAGGAGACATGATTGCAACACATGAAGGTATACCTGAGCTAGTTTTGATTGTGCTAGCTCACTAAAAATAGGAGTAAAGTTGTGGCAACACAGGTGGCAACAAAAGTTAGCAACCCAAGTACAAGCCCACCTATGATCCCAGGTGCATACGTATTGTAATTGAGGAAAAAAAGTAAATCATGAAATTAAAGACCATATGGTACAGAGGTAAGGTTCAACCTTCACTTGGCATTTCTTAGCTTTTGAACATTTAAACCAGGTGACGTTAATACACCATTTACTACAGTTTTCGCATGGCTTGTATTTCAGTTTATTTTACTCACTCACACCTAAAACGTATCTATAACAGTTCTACAGACAAAAAAATAAAAATAAAAAATAAATCTAATTGTACATTCTAAAATATTTCTGATGTCCTTTAAGTTTCTCACCTTGTAATGTCATATACTAGTAAAGCCCCTGCTGCCCCTCTGTAGTATGACCTTGTGATGGAACGGAAGGACTCTTGCCCTGCCTGTAGGAAAACAAAGTACAATTATTTCATTTATTAAATTACCATCTGTGACAAAAGCTACCAACTTATTAATTACATTGAGGGTTTTTTTTGGGGGGGGGGGGGGGAGGGAAGAACTTGGGGAACAAAACCTCACTAGTTCTGGAAAGAAAAGTCACATATAAGAAGATGACTACAGCAGAATGTCATTAATAAAATAAAAAAAAAAAGGGGGGGGGGGGAGAGAGAGAGAGAAAGAAAGAAAGATCAGGAACAAGACCTCTAAACCTTTTTTGGCAATCCCTGACAACCCAATTTACTGAATGGCTTCACAATACATGAATCATTATTAGAACACAGAATGGACTCCTAGCAACTAAGCTCTGAAGACAAATTTGAAAGGAAGCAAATAACCCAGAGCTTCACATTTGAATTCAATAACCCGCTCCCTGGGGCAGCTGTTGACACTAGAATAAATAAAGCCCATTGTAAATAAATGATGAATGACATCTTTACGCCCACCATCTGCTGGTGTAAAGGTTGTTGGAAGGCCAAGGATGCAGATTTTATCCGTTATATCATAAACTGCAGCCAGCTTTCAACAGTCTTCAATTGGAATTCTTTCAGTAATCATTTTATTATGAAAAACAGAAAATGGTTCAGAATTTAATTTCATATCATTCTGCTCTACACTTAATCAGTTTCCTTTCTATTTGATATATAATGCTTGTCAAAAGGCAACAGGATGTAAGAGTCATCTTCATACCCACTGGTGAATCAAACACCAGAGATCCTGCATAAATTAGGCAGTTTCTTTTTTGTAGATAAGAATTTCTGTTACAAAGGTCTCTCAGCACAAGGGATATGGCCCACTGATTCATATTTATGGTCATAGTGAAAGATTCTCCAGTTTGTTTTTAGCCCTCTGCGCAGTCCAAAATGTCCTTAACCCCTTGGAAGTGTCATCATGCAGCTTCCAGAGAAGATTCACCTGTACTATTTCTATTTGGAAAGATCCATTTCTGCATATATAACAGTATTAAACTCTTCAGGGCAAGGGAACTAATGACAAATGTATTTAGTCAACTGTACAGTAAGAAAACAATTTACAGAAAGTTAAACAGGTTCAGTGGACAGAAGAGTAGGCCTAATCAAGATTCAGCTCCTGGAAAATGCGGAAATGCACAGCAGCAGACCCTGAGCTCCCTTCCCCCATTTCCCCAAGAGAAATGCTCACCAGCATCTCACAACCATGTTATAAATGCTGAGATGTGAAATGTTCACCTCCAATTCTAAGCCACATAGTACAATATGTCTTCTAGTGATGTCAGAAAATGCCACTGAGCAGGATTAAGACATACTAACATTTATGTGGAGAAGACCCTACAGGTAGTAAAATATTGTTACTCAGCTGAAATTAAGATAATGATTTTTGAAAAAAGGAAACCATGTATTCTTAATCTGTTATTTTATCAAAAGAGAGGCTTCTGCCAGATATACAGGCTGGGTCTGCAGGGAACTTACTCCCATTGAATAAGCTTATCTTCCAAGAAAGGCCCTCTTGAATCAGAGAGAAGAGTTCACTAGCAAGAGTGACATAGGCCCTATCTACTCCACAAAAGAATCCAGAATATTAAAAAACAAAATCAAAACTCACACACATTGTTAAGAATACTTTGTTAGAGTTTTGCTGTGGTGTATATGGGTTTCTCAAATAATATTATGGCCTTCCAGGCTAACCAGTAACTTAAACTGTTTATTGAAAGCTTATGCCCTAACCACACTGCGGACAACACACAAACACGCATTTTAAAAAATATAATTTTTATAGTGTTTTCTTGGAACAATTGTAACAAACAGGATTCTAGCCACTCTTCAGGTGCTACGCCCACACATATACATCTTTACAAAGTTAAAAACTGCTACTCTCAGTTTGCGGTGCATATAAACTTTAACAGCAGACAGGATGCCAATAAGGTTTTACAACTCTGTCCTTAGTTCTAAACCCAGAAGCTCCATGAACTCTACAAATATAATTTTGTTTTTCCTAGTGAGTGAATAGTTCTCAAACTCACACAAAGTAAAACACTAGTAAAAAATGGGTTACTTACTGTAACTGTGATTCTTCGAGATGTGATGCAGACATGTATTCCACTTAGGTGTGTTTGTGCCACTGCGCAGAGTCGGAGACTTTTGCCTAGCAGTACCCTTTGAGGGGTGTTGCTTGCGCCACATGACTGTAGCCCCTCCCCTGGCTATATGAGGTGGTGCCACTCTGATCCCCCTCAGTTCCTTCGCACCAAAAGCCTGAGAGGAGACTCCATCGCAGATGGGATGGAGGGTGGGTCATGGAGTACACGTCTGCATCACATCTTGAAGAACCACAGTTACAGTAAATAACTATTTCTTTTTCTTTGAATAGATGCAGGCATGTATTCCAATTAGGTGAGTTGCAAGCAGTACCCCAATCCAGAGGGGTTTGGAGTTTACTTCAATTAGAAGGGCAGTCCTGCAATCCCTACGCCTGCATCACCCTGGAAGATGAAGAAATAGCATAATGGTCCCTAAACATATGCATGGATGACCACGTGGCTGCTTAGCAAGTGTCCAGTATGAAAATGTCACTGAGGAACGCTATCGATGTCACTTGTGCTCTTGTGGAGTGAGCCCCGTGTGCTCTGAGGAGGCGTAGCCAAAGCTATCTCATATGCAGCCTTGATACAAGATGGTATCCATCTAGAGGTGGTCTGTGCAGAGATTGCTTGCCTCTTCATGTGGTTTGCATCTGCCACAAACAAGCAAGGAGAAACACAAAATGGTTTGGTCCTGTCTAGGTAAAAGGCTAGATATCATCTGACATCCAGAGTATGAAGGCGTTGTTCTTCTGGGGAAGAGTGCATCTCAGGGAAAAACACAGGTAAATACATTGCCTGATTCAGATGCAACTGAGAGACTGCCTTGGATAAAAATTTTGGGTGTGGTCACATTACCTTGCCCTTGGGGAACTGAGTATAAGGCAGCTCAGCCATTAGGGCCTGCAACTCTCACACTCTTCTTTCCAAAGTGATGGCAATCAGGAACACTGTTTTCTGAGACAGGAGGGACTGAATGAAGGGCCTGGACTGTGTTTATGTCCCACAAAGGAACTGATTCTTAGACTGGAGGATGTGAGGGGAGAAGCCCCGTCAGAAATCTTGTCAGTATGGCATTGGAAAAAAATGACTTCCCTTGAGTCAGGGGGTGGAACACAGATATTATTGTCAAATGCACTCTCAGTGAACTGAGCACAAGGCCTGATTTCCGAAGATATAGCAGGTACTCCAAGATGTCCTGGATGGGAGCCCTGTCAGTTGGATCCCACAGGTCAAAGACCACACCAAGAACCTCTTCCACTTCGCTAAGTAGGCTGTCCTAGTGAAGCACTTCCTACTGTTGAGGAGGACTTGTCAGACAGCCACCAAGCACTGCTCCTCCTCTTCATTCAACCATGTAGCATACATGCTATAAGGTGCAGGGAGCTGATCGCAGGATGGAGGGTGCAGTCATGGTCCTGAGTGAGGAGGTTGGGATGGAGAGGAAGCAGTATGGGAGGCTGAACTGATAGAGCAAGGAGGTCTGAGAACCAGTACTGTCTCGGCCAAGCTTGAGCAATGAAAATGACCTATGGCCCGATCCGCCTTGAGCTTGAGGATGAGCTGTGAAATGATTGGAATAGGTGGAAAGGCATACAAAAGAGCCCACTGCCAGCTGCGGTCGAAGCTCTTGGAGAGGGAGCCCGGACTGAGGCCCCTCCGGGAGCAGAACAAGTGACACTGTTTTCCCCCCCGTCACAAACAGCTTGATGACAGGGATGCCCCACGTTGCAAAGATGACCCAGAGAACACTTCAAGGACCACTCGTGGCTGAGATGGTCTGCAAGATGATTTTACATTCCTGGCAAATGGATTGCTACCAGAGTGATGTCATCTTTGATGCAAAACACTGACACAAGTTGACTGCTTCCAGACACAGTAACATGGAATGTTATCCCTTGCTTGTTCACATGGTACATTGCGTTGTGAGTATGCGAACCACTGAGCGTATGATGTAGTCCCAGAAGGCACAACATGCACTGTGGATGGCCCAAGGTTCCAACATATTGATATGGACTTCGGCTTCCTGTTCTGAACACAGGTCCTGTGCTCTCAATGAGTCCCAAACCCAGAAGGGAAGCACTGGTAATCACTGACTTGGTTGGAGAGAGCTGAGTGAAAGGGACTCCTTGGCAACATTATGTGGGGACTCCCACTAGTGCAAGGAATCCAGGACTAGTGGAGGAAGGTGAACAAACCTGTCCGAAGAATGCTGGGGAGGGCGGTAAGTTGTCGTCAGCCACATCTGAAGAGGGCAAAGGTGCAACCTGGCAAACTGGACCATCTGTGTGCTACATGTCTGCTTGGACAACAGCCTCAGACGCACACAGACTGTTGTTGATGGCTGAGGCAGAGCTGTTGAATTGCCTGGAAGCGGTTGGACAGCAGGCATGCCCTCAATCTCATGGACTATAACAGGGCCCACTGAATTCAATTTTTTGAGTGGGAGCCAAGGTTGACTTTGCGGAGTTTAAAATGAGTCGCAGACGGTTGAGCAAACGCAATGTGGTGTTGACATGAGTGAGACCCTCCTCTTTGGAGCCATCCTTCAGCAACCAATCAGAAAGATGTGGATTCCCTTCCTCTTGAGATATGCCACGACCATTGCCATGCATTTGGTGAAGACTCGGGGCAGAAAAGAGGCCGAACAGCAAATCATATACTGAAAGTGGCGTTCGCCTATTGCAAAATGCAAGAACTTCCTGTGACTCAGTAGAATCACATGAAAATAAGTATCCTGAAGGTCAAGAGCCGCGAACCAGTCATTTTGAGACAGTGTGGGAGGATAGCCGATAGTGACCATGTGGAATCTCATGTACTTGATGAATTTGTTGAGGCCAGAAAGGTTGAGAATGGGTCTCATCCTGCCCTTGGATTTCAGTATCAGGAGGTACCCAGAGTAAAAGCCGTGGCCCCAGTGTTTCTGGGGAAATTCCTCCACCGCTCCCAACTTCAACAGAGAGCTGACCTGCTTGATGAGCAGTGTCTCATGAGAGGGGTCAGGAAAGGGGTGTGGAGAGGAACTGGATTACATAGCACGATCTGCCAATGTCTAGGTCCCACCTGTTTGAGGTAATAAGTCCCAAGCACTGTAAAAGGCCAGGCTGACCTCAAAGGGACGGGGGGCAGGGGAAAACACAAGGGACAGGGTGATGACTGGACCATTGCTCCGGACAAAGGAGTTAAAATGGATGCTTGGCCTGTCCCTAGGGAAGACATGTGGACTGTCCAAAGTCCGAGCCCGACTGCTTCCTCTTGTGGGATCTCTCTCTCTTTCTAGAATAGTCCTGTTGCTTCAGGGGGAAAAGGTTGCGCAAAGCAATGCTGCAGGCAATACTGTTGCTGCTGTACCCCATACTGGCATCTTTGTGTGGATGGCATGTATACTCCCAAGGACCTCAAGGTAGCCCTGGAATCCCTGAAGGATTGCAAAGTGTCATCAGTTTTGTCCAAGAACAAGACTTGGCTGTCAAAGGGCAAGTCCTCGATTGGGATTGCTCCGGACGTCAACCAGGAAGCCCACCCTCTTAGTTACCACTGAAGCCATAACTATGGCCAAGATGTCCGCAACAACAAGGGTGGACTGCAAGGACATTTTGTGCACGAAACAGCCTTCTGCAGGGAATGCCTGGAACTTCTCACATGAGGCTTCAGGCAAGTGGTCCTTGAATTTAGCCATGGCTGACCAATTGAGGAAGTTATACTTGGCCAACAAAGCTTGTGATTTTTGATCCTCATCTGTAAGGACTATGAGGTGTAGATCTTCCTGCCCAGAAGATCCAGCTGCTTGGAGTCTCTGTCCTTGAGGATAGATTTGAACCTGCCCTGTTGTTTACTGCTGTTATGACTAAGAAATTTGGGGTCAGGAGGGACTAGAACCCCTCAAATCCCTGGGAACAAAGTAGCATTTTTCCATGCATTTTGCCACTGGTGACAGAGGCTGGTATACTCCACAGAGCTCTTGACGGTTCAAGGAGTGCATTATTGATTGGAGGGACACTCTTCTGGAGACAATGGTTTGTAAAATGTCCACCGGTTTATGCGTTTTGTCTTGGAGGAACTCTACCCAGGGATGCAGCTATGCAGTATAAAAGGTCCTGGTATGCCTTAGATGTCCTTCGGAATAGAAGGGGAGGATGAACCAGGCAGCACGGCATTGTCCAGTTATGAGAATGAAGGTCTTGGCTGAGGCAAAACTGGCTCTCGCTCCCAGGAAGATTTACCCAGGAGGGAAGACTCCATTGGCTCCGCATAGAGGAAGACCACCAATGCCTGGGCTTGCAGTTGATCCAAAGCCACCACCGTCAACCTAGTGAGAGAATTCGGCTTCAAATGGTACAAAGAACAGGATCTCTGCGAATGAGGAGCATCCCACTGAGTCCAAGGCCACTGATATTGGTGGCCAGTAGGGGCTGGGCCAGGGACCTCCATCCTGGACACAGGGCACTCGCCAACCTGGGGAACCATACTGGTCCACTGATAGCCCCCCGAGTTCATTGGGTGATGTGGAGTGCGAGGATGACAACTCTGACTTGGACTCAGAGCCTTAGAATCTCAGCAACATGGGTAGAGTGACTCCTGAAGGAGCCAACAGGTGGCCCGATTCATCTGGTGCCCAGAATGAGGTGTGAATTGGTGCTCTCAGTGAAAGTGGTATTGCCAGTACCAAGCAGGCCGATGGACACAGGTAGTGTTGGTCCCCGCAGAAACAGCAGTATCGGAGTGCCCAAATGCATCAAAGATGGCGAGAGCCGCCATGAGAGCATTTGCAGCATCGAACGCAGCAGGGCCAAGGAGTCCTGGTGCCAAAGGTCCCCCACACCGATTCCAGTACCAGCTCCATCCCCATCACAGGAAGGGGAGTGTCAGGATGCAGTGTCGACAGACATGGAGGTTCAGTGGATTACTCCACTGGAGGGACCACAGGTGGCGCAGCCCTGGGGAATTCCTGGATTATGGTGACATTGGGACTGAAAGGCAGAGTTGGTCTGCGACTGCCTGGTACACTGATGACATGGACACAATCGTGACTGACATTTCCCTCGTTGGTACTGGACTCAGACCCTGGAGGCTGGAATTGGAGTCAATGGTATGGGGTTTCTGCCCTTCCAACTTGGTGCCAGAAAAGGGTCAGAGGTACCCATGCCATCCCACACATTGGAACTGGCCCTGTGCCAGTCCGTGCTTTTCCTGGGGAAGGCAGTGGTGTCACATTGCAACCTGGAGCAGTCCAGATTGTTTTTATGAGACCTCTTCCTCAGCACTGACAACAGAGAATGGCTCCTCTGCCTCTTTGGCAAGGCGCCTACTCCGGAACAAGAGGTGGCAGCACTCTCTGAGCCAGAGGATGATATTCAGCCCAAGGAGGGCCTCAGTACTGGATCAGGCTGCATAGTCTGTTCAAGCAGGTGCTGTTTCCGGCAAAGGTCCTGCACCACCTGAGTCCACTTTTTAAATGATTTACAAATTGAACACCGCTCTTTAGAGGTGGGCCTCGCTGAGACAAAGCAAGCACCGCAAGTGGGAGTAGGTGTTGGGGATCACTCCTACACAGGAAGAACAGTGTTTAAACCCTGGTGAGGAAATCACTGGGCAACACTATTAACTAACACTAATACAATAAACTAGGCTAAGACTAAATGCAAGATTGAGAGACTACAACCACACAGAGCTCCAACTCCAGCCAGAGGCGGTGAGAAGGAACTGAGGGGGATCAGGGTGGCACCGCCTTATATAGCCAGGAGAAGGGTCAAGGTGCGAGGTGCGACCCTCTATAAGTAGTGCTAGGCAAAAGTCTCCAGCTCCTGCGTGCTGGGCACACATATCCCTAAGTGAAATACATGTCTGTACCTACTCAAAGAAATTTTCCTCCCAAACAGAATTTATAAACCGTATTTAAGCTAGTCTGATATGGTTAGGCATTTGCCACAAATACTTCTACATTAAGGTTGCTTGTTTGTCACGATCATAAATGCCATTACAAAAAACCATGACCGGTTTCTCCATCCTCTACTCCCTGAAAAGTCGTAGTCTGTCACCCTGTCTAGACTGCTACTGAACTGCGACTGCTCTATGAAGCTTTACAAATTTGGCTCCATGTACATACAGCGCATGGGTTTTGAAGTTATTGTAAACATTTATTGTCAAATATCTGAAGTCATATCATAATTTCCCTTCATGAAAAATATTGTGCGCCATGACTTTCCCTTAGAAAAAAGCCATAAAAGTCTATAATTTTATTTTATTGACAGAATAGTCATCACTTTTGCCATTTTTTGCCACAAATAATCAACCTTAGTTATTACCAACACCACCTGACAGAGGTGCTAAGTAAATTTACAGCTCAGTACTTAACATTTGTTTGAGGGCACAAACATCAGCACTACATCAAGCATGCCCTCAGATAGATATGTTCTCAACACTCTACCTAAATGTAGTTTCTTTTCACCCTAAATAGAATAAGAGTGGATAAATAAGTTTCTATAGAGAAGACCATAAATTTAGATTTATATGCAATTAATTATCTTGCTCTTTAATGAGTAATGTCTTTTATTCTAAAAAAGTGTGTATCAATCATCATACTGCAGAAACACATTTCAAAAAGAAGGCCAAAATAGCAGATAGATACACACCTACAATTGATTTTTAAATATGGATAATTTTAAGCCCTGCTAATCTGAAACACATACACGTTAAGGCTTCCTGATACCAGCAAAAAAAAAAAAAAAAAAGTAAAGAGAAAAGCAGTGTTTATTAAGCAGCCATAAAATAAGCTTTACATTTTCCCAGTAACCTTATATTAAATACATTGATTCACACATTTATAAAAAGATTTCATGTTACTACTTTGCAAGTCTGATCTGGTGGGACCAATTTGAGTTTAACTACTTATGATGCCAAGAATGACATTTATGAAAAGAGCAGACTGGAAGCTGAATATAAAATTAAAAACGGGTCTGACACTGTATTATACATTCATATGGAATAGACAAAGAAATAGGATTAATCAGGTTCCTTGTAAAAGCCAATACAGTATATTCCCATTTATCCAAAACCATATTATCCAAACCTCCACAGCACGTATCTTATGCTAGAAGACAAGAAAGGGATTTGAATAATACATAGGTTCAGATAGAGCAGAGATCCCCGGCTAGGACGATGACGACGAGCCCCCAGCCATGGGGGAAGCTACCCTGCTTCTGAAAGGTTCCTGGGGCAGCACAGGGAGCCCTTTGCAGCCCTGCTGTCACAGCCCCACTGACTCAGGTTTTGTCGACAAAAGTCAATAGAGTCGTCCGGTTGCGTGGCAAATCAGGACCTCTTTTTGACTCTGGAGGAGTCTAGCCAGTCCCACCACTCCAGCTCCGATACACGATTCCGGAGAGGGGAGCTCCGGTAAGTGATCATTCTGCTTTAATACTGCATGGTGTGTGGAGATTGAGCTCTCATTTACTTTGTTACATGGAAAAGGAAGGATAAGGGTCAGAAATTAACAACACAGCCTGTGGGGGCCAGGAGGAAAAGTTTGTTCATGTACACTGGGATTTCCTGGGAATCCTCCATAGTGATCGCTAGGAAACTTTCCCATAGGTATTCTGCAATCCTCTGCCTAAGGCTCCTAAGTTTTGCTAGGCTACCATGTAGGGTGACCAGATGTTCTGATTTTATAGGGACAGTCCCGATTTTTGGGTCTTTTTCTTATATAGGCTTCTATTATCCCCCACCCCAATCCCGATTTTTCATACTTGCTGTCTGGTCACCCTACTACCATGCAGACTAGAAACTTTTAAAAATGAAAGATGAGATTTTATGCCCCAAGACTCAAAACTCTTGGAGTTGGCAATACTGTCAATCTGTTCCTTATGAACTAGACAGGCCACCAGTTTGCTTCACACAGATCCACGGATATCTGTCAGGTGGTAACTTCTGATCAAAATAGGATCTTAATTTCAAAATGCTTGAGGCAAGATGCTCCATAGGACTACCACCAACCCAATGTCATTCAAGTACCTTAGAAACGTAGGGCCCTTACTAAAGGTTTCAAGAGCTATTAGGCTCTAAACTTTACCACAAACTAAATAAAGATTTTTTTTTTTGCGACAAGTTTATTATGTGTCAAAAGTATAGCTAGACTTTTAGGGTTAAATTCACCACCGTGCAGAAGGCCAGCACAACACCTATTCATAGATTCCAAGCTCAGAGAGGACCACTGTGATTATCTAGTCTCACCTCCAGTACAGTACAGCCACTGAACTTCCCCAACATAATTCCAAGAGCATATATCTTTTAGAAAAACATCCAATCTTGATTTAAAAATTGTCAGTGATGGAGAATCCATGATGAACCTTGATGAATTGTTCCAATGGTTAATTACTCTCGCAGTCAAAAAAAATAAAATAAAAAAAATTCAGCCTTATTTCCAGACTGAATTTGTCTAGCTTCAACTCCCAGCCATTGGATCATGTTATACTTCTATCTGCTAGATTGGAGACCCCATTATTAAATATTTGTTCCCATGTAGGTATCTACAGACTATAATCAAGTCACCCCATAACCTTCTCTTTGTTAAGTTAAATAGATTGAGCTCCTTGAGTCTATCACTATAAGGCATATTTTCTAATTCTTTAATCATTGTCATGGCTCTTCTCTGAATCCTCTCCAATTTATCAACATCTTTCTTGAATTGTAGACACCGGAACGGGAATCAGTATTCCAACTGCAATTGCACCAGTGCCAAATAGAGGGATAAAATACCCTCTACTCCTATTCGAGATTCCCCCGTTTATTCATTCAAGGACTAGATTAGCCCTTTCGGCCATAGCGTTGCATTACGAGCTCACATTGAGCAGATTATCCACCTCAACTCCCAAATCTTTTTCAGAATCACTTCTTCTGAGGATAGAATCCTCCATCATGTAAGTATGGCCTACATTCTTTGTTCCAAGATGTATACATTTACATTTGGCCATGTTAAAACACATATTGTTTGCTTGTATCCAGTTTTCCAAGCAATCCAAATCACTTTGAATCAGTGATCTGTCCTCTTCATTTTTTTTTACCACTCCACCAATGTGTGTGTCATCTGCAAATTTTATCAAATGATGATTTTATGTTTTCTTCCAGGTCACTAATAAGGATGTTAAATAGCATAGGACCAAGAACCACAATCCCTGCAGGACCCCTCTAGGAACACAACCATTTAATGATGATTCTCTATTTACATTTAAGTTTTGAGACTTATCAGTTAGCCAGCTTTTATTCATTTAACATGTGCCATCTTGATTTTTCTAGTTTTTTTTTTTTTTTTTTTTTTTAAATCAAAATGTCCTGCGGTACCATGTCAAATGCCTCACAGAAGTCCAAGTATATTACATCAACACTCTTACTTTTATCAACCAAACCTGTAACCTCAAACAAAAAAGTTATCAAGTTAGTTTACAGGATCTATTTTCTATAAACCCATGTTGATTGGCACTAATTATATTACTTTCCTTTAATTCTTTATTAAAGAAGTCCTATATCGGTCACTCCTTTATATTGCCCAGGACTGACGCCAGACTGACAGGCACACAATTACCCAGGTTATCCCGTTTACCCTTCTTATGTAATAGCATACATTAGCTTTCTTCCACTCTTCTGGAACTTCCCCGGTGTTCCTAGACATACTGAAAAATCAACAGTAACAGTCCAGTAAGGTCCTCCGCCAGCTCTTTTAGAACTCTTAGATACAAGCCACCTGGACCCATGGATTTCAAGATGTCTAAATTTAGTAGCTGCTGTTTAACATCCTCCTGAGATACTAGTGGAATAGAACGAGTGCTATCATATAGGACAACTTGATCTGTTCCCCCCCCAAACTACTACCCCAGAAAGATGCTTGTTATCAACCATACTGTACAGTGTATAATACACACTTGCAGTTTTCATTTTTCATTGAGACATAAATGGATCTTATTGCTTGGCCTTATATGTGCGTGCAAGCCTACTTGCAATCAGACTCAAAGGGGTCCTGCATTCACTTAGAACTTGAAGATACTTTCTCAAATACACTAGATTAGCTCTTTATTTTCGGTTTTGAAGATGCAAACAAGAAATCACAAGTTAGAATAGAGAGTAGAGATCTAGTACAAGTCAATCATGTCTCAGCAGTTTCATAACTGGACAGGATCAGCAATAGAAAGTCTTATCAGAAAATACTGGGTTTCTCTCTGTTAGTAAGGATCAAAGCCATTTTCTCCTCGGTAATCAAGATTTTGGACACTAGAAATACAAGATGCTGGACATAAATTACTAGTTTCCTCAGTAAATTTAAATTGTGCCACTGCTATATATTTTTTTTTCTTGTGTAGACAGCTTTATCTTCTGATTTGTGGCATATAATGCATAAAAAAAAAGCTTATATTGGACATAACTGACTGACTTGTTTGTACTACAATAGCGCAATGGCCCCATTCAGTAGTGGGGTCCCTTTGTGCTACATGTTATACAAACTTCACAAGACATAGTGAAAGTTTGTGACCTTTAATTGCAAACATTATCTATTCGTAACTGAGATTTTTTAATTAATTTACACACATTTTATAAATAAGCTCTCAATTCACTAAAGCTAAGAACTAGCCCATGCAATTTGGGCAAAAGGATATCCAGGTTGGTTGCCACTCTGGGACAGTTCTTAAAGTATGGTCTGTGGAATAAAATATTTTAGATGGAGTGAAAGGGGAGACCGATATGTGCCCTTAAACTGTAGTTCTGAAATATTTTTACACCCAAGATGTGTAAATAAATTAGAGAAGCCAACCACACATGAGCTTCACTTTCATGCAATGACTACTCCTGGGGGAAGGGGGAATTCTGCACCTCTGCGCACGCACAGAATTCATGCCCAGTGCAGATTCTGTTTTCTGCGCAGAAAACAGATTCTGCCCAAGAAGTTCTGCAGTTCCGCCTCTCTCCCATTAGAGGCTGCTGTGGCGCCAGAACAGCCAGCAGCCAGTTGACCGTCAGTAGCAGCCAGCTATGGCCAACACAGCTCCCTGCACGTGGAACTGAGGAGCTACTGGGGTGACAGCATTAAGCCAAGGACTGAATGGGAGGAGGGCTGCAGGGCCACACGGGGACAGGGGCAGATGTGCTCAACTGAATGGGAGAAGCTAGAAATCAGTCAGGGTCAGCATGGGCAAGGCTACCCAACTCCCTAACAATCCCTCCCTCGCCTGCAACCCCTCCCCAAAGTTCCATATTTCCCATCCACACCCAACAATCCTCTAGGTTCATTCCCTCTTCCTCAGGTCCTCCGTTACCTCCAACTTCCCCAAGCCTTTGCACTGCTTCTGAGGGGTGTGGGAAATTCATTTAAACGACAACACAGAAAGGTATTACTCAAAGTTCTGTATTAATTTGCCTAGTAAGGAATCTATTTGTCAAAAAAACATTTCCTGAATCTTTTTTTTTTTTTTTTGGTCTGTACTGTTACAGACATACTTGCTGACAGGTATTCTGAAATAAATTTCCAAAATAATTGAAACTGGCGTGATTATATTATGTTGTTATTTTGACAAATAAAATATACAGAATTTTTAATTTTTTTGGCACAGAATTCCACCAGGAGTAAATGACAGATCCACCCTGCAATAATTTATTCCAGAAAAATTTGGTTCACTTCCACCTAATTCAGGGCATTCTCAGAAAACCTATGTAAAAGCAATGTAACTTACCTGCAAAGTTATTCAAGACACACATTTTTCATAAGAGTGAGCTTTTCCATAAAGATTTGTAAAACAAATAACTTTATCTGTGGACAGTTCAACAGCTATCTTTTTAGGACACTTTTTAGTACCTAGAAAGTAACATATGAGTTCAGAATAATCCTCAGCATTCTGAGATCCTTATTTCAAAAACAGTTTGGATTTCTAGAGGGAACAAGATATCCAAGTGCAAAATCCAGTGCCTATACTTCCCACCCTAAATTAGATACACCGGTGCCTATTATGTTCAAGCTGTGAAATTAAAATCCATCCTTTTGAACATATTAAAGAGATCTCCTTTAAGTCACAGAAACCAGAAGCTTCTGTTTACTACTGGTAAAATAAACTGAGATCACTGTGTGAAAACATGAACACTGCTGAGGTCTTTAGGTTTTAAATAAAGCCTACACTTATCTGCAGAAGCAATTTTAGCTTCCTTAACAAGGTCATAAAGATCTGGTAAGGGCAACAGGAAACATTTTCCTCTCTTCTCCCACCTAAAGCCACATCTTAAGCAAGGACCCAGTTTACTTCCGTTGCTGCCACATACAGGGGAAGTTTGGAGAAATTCCTGATGAACACAAGAAGATACACCACCACTGAAGAAATCGGAAGGAATCTTCTTTCATTGTGGAGGTGTTCAGCCAGTTTCTGAAACAGGAACATGTGTGCTCTCAGACAGTGAACCTATATTACAACTACAGTGGATATTAGCAACCTCTCGGTTGCCAGCAAACAGTTGCCATTCTCTGAAAGCTGCCTTTAAGTGAAAGCCTGGAGGCAAGGCCACAGCAGAGAAGGTGGTTGCAGTCCAAATGCCAGAAGAGCCCCTGACGGAGATCCAGCACTACAGGCTAGAAGAGGAGGCTGCTGGAAAGGGCTCCCAGGGCTTGCCATTGTCTCTCTCCCTGCACTCTCTGGAATGCACCCTGCCCTGGCACTGAGGGGCCAGGCATGGCATGTCCCAGTGCTTTCTTTGCTGGCTGCAGCCCTGTAAACCTGCCTGCAGCTGGGGCTTTCCACGGGGAACAGGGACACTGGGGGGGGGCTCCCACAAGGCTGCACAGTTCCTCTTCTTGCAATCTCCAGGCTGCAGACTCAGAGCCAATAAATTAATTACTAGTGGAACCCCTCTTCCAAAGAAGTTGTCAATAAGCAGCACGACAATTGCTAATATCCAAATTCTATTAACATTCAAGTCAATGGGACAGAATTGGTTCTTGGGAAAAATGTTGCTAATAACCGAAAGTTGTCTTTATCAGGATGGCATCCACTGTATAACCAAACACGTGAATGCAAAGTTAGAGGATCTCTCAAAAGATAGCTGGGATGGAGGTACTTATAGGTGAAATGGAGATTACAACTTAGCGATAAAGCCCCATTGTGGTTCAGATGCTGGTCCTTGCACACAGGCTGTGTGTTTGAAAAAACTATTTGAAGGTACAGACCACTCCCCTTGTGAACCCAGGTTAAAGACAAAATAAGCGTACAGTTAGGTCCCTACCAAATTCACAGTCCATTTTGGTCAATTTCACAGTCATAGGATTTTTAAAATCGTCAATTTCATGATTTCAGCTATTTGAATCTGAAATTTGATGGTGTTGTAATTGTAAGGGTCCTGACCCAAAAAAGAGTTGTGGGGGTGGGTTTGCAAGGTTACTGTGTGCGCGCACATGGGGGGAGGGGAGAGACTGCTACCCTTACTTCTGCACTGCTGCTGGCGCTGCCTTCAGAGCTGGGCAGCTGCAGAGTGGCGGCTGCTGCCCAGAAGCCCAGCTCTGGGGGCAGAGTTGCCGCATCAGCAGCGCAGAATGAAGGATGGCATGGTATGGTATTGCCACGCGTACTTCTGCGCTGCTGCCTGCAGAGCTGGGCCCTCAGTCAGCAGCCGCCACTCTTCGGCTGTCCAGCTCTGAAGTCAGCGCAGAAGTAAGGATGGCAATACCGCAACCCCCATAAAATAATCCTCTGGTCCTCCCTGCAACTTCCTTTTGGGTCAGGACCCCCAATTTGATAAACACTGGTCTCCCCCTTGAAATCTGTATAGTATAGGGTAAAAGCACAGAGAAGACCAGATTTCACAGTCCGGGACGTGTTTTTCCATGGCCGTGAATTTGGTAGGGCCCTACTTATGGTTAAAGATATGGCCAGCGGGTTCACAACTAAACTTGTCCCCTGGCCTGACCCTGCCCCACTTCAGACTCTCAGCGTAACTTCTTTATACTGACTGTACAAGCTATAAAGCAGAATTACACTAACTAAATTCAGAGCCTTCCACAGCCATAACTTGGGCCAGAATATTTAGATATAAACCTGTAGTTACCCAAGTTCAGAAGTAAGTCCAAGGCAACAGAGTAGGAGTTCTCAAACTATGGTCTGCAGAACACTTTCTGATAGTAATATGCACTAACAAAACAGGAAGAAAATACTACAAAATAAGTGAAGAATTGTAAGGAGATATTTACAGGAAGAACACAAAAACTGGTTCACAGAATGAAGACTCTCATATGTGTGTTAACTTAGTCTTTTTGTTGGTGAACTTTATCAAGTGTTACTAAAAAACAAAGGTGTTTACTAATTGCTTTTAAGAGACTAGAACTTGAATAATTGACCTGCCAAAGCCAACACTGGCATTTCCATCCAAACCCAGAGCATTTGCGAAGTATATTAAGAAAAAAAATTCTACTATGGGTCCCATGAATGAAGACATTTGTGATGGTTATGCTTTCTCTTGCAGAAATTCACTTTTTTTAAAAAAGGTAATAAATACATATAACACTAGTCAGTTGGAGAGTCTCTATTTGGAAATACAGGTAATGTTGGGTTTGATGCCACAAGCTCCAAGAACAGGAGGGGATTTATTAAAAGAAATAGACAGATATTTTTCTCATTATCTAGTTTATGCAACACATTTTCTCAAATCATTTATTTCTTAGACTTAGAAAAATATGGGTCCTTAAACTGAGTGCAGTTTTTAAGCCACTGTCACCATAAACAAACCCCTGACCAACACAAATTCAGGAAAAAGTAACTGAAGTTATATTTTGACAAATTTCAAATAGAAAATAAAAAATAAACACACGAATGATGGAAATATTCACATTTAAGAAAGTTTAACCAAATGAGGAAACATGAACTTAGTAAGGGCCTCGTGTCTGTCCATCACAAATATGAGAGGTGGGAAAAGGGGGAGACAGAAAAATTCACTGTCAGTAGCAAGTTTAAAAAAAAAAAAAATTTGTTGAGCGCCTCCTGGACAGAATCAAGCAGTGGAGGAAACTCCACAGTTAAAAAGCAAACACTCAGCTATAATTAAATTGGTTATCCTCATAATGAAACAAAACTGAATATTAAAAATGCAGCATCTCTCTTTAAATACACAGGAAAAAATGATTTCATGTCTATGAAAGGTTCACACCGCCACAACATGCTTCTGAGGTACTGCTAGAGATACATTTTATACCTAGCAAGTACTTATTACATATTTCTATTCCTTCCCATCTTCTTATGGAGTTTTGTCTTTGTTCCTAAGAGTTACAGTGCTAAATTCATTAAACAGCAAAAACTGCACAATTTTTAAGAAGTACTTTGAATATAAAAATTTAGAGGAACCATAGTGAATATTTAATCTTTACAGAAAATAAATGCATTTAAATGTATATACAAAGAACACGTTTTTATTATGCTTACCGTATCCCATATCTGAAGTTTTATCTGTTTTCCATCAATTGTTATCATTCGAGCACCAAATTCTACACCTGAAGAGATTTTAAGAGTTACAGTGTTACTACCCAAGAGGGAAAAATCTATCCAACATGAAATTAAACAGGTGGGGTAGACTTAACCCAACTTTGTAACCATAGGAAGCAACCTTGCAGTGCACTTTTACTTTATATTATACTTTAGTTTAGTGGTTCTCAACACACAGCCCAATCAGCACACAGCTACAGCTCAGGACCACACAGAGAGCTACATATGCAGCCCACAATGGTAACACAGGTTGAGAACCATTGCTCTAATTGCTTTCCTATATTGCTTTTACTGCTTTAAACGTGCATTGCTTTTTCTAAATCTTCCAAAAGTCTTAATAAAAAGGTGTTTCCTTAGTTCAAGTGGGTGAAAAACAAACAAACCACCCATGTGTCTGTTTAGGCTTACACAGGAAATTAAAGATAAACATACAACCCTACTCATTTTTGTTCTTTATATCCAAGACTGTTACTGGAATGCTACAATTAATGTTGATTTTCATTACTTTTTCAAAATATAGATTCATACACATTTTACATAAGCAAGGCTAAACCACAGAAATTCAAACAGTAACAACAAAGAAAGTAAAAATTCTGACCATTTGTCGTTAGTACAGCAATAAAAGCATGAAGTAAATATTGCTAACACTGTATAATCGATATCTGTAAAGAATTTCATAGTTTCTCAAATAGTTTTTTTTTTTTGATGGACAGGGTCAATTTCTAACTAGAGAAGTTTGTGCTTATATTACAATTTAACAGCTTGATGAATCAAAGTAAAATTGTAGAAATTTTGAGCACTAATCAAAGTATCTCAAGGCTCCCGTTAGCTTCCCCAACTATAACTGCTAAATACCCAAAATAAAAACAAAAACAACTTGGGTGAGACAGTGGTAAAAATGAGATTAGTTTGAAAAATAAATGAATTTTACTCAAGGTTGGATTAAGTTGGCAATGTTTATTGGTGAGTGTAAGAGATTGTGAAAGTGACCATAGTCCGTGAAATATAGCTCCTTAACAGGCCAGTTTAACAAACATCAAACTGTACCAATAGTACTAACACATCATAACAGCAAAAGATTGATGCTGCCCACCTGAGCAGCACTATTTACATGTGAAAGAGACTTGTTGAGTGGACATGGCACATCAACAAGATGGGATCTGGGGCATTTCTTCAGTACATAAGCACAGGACTATTTCTTAAGAACAGATGCTTCAACAGTTCTGGTAAATACTGTGGGAAAAGTTTTCAAACTTGGGTGTCAGATTATGCTCCTCAACTCAGGGTTAGGCCCCTAAATAGAAGTGATCTTACTTTTAAAGCTGTTGAACTCTCACTGTCATAACAAAGTCAATGGGTTCTGCAGGTACTCACTACTACTGGAAAATAAGGATTTAGTAGTTTAGTTTTAGGCACTCAATTTGAAAATTTTGGCTAGTGTCTGCAGACACGCAAGGGTGGGATTTTCAAAGGAGCTTAAGGAAGTTGTACACCAAATCCCATTGAAAGTTGGAACTTTAATACCCAGAGGTACATTTGAAAATCCCAGCCTAAGTCTCTTTCTATAGCAGTGATACTCAGACCTCAGTGGTTCAGGAGCCAAATTAGCAAATCAACTTTACCCGAAAGAGCCAAGTAGTGTGAAGTCGTTGTTTCATTTACTATAGTACTAGATATTAATATTTAAACAGTATGACAGTGGAAATATTTAGTTTTTTAATAAATATATTATGCTCACAGCAAAATGACTGACCAAGTATTGCTATTTTATTAACTACAATTGGTTAACATAGTAAAAGCATGCTGGGAGAAAGTACACATGGGTGGCATAGCCTGAGAGAATTGTGGTGGGTGGGTAGGGTATCTGGGGCAAACTCTTCCCATTCTTTCCTTTCCTCATCAGGCTCTTAAGTTCTGTTCTTATCCCCCATTTTGTCCTTCTATAGGCCCAGACATTTTAACAACTCCAGATCTCAACCCCTCGACACCCTTCCTGTCAGCAACTGCCTTCTCCCAGGTCTCCAATGCTGGCTGCTGGCGAGGTAGGCAGAGCAGGCACTGTAGTCATCATGGGAACTGCAGCTCTTTACCATCACCCAGATGGGAACAGGAGAATCCAGCTAGCTGCAGAAATACGTGACAGGGCGGCAAATGCATGAATCTTATTCAAGATTTGACATACTTGACTGCCCTGGTCTTGAAAGAAAGATGACAAGAAGTCTGCTTCCAAAGACAAGTCCTGGTTCTTTATTCAACCAACCTACCTGGTTCCAAAACTAGGGGGAACAAAGCTGCTGCTAAGGCTGACAGTTTGAAGTACTTCAGAGACAGCTGCGTACAATGACTGGGAGGTCTGTCAAGAGACAGACCATCCTGCACTGTTCTGCTAAAAGAGGAACGGTTGTTTGTTTTGCACTTGTCCATTTTAAGTACTCCCACAGGAGAGGAGCTTCATTAATCTAAGAGAAACTATGCTAGAGAGTGGAAAGCAAAAGTGGGTACAGACTCATGTTGTCCGTCCTGTGCAAGGCTGAGCATAATTGGGGACGCTACCTTAACAGGGACCTTGAAATAACCTGAATTGTAGTTAAAAGATTCTGCAATTTTATATTGGCTGGTGCCTGTTCAAGCATAGCTTAAGTAAAACTCATCTGAAGACCATTCTTCTCCACAAGAGAAAAATTACTTCCCATCCCATGCATCAGAAGTATCCATCTGCTTCACAGTGGAAAGTAAAAAATTGCAAATTTGTTTCATACGAAAAAATTGAAGTCAAGTCACAGCTAATACATTCCCTCCCAGCTCACTCATTTCATCTACCTCTCCCACCATCAGACACACCTCTTACACATGCAACCTCTCCATCATGCCCATCCAGCTGCACAACCAGGCCTCAAACCTTCCCCTTCCAGGTGATAATTATATCCACAATTCAACCTTTTGCCATCAGGAAACTCTATACAATTTCTCATCTAGTAAACACAAAGGTTGAAGTCTGCTTTGTTTTTAATCTTAATTTTATGCTTGTGGCAAATGGCAGAGAGCCCTGGAGACTGAAGTCTGACCCACTGAGAAAATGCAAGCTCTGCATATCATTCTACTAATGTGCTTCAAGCCTGACCAGTTTCTATGCCCACTCAATCTATGGCCTTCCTGCAGAGGCAGCCAAGGAGGTTGCAAATTATGAATGTGGAGCACTTTTGTGATGTGAATATTTACACACTAAGAACTGGATTAGCATCTTATTTCACATCAGTTATGATATAGCCAGCAGACAGCAAAGATATACGATTTGTGCCACAATAAAACAAATGGCAATTAAGTGAAAGGATATACAACCCATAGCCAACACGTTGAGGCACCTAGCTGTCCATCACCCTTAAAAATATATCCTTATTTTTAAATACCTTTTGAATAGAATATTTAATAGGAAGAACTTACCAATAGTTAGGTCATGCACTGGTTGAAACCTTTTGTCTGTAAACTGTAACAATAAACATGATTTCCCAACACCTGAAAGAGAGAATATTTTCTTCAAGCAAATTCAAAAACTTTACTTAAGCTGCCGCAATTAAAACCTAATTTATAACTCATTTAAAACAATATATATCAGACAATTTATCATTAGACTCCATTTTGATATACAGGACCTGACATTTGTTTATCCAAGTCATATTATATTAGAATATAATTATATCCTTGTCTTACATATTTTAAAAAAATTCACAAGTGTCTGGAAGATGACAACCACAATTTTAAGATTAACAGTTAAAATAATACACTATCTTTCATTCTCTCATACTGTAATGTGAACGGCACTTTGCCCTCTCAGTACCCTAGAAATAGTTTCTCTATCACTTCCACTTGTACTTTTACCTTTCGCTCTTCCATATCCCTTCCTTCATGCTGCTTACATATTGCCAGATACATGCCTGCTACCTTTAAAATGTGGCCAGAATAATCTGATTATCAACATACCAAACAGAGAAAAAGCAGAGCACACCAGGAACTCCAATCCTACGGTGATTTTCAGTGTGTCTGGGATAGCGATCCTGGCGGTGGGGGCAGAACAGAGGGAATGTAATTGAACAGCCTACATGAATGTGACGGCAAAATCACTAACACTCTTACAAGATTTTGTTGCATTATGGCAGAACAAGGCCATAAGAATGACACCACAAAGTAGAAGGTCCAGAAAAAAAATGCACTTAAGTTATATAAAGACATAACTTCATCAGCAGACACAGCTGCTGCCTGCCAACAGTGTAGAACACTGACCTTTCAGCTTCCTTTAAGTTTTACACACTTCTAGGAAATGTGGTATTTTGCTTTAGTTACATAATTCAGCTAGTTATAATCAAAAATATCAGGAGGATGTAAATAGGTTTGTGAAAAACTGAGGCAAATTTAAATGTAAGAGGAATGAAGTCTCTCAGAAAGGGATAGAGGGGGACAGTTAAGAGGCAAAAACAACAAGGAGTCTGGTGGCACCTTAAAGACTAACAGATTTATTTGGGCATAAGCTTTCGTGGGTAAAAACCTCACTTCTTCAGATGCATAGAGTGAAAGTTACAGATGCAGGCATTATATACTGACACATGGAGAGCAGGGAGTTACTTCGCAAGTGGAGAACCAGTGTTGACAGGGCCAATTCAATCAGGGTGGATGTAGTACACTCCCAGTAATAGATGAGGAGGTGTCAATTCCAGGAGAGGAAAAGCTGCTTCTGTACTGAGCCAGTCACTCCCAGTCACTATTCAAGCCCAGATTAATGGTGTTAAATTTGCAAATGAATTTTAGTTCTGCTGTTTCTCTTTGAAGTCTGTTTCTGAAGTTTTTTTGTTCAATGATAGTGACTTTTAAATCTGTAATAGAATGACCAGGGAGATTGAAGTGTTCACTTACTGGCTTATGTATGTTACCATTCCTGAGGTCCGATTTGTGTCCATTTATTCTTTTGTGGAGGGACTGTCCGGTTTGGTGGCGATACAGCCCCACACCGTACATTCCTTTGCAAATTTGAAAGTCCCCTTCCTGTTTGCTCCGTGATACGTGCAGTGGTCTCAGCGCATCTTTCCAGGTGGCCATGCCTGCTCCACGCACCAGGCGATCCCCCACTTGGAGCAATGCCGAGCTGCTGGACCTCATTGGCATTTTGGGAGAGGAGGTTGTGCAGTCCCAGCTGCGCTCCAGCTGTTGGAATTAGGATACCTATACACAGATTTCATGATGCATGATAGAAAGGGGCCATGACTGGGACACATTGCAGTGTAGGGTAAAAGCTGCCGGTTCTACAAAGAGCTGGACGCGATACTTGGTGGCGACCCCACCTCCACTGCGAAGGACCCTGTGGATACTTTGCTGGCTCGCGTGCCAGTTGAGAATGGACCGAGACAGGAGGAGGAAATCTTGGACGAAGAGAGAGAAGAGGACCCAGAGGCAGAGGATGACTCGCAGGCCAGAGATGCATGCAACCAGGAGCTCTTTTCTACCCCGGAGGAGCCTAGCTACTTACAGCAGTCGGATCTTGACGAAGTGCGAACAGGAGAGGAGGCCTCTGGTAAGTGGATCTGATTTTGTGAATTGCTGAAGCAAGTTGTTGGGGATAGGAGGGTTGCAGAAAGCAGGCTTGTATCCCACCACATGCACAGTCTGAGTGGCAGAACAGGCTGGTGATAGACTCCCTCACTTCATGGGAATCTCCCTCAAAGATCTCCAGGAAACTCCTGCGGAGATACTGGGCAATCCGCTGCCACTGATTCCTCAGCAGTGCTGCTTTGTTTCTTGCCCCATTAACGGTAACTTTCCCGTGTCACTGTGCCATCACGGGGGACAGATGGGAGAACAGTTGCTGTACACAGGAGAGCC
Source organism: Terrapene triunguis (assembly GCF_002925995.2). NCBI lineage: Eukaryota > Metazoa > Chordata > Testudines > Emydidae > Terrapene > Terrapene triunguis. Next base: position 51,646,954 of record NW_020664409.1, on the reverse strand, counting down.
ACACAGGTGCCAGGGCGGAAACCGGAGGCTTGGAGAAGACCCTCCCCTTGATTCCCTGCTCACCCTCAGCAGCGAGATATCTTCCATAATGATCATCTCCTGTGGAAAGTGTGTGAATAGGAATGATTATTAGGCCCCCCTACAGTGCTGGCTCTCCCCAAGAGCCACGTGCCCAGTGTACAGCAGGGTACAGGAAGAGTGATTTACACTGCCCCTGTGGCTACTCACCATTTTGGGGGTCTTGTGGCTCATGTGTGCTTGCCTGGGGTCAGCCAGTTAGTGACAGGTGTGAGAGCACTGGCTGTGTTTTAAAGCACTGAATCTGTGTTTTCTGTGTTGCAAACAATATTGCTTCTGTAAAATGTTGCATTTAAACTTCACAGAGATGACCTTGGGAGCCGAGCCTCCCTCTTTGTTATCTGCAGCAGAATGGCTGTGCAGAATTAGAAAGCGGCCAAAAAGAACTAAGGAGGGCTTTCTCCGTGAGGTTATGATGCACTCCGCCACCAAGAAAAAGGAGTTGAAGGAGTGGCGGGACAGCGAGACGAGGGACCAAAAGTAGAACGTGGAACACTAGAAAGAAGCCACAGAGCGGCTCTTAAACGTTATGGAGCGCCAAGTGGACACGCTTCAGCCGAGAAGCGTGCTGCTTGCCAGGAGCTAGGATTCACGATGTGACGGAGAGACTGCCGAGACTCATCAAGCCCTCTGATTGCTACGCCTTCCTGCTTCTCCTCGTGGGCACCAATGATACTGCCAAGAATGAACTTGAGCAGATCACTGCAGACTACATGGCTCTGGGAAGAAGGATAAAGGAGTTTGAGGGGCAAGTGGTGTTCTCGTCCATCCTCCCTGTGGAAGGAAAAGGCCTGGGTAGAGACTGTCGAATAGTGGAAGTCAACGAATAGCTACGCAGGTGGTGTTGGAGAGAAGGCTTTGGATTCTTTGACCATGGGATGGTGTTCCAAGAAGGAGTGCTAGGCAGAGACGGGCTCCACCTAATGAAGAGAGGGAAGAGCATCTTCACAAGCAGGCTGGCTAACCTAGTGAGGAGGGCTTTAAACTAGGTTCACCGGGGAAAGGAGACCCCCACCTACCTCAGGGCTTTGAAGTGGGATACCGGAAGGAAGCACGAGCAGGAGAGTGCAAGAGGGGAGGACTCCTGACTCATACTGAGAAAGCGGGACGATCAGCAAGTTATCGTAAGCGCCTATACACAAATGCAAGAAGCCTGGGAAACAAGCAGGGAGAACTGGAAGTCCTGGCACATTCAAGGAACTATGATGTGATTGGAATAACAGAGACTTGGTGGGATAACTGACATGACCGGAGTACTGTCATGGATGGATATAAACTGTTCAGGAAGGACAGGCAGGGCAGAAAAGGTGGGGGACTTGCATTGTATGTAAGAGAGCAGTATGACTGCTCAGAGCTCTGGTATGAAACTGCAGAAAAGCCTGAGAGTCTCTGGATTAAGTTTAGAAGTGTGAGCAGCAAGGGTGATGTCGTGGTGGGAGTCTGCTATAGACCACCAGACCAGGGGGATGAGGTGGACGAGGCTTTCTTCCGGCAACTAACAGAAGTTACTAGATCAGAGGCTTGGTTCTCATGGGAGACTTCAATCACCCTGATCTCTGCTGGGAGAGCAATACACAAACAATCCAGGAAGTTTTTGGAAAATGTAGGGGACAATTTCCTGGTGCAAGTGCTGGAGGAACCAACTAGGGGCAGAGCTCTTCTTGACCTGCTGCTCACAAACAGCGAAGAATTAGTAGGGGAAGCAAAAGTGGACGGGAACCTGGGAGGCAGTGACCATGAGATGGTCCAGTTCAGGATCCTGACACAAGGAAGAAAGGAGAGCAGCAGAATACGGACCCTGGACTTCAGAAATGCAGACTTTGACTCCCTCAGGGAACTGATGGGCAGGATCCTCTGGGAGAATAACATGAGGGGGGAAGGAGTCCAGGAGAACTGGCTGTATTTTAAAGAATCCTTATTGAGGTTGCAGGAACAAATCATCCCGATGTGTAGAAAGAATAGCAAATATGGCAGGCGACCAGCTTGGCTTAACAGTGAAATCCTTGCTGATCTTAAACACAAAAAAGACGCTTGCAAGAAGTGGAAGACTGGACAAATGACCAAGGAGGAGTATAAAAATATTGCTCAGGCATGCAGGAGTGAAATCAGGAAGGACAAAGCACATGTGGAGTTGCAGCTAGCAAGAGATGTTAAGAGTAATAAGAAGGGTTGCTTCAGGTATGTAAGCAACAAGAAGAAAGTCAAGGAAAGCGTGGGCCCCTTACTGAATGAGGGAGACAACCTATTGACAGAGGATGTGGAAAAAGCTAATGTACTCAATGCTTTTTTTGCCTCTGTCTTCACGAACAAGGTCAGCTCTCACACTACTGCACTGGGCAGCACAGCATAGGGAAAAAGGTGACCAGCCCTCTGTGGAGAAAGAAGTGGTTCGGGACTATTTAGAAAAGCTGGACAAGCACAAGTCCACGGGGCTGGATGCGCTGCATCCGAGGGTGCTAACAGAGTTAGCGGATGTGATTGCAGAGCCATTAGCCATTATCTTTGAAAACTCATGGTGATCAGGGGAGGTCCCGGATGACTGGAAAAAGGCTAATGTAGTGCCCATCTTTAAAAAAGGGAAGGAGGAGGATCCAGGAACTACAGACCAGTCAGCCTCATCTTAGTCCCTGGAAAAATCATGGAGCAGGTCCTCAAGGAATCAATTCTGAAGCACTTAGAGGAGAGGAAAGGGATCAGGAACAGTCAGCATGGATTCACCAAGGGCAAGTCATACCTGACTAACCTAATTGCCTTCTATGACAAGATAGCTGGCTCTGTGGATAAGGGGAAAGCAGTGGACGTGTTATTCCTTGACTTTAGCAATGCTTTTGTTAGTGTCTCCCACAGTGTTCTTGACAGCAAGTTAAAGTAGTATGGGCTGGATGAATGGACTAAAAGGTGGATAGAAAGTTCGCTAAATCGACGGGCTCAACGGGTAGTGATCAATGGCTCCATGTCTAGTTGGCAGCCGGTATCAAACGGCGTGCCCCAAGGGTCGGTCCTGGGGCCGGTTTTGTTCAATATCTTCATTAATGAGCTGGAGGATGGCATGGACTGCACCCTCAGCAAGTTTGCAGATGACACTAAACTGGGAGGAGTGGTAGATATGCTGGAGGGTAGAGATAGGATACAGAGGGACATAGACAAATTAGAGGATTGGGCCAAAAGAAATCTAACAAGGTTCAATAAGGACAAGTGCAGAGTCCTGCACTTAAGACAGAAGAATCCCCTGCACTGCTACAGACTAGGGACCGAATGGCTAGGCAGCAGTTCTGCAGAAAAGCACCTAGGGGTTACAGTGGATGAGAAGCTGGATATGAGTCAACAGCGTGCCCTTGTTGCCAAGAAGGCTAACAGCATTTTGGGCTGTATAAGTAGGGGCATTGCCAGCAGATCAAGGGACGTGATCATTCCTCTCTATTCTGCATTGGTGAGGCCTCATCTGGAGTACTGTGTCCAGTTTTGGGCCCAAAACTACAAGAAGGATGTGGAAAAATTGGAAATAGTCCAGTGGAGGGCAACAAAAATGACTAGGGGGCTGGAGCACGACTTATGAGGAGAGGCTGAGGGAACTGGGATTGCTTAGTCTGCAGAAGAGAAGAATGAGGGGGGATTTGATAGCTGCTTTCAACTACCTGAAAGGGGGTTCCAAAGAGGACGGATCTAGACTGTTCTCAGTGGTACCAGATGACAGAACAAGGAGTAACGGTCTCAAGTTGCAGTGGGGGAGGTTCAGGTTGGATATTAGGAAAAACTTTTTCATTAGGAGGGTGGTGAAGCACTGGAATGAGTTACCTAGGAGGTGATGGAATCTCCTTCCTTAGAGGTTTTTAAGGTCAGGCTTGACAAAGCCCTGGCTGCGATGATTTAGTTGGGGATTGGTCCTGCTTTGAGCAGGGGGTTGGACTAGATGACCTCCTGAGGTCCCTTCCAACCCTGATATTCTATGATACTAGCTCTTCAAACCGAGCAGCTCCACATCCGCCCGCCCCTGCAGCCGCTGCCGCAAAACTCTTTCCCATGCACCCCACACACTATTATCAACCTCCTGGCTCCACTCTCTACCCACAGCATTCCACTCCTCCCTCCTCACAGTCCAGCACTGTAGACTCCCACTACCCACTGCACTCAACAGCCATCCCTCTGCAGTTTGGCCCTGCTCAAGTACAGCACTCACTGCATTGTATTCCAAAGGAGAGGGTTGAGTATGATCCCTGGACATACACAAATCTGTAGCCGTCCCGGGACCCCTCCTCCTTTTAAGACCTTCCCTTCCCCCATCCCCTTGTTGCTGATCATTGTTTTAATTTAACTCTCTCCTCTGGTTGTTGTCTTTCAATAAAAGAATTGTGTTTGTTTGCTTTCACTTAATAGAATAAAGATTGTTTTCAAAAAGAACACTGCAAAGCAACATATAATAACGTTAAGCCCCCTTCTTGCATCATGTGCACCAATCACCTCCTAGCATTACAAACACTGCAATCCTGGGCATTGCAACCAATATCAGTGGCTTTTAGCTTCAAATTGCTGCCTCAAGGCATCCCTGTTCCTTATGGCCCCACACTGTGCCCCTCTAATAGCCCTGGTCTCTGGCTGTTCAAACTCAGCCTCCAGGCGCTGAGCCTCTGCGGTCGAGCCGAGTGAAGCTTTCACCCATCCCTTCACAAATATTATGAAGTGTACGGCACACGGCTATAAGCATGGGAATATCGTCATCGGCCACATCCAGCTTCCCATACAGGTATCGCCAGTGGGCTTTTAAACAGCCAAAAACACACTCAACAATCATTCTGCACTTGCGCAGCCTGTTGTTGAACCACTTCTTGCTGCTGTCAAGTTGCCTCATGTATGGCTTCGTAAGCCACAGCGTTAAGGGGTAGGTGGGGTCTCCCAGGATCACAATGGGCATTTCGACTTCCCCTACTGCAGAGGTGGGCAAATTACAACCCGCAGGACCCTCCTGTCCGGCCCCTGAGCTCCTGGCCCAGGAGGCTAGTCCCTGGACCCTCCCCCTGCAGCCTCAGCTCACTGCGCCACCGGCGCAATGCTCTGGGAGGCAGGGCTGCGACCTCTTGCCGGGCAGTGCAGCTGCAGAGCCGCGGCCTGACCCGGTGCTCTATGCTGCACGGTGGCGTGGCTGGCTCTAGCCGGGCAGTGCGGCTGTAGCGCCGCCAGCCACCGGTGCTCCAGGCAGCGCAGTAAGTGGGCAGGGAGCAGAGGGGTTGGATAGAGGGCAGGGAAGTTCAGGGTGATGGTCACGGGTTGGGGGTGTGGATAGGGGTCGGGCGGTCCGAGGGCAGGGAACAGGGGTGTTGAATGGGGGTAGGGGTCCTTGGGGGACAGTCAGGAAGGGGGGGTTGGATGGGGTGGCGGGGGTAGTCAGGGACAGGGGTTCCAGGAGTGGTCAGGGGACAGGGAGCGGGGGGGGGGCAGGGGTTCCGGGGGGGATGTCAGGGGGCAAGAAGCAGTCGGATAGGGGGCGGGGCCAGGCCACACCTGGCTGTTTGGGGAGGCACAGCCTCCCATAACCAGCCCTCCATACAATTTTGGAAACCCAATGTGGCCCTCAGGCCAAAAAGTTTGCCTGCCCCTGCCCTACGATGATCTTCTGGTCTGGGAAGGAAGTCCCTGCTTGCAGCTTCTTGAACAGACCACTGTTCCGAAAGATGCGTGCGTCATACACCTTTCCGGACCAGCCTGCGTTAATGTCTGTGAAATGCCTACGGTGATCCACAAGTGCCTGGAGAACCATTGAGAAATACCCCTTGCGATTAATGTACTCCGTGGCTAGGTGATCTGGTGCCAGAATTGGAATGTGCGTGCCATCTATCGCCTCTCCGCGGTTAGGGAAGCCCATTTGTACAAAGCCATCCACAATGTCATGCACACTGCCCAGAGTCACGGTCTTTTGGAGCAGGATGCGATTAATGGCCCTGCACACTTCCATCAACACGACTTCAATGGTTGACTTTCCCACTCCTAACTGGTTAGCGACCGATTGGTAGGAGTCTGGAGTAGCCACCTTCCACAGTGCAATCGCCACGCGCTTCTCCAGCGACAGGGCAGTTCTCATTCTCATGTCCTAGCACCGCAGGGCTGGGGCGAGCTCATCATGTGAAAGTTCTGCAGCCACTGCTCGTTATCCCAGATGTGCATCACCATGTGATCCTACCATTCAGTGCTTGTTTCCCAAGCCCCAAAGCGGTGTTCCACTGTGGTCAGCACCTCCGTGAATGCCACGAGCAATCTTGTGTCATAGCTGCTACGTGTGGCGAGATCAATGTCACTCCTCTTGCTTTTGTAGTTTAAGGAATAACTCCATTGCCACTCGTGACGTGTTGATCAGAGCGAGCAGCATACTGATCAGTTGTTCGGGATCTATTCCTGCAGCCCGAAAGAGGCAGGGTGCGCAGTACACAAACCGTTGAAAATTGGCGCCAAATGCAGACGGAAGCACAGGGATTGCTGGGATGCGAAGCAATGCATCACGGGGCATTGGGATAGGACCCAGGATGCTCCGTGACCCCCTCCACCTTCCCACAACTCTTAGCAGCAAAAGAGAAAGAGGTGCTCTGTGGGATAGCTGCCCAGAGTGCACCACTCCGAATAGCGCTGCAAGTGCTGCAAGAGTGAACACGCTATTGCGCAGGCAGCTGTCAGTGTGAAAACATAACAGTGATTTTCCTTCTGCGCTCTCTTGAGTGGCACTGTAACTTTGCCAGTGTAGACGTGCCCTAACAAAACTCCGGTTAGTTCCACTCTTGCTATTCAAAACCCTGTGGACAGCAGTGAAACTGTCAAAAATCACATCAATCACAAGAGTGAAATGCGTGCAAGGAAACTATTTAAAAACACCATAATATAGGCTCAAACTAAACACATATCCCAAATAAAAAAAAAAAAAAAACCCAGTAAGAGCAGCAAAAAATGCAATCATAGCTAAACAACAGAGTAAACAAGGCGATTAAAGGCAAAAAGGTATCCTTTAAAAATTTAAAATTATATACTACTGAAGAAAATAGAAAGGAACAAACCCTGGCAAGTCAAGCATAAAAGTATAATTAGGCAGGCCAAAGAAGAATTTGAGGAGCAAATAGCAAAAGACACGAAAACTAAAAACAAAATAAAAAAAAAAAACTTTTGAAGTACACCAGAAGCAGGAAGCCTGCCAAACAATCAGTGAGGGCACTGGACGATAAAGGTGCTAACGGAGAACTTAAGGAAGACAAGGCCATTGAGAAGCTAAATGAAATCTTTGCATCGGTCTTCATTGCAGAGTATGTGAGAGAGATTCCCATACCTGAATCATTCTTTTTAAGAGACAATCCTGAGGAACTGTCCCAAATTGAGGTGTCAATACAGGAAATTTTGGAACAAAATGATTAAACAATAATGAGTCACCAGGACCAGATAGTATGCACCCAAGAGTTCTGAAGGAACTCAAATGTGAAATCACAGAACTAACAACTATGTTATATAACCTATTGTTTAAATCAGCCCTTGTATCAGATGACCAGCAGATAACTAATGTAATTCCGGTTTTTAAAAAAGGCTCCAAAGGCAATTCTGGCAATCACAGGCCAGTAGGCCTAACTTCAGTAACAAGCAAATTAGCTGAAACTACAGTACACAGAATTATCAGACACATAGATTAACATGATATGTTGGGGAAGAGTCAACATGGCTTTTATAAAGGGAAATCATGCCTCACCAATCTATTAGAATTCTTTGAGAGTGTCAACAGGTGTGATTCAATTGATATAATGTACCTGGACTTTCAGAAAACCTGTCATAAGGTCCCACACCAAAAGCTCTTAAACAAAGTAAGCAGTCACGGGACAAGACAGAAGGTCCTCTCATGGATCAGTAACTGGTTAAAAGATAGGAAAGAGAGGGTAGGAACAAATGGTCCATTTTTAAACTACAAAGTGATAAATGGGATCTGTACTGGGACCAGTGCTGTTCAACATGTTCATAAATGATCTGGAAAAAGAGTAAACAGTGCAGATGACACTAACTTATTCAAGATCATTAAGTCCAAAGCTGACTGCGAATAATTACAAAAGGATCTCACAAAACTGGCTGACTGGGCAACAAAATGGCAGATGAAATTCAGTGTTGATAAGTGCAAAGTAGTGCACACTGGAAAACAATCCAAACTGTACATACAAACTATACAAATGATGGGTTCTAAATTAGCTGCTACCACCCAAGAAAGATCTTGGAGTCATCATGGATAGTTCTCGGAGAACATCTGCTCAATATCCAGCGGCAGTCAAAAAAACTAACAATATTAGGAACCATTAGGAAAGAGAAACTAAGATAGAAAATATCAGAATGCCATGCCTTGAATGTAATCTAAACATTGTAGCATTACAGATGCTCCCCGATTTACGCAAGCGTTCTGTTCCGGAGCACCTTGCGTAAGTCAAATTTTGCGTAAGTCGGGAACGTATACCCGACAATTACGCACACAAAAAAAAGCTTACGGAACTTATTCCGTAAGTGCGGATTTGTGTAAATCGGGTTTTCGTAACCCGGGGAGTGTCTGTAATCTATCCCATAAAGACAAGAATGTGAAACTACTAGCGTGCATTTTTATTGTCAAACTGATTGAAAGGCAAAACACCAAACGCATAACACCAACCGCATAAATAGTGAAAAGTAAATGAGTTTTCAACATAGTCATTCCATTTTAATAACAGGAAATTTTAGAGGTGACGTATCCACCCCCCATTCCATGTGTTTCTCTGAAGTATAAAGAAAACATGAAAGGTTGGTGGGAGGAGGGGGCCCTACTTGTTTTGATGGAAGCCTTGGAGACATCGTTTGTTCTGCCACCTCAACTAAAAGGGCAAGTGTGCTGAATCTTCAGCCAAGACTTCCTTTTTTACCATATTAGTCATTCAATCAAGTAAGTGTTAAAAAAATAAAAAAACAAAATGTTAAAGTCTGACTAAAAATCTCTTTCCCTCAACTGCTGTTTCCATTCTTGGCTCTTGTGGAGACATCTGACTAGCTCTCCAGTCAGAGTATTCTAGACTACACTGTACCTAAATTTACAATGTAAAACAAGCAGAAAACACTTAAAAAACAGCCTTTTAGGTGTCTGCCCTTTTTTGTTTATGATGTATATCAGTGGTGGGCAACCTGTTCTGGCCGCAAGACAGTTTGTTTACATTGACCGTCCACAGGCACGGCTGCCCGCAGCTCCCAGTGGCTGCTGTTCGCCGTTCTCCGCCAACGGTATGATATGGTATTTTTGGTACAGAGGGGGTGGGGGCTTCCTGCAGCCGGGGGAGGTTTCTGGAGTTGATCTGACCCAGCCCGGCTGCTCTGTGCAGGGGAGGGGGAACTCCATTTCTGACATCGTCCTCCTCCTCCCCCTCTCCCCTCAGCTGGGACTAATGTCCCTGGGCAGCTGAGGCATCCACAGAACCCCCTTCCTTCCCTCCCCCACAGTGACTTATCTCTCCCCTGCCTGTGCTGCTCGGCAGGGGTGAATGAGCACTGTTGCGGCTTCTCTTTGCTTCCCCACAGAAACCATTTTTCTGCAGGGAAGCAAAGAGCATCTATGAGGGGCGGAGCGGGGCAGAGTTTCTGCACGCGCACAGTGGTGCAGAATTCCCCCAGGAGTAACAATACCATCAACTCTATGGAAAGGACACTGGACAAGTGGAAATCCACAGAAATGAAGCATTTCTTCTCTAAAGATATACAAGTAATTCTCTTCTCTCAAGAAAATAAACCAATTTCAGTGGATTCCTCATCCTCAAGATTAAAGTCTACACTACGTTAATAATTACTTTGCTACAGTTACGCCTAGATGCCCCAGCTTAGATCAGGCCCCATTATGCTAGGCACTATTCAGATGCAGAGTAAAAAACAGTTGCTACCCCGTAGATGGACAAGACAAAAGATGGGGAAAAAAGTATTTTTATAGATAGGAAACAGACACCGAGATTTGAGTGACTTATCCACGGTCACACACTGAGTCTGTAGCAGAGCCAGGAACTGAACACAGATCTCCCGAGTCCCAGCCCAGAGTCTTAACTACAAGACAGTCCTTCCTCTCATTATCAGCATTTATGTTAGTAAGTGACACACATAATTAAAGTTGCACAAGCGTTTCTATTCTGAGGGATCACTTACATTTTCAACTGCTCATAGTTTAAAAAAAAAAATCAAAGTTTGAACAAAAGTAGAGTAAAAATATACCATATTCTATAGATCGATCGATCGATACTTTTTTTGGGGGGGGGAGGAGGGGAACAGAAATAGTGAAAGATCAATGAAAAAAAAAAAAAACAACTGAATTTGAATAAGACGGTCTATGGGGCATATGCGCCTTTCTGTTGTCCGGGAAAAGTTAACTGTGATTTTTGAAAATCATAAAGGTTTTTAAGAAGGATGTTGCACATACTCACTAGATAAGTGGGGTGGGAAACCTGCAGCCCATCAGGATAATCTCATTGAGGGCCACGAGACATTTTGCTGATGTTGACTGTCCGCAGGCACAGCCCCCTGCAGCTCCCAGTGGCAGGTACGTGCTGGCCGCTGCTTCCCGCATCTCCTATTGGCCAGGAATGGCGAACCGAGGCCACTGGGAGCTGCAGGGAGACGTGCCAGCAGACGGTCAACATCAGCAAAATGTCTCGAAGCCCATCACAAGCTGCTCACCACTGCACTAGATTTTATAATACACATAAGAACATAAGAATGGCCATAATGGGTCAGACCAAAGGTCCATCCAGCCCAGTATCCTGTCTTCCGACAGTGGCCAATGCCAGATGCCCCAGAGGGAGTGAACCTAACAGGTAATAATTAAGTGATCTCTCTCCTGTCATCCATCTCCATCCTTTGACAAACAGAGGCTAGGGACACCATTCCTTACCCATCCTGGCTAATAGCCATTAATGGACTTAACCTCCATGAATTTATCTAGTTCTCTTTTAAACCCTGTTATAGTCCTAGCCTTCACAACCTCCTCAGGCAAGGAGTTCCACAGGCTGCCTGTATGCTGTGTGAAGAACTTCCTTTTATTTGTTTTAAACCTGCTGCCCATTAATTTCATTTGGTGGCCCCTAGTTCTTATATTATGGGAACAAGTAAATAACTTTTCCTTATTCACTTTCTCCATACCACTCCTGATTTTATATACCTCTATCATATCCCCCCTTAGTCTCCTCTTTTCCAAGCTGAAAAGTCCTAGCCTCTTTAATCTCTCCTCCTATGGGACCCATTCCAAACCCCTAATCATTTTAGTTGCCCTTCTCTGAACCTTTTCTAATGCCAATACACCTCTACCCCGATATAACGTGACCCGATATAACATGAATTCGGATACAACGCGGTAAAGCAGTGCTCCGGGGGGCGGGGCTGCGCACTCCAGTGGATCAAAGCAAGATCGATATAACGTGGTTTCACCTATAACGCAGTAAGATTTTTTGGCTCCCGAGGACAGCGTTATATCGAGGTAGAGGTGTATATCTTTTTTGAGATGTGGAGACCACATCTGTACGCAGTATTCAAGATGTGGGCATACCGTGGATTTATATAAGGGCAATAAGATATTCTCCGTCTTATTCTCTATCCCTTTTTGAATGATTCCTAACATCCTGTTTGCTTTTTTGACTGCTGCTGCACACTGTGTGGACGTCTTCAGAGAACTATCCACTATGACACCAAGTTCTCTTTCCTGATTAGTTGTAGCTAAATTTGCCCCCATCATACTGTATGTATAGTTGGGGTTATTTTTTCCAAAGTGCATTACTTTACATTTATCCACATTAAATTTCATTTTCTCCCTTGTCCACATGTTTGTTGACCCCTTCAAAGAACTCTAATAGATTAGTAAGACATGATTTCCCTTTACAGAAACCATGTTGACTTTTGCCCAACAATTTATGTTCTTCTATTTGTCTGACAATTTTATTCTTTACTATTGTTGCAACTAATTTGCCCGGTACTGACGTTAAACTTACCGGTCTGTAATTGCAGGTATCACCTCTAGAACCCTTTTTAAATATTGGCCTTACATTAGCTATCTTATAGTCATTGGGTACAGAAGCTGATTTAAAGGACAGATTACAAACCATAGTTAATAACTCCGCAATTTCACATTTGAGTTCTTTCAGAACTCTTGGGTGAATGCCATCTGGTCCCTGTTAAGTTTATCAATTAATTCCAAAACCTCCTCTAGTGACACTTCAATCTGTGACAATTCCTCAGATTTGTCACCTACAAAGGACGGCTCAGGTTTGGGAATCTCCCTAACATCCTAAGCCGTGAAGACCGAAGCAAAGAATTCGTTTAGTTTCTCCGCAATGACTTTATCGTCTTTAAGTGCTCCTTTTGTATCTCAATCGTCCAGGAGCCCCACTGGTTGTTTAGCAGGCTTCCTGCTTCTGATGTACTTAAAAAACATTTTGTTATTACCTTTTGAGTTTTTGGCTAGCTGTTCTTCAAACTCTTTTTTGGCTTTTTTATTACATTTTTACACTTAATTTGGCAGTGTTTATGCTCCTTTCTATTTACCTCACTAGGCTTGGACTTCCACTTTTTAAAAAGATGCCTCTTTATCTCTCACTGCTTCTTTTACATGGTTGTTAAGCCACAGTGGCTCTTTTTTAGTTCTTTTACTGTGTTTTTTTAATTTGGGGTATACATTTAAGCTGGGCCTCTATTATGGTGTCTTTGAAAAGTGCCCATACAGCTTGCAGGGATTTCACTCTAGTCACTGTACCTTTTAATTTCTGTTTAACTAACCTCCTCATTTTTTCATGGTTCCCCTTTCTGAAATTAAATGCCACAGTGTTGGGCTGTTGAGGTGTTCTTCCCAGCACAGGAATGTTAAATGTTATTATATTATGGTCACTATTGCCAAGCGGTCCTGTTATAGTTACCTTTTGGACCAGATCTTGCGCTCCACTCAGGTCTAAATCAACAATTGCCTCTCCCCTTGTGGATGCCTGTACCAGCTGCTCGAACAAGCAGTCATTTAAAGTATCAAGAAATTTTGTTTCTGCATTTCATCCTGAGGTGACATGTACCCAGTCAATATGGGGATAATTGAAATCCCCCACTATTATTGAGTTCTTTATTTTGATAGCCTCTCTAATCTCCCTTAGCATTTCATCATCACTATCACTGTCCTGGTCAGGTGGTCGATAGTAGATCCCTAGTGTTATATTCTTATTAGAGCATGGAATTACTATCCCTAGAGATTCTATAGAACATGTGGATTCATTTAAGATTTTTACTTCATTTGATTCTACATTTTCTGTCACATATAGTGCCACTCTCTCCCCCTGTCCCCCACCACACCACACGACCTGTTCTGTCCTTCCGATATATTTTGTACCCCGGAATGACTGTGTCCCATTGATTGTCCCCACTCCACCAGGTTTCTGTGATGCCTATTATATCAATATCCTCCTTTAACACAAGTCACTCTAGTTCACCCATCTTATTATTTAGACTTCTAGCATTTGTGTACAAGTACTTTAAAAAACTTGTCACTGTTTGTTTGTTTGCCCTTTTCTGACATGTCAGATTCTTTTTTATGTGAATGTTTCTCGTCTGATCTAGCCCATACTTTATCCTCTTCCATCCTCTCCTCCTGACTAAAACCTAGAGAATCTCTATCAATAGGCTCTCCTCTTAAGAGAAGACTCTCTCCGATCCACATGCTCCTCTGCAGCAATCGGCTTTCCCCCATCTCTTAACGTTAAAAAGCTTGCAGAGCAGTTTTTAAACTAAGTGCCAGCAGTCTGGATCCACTTTGGTTTAGGTGGAGCCCATCCTTCCTGTACAGGCTCCCCCTATCCCAAAAGTTTCCCCAGTTTCTAATAAATCTAAACCCCTCCTCTCTACACCATCGTCTCATCCACGCATTGAGACTCTGAAGCTCTGCCTGCCTACCTGGCCCTGCGCGTGGAACTGGAAGCATTTCTGAGAATGCTACCATAGAGGTCCTGGATTTCAGTCTCTTTCCTATAGCAGCCTAAATTTGGCCTCCAGGACGTCTCTCATACCCTTTCCTATGTCATTGGTACCTACATGTACCACGACCACCGGCTCCTCCCCAGCACTACACATAAGTCTATCTAGATGCCTCGAGAGAGCCGCAACTTTCTCACCAGGCAGGCAAGTCACCATACGGTTCTCCCGGTCATCACAAACCCAGCTATGTTTCTAATGATCAAATCTCCCATTACTAACACCTGCCTTTTCCTAATGACTGGAGTTCCCTCCCCCCGGAGAGGTAACCTCAGTGCGAGAGGATACCCCAACATCATCTGGAAAGAGGGTCCCAACTATGGGAAGGTTTCCTTCTACTCCCGTTGACTGCTCTCCTTCCTTGAGCCTTTCATCCTCCTTAACAGCGCAGGAGCTGTCTGACCGGAGTTGGGACAAATCTATAGTGTCCCGGAAAGCCTCATCAACATACCTCTGCCTCCCTTAGCTCCTCCAGTTCCGCCACCCCGGCCTCCAAAGCCTGTACGTGGTCTCTGAGGACCAGGAGCTCCTTGCACCGAATGCACACATACGCTACACGGTAGGTAATCATACATGCTACACTGAGTGCAGTAAACAGGATAGCCTCACTCTGCTGCTGGGCTTCTGCCTGCATTCTCTCCTACAGCTACCTGGGTTAATGATAGGGTTTTTGTTTAAATCATGAAGTTTTGATTATAGTTTAGTTTAAAGGCTTTAAAGATTGGCAAGTATACCTTGCCCCCTTCCCACTCCCCTTCCAAACTCCCTGTTAGTGGTCCCTGTTCGCAAACCACCTCCTAGTGGTTTGTCAACATTCTACACAAATATTGTTTAAGCAAATTTGAACGAAGCTATGCAGATCTCAAATGAGAATTAGTGCAGAAAAGTGTGCAAGGAACAAGATAAAGTCTTTTGCCTTATTAACCGCCCAGCTAGATTGGGTATAAAATTTTGTGGGGTTTACCCTAAGACCTCAAATGAACATTAAGTTTGCAAAATGAAGCAGTCAAAAGTCAGGACATAGCAAAGATAAGGTGGCCTACCCAAACTTAACTTTGCCCTCTTGTATGTATATACGACACAATCTTTAATTACATAATCACATAAGACCAAGAATTAGGCAGGGCTATATAGTGAATTGTTCCAAGATGCAGAGCATGCCTGCCACATTTGTTGCAGTTGTATTGTGGATACAAGAGGTTGAGAACAATCCACGGATAATATGCTAGACCGGAACCCAGAAAAAACATGTTCTATCCCTGCCTCTGCAACAGACTCCCCATGCAACGTGGGAGTCAATTTTCCTGTGCCTCATTTAAGCATCTGTAAAATGATGATTGCATTTCATGACCTCACAGGGGTGTCACGAGAATAGATTCATTAGTGTTTGTGAGGCAGCAAACTATATGGCCCAGCAGTGTTTGGATGGTATGTTATAATAATGCATGGGGCCACAGGGAACAATGAGGACAAAAAAAAATATTGAACAGCTGTCTTATTCATTCAGCACTGTTATTTTGTATGTGAAATGAAGCAGAGGTCCTGGGGAAAAACAGTATGTGATCTTGTAATAAATTACTATCATAATACATAAAAACAAAGGGGCAGATTTAAAATTGCACAGGCCTTAACTCTGTTATTTCCTAATTGGTGTGCTCTTCACTTTGTTGCCATAACATTATTTTAATGTTGTTATACATATTTGGTTAAGACACATCCTGAAGGGGGCAACAATTGAGATATCCTGAGTTCCTGATTAATTCAAGATAGAGACCAACAGTTTGGACACACCTTGCCAAGAAAGAAAGTAAACCTGAGCTCTTGTTTATAAGCCAAATCTAAACAATAATGCTTGGTTACATACTAAGAGATGACTACTTGGCATCACTGAAATCTATTGAACAGACTTGAGGCTGGCAGCTGAAGCATATTCAATCATGTTCTTGAGTAGTCTCCCAGTAGTCCCTCAATAATGAGGGCAGAAGGAAACTTCAACTAACCTTATACCTTGCAGTTCTAGAGTCAGACCCTGAATTCAAGG
The DNA here is from genome assembly GCF_002925995.2 of Terrapene triunguis. NCBI lineage: Eukaryota > Metazoa > Chordata > Testudines > Emydidae > Terrapene > Terrapene triunguis. The sequence continues at coordinate 51,630,834 of NW_020664409.1, read as the reverse complement.
CAACAGTCTTGGTTTGTTCCCTAAACTCTCCTGCCTGCCTACAACTACTTCCTCCTCCCAGTCTCTGCTTCTCTTTGTCTCTGTCCCATAGTATGTATAACTTCAAATGTGCTGAAACATCATTTCTTTTCCTCTTCTGAACAAGTAAAAAGTACTTAATCAGGTAGCAGTCTTTGTATTGCCTCTTTTAGAAAGAGAGAAAACAAAACTTTCAAAGACTACCAAACAAAACAGTTTATAAAAAACACTAAACAGACTTTAAACAAAACCAGATTAGTAGTGTTATCTTCATGAAAAGTAGATTTCCAGTACAATTGCTGAAACTTGGTCTACACTTAAAAGTTATGTCAGCAGGTACGTCCATCAGGGGTGTGAAAAAACCACACCCTGGATCAACATAGCTATGCCGACAAAACCTCTAGTGTAGACACAGTCATATTGATGGTAGAGGACTTTTGTCAATGTAGCAAACGTCATCCAGGGAGGTCGATGACATTTCTACACCAACAGAAAACTCTTGCTGGCATGGGCCACGTCTTTACTAAGGAGCTACACACGCACAGCTATGCCAGTATGGGTTCTGGAGTGAGACATAACCTGAGATACCCATAGTCCCAAGCTCCTTATTAGCTTGCACTTCCTCTCCTGTGCTCCAGGCTGGCTTTCTGTGAGGCTAATGCGCTCTAGGTGTTGCATGATCCTCCTAGCTAACTCTTGCTTCCTTGCATAGAAACCAGGAGGCCCCCAATGCTTTCTAACCTGGTCACTTATCTGGAACGCAGAGAGATAGTATAACCTCTCACAGCCCCAAATGGAATGAAGCTTGACATGATGCTCAAGTTACAAAACTGTCAGGCTGCAAGAGAAAGATAGAAACATCTGTAAACAGCTGCTGATCGTCTTGGTAACAGGATATCCTATTTTTTGTATTTGATGTTAAAAAGTTGGGTGGACTCCAGGATTTCAATTAACCTATTGATAAAAGTGAAGGGACCTTCAAGCTTATGGCGGGGGAGGGGAGAAGTACCTTTCTAGGATGAATGACTCTATAAGATGGGACTCCATCACCACATTTGGAAGGAATTCACAACGTATCCACAGAACCTTGAAAGGATTAGTGTAAGATGATCAATCACTACGACACATTATGCACTGTAAGATGAAGTCACTGCCATCAGGAAAATAACCTTTCTACATGAGGAACTTGACACCTGTGTTACATGTAAACTTAAAAGGAGTTTCTTCATCTTAATCGGGTCTGATTTAATATGTGCACGTTAAAAGGAGCTGTTCAATAGTTTTCTTTTAAAAATGCATCAGGCCCCTCATGCATTGACATGGAGTGCAGAGAAACTAGTCTATGTTTGATGTGTCCATGATGCATCCTGTGTCACAGATTCAAATGTAAAACAACCAAAACAGAACACTATTTAATAACCACCTGCCAGTTTAAAAGTCTGATTGAAATAATCTTATACAGAGCGCTTAGTTATCCATTAATATAGAATGGAATGTTTTTATTTTACCTTAAACTTTTACTACCTGCTTCGCAGTTCGTGGTCTACTGCTAGCTAATTCAACATATTTGAAAACCGAATCTAAGTATTTCTAGAATGCTGTAAAATAGAGGCCCATTTCCTCTAGTGATTGCTGTTTAGAAGCAATGACACTTTAAGTATCTCTTTTGAAAAATGACTAAAAATTACATCATAGGGTTCCATGCTTGCTGCCTCACTTATTCCAGATAAAATCGGTTCAGTTTTATAAATACGTTGTCTTTTCCTAGCTCCCAGTCCTTCAAACACAACCTGGGATCTGAAAGCGTAGATATATTATTTTTGGCATGTGCCTCACCCACAACAGAAACTCTGCAACTGGACATTAACAATTCTATCTAAGATACGATCTAGAACAGAATCCATATCACTCTACCAAAGCTGTTACTGTCTGAAGCTAACAGAAGCAAGAAGTCACTAGAGTAAGCAGAACACAAACGGATGAGACCGGCTGAGTAAGAAGTGCCAGTTTTACAGTTAATTTTCTGTAGCTGCAATTTAATTTTTTTTTTTTTAAAAGCACTTATGATACCTGCACTTAAGTGAATAAAAGCACTCGGCATGATGATTCAGATCAGAGACATGCAGTATTGGTATAACTGCATACCATTTTTGTTACTACTTGCATAACCTGCTTTCCGTTATGAAGTAATGAGCAATGGAGAGCAACTTAATTTTAATCTTTTGATAGGGTTCAGTAACGTCTTCCTTTAACTTTTCTTTCTACAGCACACTGAAAAATAATTGCCGAATCACCATCCAACTCTGAAGACTCTACATGGAAATCCTTGAAATAATCTCTGGATCAGTATGAAAATACTAGTGCAGATAAGCCAGTTCCTTGATGCCATACTAGAATTCTTGAAGTGTTCACAAGAGGTCTAAACACAAACTCACAAAAGATTTTCCACAATAAACTTATTTTAGCCATTTACAGAAATATGGCTCTCCTTCCTTTACGGGCGGAACCCCTCATTTTAAAAGCAAATTTATTTTAGCCATGATTTGTCTCCTTTATAAGCTTCCATCAGAAATTCTGAATCCTGAAACTGAAATTATAAGAAGTAGTTTTAAATTAATAACTTGTTTCCTTCACATGTGTATTTTCCTCCATCTTAGAGTTTTGTCATATTGTGCCACATTCAGCATTTAAAGTTAAAACAGACTCAGGCTCGGGTGAGCTCAGGCTTCAGTCCCCCCTTCTGGGGTCGTGTAGTAATTTTAATTGTCAGAAGGGGGTTGCAGTGCGATAAAGTTTGAGAATCCCTGGTCTAAATGCCTTTTTATATTCGGTAAAGTATTTTAGAGCACTTACATGTTTGTTAAAATATCAAAGAAAATCTTGCCAGGTAGATACACCATAGATTTTTTAAAAAAAGTTAGCCATGACTATAGTGAAATCAAATCAAGATATGATACCTTACACCAAATAATTTTGTGGAGTTTTGATTAGCTTTAGGCCCTGCCCACACTGGGGAGGAAAGCACATTAACTTGGGAAGCTTGATTTTAACACCTGTGGCTAGCTGTTTTCAGCCTTAGCATAGAGAGCGGCCTCATATATTAAGGCCTCTCAAAGCTAGAGATGAACCCACACTGGCCACAGCAGGGCCACTGGGCTATGGGAAGGAGCAAGGGTGTGCCTGACCAAGAGAAAGGGACCAAGTCAGACGGTGACCTGGCAGAAGGCAACATTTGAAGTCTATAATTAGGGACATTTGGTGACAGAAGCAGAGGTGCATTTTAGCTTCCCTCCAAGTAGCTGGACTAGGCACTTATTGGTGCCAGATGGAGAAAATAACGTGCCTGGTTAAATGGCTGGTTTCCATGGTGGCCTGGCACGGAGGTTACACTGCATGTGGGGGGCTAGTAGCCTTAAGCGCCTTGGCTCTCGCACATGGAGGCTCGTTGGGGCAGGGGCCTTGCCACACGCTTCTGCAAGGCCCCTGGGAGCCGAACAGCATCAGCCAACACCTGAGCCCCGTGAAGGCAGCTCCCCTGTCGTATGTTTCCGGCGTGACACCCTTCCCGCCCCAAGCACTCGGGTCCCCAGCGCCCCAGGCCTGACCCCGGTCGGGCCGCCTCCCCACCACGAAGGGCCGGGCCCGGAGCAGCCAGGCCCTGCACAAGCCTCGGACAGACAGCAGGCCCCAGCGACTGGCACCGCGAGCTCTGGCGGGGCTAGGACAGCCGAGTGCGGGGCTGATCAGCACAGGCCAGAGCCACGTCGGGCGGGGCCCTCTGCCGAGCGCAGGGCGGGGGAAGTCACCACGTCGGCGACGCCACCACTGCGGAAATGGGTCAGCCGGGGTCGGGCTTAGCGCGGACGTTCTCGCTTTCCCCGCCTCGCAACCCTCCCCCATTTCCGCAGTACAGGTCTCCGCTCCCCTGCCCTCTTACCTGTGTCCCCAATGATGATATATTTGAAGAGATACGCGTAGGCCATGGCCGCCCAATCCCCGCCGCCTCTCGGACTCTCGCTCGCTCGCTCCTCAGTGACGCGCGCTCTCCCCCCACCCCCGCTGTCAGGGCTCGCGCTGCGGAGAGTTGCAAACCGTTAGCGGCCACCAACTGACCCCTCTTCTCAAGCGCTCCGTGCGCTTTCCCCCCTCTTGAGCTGCTCGGCGTCCGGAGGCGGCAACCCGCAAGAGCAGGAACAATAACAGGCAGCGGCGGCAGCAGCCCGAACCCTTCAGCAACGTCACGCAAGGCAACCTCCTCCGCCCCGCCCCCGCCGACCCGGAAGCGCTGAGGCAGCCGGTACTTGGGGAGGGCCCGTATGACAGGCAGCTCTTACCCCTGCCCCGCCCGCGAGGAGTCCTGCGCCTGCCTGAGGCTAGGAGAGAAAAGCTCCTGTGGCGGCTTCCCCCCAGTGCCCGAGGGAAGAGAGAGTCCTTCGGGCGGGCCTCCGTGACTGAGGCAGGTGCCCTGTGGCATATCCGGGGACTGGGGTCGGGAGCTAGGCTGTGGTGCCCTCCCGCCCTGTGGCGTACCCGGCGCTGCCATGCGCTGTGCATGGGACGAGCGTGGCAGCCCCCTCCCGTGGGTGCAGGGAAGGGGCCGTGGATGTCAGTGTCCCCCCCTCTCGGGAAGGTCACTGTTTGGTCTGACGGCTAAGATCCGTTATGGGATATTGTTGTTTGTATTGCTGCCGCGGCCTAGGACACTGTGCGTGGGCCAGGACCCCGCCGTGCTGGCCAAACACAGACCAAAAAGATGGTTCTTGCCCCAGAGTGGCTACACGCTATGGCCTGGTCGACACCTAAAGCTTAGGTCAACCTCGCTCCAGCGCTCAGGGCTGTGAAAACTCTATGCCCTGCGTGATGTAGGTGGGCGATCGACCCCCCACTGTACACACAGCTAGGCTGCTGGCGCATTTTTCCCCTCAAGGGGGTGGATTTACTACAGTGATGGAAAAACCAATTCTGGCGCTGTAGCAATGGACTACACTACGGTGGCGTAGCTGCAGCTGTGCTGCTATAGCACAGGTAGTGTAGGCATACCCTAAGTGGCCATTCTTTTAAATTTTGCTATCTGGAAGTAAAGAGTTGAACCCTGGTCTTGCAGTTGGATTTTTTCCTACGGCTTTTATGTGGAGGAGGGTGTCGTGCTATCTGGAGTCGCTCACAAATGTGAGCGCCTACATCAGGGCAGACACCCCAAACTGGTAGTGTGTTTTGTTTCACCAAGCCAGTAATAAATGTGAACTCCTGGATCACTATAACGATCTTACCATCACAGACAGTCGCTACATTCTCCTGTCTAGTTTGCCACCCATAAAAACTGGATTTAGTGATAAATGGTCATTTACACCAAAAATCACACCACATTTAGGTTACTTCCAGTCCCAAGAGACCAATCACTTGCCCCAGATCAGCTGATACTCTAGATCAGTCATTCTCAAACTTTTTTACTGGTGACCCCTTTCACATAGCAAGCCTCTGAGTGTGCCCCCCCCCCCCATTATATTATAAATGCTGGAGGCAAAGTGGGGTTTGCAGTGGAGGCTGACAGCTCGCAACCCCCCTTGTAAGACTCTTGTGACCCACTGAGGGGTCCTGACCCCCCAGTTTGAGAACTCCTCCTCTAGATCTGCACCAAAGACAATGCCTATAGAAATCCTGTAATAACCTATCTAAAGGCTTATTAACGAGGAAAGAGGAAGAAGAGAGTTATTTACAGGTTAAAACAAGTAAACATATCAACACAAATGAGTTACCATTTAAATCTTAAGAGTGACAGAGTTGTAGTGGTTTATCTATTCAAAGTGGCTTTTAGGGCAGACCCAGGAGGCAACCCCTGGGGATCTGTGGCTTCAGTTTAGTCTCTGGCCCTTCAGAGTTCAAACAGCCAAAAAAGATGCAGTTCCTGCTTGTCAGGAATTTTTATTCCCTTCCCCCAGAATTCAAGGTGATCGGATGAGTTCATGTGCACATCTCCTCTTCATTGGGCAAGGTGGGCGGGGGGCGGGGGGAGGAGAGAAATAAACAAAATCTTTTGTCCTCTGATATTCCACAATGGTTTGTCTGATGTTTATGGGCCTTCTTTTGTTGAGCCGGAGATAACACCTCTTGTGGCAAACTAGTATTTCACATTTGGTAATGGTTCTCTCCTGACTATGGGGGTTTACAGTTTCAGAGCAAACACTTAAATATTACCTTATAACATGAGATATAGATATTATGTGAGATTAATACATGCAGCAACATACAAGTTTTTCATAGAGTTTAAACACTAAATACATTCTTATAAGGCTAATACCTATTTTGAGGAAAACTAACATAAAAGGTGACCTGGTCTGGTCTCCAGCTATGAGTCAGTTCTTAATGCCTGCAGCCTGCGCAAGAACTGACATCTGGCTTGCCAGCATCACAGAGGGATAAAATATCCCCTAGCGTCATCTCATGAGAGGGATTCCTGAAAAGGGGCAAGGGACATCATGATGTGAATAACAACATCCTTCTCTGTGATTTTCAATGTTCATGGGTCCATAGTAATTCCATTCCATGGCACAAGGGGGAAAGAAAGATGGTTGCCAAAGGCTATGGAAAGGAAAGTGTCTGTATGGTCAGTTTGAGGCTCTCAATCAGTTTGATAAATCTGGTATTTTGTACCAACTGCAGAAGATGCTGATGGGATTATAGTAGTTTATGGAAGACTTTGTATTTCTGCCTAGTATCTGGGTTCTGATGATATTAGGCCATCTCTTAGACTGAGAAAATAGAGATGACTTTTGAGTCCTTCAGCTTTTGCATAAACTCACTTGTTTTTCCCAGTGAACAGATCTGGGTCCTTGAATGGTGTTGGGGTTCCCCTGAGACCTCTTCCACTCGGTTCCCCAAGAACTCAGTTAACTCCATTCTTGTCAGTCAGGTTCCTTTATTGGCCTACAGTTAAACTACACTTGAGTTGACCAGGCTCAGGTGTAGGGGATGGATACAGGGTATACCACAGATCCAAAATTATACAGCAAACCTCTTCTTTTATCCAAATGTACACATTGCATTGTATTTATTATAGATTGCATCACGTGTTTTGGGATTGGCTTGGTTATTTTGTAGGAACTAATTCCTGTATAGCATGCTCTGTCACGCACCGCTGCTGCATGACTTACTCTTTACCTCATCTTTACATTCCTGACTTGTGTTGTCCATTGTTATCTTATATATTGTAAATGGTTCCCTGGGTGTTCCTCCTTATCCTAGCCTGCTGATTCATTTACCTCTTAGTCCTGTCTCCCAACAAATGGGGCCTCACTCATGTCCAATTACTCACGTCAATCCATGCCTATATTCCACTACTTTTGTTTTTTCTTATTTATATTAGCATTTCTTTCATTTGCATCATATGCCTGTCTTTCTATGCTTTCTTTTTTAAGTTCATTACCCAGCAACATATTCCCAAGACCATAGTAGTTGTAATCATTTGATCCACCATTAATACTATATTAGATAGAACTCCATCATATAGTTTTGTTTTTACCCCCTTAGTAACATTTATTTTACCCTGCAGTTAAACAGAACTTTTCAATGGCTGGAGGTTTTGTCACATTTTTGAATGGCTACTGGACCATTCAAAGTAGCTTCATCATTCATAATTAATAACCCATTAAAAGAAAATAGAATTTGGATGGATTTTGGTGGTTGGGCTTCACTCCTTATATTTGCTGGGTTGGTTTTTGATCTTAAAGTACACTGCCGCCAGAAAAAGAAAACACAAACTGTCATGGCTTCTCTTTGGAAACCTTATAGGATTTTAATTAAAAGTAGCATGTCTCATTTACCTTTCTTTTATGCCTTTTATTGTATACACTCCATGGTCAATGGGAATGCACATTCCTTGCTTGATTTAACTTCCACTTTTTATTTGCTATAACATTACATTAGCCATATAAATTTACATAATTATATATTATATGTTATTTATATTTATTTTTCTTTTGAAGCTCTTAGCTGTTGCTTTATTATTTGCCCCACTATCCTGGTTCTGGCCACCCTTTTAGTCCCTATTTTCATTTACTAATATATATTTAACATTTGTAACTTAAATTTAAAAAAGAATGCTAAACTTTGTAAAAGCCTACAAATGGTAGATTTTCAATTAATTTCTGTTTCTCCATCAGCAAGCTGGAAGCCTTGGGCCAAGAAGGTCTCCATATGCTCACGGTTGTTGCTTTGGATGTTGCTGCTATATCTGCTGCATGATAAATAAGGCTATGTTTTAGTCATGGGTATTTTTAGTAAAAGTCATGGACAGGTCATGGACAGTAAATAAAAATTCATGGCCCATGACCTGTCCACGCGTCCTCGGGGGGTGGTGAGGGGTGGTCCGGGGGTGCCACGGGTGCTAGGAGAGGTGGTCCGGGACTCCCACTGGTGTGGGGGGGGGAGGGGACTGACCCTCTGTTACCTGTCAGCTTTGTGTTCTTGGGGAACCAGGGCACAGTATCCAGCCTGTTTGACTCACGAAGGACACCCCCTCCCCCAGCTTCTGCTTGAACCAAAACCGATCAGAAGAAAGACTTACAAAAAGCAATGAAAAGACAGTGGGAGACACACCTAAACCCATGGGACAAGGGTGACAGGATTAAGGCAACTCCCCTAGCCTCATTTGCATCGAAGATGGGACATGGAGGCATCTCCATTAGCGTACAGAATGGAGAACAGAGATTCCAAGGCAAGAACCGCACTGAACTCTGGGCCCAGAAAAGCAGGGAAGCACTGAATGATGGGGGATCTCTGCTCCAGATGTTAATGAACCCATGCTGCACACACCCAGCTCAGTAGTTATTAGACCAATTCTAGTAATAAATCGTTTATTGGTATCCAAAATATTGAAGCTGCCTAATTGCATTCTGAGCTTCCTTGAAGGAACACCGCCCACAGCCAGGAATGATCGGTTCCTATTGTCTAGCCTGAACAAAACAACCTTGAGCCATCAGTTTACCCATAAACAAATCTAGTGTTCTCCCTTGAACCATTGTTGTTTCCCTACAAAAAATCCCGACCCATGCTCAAGTAAGTGTTCTGATGCCTGAATCCAAAATCTGCATCAGTTCCATTGGGATTTCATCTTCTCCTGACTGATGGTGCTGGGGGCTCTGCCTGTCTCCCGCACTCCGGATGCTCAGCTACCACCACCATCTGGGAACCCCGACAGGTTCAAGCTTCATGGAGTCATGAGAACCCAACGCTCTCTCGCCCTCTCTCTCGCTCTCTGTTTTTTTTTTTACTCTAGGTATAGCTTTCTAACCCTAACTTGTGTGATCAGGTATAGTTTTCTTAACCTGACTTTTGTAATCAGATTTAAAATAGATTTAATATTGTAACTGTTTTGTTTGTTTGGCTCTCCTTGTATGGTTATTACCTGGCAATAAATAACTTTTATGGTTACGCTGGATGCTTCTCTCTCTCTCTCTTGTGTTTTTGGCTTCCCCATTTGCTTTGCAGCAACACTCCTCTTACCTAAGCTAAAGATCCCTGTAGTGCCCAAAAACCCTGTGGGGTTTGCTCATCAAGTGGGTTACTACGAGAACAACTGTAACGTGAAAGTAGGGATAGGGACGTGCTGAACCTGTGGCATAGGAGCATGGCAACTTGGAAGTGCTGCTCTACCCAGCCTGCAGAGTCCAGGGGCATATAAGGGTGGCAACTTGAAAGTGCTGCTCGACCCAGCCTTCTCAGGCATACTTTATTCCAGTGCAGTGCCCATGGCATATGAGGGTGGCAGCTTGGAAGTGCTGCTCGACCCAGCCTGCTAAGTCCAGGGACATATAAGGGGTCAGCTTGGGAGTGCTGATTGACCTGGTCTGCTCAGACACGCTCTGTTAATGTGTGTGTGTGCGTGTGTGTGTATGTATGTATTCATCTGATTCTGCGGTTGGAGGAACCCAGCCCTGGGGAACCAAGAGCTCCATATGAAAACACAAGTGACACAAACGGTACATTGATAGAATCACAGAACCTTCCCCCCCCAAAGAGTAACCCTAATAAATGAGCGTACCCCAAAGTAATGGGCAAATCTGGTGGTAAATTGGTGGAGAACGTGGGCAGCACGTGACCTGATCACATGGTAATTGTTGAGTAGTAGCTGCAGAGTGGGGAAACCGAGGCACAGATCTGCGCAAACTGTCTCTTCCTTTTCCAAACTAAGCTCCTTTAGCGAGGTCTCTCTCTCATGGAATATTTGGTAATGTCCTGTAACTTTTAAGTTAAGAATCATGCTTAGAATAACTGTAGGACCGTGCAATAAGGAGTTAAGAGTTATGTCTTAAAAGTAAAGAAGATTTTAGAGCAATACTGTGACTGTGTGAAAGGGCTTTTGGTAGAGATCATTAGAGATGACTGAAAAAAAAAACCTTGGCTGCTCGCTTGAGACAGGAGAAAACCAACAGGTTAGAGAGATGGGTAATGAAGAAGGGGAAATGCCCCTGGGAAAGGGAGTGCTTTAAGGGTGAGAATCCCCTGATTGAAGCGAGTCTGAGCTTTGAGCAATATTGCACAACCATTAAGCCATGTGGTAGAGCAAAGGATGCGGCTGCTGCATGGGCATTATTTTATGCATGTATGGACATGGTTGAAATGGTAAAGGGAAGGTAGGAACTGGAGCTGGAATAAAAACAGTTACAACAGCGTTTGAACAAATGTGAGATAGACAGATGTGAATTTATAGCAGAAAAGCTTAAAATGGTGACGGTACTTAGAAATATGCAGTAGGAGAGAGACAAGGCAAGCAGAACAGTATAGGAAAAAATTAACACACACACAAATTTTGTTAGCAGAAGCGAGAGCAGCAACTCGCTTCCTGGCAGATGAGAATAAGGCAGCAACAGGCCATCAGGAGTTTGAGGCAGAGATTAGTAAATTGTGTGCCCAATTTAGCGCCCATAAGGGGGTGGTAGTAGCTGTAAGGTTGAGAGAGGATTGCGATTTGGAGCCCCCTGGAAAAGTAGAGATACCCCCTGATGCTGGCCCCAAAAACTCATTCAACCCCAATTGGCCACACATGCATAATGTTGCCCCTGTTTCCACCAGGGAGGTTAAATACATAGTTGCAGGAGCTGATCTTCCCACAACGGAGCTGTCACAGATGTAGTAAGATGGTCTCCTAGTCAAACCAAGGTTAATGCTGTGAGACTGGGGCCACTGAACCATGACACTGCCATTGTGTTGCTGGCTTGCATTTGGCAAATGTACCCCTCTGCCGACGGCATGGACTTAACCCAGTTGGCTCAGTTATGTGCCTCTCCTTGTGATGCAGATGCTCTGGACATAGGCATAGGTTCTTGGGAGCAGACTGCCGCTGGACCCTGGGAATGGATGATAAGTGCTCTTAAAATATTACTGCCTGCTTCTTCCCTTAAGAAACTATATATAATGGAAGAGTAGAAACCAGAAGAGGCCCCAGAAGCTTCCCTAATTCAAAAGAAGATGCTGGCAGCTCTCTCTGATTCATTACCCCAGACAGAAGAGAATGGGATTATCACTTCCCTTTATCAGGGACCCGAATTAGTACAGAGCATTTATGCAGGACTAAATTCTCAGATAAAAATGACCATGGGGGCTGTGGATGTAGAACATCTAACCTGGAATGACCTAGTGGCAAAAATCAAGCAGGCAGGAGATTTGCTGCGAGAGACTGGCATCTTAAAAAGACAAGTCAGCAAAAAGACTACCTCAGAGCCCGTGCAGGCTATCACATTTGCAAATAATGGTCCTCACTCTGCCAGTCGCCCTCCCAATTCTAATCCCCCTACCTCCCACAACCCTGGGCAACGCCGACCCAAGGAGACCCTTAGGAACATGATTTGGAAGGAGATGGTGAACTTAGGGGAAGATATGGGAAAATATGATCGCCAGCCCCTCAGCATCCTGATTAATGCTTTGTCTCAGGTCATGCAGAGATCAGATTTAATGAAGGGAGCTCCCCTCAGCCCACTGCCCCGGTACAGAGTACGTCTCCCATGCCCACTCCCTGTCAAAACCAGATCCCTGCCCCCTCTTCTGAGTGGAGGCTCTCAAGGGAGTCTGCCAATCAGTAGGAGTGCCCAGTTCCCCGCAGGCCTCCCCAGCTGATTGCAAGACTTCAGTGCAAGTATGGGGGAGACCCACTGCGAGGGCTACAGTGGGGAACCCAGGGATGTTAGCCCAATCACTAGTGGACACTGGAGCATTAGTAAATATTCTAAGTCGCCGGTGGATCTCCGGAGGGAGACCCACCGCTAAACAGTTTCAGCTCAGCGGGTATGGGGGGAAAATCCAGGAAGTACTAGTCTGACAGGATGTTCCCTTGCAAATTGACAGACTACAGGGACAAGGAGAATGCTGTGCTCACAAGGGAAATGAGAAGGGAATCCTAGGTGTTCCTTTCCTCCAAACATTTCAGCTAACTGTGGATCTAGCTAACAGTGTGTTATGGCAGTTAGAAGGGGGGCCTGCAGAGATCTCTGCTGTGCATCGTTGTGCTGCTATAAAGACACCCACAGCCACCCTAACCTCCATTAGAGATCCATGGGTATAAGAATTTCCCAGTATATGGACTAAAAATAAGACGGAGTGTGGAAAAATAGATGCTGAAGTTTTGATTGTGGGAAAAGATCTCCTCAAAGGCAATATAAATACCCAGGTGCAGCAGAGGAGGGCATTCAAAATACTATAGACTGTCTCTCGGATCAAGGGGTGCTCGTGCTTATGCAAAATATCTGCAATTCACCAGTATGGCTAGTCCTTAAGGCGGACGGGGTCACTTACAGAATGACAGCTACTTGTTCCCACCGACACACACGCCCTATGAGCTCTCTTGGGAACTTTTAATTTCTCCAGAGAGTTCATTGCAATGTTCTCTGACAAAGCCAAGCCTCTGTACCAGTTATTAAAGAAAGACAGGATTTGGGAATGGGGACCAGACCCAGGGCTGGCTCCAGCGTTTTTGCTGCCCCAAGCGGCGGGGGAAAAAAAAAAAAGCCACGATCGGCACTTCTGCCACCACCGCTTCATTCTTCGGCAGGGACTGAGGGACTCGCCACCGAAGAGCCGGACATGCCGCCCCTTCCCATTGGCTGCCCCAAGCACCTGCTTGCTGCGCTGGTGCCTGAAGCTGGCCCTGACCAGACCAATAGACTGCCCTGGCCACCTTGAAACAAGGTTTGGTTAGTGCTTCTGCCCTGGCTTATCTGGACTCTGCCCTGCTCTTTGTGATTCAATTGGCCTCCTGAGAGACAAGTGTCGGAGCTGCTCTCAACCAAAGGCAATGCGACAAGCTCAGAGTCATCACATATGCCTCCAGGCTCCTGAATCAAACAGAGCAAGGCTTTACCCCCCTGTGAAAAAGAGTGTCTTGCGTTGGTCTGGAGCCTCACGCATTGGGAATTTATTATTGGAGGGTCAAAGGTCATTGTTCAGACTCAGCATTCTCCACTCAAGTACATCGTATCGGGGAAAATCATTAACCCCCGCATTGCTCAATGGGCCCTCATCCTAGTAAACTGAGGAGTCGAGTTTAAAAAAGAGCAAGCCTTTTTGCCAGCCCCGTATGGGCTAGAAGGAGAGGAGCATACCTGCCCCACCCTTGTAAAACTCCTTGAGTGGCCAGTCAAGGGAGGCATGAGGCTTGCAGACACTAAACAGAAGGGGTTTACAGTTTGGTTTACAGATGGTTCAAGTTTCTACCATACAGGTCATCCCCGAACAGGGTATGGAGCCATCCGCGTAAATGAGGGAGAGATGCTCCAAAGACCAGCTCGCCCCTATTCTGCCCAAGCAGCTGAAGTGGAGGCAGTTAGAGCTGTCCTAGCTTATGAATCTTGGGACACTTCTGTTACTATTTACACTGACTCTGACTGAACAGCCAGAGCCATAACTGTGTGGCTCCCCCTTTGGTTAAGTAGAAAAATGGTAGCCACAGATGGGCGCTCCATTTCTCATTCAGACAAATGGAGACAAATTGCAAATCTGATCAAGGAAAGAACTGGAGACAGCTAGGTGATTCACACAAAGGGGCATCAGAAAAATCACTCAGAAGAAGCACACTGGAACAATATGGCTGATGCCTTAGCCAAAGCTGCTGCTACTAGTAACCACACTGGAGACACAGACCAGGTAGAGCAAATAAGAGGCAGTAACTACCCGGAGAAAAACTTCAGGCAAAGGAATAGATACCTTGGACTTAAGTACCCTTCAAGATGGGGATACAGAAATCCGGTCCTTAGCCAAGACAGGGAAAGATCCCACAAGATTGAGCAGGTTGGAGATGTCTGGTGGGCAGTGGATGCAGATGGTCAAAGGCACTGGAAAGTCCCTAGCCAAGTAGGGGGGGGACCTGATTCAGTTTGTGCATGAGCAAGGGCATAGAGAATAACAGGATACTTTAAATAAGGTTAAAGATATAGGGTGGTGGCCAGGCATGAAAGCGGATATAGATCAGTGGTGTGATAATTGTCTGCAGTGCACCATGGTTAATGCTGATCGCCAGGTTCAAAAAAATGTAGCGGGGCACCAAAGAATAGAGGGTCCCTGGTCCTGGATTCAGATAGATTACATAGGCCCTTTACCCACCACCAGTAGAGGGAATAAATACTGCCTGGTAATAGTAGATCCCTTCTCCAAATGGGTGGAAGCCATCCCTACTAAAACCAACACTTCCTCTGTCACTGCTAATCAGCTCTTTAACATGTTTTTATCAAGAATGGAAATTCCCAGAGTAATTGATTCATATTTGGGATCCCATTTTGTGGGAGATGTTATGCAATAGCTATGTAAGGCTTTAGGCATTAAACAACATTTCCACATAGCTGGACACCCTGAGTCCTCTGGAGAAATTGAACAAACCAATCGCATGCTAAAGGAAGCTTTGAGAAAACAAGTAAAGAGCTCAGGGAGGGATTGGGATGAAAAGCTACCAATCATCTTAATGGCTCTAAGAGGCTCTAAGGCAATACATGGGTACACTCCCTTTGAAGTTATGACTGGAAGGCAAATGCGCATGCCTGAAAGTTGGTGGTTGGGAGTGGAACTGCCTGGTGCCTGGGAAGGGAAGGTGGTAAAAGATGAATGGGTACAAACCTTAGCAGAGACGATAGCTGCTCTACACAAGCAAATGGCAGCACAGCTGGGCATAGTACAGCAAAACACGGACAAAAAACTAGGCTGGGGAAAACTTCCTTTAATACGGAAATTAGACCAACCAGTAATGTACAGAAGGTTTTCAGTGAAGGAGCACTCTTTGACACACACCTGGGATGGCTCCTGCTTTATTGTGAATCGGGCCAGCCCCAGTGTTTATCAGATAGAAATCCTGAATGGAAAAAATGGGAAACCCTGGCGGAAATGGTTTCATTCCTCACAGCTCAAAGGGTGGAAGGGTAAACCACCTGACCCACAAGGAATATTATAACTGTCTTCTCCATCCTGCCAGCCACCCGTCTTGGCTAGCAAGAAGGAATGGCTTGGGGCCATTGGAAAATACGCGTTGGGTGGGCTTGTCGGTGCCTACCCTGATGTTGAGGTAGGAAAAGGCCAAAGAAGTCATTGACTTATTATGGCCACCCTCACATAGGTCACTGCTTCATGTTCACCCTGCAATATTGGTCCCAGATTCTTCCAGTATATACGGGGGGAGTGTGGGAGTTTTTTCTCTCTTCTCTGCCCCCTCATAAGTCCCGAACACAAGCCATGACATGCCACCCTTGCACCAGCACCCTGCTGTTCATAAGTGTCTGGAGTCTGATGCTGTCCAGGTTCTATGCTGAACCTGTGATCCCTCTGAACCGCTGGAGGTGCTTGCCAGCTGGAGCCCAGGAAGTAAAATTGCTGTGCCACATGCATGAATTCTATGGGAATGGGAGCAACCCCCTGGCCCCGCAGCGTTACTATCAGTTCTGTGCTGTCGGCAACTCCTCAGGTTGCCCCTGGGAAAGCATTGCCAATTGCATGCAGAGTGCCACTGGGGAGTCACTCAAGTTTTGTTATGAAACTAAGACCACACCAGACTCTGTCCCATTCTTCTGTAAGCCATCGTGTTCTCAAAAGGGATGTACACCATCAAACACAACCAGTGACAGCCTTCGGGGTAGCAGAAGGTGCAGGATAATCCTGGTTTCCTCCGCTGTTTGGGGAGAAACCATGCCCCTACGTGTCATCATTGTCATCGGAACCCAGACACCTCTGTTACCTGGAGATGAACTGCAGCTGTCTCTGATCACACCAGCAGGCAAGAATATCACACAGTTCCTTATAAATTTGGAACTGCTGAACTGGACTTTAACTGGACATGACCTGATTCAGCAAGGTCCCCCATACTGGGTAGTCCCATTAAAAGGCACACATGATAAGCTCATGCCAACAATTTGGTTTTAATTCTATGGGCACATTGCCATTTTGGAGGGATTCCATGAGCCCGGATTGTACAGAATGGAATTGGGCCAACAACAAAAAACAGTTTTAAATTTCGACTCTTTGATCACAAATCTTGCTCCCCACCGATGTTTAAGAGCCCCAATTTCAGGGCCCCATGTGCTGAAATTGGATCAAGAAGAACATTTGGTTCTTCAACCTCAGACTTCTCTGAAGGAGGTTCAAATCGACTTAGAAGGCATGAATATCTCTCACATTGCACCTGTATGTGCTCCCTTGATTGGAACTAGCCATAAGGGTTGGGATGAATGGATAAGAATGTGGCAAGGGGCTGACCATGTAAATAGAGTAAAAAGGGAATTAAGTGAATGGATTGCACCTGTAGGAACACAAATCTCTTTAGTTGATGCTGCAAACAGAAGTTCTGGCTAATAAACTATCATATGCCACTGAAAATATAAAAAAGATGGGAACCCTATTAACAGCATCTTTGAAACCGTTAAGTGAGGAACAGCAGTTAATAAGTAAGGTATTTCCTGGGTAGGAAAGACTCATAGAAAAAGATGAAGAGTTAATAATGTCTGGCGTACAGTCCCTCCAGAATAATGTCTCATTGACCTCAGCGTGTGAGCAAGCTCAGGCTCTCACCCAGGGAGATTGGGAATGATTCGGCAACCCATAGCAGGACAAATTCCCATGGAGGCAATCAACTTGATTCAGCCCCATTTAATGGAGGAAGAATTAGTACTCCAGCCCTGGTGGAGACTAGCTAACACTTCATACAATCACCACCAGCAAAGCTTGCAGTTATTCTTGATAACTGGCAGGCAAAAAATTAGAGTAATCCACCCAGTAGTCCCACTGGGATTACAGATTAATGGTAACTCAGTAATGTACTCCAAAAATCCTAACACTTGGGCTTGGCAGAAAGATAATGTGTGGAACAGAGTAAATGTAAAAGGGTGTAGGAGAAAAGAAGGTTTGAGCTATATCTGTGAAGACCAAGCATTGGAGGAACATGATGAATGCTTCTTCCCACAACCTTGGAATAAGTCTCACTGTTCCTTCAATGTTATCCAGGAAGAGGGGTCTGTTATTGTCTATGTTGGTAAAGCATGTGTGTGTGTGAGAACAAGATGTAATACTCTATTGATTAATGGACATTGGATTCAACCCATGGTGCCTTACGTTAATCACTGTTTCTGTAATGTAAACACCATGGATAGTTGTGATATTAAGTTTACTGTGCCTATATGGACTGTACAACATTTGAATGCCTATCCTGAGCTTTACAATGAGGTTTCTCCCATTTCACTGGGAATGGGTCTCACTGCCATTAAGGGACTATTAACTCATCCCTTCTTACAAGCTGAGCTGCAAACCCTCCAAACTTTGTGGGAGAATGGCCTCCATTAGTGATAGATGGGTACAAGAATTTCACAGTGTATGGACTAAAAATAAGCCACAAGCACCGGCTGCCACATCCCCCATTGGCCAGGAACCGCAGCAAATGGGAGCTGTGGGGGTGGAGCCTATGGGCACGGGCAGCGTGCGGCATGGAGCCCCCCGGCCCTCTGCCACCTAGGAGCTGCAGGGCCATACCAGTGGGAGCCGGGGGCCCCCCACCCCGAGGTTAGTGCCCCCCCCCCTTAGCCCCCGCCCCTAGCCCTGAGCCCCCTCCTACACACCCAAACTGCTGCTGCTGGCCCAGGGGCTGTCTGGCTCCGGCAGCCCCTGAGCCAGCACCAGCCGCTGCAGAAGTCACGGAGGTCACGAAAAGTCATGGAATCCGTGACCTCCATGACAGACTCGCAGCCTTAATCATAAGTGGCTCAGAGTATATATTTCTTGACCTGTTGACCTACGATCATAATGACTTTGGTCTCCTTAAGCAGCTCATCATGTAAAGAGGGCAGCTTTTTCCAAGTCATTAAGTCATACTTGCCCAGGACAGCTTAGTAATTGGCTGTGTGAATCTGAAGGGTTAAAAGTACAGCTTCCTGCCCAGGAGATCCAGGCACTTTGCCTTGTTGAGTATTGTGAGCTAAGATGACTAGTTTGTCTTGACCTCTCATGAGCTACCAGACAACAAGTGTGTGACAAAATACTCAAACTCCTTCTGTGAGAGCTGGTAGAAATAGCCGGCCTCCCTGGAAATGGGAGTAATGGGTGCCAGAGTCAGCTAAAAGTCATTTGCTGTTTATAAAATGCCCTAATTGATAGGAAGGACCACTTTCCAATTGCTTGAACTGCAGGATGTTGAAGAGTCAGTAGTATTTTTCAATCACTACTGACAATTCCTAGCCCAGAATGTGCCTCTTCTGAAGATCGTGGACTTTTAAAAAAGTATTTCAGGACAGATTTCAGACCGTGTAACAGCCTTTGGGGAGGAAGGTGGTGGCACTGACTCATGTGCCTCTTCCACCACATTATATGACCATAAAAATGGCCATATTGGGTCAAACCAATGGTCCATCTAGTCCAGTATCTTGTCATCCAACAGTGGCCAGTGCCAGAAGCTTCAGGACATGAACAGAATAGGGCAATTATCAACTGTTGTCCAGACCTAGCTTCTGGCAGTCAGAGGTTTAGGGACACCCAGAGCATGGGATTGCACCCCTGATCATCTTGGCTAATAGCCATGGATGGACCTGTCTTCCATGAACTTATCTAATTGTTTTTTGAACCCAGCTATACTTTTGGCTTTCACAACATCCTCTGGCAATGAGTTCCACAGGTTGACTGTGTATTGTGTGAAGAATGACTTCCTTATGTTTGTTTTAACCCTGCTGCCTATTAAATCAACATCCTAATTCTCCAAATAGTTAGGAGGAGACAGCTCTAAAGGGAGCTTGATTTCAAGATGAAATTGACATGGAAGTGGTCTCCTAGTTGCCTTTCCTGGGGAACTGCCGCTGTACATGAGGCTGGTGAGCCTACTTTGGCCAGTAGGACAGGAGAGCTAGCAATGCATAGGATGAAATGAAGCTAACCCATTTTGATTCCCATTTACAGATATAGGGGAGTGAAAACTTTCAGTCAAAGATTTCTTTAAGGGATGCTTAGACCAACCTTCCATTGCAAAGCTTGTTTTCTTGGTTGACATTGGGGAGTACTTTAGGCATCATGCTCCTTGTAGAGCAACAAAGTTGCCAATTACCAGCACCATATTCAGTGAACCAGAATAGGTATCTGGACATTGAAACGTCTTAGTATTCAACATGATGGGTAAGGGGGAAATGAAGTCTTCATAGTGATGTTTAACAGGTGAAGTTTGAGGCAGACTTCTGAAGGGCTTTGTGTGATTAGAGAAGGCCTGACATGAAGCATCAATTGGCAATATGCCCCTCCCTTGGGCAGAACAATAAAAGTGCGCTGGTCCATTTTGGACATAGGTTCCTCACAGGAGACACTTGGCAGACTTGGTATCAGCCATCCCAACAAGAGTAGGTTCACAATGGAGAGACCAAGGCTCAGCAGGGCGACAAACAATGAAAAAGGAAAGCCCATTAGGGCAAAAACTTGGCAAAATGGAGGCAAAGTTTGTGAACTAGAGCTGGCTGGAAAAGAGAATTTCCATTTCACTGGAAATTCTGGGTTCTCAACATTTTGTTTTACATCAGAACAAAACATCAACATAGGAGAATTTCCCACAGAATAGAAGGATCCATTTTGGCATATGCCTGTATGCCAGCCGGGAAGCTAACCATCTTGCCTGCTGACTGGCTGCCCAGCAAGGTAGCCAGGGAGCTCACATGCCAGCCAAGAGGCCAGAATGCTGGCTGGGGAGCCAGGAAGCCTGTCTAGCCAGGTGCCAGGGAACAGGGCAGTTGGCCAGCTTTGCTGGCTCTCTGGCAAGCCAGCCAGGGAGCCAAGTGAGGTGCTGGCCAGTTAGCTGGCTCACCAGCCATCAAGTCAGGCAGCTGCCCACCCATTGGGTGAATAGCTTGGGGAGGCAGCAAGCCAAGCAGCCCACCTGCCAGGCAGGCAGCTGGGGAGCTGGCCACCTGGAGGTCGGGCTGCCCAGCAAACCAGCTTGGCAAGGAGGCGGGCTGGCCTGCCTGCCTGATTTCTGCCAAAAGGTTCAGCAGAATAAACACATTCCCGTGAAACATTTCAGTTCTGTCAAATCAGTATTTTCCAATGGAAAATTGTTTCATTGGAAAATTTCCAATCTGGTCTATTCTGACTTGCTGAGGACATGGGTGGTGAACAGGGGCTTTCTGACCCAAGGACCCAGTCTAAAAGTAGGATGAACTGCAGGACTCTGCCCCAAGAGAAGTCCATGTGCGGGCCTATCATTTGGACAGGGTGCCCACATTGAGACTAAGCAAGGGGGGTCAAAGGTAGAGCTCTCCATGGAACCATAAAAGTGAATATGTAATTGCAGACATACTGAATACATACATGTGGGCAGAATTAAGATTCCATGGGCAACTGTAAATATGGCATTTGCTAACATTTAAATACATTGACTTTGCAATCTAAATACCATTCTTTTAAAATAGGGTTTTAAAATGTAATTCTTAAATGTGTGTAGTTGTGGGGAAGGGGAGTTGTTGTGTTAAGGAAAAAGGTAAACAGTCCTATTCTGTTCTGCATGCTAGGGTCATATTCTGTTCAACTGTAACAGTCCCCCATCATCACCACTTGGTGTTAACCAGGAATAATCTCTGCTTACACCTTGCCAGTGGTTAACTGGATGTGCCCTAGGTTCCACACCTTAAAGCCCCACCCAGCAGACTCATTGCCCCAACCCACATCTATCATCAACGAGAAATCACAGACAGGCCTAACTATGAAACAGTTTGATTTATTTAACAAAGACTTAAATAGTAACTAATAAGACCCCCAAATAAAACAGTACATAAAGAGTATTCATGTCAGTTTGTTAAGCCAACCTGTACCTGAAGTCAAGGTCCCAAACCCACAAGACAAGGGAGTTTACCGCAGGTAAGGTACAGACATACTACATCAGGTTCAGAGGAATGGATCCATGACAATGGACTTCATGGACCAGGTACAACAGGATTCTTGAACACAGGTAAGACAGGAACTAATCAGGAACAGGTAACTGGAACAGGAGTTTGGATCTTCTTCTGTGATCTTCTGTAGATCCCTCGTAGTCTTGGCTAGGACATGCCACTGTGCTGCCACCAGGAAGGACAGCCCCTTCTCTCAGGTGCAGCAGTCTTTTATGTTCTCCTGTTACTAGGCAGAACAAATACCATGTGACCCTTGCTCTTTTCCCGCCTCAGAGGGAAAAAGGTGTCAATTGTCTCAAGAAGAAGGTCACCAACATGGCGGACAAACAACTATTCACAAACAAAATGGCAAAGTGCCTAAACAAAATAGAACTTGTAGATTTTCCCCTACATTTGGTTTGAAGTCTGAACCTTCATCATTACAGAACAGACTGCTACCATATGAGGTACAAGAGAGACTGCTTTAGATGGTAGCAGGTAGCAGGATAAGACAGTGGGGGGATAGGCCATTCGGTGCAGGGATAGAGAGGGAGTTGTGCCTCCATGGGAAGTCATGGGCCTTTGAGGCCATGGGCAAGTCTGGGAGGGGAGCTACAGAATGGTGGCAACTCCCCACCGTCCCCAGTAAGGGGATCATCATCATCTGCTGCTGCGGTTGCAGCAGCAGTGGAATGAGCCCAATCTTAGAATGATCATGTTAGTTATTTTGGTATGCTGCCAAAGATTTCCTGAGGAATGCCCGTCAGAGATGGGCAATGGCAATTTATAACTTTTTTATATCAACAAAAAATGAACAGTGTGTCATACAACAAAAAAACAAAAAAAACCCAACACATTTCTGTAGCTTCAGGGCATTCTCCTTGCTAAATGATCAAAGGTCTGCTATAACAATAGAGGTGAGAGCTTTTCAAAGGAAAGGTTGTAAGAATCCCAGTATATAGGCTTCTACTAGCTCCCCTATAATATTGTTTAAATATATTATTTTAACCTTCTAAAAAAATCTTACACTTCAATTCCTTATATGGTTTTAGCCAATGACCTCTGTCATCCATCACAGGCTTCTGTAATTCATTATATATTTGATGCATTAAATATATTTGTATTTTCCAGTTGTATTTCTAAGATGTTCAATTCCATCAGTACTCTCCATACATTTCAAACACTTCCAACCAGAAACTAATGAAAAATTGATTCTCCTCTACCTTATATATACTTTATCCCTACATAAAGGGTATTAATTGACTCCCCTGAAAATATGCATTGAATTTGCTTCATTTTTACCCCTGGTTCAAGTTACTGCTAGAGAAATAAGGTGGGTGAGGAAATATCTTTTAGTGAGCCAACTTCTGTTGGTGAAAGAACAGGCTTCTGAGCTTTGTGAAGCTGTTTCACTCTGAATAAGCACGTTAATAATCATTGGCCCAGAGAGAGTGATCAGAATGATGCTATAGCCTGGTGGTTAGGGCACCTCCCTGGGAGGCTGGAAACTCAGAGTCTCGTCCTTCTGCTCCAATGACTTTATCCAGAGTGGAACAGCTTCAACAGCAGAGAGTGAGGGAACCCCATATCAGAATATTCCATATCCAAATGGCTAGGGTGTTCCCCTGAGAGATGGGAGACACCTGTTAAAATCCCTTCTCCCCATCAAGCAGTGGGGAGGATTGAAACTGGGTTTCCTGCAATCTGGTGAGTGCTCTAACTCCTAGGCTAAGAGTTTGACTCAAGTCCCCTTCAGAAAGTGTGTGAAGCAGTGAACATACCCAGAGGCAAAAACTTAGGTACCTAGAGGACTCTTAGAACAAAAATTTAGGCACCAAGTGATTTGAGCACATATAGGGTTCAACAGTAGCCAAGCAGGGTCTTTTTGGATTGCAGTGGTGCCTAAAATTGGTATTTATGTGCCTAAATGTTGGGTTTAGACATCTAAGTCTTCTTGCAGATCTGGATGCACGTAACTATATTTAATATAAGGACCATGATAGTAGCTCTTCACATGTGTATCATGGTTTCATGTGCAAGCTAAAATCAGTGATGGGCCAGGAAAGTGCAGTTCTCTGAAATGTGACTGTGAAAAAAACAACCCTGCTACCTTCTTAGTCAAGTGCTCTGTTCCTGTGTGTGTATGTATAGAGCAGGGGCAGCCAAACTTACTGACTGTCCAAACCACATACGACAATCTTCAGAAGTTTGAGAGCTGGGGCACATCTGCTGGGGCTCGGAGCTTCAGGCCCATTCCTGATGAAGCCCCAAGCCATGGCAGGTGTGCCCCGTGGGGCTAAAGCCCCAAGACCCCTCTCCCCACTGGGTAGAAGTCAGAGGTGACATGTGTGTGGGGGGAGCACATGTGTGCCTTGGGGGCATGATTCAATCTGTTTGGGAGAGCAAACCTTTAAATTGTGTCTCCCACTCTCAGGAGGCACCAGTCGTCTCTGGCAAAAGCCCCTAGCCTCACCACCCTGCTGCAGGACAGAAGCCCCGAGCCCCCTCACCCCCCAGTCTGGTAGGTGGAGAATAGGCTGGGGGTTCTGCGAGCTGCACTTTAACTGTAAAAGATCCACATGAGGCTCGCAAGCCACAGTTTGACCACCCTGGTATAAAGTCCTATTTCTTAAGAGAAGTTTCCTTCTTAAGTGAAGAAATGAAATGTTACTGGTTAGTGTTGCAGAATCAACACTGCTGAGAAAACTCAATTCTGCTCTTCCGTCTGTATCAACATAATTCTCTTCTAAATTCCAATAATTTACAAATGTGCAAAACTGATTCAGAGGATGAGGCTCGGCTGGTGTAGGTAAGGATCTGGTTTGGCTTGCAGAACCTTTGCTATGGGTAATGTTCAAAAGAGAACCTAATGTAACTTTTAACACTCAAGCTTGTTTTGCAGAGCAAGCACTTAGAAGAAATCATTTGTACACTTAGCTTATTTGTTACGGAAATTTCAAACACAACTGGAACCTGATTATGACACTTCAAAATCTAACCACACTAACTGCAATTTCTGTGGCACCACAGTTAGAGGTCAATCCTCACCTGCTTTACAAATAAGCTTAAACATTTCAAAATAATTCCCTTTAAGCTATTAATCTATTTTACCAGGTATTGAGTACAAAGTGTTATTGTGCAGTGATTAATTGAGCTATGAGCTATTTCTACATTTTAATATTAAGTGTTCACTCAATGATCGTTAAACAAATTTCACAAAGATATAGAAGAATAGGTTCATGTTCTGCCTAAGCAATAAGGCAACAACTTGTCTTACTCATTCATTATTAAATTTCAAAAAGAGGACCATGCCCCAGGTAGAAATGTGTACAGTAGCCACTGTGGGAGGAGACACAACTATAGATAATGGTGGGAGTATAGCCACATACTCGAGGAAGCACTGCCTCCTGACAGGTGGTGTTTTCAAAGGTCACCACTTGGGGAGGCTAGCCCTCTGCCCTGCCTCTTTCTGCCCAAAGCCCCGCCCCTCCCCCCCGCTCTTACCGGCAGGCCCGTTGGCACAGCCCTGAACCTCAGCCGGTGCCCAGAGCACCCCCGAGCCCAGGCTGGCCCACTGGCACCAGGAGGAGCCCTGAGCCCAGGCCGCTCAGAGGAGCTCTGAGCCCCAACATGGCCTGGCCCCAGGGCTGCGGCGGGGAGCATTAAGGGAGGCTTGGGGAGGCTTAGTCTCCCCCAGCCTCATGGGTGGTGGGTGAAGCTTTCCCTCAGGGAGGCTAGCTCCCCATCCCGCCTCTTCCACCCGTGGCCCCACCCACACTCCGCCCCAGGTCTCACTCCTGTTCTACTCCAGGCCCTGCTCTGTTCCCCGCTTGTCCCCTTCCCTGCTCGCCACATGCATCCCTCCTCTTCTCCCCCCGCCTCCCCACTCGAGTGGCACATCCCTAAGTGACTTACATTACATCGACTTAAATGGTAGTGTAGACAAGCCCTTAGTAACTGAACATTTCTCCAGCAGAGGCAGAGGAATAATATTTCATTATTGACCTCTTTCAAAAAGGCTGCCAAGTTCCAGTCTCAGTGAGACTGAGGCCAGAGGCTGCCTTGGGGAAAATGGTTATTGGCTTTATTCACCTGCTCCTTATAATAGATTCATAGATTCATAGACTCTAGGACTGGAAGGGACCTCGACGGGTCATCGAGTCCAGTCCCCTGCCCTCATGGCAGGACCAAATACTGTCTAGACCATCCCCGATAGACATTTATCTAACCTACTCTTAAATATCTCCAGAGGTGGAGAGTCCACAGCCTCCCTAGGCAATTTATTCCAGTGTTTAACCACCCTGACAGTTAGGAACTTTTTCCTAACGTCCAACCTAAACCTCCCTTGCTGTAGTTTAAGCCCACTACTTCTTGTTCTATCCTTAGTGGCTAAGATGAACAAGTTTTCTCCCACCTCCTTATGACACCCTTTTAGATACCTGAAGATTGCTATCATGTCCCCTCTCAGTCTTCTCTTTTTCCAAACTAAAGAAACCCAATTCTTTCAGCCTTCCTTCATAGGTCATGTTCTCTAGACCTTTAATCATTGTTGCTCTTCTCTGGACCCTCTCCAATTTCTCCACATCTTTCTTGAAATGCGGTGCCCAGAACTGGACAGAATACTCCAGTTGAGGACTAACCAGTGCAGAGTAGAACGGAAGAATGACTTCTCGGGTCTTGCTCACAACACACCTGTTAATGCATCCCAGAATCATGTTTGCTTTTTTTGCAACAGCATCACACTGACGACTCATATTTAGCTTGTGGTCCACTGTAACCCCTAGATCCCTTTCTGCCATACTCCTTCCTAGACAGTCTGTAATGTTCTTTTTGACTTCCTGACAGCATCCAGTGCTACCATCTTTCCCACAAACAGGTTGGATTCACTTCTATTTGGAACAATGGGAGGTGCTGTCTTTTTGAAAGAGGGTATCATCACAGGACAGCCTGTGGCCTATGTTTAGAGCACAAAGCTGATTTTAAAATTACAATGATGTCATAGATGTCTCCACACAAGTACTGGATGTCTCCCCACTTATCCACTGGATTTGTAGAGGGTTAATTTGGTTGTTAAGTGGAACCACAAATCCAGGGGGAGGGAGAGCTTGGCCTCCTCAGAAGGCATGCTGGAGCGGTGCCCCTGGGTTAAACTGGGCACCTGTTCTTGGCTGTCCACTCCCTTTGTGTCTGGAGAGTCTCTGGAAAAGCTCCTCGGTTGGCAAACCATTTATTTGAGCTTTTGGCTCATACTTCACCACCTTTTCCAGAGCATGTTTCGAAACACTCAGTTCCTCTGCAGTAGTCTGGTATGGGCCATCTGCTTTCCAGTTTGCAGGCTTGGTAACTATCTCCTTATTGAAAGGCCTTTTCCCCTTGTAATTGGGACTAGAACTGCTGCTGTTCTAGTTCTTGTCCCTAGAATCATCAGGCTTTCTGGCAACAGAGGTGTTAAAAGCTGCTATTTTTTTCTTGCCGCCTAGTCCAGGGTGAGCTTCTTTGTTTAGCTCATAAGCCTCATGGGCCCTGTCCTCTAGTTTTTAAAGACCCACAACCCGTGGGTTTACTGAACCTATTGATAGTCTCAAAGCAGGTAGCAGTCTCTGCATATATATTTCTCTAAACTCAGGAGTGTCATGCGTTACCACACTGTTTACTACAGGGGCCAGTCCAGTTAGCCAATACAAGAGTCTTTTCCTGGCTAGATATCTTTCTGGGAGTTGGGAGGGCTTCTGCCTCTCTGAGTAAAGTTTCCCCATCAAATTCTCGTGTGGGAAGTATAGTTTGAATATGCCCAAGTAAATGTCCACCATCTCAGTTACATTGGCCATTGGTATCTCATGAGGCAGTGCATTAAAGTCCTCATTCCCAATACACTCCTGTACCACGGTGACCATGTCCTCTTTGCTGAGACCCGGGATGCTGCTCAGTCGGGCAAGCTAGTTGAGCGCACTTTCTCTGTTGAGAGGGCCCATCTGCTTCCCAACCACCCTTGCGTTTTCAGGAGACAGCAATTTAATTTCGTACCTCGTCTCAGGTGGCCGATTTGGGCCAAATTGCACTACCGTGGTAGTGATTGGGGCAAATGGAGGGCATCACCTCCGCTCCTGGCTTTCCTCATGGCTAACACCACCAACCGGTACAGTCCCAAATAGGTAGCTCCCTAGTGTAGTAAGAGGAGGCCCTGAGATATAAACCCTTATCAGAGGCCCAATATGAGGCCTGAGGCCTGAACTAAAGTAATGGTCAAGACTTTGCTAACATAAAGCAAAGTTAAGCTGTGAGCCAGAGGCAGGCCCTGCTCACAGAAGCTGGCAAGGAAAGGGCTGATGCTGCAAAAAGAGACATACCTAAAAGGTACTGGACACCAGATATCAGAACATTCGCATACTTGTACATTCCACACACAACAAGGAACAGGCTGACCCATCCCAATGACAAGGGCAAAAGGGTAAAATGATGGATAGTGTTGTTTTGTTCGAACCAACATGTACAAGGTGAGAGGCGGCACCTTACTACGTAGAGGGGTTGTACCTTGCTGCGTAGAGGGGTTGCACCTCAATACGTCAGGAGTGATGTGTAACTTGTTTGTATCTGTGTATAAGAATGCATCCCTGAGTGGATATCTTTGTCCGGCCGAGGGGGCAGTGGAAAGTCCCGCCACTGAGCCAGGTCCATTGCCAAGAGGCATCTATTAGTAGTATGCCCGGTAGACTAAGTAATCTACGGGGAACTGCAATTGTGTCCAAGGTTGCAATAAACCTAGTCGACGTGACTTTGCATCTTACTAGACTTTGTGGTTATTGGGGGTTCTCTTCGGGTCTGCTGTGTCAGCTATCTGCGCAGAGCTGGGGCAGCACACAGAGGGAACACACGCACGCAACCAAGTGATATCAACATAGGAGAAGGGTCACAGAGCACAGGCTCCAGTCCAAGCCTGAACATCTACAGAACGATTTTTAGCCCCGCAGTCCTAGCCCCGCAAGCCTGAGTCAACTGACCCAAGCCAGCTGTGACTGTACCACAGGGCTTTTATCCCTGCGTAGACATACCCAAACAGGGACTTCAGTAGTGTTAAGGAAGAACATGTTCCCAAATGCATAGAATGTGTGTTAATAAGATGTGCTGATCTGTGTATAGCTGATTTCAAAGTATATGAGGTCACTGTTAATGTTTTGCACTGGTATGTTACTTTTTGGTATCTGTTGGAGATGGAAGTGAAAGCCATAGGGAATGTTGGACTGAGTTACTGATATACTGATGGCAATACAAAGATGGAAAGGAATACACGTCTTTCCCTTTAACTTATTTCCATTATTTTAAAGTGTTGGGTGGATGGAACGTATCCTGCCTCAACCTTCACTGCTACCACACACAATTTTAGTTTGCTAGTGTGTATTAAGAATTCTAATTATTTCCTCATTCATATCTCTGCATTTATAATGCAGCAACTTGCAACATTTCAAAGTGTGTCATATACTATTTCTTTCGAGTGTGAAAGGAAAAAAATGCTCATAAGTTTATAGAGCACTGAATGAGTGTGATGATGAATCCTGTGGTTGCACAAGCAGCAAATACATCAGCTTCTACATATGGTTCTTATTTAAATATTGACAATGACAACTAGGCTTAATTGTTCCTCTTAAATCAATCCTCATAGCCTTCTATTATTTATATTACCAATTATTTGCCGCTCTTCTCTGAATTACCTCCAAGTTTGTCAGTATCTTTCTAGCAATGTACTGCCCTCACGTAAATGTAATATTCAAGATGCGATTGCATCATTACCAATGTCCTCTGATGGAGGATATCTTTGTGTTTGCAGCCCAAGTTTGCTTCCCTTCCCCCTCTCCTCCTCCCCCGCCAGCCATATTGAATTGTAAACCCATCTCTAATTAAATTTGTATGCTCAGAACCAATCATTCCACATACAGAAACACCTCATCCTTAAGTCTCTTTTCAGCACTTCAGTTTCTTAGGGTTCTCCTTTCCATTGCATATACTTTCTTTGGATTATTTTTCCTTTTCTAAAGTTGAATCTCATTTTTAGAATTGCAAAACTTTTTTAAAGTGAAAGATGACTTTTCAGGCAAAACAAAGTTTTTCCTCAGAAAATTTTCATTTTGGTCAAAGTTTAATAATATTTTTATATGAAAAACTGAAAACCAAAAGTGTCAGTAAACATTTTTGGTTAAAAATAGGGTTTTGGTAGGTTTGTCTTTCAGCAAAACAGTTTTTGTAGGACATTTAGAAAAAAAACATGTTTATCACAAAAAAGAGATGTTGTGACCAGTTACATTCATTTGTTATTTCTGCCCATATTTCTCGCTAGTGACCAGAAGATAAAATTCAGTCTCTGATAAAAACCAGAACTCCCTTGTATCACATGAAAATAGTAGGGCTATCAAGTGATTAAAAAAATTAATCGCGATTAATTGCACTGTTAAACAATAATAGAATACCATTTATTTAAATGTTTTTGGATGTTTTCTACATTTTCAAATATATTGATTTCAATTATAACACAGAATACAAAGTGTACAGTGCTCACTTAATATTTATTTTTGATTACAAGTATTTGCACTGTAAAAATAAAAAAAGAAATAGTATTTTTCAATTCACCTAATGCACGTATTGTAGTGCAATCTCTTTATCATGAAAGTTGAACTTACAAATGTAGAATTATGTACAAAATAACTGCATTCAAAAATAAAACAATGTAAAATTTTAAAGCCTGCAAGTCCACTCAGTCCTACTTCTTGTTCAGTCAATCAGACAAACAAATGTGTTTACATTTGCAGGAGATAATGCTGCCCGCTTCTTGTTTACAATGTCACCTGAAAGTGAGAACAGGCATTCGCATGACACTGTTGTAGCCAGCTTCACAATATATTTACAATCTTCAACCACCATTCCAGGTGACATGCGTCCATTCTGATGACGGGTTCTGCTCAATAACAATCTAAAGCAGTGCAGACTGACGCATGTTCATTTTCATCATCTGAGTCAGATGCCACCAGCAGAAGGTTGATTTTCTTTTTTGGTGGTTCGGGTTCTGTATTTGCCACATCAGAGTGTTGCTGGGTTAAGACTTCTGAAAGCATACTTCACACCTCTCTCAGATTTTGGAAGGCACTTCAGATTCTTAAACCTTGGGTCGAGTGCTGTAGCCATCTTTAGAAATCTCATATTGGTACCTTCTTTGTATTTTGTCAAATCTGCAGTGAAAGTGTTCTTAAAATGAACAACATGTGCTGGGTCATCATCCAAGACTGCTATAACATGAAATATATGGCAGAATGCGGGTAAAACAGAGCAGGAGACATTCTATTCTCCCCAAGGAGTTCAGTCACAAATTTAATTAACACATTTTTTTTAACGAGCATTATCAGCATGGAAGCATGTCCTCTGGAATGGTGGCTGAAGCACGAAGGGGCATACGAATGTTTAGCATATCTGGCACAAAAATAGCTTGCAATGCCGGCTACAAAAGTGCCATGCAAATGCCTGTTCTCACTTTTTGGTGACATTGTAAATAAGAAGAGGGAAGCATTATCTCACGTAAATGTGAACAAACTTGTTTGTCTTAGCGATTGGCTGACAAAGGAGTAGGACTGAGTGGACTTGTAGGCTCTGAAGTTTTACATTGTTTTGTTTTTGAGTGAAGTTATGTAACAAAAAAAATCTATATTTGTAAATTGCACTTTCATGACAAAGAGATTGTACTACAGTACTTGTATGAGGTGAATTGAAAAATACTATTTCTTTTGTTTATTATTTTTATAGTGCAAATATTTGTAATAAAAAATAATATACACTTTGATTTCACTTATAACAATACAGTATATATGAAAATGTAGAAAAACATCCAAAATATTTAATAAATTTCAATTGGTATTCTATTGTTTAACAGTGTGATTAAAACTACGATTAATCGCGATTAATTTTTTTGAGTTAGTTGCGTGAGTTAACTGCCAATAATCGACAGCCCTAGAAAACAGACTTTTGGCAAAAAAAGAGCAAAGGAAATTAATTGATTCCCTTGGTCTGGAAGGACACCTGAGTGACCTGACAGAGAACTGGAGGACGTGGTTGCAGTTCTAAGTTTTTCTGGAAGGAAGTGATATTGAAGAGAAATCCCCCACACTAGTACATGTGGTGTGTTCAGAAGCACTGGAGATCTATAATGCGTTCCAGTGGGAGCTCAGAGGGGACAACAAACTACTAGATAAAGTTATTCAGGAGTTTCAAAAATATTTTTATGTACCTAAGATTGTTATTTGGGAAAGGCACTGTCTTTATATAGGATATCAGCTGTCAAGTGAGATCAGTGACCATTCTGTTGAAGACTTACATAAAATAGCGAAGTCATTTGAATTTGAACAATTAGAAATTGGACTAATCAAAGAACAAGTTATTTGTGGTATTATGAGTCAAAACAAGACTTTAAACTATTCCTCCAAATGAAAGCAGTAAAAGAAGTGCATCTTATAAAATGCATAAAGGCAGAAGACGAGTACAAGAATATGGCAAATACAGTATTAGAATGTAACACAATATCCAGTACAAGGAGTACAATGTCAGGCATACCATAAAAATAACCATTTTGCAGAACTGTTTGGCTCTCAGCGTAAATTGGAAAAAAAGCAGAAAGCAAAAGCAAAATACATTCATTGTGACATGCCAATTGTATAAGTGGAATGACCCCAAAACAAGGAGACTATACAGAGATTCATAGGCTTGTTAACATATCCAAGTGAATTCATCCTTAATTTGTCACAATTAAGCATGCCTCTCTCCTGCTTCTTAATGGAGGGAAAAATGTAAGAGATCTTTTGGGGGCACCAATGGGTTTAATGAATATCCTACCCTTTTTTTTTTGTTGCTCTTTCTTCTAGATTTCAGGATAGTATGTTTACTTGTTTTGTCAATTAGTAGCATTTTTTTTTGCTATAAATGTCATATACTTTAAATATTCCTAGAAAAGGCTTTCATGATCATTCCAAAGAGTTTATACAGTCTTACAGAAGTCACTTTGCAGACTAACTGTCTTGCTCTTCAGAGCACCTTACCAGTTCCTTAACTTTATGAGCACTAAACTTACCAATGGCTTTTAAAGTGAAAACATAAGGATTCTATGCAACAGTTTATCCTATCCCTCAGATAAGGATCAAATAGGGTTAATGCCATATTTTGCAGTAAACAGATGCTTGACCTTATGTCCTAGGATGAGTAAATTCCTCACATATTTGTACACATAAATTGGTCTCTGGCTTTTACATAAAAAAGAATAAAAGAATGTCTAATTTATGCCGATGAGTATCTGTGATCTAGCTGGAGTTTATGTAAATGCAAACTTCTAGTCAGGAACCAACTACAGGTTATGGAGGCAGAATAGAATACATATTTCTGTGCAAGAACAGTTAACTTGATGATTAGCAAAGTTCTTGCTAATTATTTCTGTACGTGGAATGATTGCTTCTGAGCATACAAATTTAATTCTTAGGAGTGCAGTGGAGTGCTGGGGAAAAACACCATATTAAGCGAGTCAGTGATTAACATATAATAAACAAGAGTTGTAACAAAGGGAAACAAAGTTTTGACACTTGTGTATATGTAGGCTTTATATGCTGGTAAGTGCAAAACATACTGTGATGTGAGGATGCTGCAAATCTCCTCTAGTAAAGTTTTGCCACAAAACTGAGGGAAAGGTTGGGGTGATTTATCTCTGTGTCTCATAAAAATAGCTCGGAAAAGCAAATGTTTTGCTCGTGGAATAGATACAATTTCTCCCCATGGCTGGTGTTGTAAAAAATGAATGACCAAGAAGGTCTCTTTTATCACCTTCCCAACCCATTTCAAATGACACACAACAAACACTATGCTCTACTGACAATATACTCAGTACACCTTTTCAGCAGAGAGCACTTGACATGTTTTTGCCAAGTGCTGTTACCTCTGTACTGGCTTATGAGAAAATGTTTTTGCTTATGTCAGAAAATACATAAATTCTTCAGTCCCTCATCTTTCCTCTTGGTGAACAATCAGTGAAACCATATCTGAAATGCCAGTGTATTCAGCTCCTGATTTTCAATAGTATTTGAAAACAAATATTTTCAATATTATACTAAAATGACTCACACACTGTAGGTGCAGTCATAATGTTCTATCAAAGGTCCCCAAACTGTGGGGTTCCCCCACAAGGGGAGCACAGAGTAACATTTGTGGGGGGGCACGGCAAGGCCTAGGCTATTCCCCAGGGGGGGCGGGGAGAGCGCCACCCAACCCCACTCCACTCCCAGCCCCAGCTCCACCCCCAGTTCCCAATCCCACCCCCAGCCTCGGCCCCCAATCATCGCCTGGCTGCATCTCCACACCTGGTCCTGGCCCCACCCCCAGCCTCGGTCCCTGGCTGCAGTTCCATTCCCAGCCAAAGACCCGCTCCCAGCTGCAGCCCCAGCCTTGTCCCTCTTACCCCTGTCTGCACCCCCCTTCCCCAGGAGCCACGACCCTGCTCCTGGCCCTGGC
Organism: Terrapene triunguis; assembly: GCF_002925995.2. Lineage (NCBI taxonomy): Eukaryota > Metazoa > Chordata > Testudines > Emydidae > Terrapene > Terrapene triunguis. The sequence continues at coordinate 51,596,941 of NW_020664409.1, read as the reverse complement.
TCTGGGAGGCAGGGGGGCATGGACAGGGGTAAGGGGGGAGAGACACTTAAAAATTTGGGGACCACTGTTCTAGGTGATAAAATGGAGACAAATTTAACATGGTGGAGAATGCACTGGACAAAACAGCTTGTGAATTCTAGAAAGGATCTGGAAAAGGTATCCAAGAAGCATCTGGACCAGGAATTCATGCTTTTATAATCACATTGGTTGAATTGGCCCTGAAATGGATGAAGCCTACCTTGAATACACTCAGAATACTGATGAAGAACTGAAACTGAAAGAACTGAAACTGACACTTCCCGTAGGATCATTCCTATAAATACAGTGATAAGACCACACTTTTAGGTTCGAGTTGAAATAAGTTTAAACTCCATGTTGTACAACAAACTCTCTTCAGAGCTATTCTGACCAAAGGAACCATTATCAGGAATAGGACTGCAGTAGCAGGGGACGAGGAGAACTCCAAATGGAGGAGGCTGCACCAGAAGAGGTGCTTTGGAGGAGTGAGAAAAGGAGCACCACAGTGAAAGAGCAGTTTCCAGCAGGAGCCTCTGAGTTTCCTTCCCTTGCAGAGGTAGAAGGATGGGGAAGAGGAAGAGGAGTAGTCCAAGAACAGCTTTTCCCATGGTCAAGAGGAGCAGCAGAGAGAAGGGGAGCTTTGGAGCCTTTTAATCCCATCAGGAGCAGCAAGTGGGAAGAGAAGCTCTTTTCTACCCAGTCAGGAGTAGCAGCATCCATAGGGAGGAGGAGCCACTTCATCTGGGGAGTGCAGCTGGAGCATAGTGGTCCTTTCAAATAGGATGTTCCTGGAGAAAAAGGACATGGGGTTTGGCAAGATCTGACGTCTGGATAGGCATCTAACTAATTCTCATTGAAATGATGAAGTATTGCTGGTCTAATAAGGACATTTGTGAACTAAGAGTTAACCCAGGAGGGTTCATATTAGCCTGAGGAATGTTTGTGGGTACCAGGAAGGATTTGAGAAGCAGAGAGACCAACCAGTTGGGATGAGGTAGCAGAAGTCCCTTTTTTAATTGGATTGATTTGCCCTCACAGAGTCACAGTTACGGGGGCTCCTCCTTAGCTAGAATCCAGACTCATGCCCCACAGACCCACCTATCTATGTACTGTGTAGACATCCATTCATAACTGAATCATGGGACAGCACTGAAGGTGCATTTTGCCCCATATGCTCTTTCCAATACATTAGACAACACTGAAGCTGTTAAATAAAAACCTGATGATATTTTAACTAACAAGAAGCATATCTGTCTGCCATAGTTGGGTAGATTTAGCACACCTCCTGCTCCCTGTATTTACTTGCACAAAGGACCAAAAGGAGAAGCAACTCAGAGCTTGATTTCTCCCAATTTCTGGCAATTTTCAGCCTGCTCTTTTGAATCATGAAGTCAATCCGGTGTAATAATTTTTGATTAATGAAAGTTCATCTGATCCCTGCCCCTAGCAGTAGAAATGATCATGAGAATGTTTGGAAATGTAATGGAACAAGTCATAAAAGAACACAAGAACAACATCGATGGATACCACCCATGGTTCAAGCAGATCTGCCCTGGAAGTCCACAAATATTTTTCTCAAGATGAAAAGCACTAGTCACTTTTTGCATGCAACAGCAATCTTTTAGCTATTTATCTTTTCACTTGCAAGTGTGTGCATATTTATACATGAAATATTGAAGTTAATTGTATATATATGTAAGCAGAGTCAGGATGAGCTCTACCCTGACATCTGGTGGTGAATTATGGCGAGTGTGGAAAAGAACTCCAGGGGCTGATCTTGTTTGCATAGGCACACCCACTCGCCTGGCAGGAAACACAGCAACTGAAAGTGGTTACTTTGGCTGGTGTGGGATCCCCAGTTTTTCTATTATTGGGGCAGGAAGAATAAAGTTTTGTTACCCTGATTCTGTGAATCAAGGCCAGTGGAACTGTTGTATGACAGAAGGACTGAGTGAGTCCTTCACCATTACCTAAGTAGCACTTGCTTGACAAGGGGCATGGGTTACAAAACCCAGTGAATTGAGAGGGGATGGGGACAGGTATTTGTACCTGATGGTATGGGCCCCCTCTGAGGGTCTGAAACACCAATTGCACCACCTCCTCTCTCCACTGTAGAATGTCAGAACTAACTTTGATTCCCTTAGGAGTCTAGTTACAGGCTGCTGAGCTGAATTCACTTTGGGCCAATGGTGCACCAGCACTGGGGCTCCCCTACTATGAGCTGAAATTGCTAAGAGCTGAAATCACAAAAGAGCTGATGTTATTAAGAGCTGAGATCACTGAGGCTATGTTAACTAGTGGGGGAGCCTGAAGCTATATTGCTCAGCAGCTGGCGGAGCAATTTGTGGGGACGACTGGAGGAGCAGCGAGCGGCGTGGAGCCTTGCGGGGCCGGTTGGAGTGGCCCAAGGAACGGCGAGCGGAGCTGTTTGCGGGGACGGCTGGAACGGCTCACAGGTCGGTGAGCAGAGCGGAGCGGAGTGGAGCGGAGCAGCTTGTAGAGCGGAGCAGTTCGTGGGATGGCAGGAAAGTGGACTGGCTCGTGGTAAAGGCTGCGGCGGAACCCCCACGGAGAAACAGACGGCTGGCCAGCCTCGGATCACGTAAGGTGCCCCTTAACACCCTGCGTGCCCCCCCCCTTTACTCTGGGGCTGCACTGACCAGGGGCAGAGACTTTGGGGGTTGTTGGACTTTTGGGACTTTGGGTGGTTGCTGGACCCCAGAGACTTTGGGGATGTTGGACTTTGGGGACTCTGGGTGATTTTTTGGGTTGCTGGATTCAAGAACCAAAGGGAAAGGACACAGCCCAATTTGCTGGGGTGGGTTTTGCTCATGGTTTGTGTTATGAATCCTGTTTGTGCTGTTTTTCCAATTTTATGCTGATGTCGTTTACCTCATGTTATTAAACATTTTCTGCTACACTCAGACTCCGTGCTTGCGAGAGGGGAAGTATTGCCTCTTAGAGGTACCCAGGGGGGTGGTATGTAATTGTCCCAGGTCACTGGGTGGGGGCTCGAGCCGGTTTTGCATTGTGTTATTGAAACGGAACCCCTAGATACAGAACCCGGCCCTTGTTGCTGCCAACTTAGATGGGCAGAAGGGTTACATATATATATAAAATAATATGTGTATATTCTTGGCAAGATGCACTTTTGTATATGTACATATATATACAAAAGTGCATCCTGCCAAGAATAAAAATGGTTACATTAAAATAGATGAGATATTGTGGTTCAGGATTTAGGAAACTAACCCAGGGCTGGATTGTGCAACTCTTATTCACTTCAGTGAGATTACTTGTGAAAGTTGGTGCTCACCATCATGAATAAAGGCTGAATAAAGGTCCCAATTTAGTAAAGGTCAGATGAGGGATTATCTTGATGTATTAGGACCAGATTCTGATAGCCTTATTCACAAGAAGTAGTGCTTTGCTCTGCACACAGTTCAATTGATTTTAATGGAATTACTCAGAGGCACTATTTGGAATGAGTAAGGCCCAAGTGCTCAGAATTTGATCCATATGACTCCCAACACTTGTGAGAAATCCCTCCCCAGTGAAACTTGAATAGGAAACCTTTGGATACTGAATGATAGTGTGACCCAACTAAAGTGAAAGGAGATATCCATGAGCTATCTATAATGGAAGCAGCCCTAATATGCTTTGTCAAGCTTCCAGAAAGGGAGAAACTCTGGTTACCACCAGACCCAGCACTTAAAAAATATTTTGACTCATTCAGATGTATTCATCCTAGGTTGCTCTTGGATCTACTATTTTGGTTTACTTCCAGTTTCCAATATTATAAATAGCAGCACAGATGGCAGGCTAAATTCAGACCTATGTAAGCAGGAGCTGCACCCATTTACATCAGGTCTGATTCTAACCCAGTAAGTTATGAGGAGTTATGGTCCTTGATAATAGGTATTAAGTAGCACTCATCCCCACAAGTGAAACTGGTAAGCTTTGCAGAGATTATATAAATGTGTATCACATTGAGTGCTAGACCATTCTGTTTGCATGCCGCCCATAGTAAGGGGTGGTGCATAGGGACACCAGTTACCAAGGAATCCCCTGTTGTAGCTGGGGGGGAGGGGGATAAGAAGGAGAAGGTATGGGGAAATTATTTGCTACACTCTTTTATGGGGTGCAGCATACTTTCTCTCTGTGCCATCAGCAAGTTCCAATGGCTATGGTGTACAAGGAGGGGACCTGTGAACCCACCTACTTGTTCCTCGTGGGATGGGACAAAAGTATCTGTAATACTTCCCCACGCCCCCCATGGGTTTGTCCAGACTAGAGTTTGATGTCCTGTTTTAACTCTAGTTAATTTGTTGTTAATTAAGGTGAGTTGATTTACATGATTGCAAATACTAATCTAGATACTCCACAAATGTTTGATCCAGGACATAAGCTCCAGTCCAGACATACCATATCTGACCACATAAGGGCTCAATACAATATAGCTATTGAGTAGTTCCAGCACACTAACGATGTTAAACAACAAATTGTAGCTACTTTGATATTTAATGATACGGGGTATGTCATGTTTGCTTTCCCAAAAATCAAGTGAAATTATCAAGGTTAATTCTCGGCGCAGTTCCCTCAATGAGTATAAAGTTTGGTTTGCATTTCAAGATAATAGCAGCACATAGTCTTCAATTCAGATTGATTTAATTTAATCTTACATGTTGACAGTTATTTTGACATTGCATTTGTTCCAAATATTTGGGGAGTTATCTTTGACTCATTTTGAAGAAGCCTTGAGAAAGGGCACTAGTCATGGCTAAAACATTAGTTTACTGAATGATATCAAAATAAAAGTGTTTAAATTAAACTAGTATGGATTATTGAAGCCAGTGCTTGTGACACAGAAGCTCATTAGCCAAGTGTCCCCTGTTCTTTGAAAACAACTCTCACCTCAGATCTGACAAACTCACTACACTGTATCTTGCACGATATTTATCCATAAAGAGTAACATGGAAGGTATCTACAGAAAACTTGTAACTTGTCAAGATTCATAATTATCATGAGATGTATGTATGGTTAATATTTAAGGAAAGTATATTTATATTGAATGTATGTTTTATGGATTTGGGAGTAAAAGTTAGTCAACAGGAGATAATTACTCCTGGGGGAATTGTGTGCCACTGTCTGCTTGCAGAATTCGTGTCCCCTGCAGATTTCTTTGCTTTCCTGCAGAAAATGACAGGGAAGAAAAGGGAAGCCACAAAGTTTTGGGCACCCGGAGTAGCTAGTGGAGAGGTAAATCACCACAGTGGAGGGGGTGGCATGGGGGGGGGGATGGCTCCCCGGCTGGCCTCAGCTGCTGGTTCTGGCTGGGTTGGGGAGCACAGGACCTCCTCTTCCCCTGCAAGGAGAAGCCAGGGCTGGGGCTGGGCAGACCCATGCCCAGAAAACTCCCCCAGCTGTAGGAAGCTCCCCACCCAACTCCACTTCCTGGCACCATCTCTCCTCAACTGCAGGGTGAGGGGTCACTGTAGAGGGAGCTGCTCCCTGTCCATCCAACCCCTGTGCATCTGGACCCCCCCATACCCAGAACTCCCTGCTAAGCCTCACCCGCCCACACCTGAACCCCCACCCTGCTGAGCCTCATCTTCTGCATCCGGAGTCCCCTTGTACCCCGACCTTCCCACAGAGACCCATCCTGTCTGCATCTGGACCCCCACCCTACACCCAAGACCACCTCCTGCTGAGCGCCCCGCACTCAAACCCCATCACCAATGAGCCAGATCCCCTCTGCACTTGGACTACCCCGATGAGCCCCCTGCACCTGGATCCCCATCCCAGTGAGCCCCAACCAGTTCACCCAAACCCCCACCCCACCAAGTCCCACTCCCCCAAGTACCTTCACCTGGACCCCCCTGCAAAGTCTCATTCCCCTTGCACCCAAAACCCCGCAACAAGCCCCTGTGCATCCAGATCCCACCTTACTCCCCACTGATCTACCCACATCCAGATTGCCCTATACAGAATCCTCTCACCCCACACTAAGCCCCTCCAAACTTGGATCCTGCTGGGCTGAGCTTGCCTGCTACATATCTGACCCAGGGCCGGCTGTGTGTTCAAGACTCTGTCCCTCTTGCTTGCTATCTTGGAGTGCCTGGCATGGAGGGGCAGGGCCCTGGGGTGTTTCTGGGCAGGTCCAAGGCTGCATGGTGATCGCCCATCTCCATGCAGCCAGTGGCCTGTGCTCCCCACTGCCATGCTGGATCCTCCAAATTTATTTATTGACAAAATATGCAGAATTTTAAAATATTATGAGCAGATTTTTTGGGGCGCAGAATTCCCATAGGAATAGATAATACATCTCAGTGATGGCCTATTCAAGTAGGATGGAGTTGTCCCCTGCCATGGTTAGCCAGTGATGTAATGCAAGGCTCAATTGTCTAGCCTTGCTCCATCCGAAGACTATCAGAGACCACTGCAAACAATTGAAACAACTGGGAGATAAAAAAAGGAACATTGCAACAGACAGAGGTTTCCTCTGTCTATGAATAGAGACAAAAGACTGTTTCAGTGTAACACAGGATGGGGAGAGGCACTCTGTGTCCATTTACTGAAGAAACAACTTGTGTGGAGGAGGTGTGAGGGGGGTTTCATGAAAGTTTGGATCCTGGTTCATGTAAAGTCAGCTGGCCTTGCAATATTCTGAACAGTCATCGGTGCTTATTGCAGTATTTTATATTACTTGAGAGGGCTGTGGTACTGAACTTACCTGTATTAGACACAGAAGTCTCAAGGTCACGTCTCCCTTTCTGTCACCTCTCCCTGCTCAAAAAAAGTGTATAAAACAGGAAAGAAATTTGCTGTGGTCACAGTCAGTTTCTCCTGTCCCCAAAACTGCAACACAACAAAGGAAGTGGAGACTATCTAGAGAAAAATTGGCAGAGAGTTGAATCTTGAGTTGATATGATGCAATAGGTATATTTTGAAGGTAATTTTTTTAGGATTAATGGTCATTTCCCATTTATTCTTTGTAATTTAAAGTTTCACTTTCAGCAGTGGCTGAAGACTAATATTCTCCTTCAGAATAACTCAAAGAATTTCCTTATTTCAAAATAGTTGCCATCTCCCATGACTGCTAATGGAACTAAGACCACAAGCTACCCTCAGTTAAGATGATCTCCTCAAAATGGCCACCACCTTCATTGTTCACAACAGGATTGATGCCACAAGCTGCTCTTAGCATAAATGGTTACCGCCTCCACCCACCTGCTCTTGATAGTGCTGCTCTCCTCCTTAAGAGTATACAGGGCCACCATCTTCCTTGAGGGCAGGTTTGCTTCACTGCAGAGGCTGTATTTGCTAAGGAAAATCTGTGGTCTCAGTCATCAGCGATGGAATAGGAGAGGCCAGGGGCCATGACCCTCCTACCTTTTGAAAGTGGATGGACCTGGCCCCTCCACCTGTCCTCTTTCCCCCGAGCTGGGTCAGAGTAAGAGCCGTGCAGCCAGGCAGCTGTGGGGAGCCACAAACCCTTCACTTGCTCTGGGTGGGGGGCCCGCAGGGTAGGGACATGGGCTGAGGGCTGCTCTCGGCCCCCTCAACGTGGGCAGGTGGAGGGTCCATGGCTCCCAGCCCGCTCTGGCTTCCGGCTTGGCCAGGGGTGGGGCCTTGAGCAGAGGGGATGGGGCCCCTGGACACCCCACTTTTGGGAAGGCTCCACCGGGGCTGATCTCAGTCCCAGTGAGAGAAATGGGAAATAGTGGCCATTTTTTAAAAAAAGGACAAAGCTTTGAGAGTTTCTCTGAAGGAGATTTTATGTGCCAACTTCTGTTGAGGGAGAAACTTTTTGTTATTAAGAATAAGGGGCATCAACTCAAGGTTAGGTATGGAGGTGTAACTTGCCTATTGCAATAGTAAATGAAGAATTAATGTAGGATGAGTGGAGTGGCTGCCTCCCTTAACTGTTTGTTTACAGATGTACATCCTGGGTGTTGTTTGAGATCGAAGAATTATTCTGTGGCAATTATAATAACCAGAAAATGTGTTAGGTAGACTCCATTGATAAGACACTTCAGTATTAACTATTTTCTAGTTAGTTTTGTGTATATATATATATATTTTACACATGCCAAGATTTTTGAGACATGACTAGTGATTGGGATGTCTTAGGGTTGGGGTACCTAACTGGAGACACCTTAAAAAGGCCAATTTTTCAGAAAGTGCTGAGCACCTATATCTATATATATATCTACATGTATGATATAAAAATTATTTGACTATGTTGAGCATACCGCTTTGTTGGTTATCTGTGTAATATTATTGCAGTGATCCCTGCTTTTCTTCCCCCATGTCCGTGTTGTCACATCAAGTGTGAAATTAGATTATAAGCTTTTTAGGGCAAGGGATATGTGAAAATTTTCTATACTGTGAGGCACTGAGTATACTTTTGGGTGTTGTAAAATAATGCTTAAATTCATATGCAAAAATACCCAGACTCCTCATATGATCACATGTGCCAAAAGTTATGGTTGTTGGGGGAACCATAACTATATATTTCCTTACTTTGTGCAAAGTCTTGGGCATAATTTTGCATTAATGTAGCTTTTTCATTTAAGAGCAATATTGGCAATTGGCAAGCATGAGGCCTAGGCACCACAAAACCCTCAGAGTCCAAGTAGAACATAACTGTGGCATAAGCCTTGTGCTGTCACTCTGCTCAGGTGTGAAGTTCACTCATTGAGCCTAGTATGTAAAAAAAAAGTTCAACTCTTCCAAATGAGCTAGAGGGACTCATTCACAAGGGACCAAATCTCTGGCAAACTTCTTGCTGCAACTCTAGTTCAGACTGTGCATTTTAATAAATAAGATATTGCAGTCTAAGTCCTTCTTGCTGTTGTAACTCCATGTACTATACAGACCCTGTGTTTCAATAAATGCAAAGGAGTGAATCAGTCTTTGTCCAAGTTTCTGGAAAAATATCCAAGATTGCCTGAGTTATGTGGGGGCAAAGGGACGCAACAGTGACATCTGGAGAGCTAGCACTGTCACTATCAGCAGCACAAATGTGTTTGTGCCATCATTTATAAGCTTAATTCAGCTAAGGATAGAATAGAGCTTTTGACAAATGCTGTACTACAATTGCAAGTCTGTTGGTCAAAGAGAACACTGTTTATTGAACTGAGAACTCAGAGACCAACTTTGGTTATCTATGGACTACGCTGCTACAGTAATTTAACACAGAAGCAAGGAACACTATCAGATTATAGTAAGTAATATCTACATCATATTGATTGCTTTTCTAAATAGTGTGTTTTGGAATCCTTTAGGACAAGAGGAGATATAAGTATAAAGTAATAAATAAAATACTGAAGTGACCTGATCACTCCTTGGGATGTAAGGGAACACAATACTTTCATTTATGTTTCTTGGCAATCTTGTCATTCCGGTCCAGAATGTGATGTCATGGTATCCAGGATAGCCATAACAACAACATAAGGGATAAAATGAAAGATAATGATTAGTGATATGTAACTGATTATTTTTTCAACCTGCTAATCTAGTGTTGGAGTGATAGGCAAAGGTCTCCTGCGAAAACAGAGAAGAGGATATGGAGTGTGATGCCAAAGGTGTTTTCCAATATTTTAGGGAAAAACTATGGAAGAGGGGGTACAATTCTACAAAAATGGAAAGATTGATTGGTGTTTAAAGTAATTTTTAGTAGAGAACTTAGCGCATCTGAAATTTAGTGCATTATTACAGGGAAAAAAAGGGAAGGTCAAAGCCTCAACTCTTGTAAATCAGAAGATCACCACTGAATTAATTAGAGCTGTGAAGCCAACTTACGCCCGATGAGGTTCTGGCCCTCTTTGATTAACTTGACATTTAGTAAGACTTCTCAGATAGATGTGGTGAGATCCAGAAGCGTTCTGGGGATTGTGGTCAGATTAATATCTGAGAGTTTGTCTACACAGAGAGCTGCACTCATTTAACTTAAAGTGTTAATTTAAATAGATTTAGCTAAACCCAGTGTAGATTGAAACATTTGTTCCTCAGAGCCTTATCTCTAACTATGCTCTCAAACTCCGGTTCTCCTACTGTCAAACTCAAGGCCAGTATTTTTCCCAGCATTAAGGGTACAGAGTTTCCGTCTATATGAATCCCGTTTCTTTGTGTGGACAGGGTGGTCAGTTGTCTTCACAGACATGCCCTCCTGTTCCAGCCTTTTGGAATCTCTTCCATAGGGCTGGAAAGTCTGTGGCTAGTCAAGGACTATGCAGAGTAGCATGTGTGAGTGACATCCTTCTTCCAAATGCTGAAGAAGAGCAGGCAAAAGTAATGTACCTTGTGGCTGCTTTCTCTCTTCTATAGAGAGTCTTTGACAATACCTCACATTTGTGGGGATATTGGACTGGCATGGAAGCCCAGGGACTACCTGAATGGCAGGTTCTGTGCACAGTTAAAAGCCATTCCACTGGGGAGCAACCATGACAGAACACCCCAAGGAATTGCCACTAGGGGATCCATATGCCCCCCTTTCATGTACACACCATGCACTCTCCCAGAGATATTTCCATGGAAGAGGTGATCCGGGCTTGGGTCTGGAAAAGTGAAAGTGCTTTTCCTTTGTAGCCCAACAGTCTGGACCTATTATACATTTCCTGGGGCAATTGAGTCTGCTCTGACTATCTTTCCTCAAGAAAGCTTCTAGAATCTGCTTCCTATGAGTTTCATTGTCAGCGGACACACTGATAGCGTAACATTCTATAGCTCTTTATCATTAACCTTTGCATCCTCTGTATGGGAAAGATTCTGTATTAAGTTGCTTGCCTTCCACTATTCATACAACATGAAATGTAGTGCAGTGCTGCTAGTGGCGTTGTTCTAATAAGACAGTGATGAATCCTTTAGTGTTGTAGAATGAAAGCTGAAAGTGTCACTTTCTAGAACATAATGTGGAAACCTTCAGTGTGGTAGGCGTAAAGATCAGATGAAAACACCAAGTCAAACACACAAATAATCAGTCTACGTGCCTCCCACAATTTAGGACATTTTAACAGAGTATAATCCTTGCCAGCAAACAAATTCAGATAGTGAAAGACCTTTCAGAATTTTTGTAATTACTCAATGGTCAGCTCATAAAGGAACATTTTCTTACATATGTACATGAAAAAAAAGGGACAGCCGCTATTTAAAGTGCTGTGTGTGTCCATCATCCATAATCTTTAGGGGGAAAAAAAACCCCTGAATTTGGAATCACAATCCAATCCCAAGGGAAGCTTATTTATGTCCAGTATGATCCTAATTATAATGATAATATAACGAAGCAATGTTCCCTCCCTTCCTGTAGCCGCACAGTAGCAATCTGCTGAAAATTGCTTTCAGCTGTAAATGTATAAATAAGTGTTTTGGAGCTGCAAGTTGTACTTCTGCTACAGCATGCTTTTTTTTTTTGGTGGTGGGGGTGGGTGGTTTTAAGAACAGCAGCAAAGACAAGGGAAATCCCCCATTATCAAAAGGGTAGCAAAGTAGTCAGAGGTCAAAGCCAAATGCCAGTTCAGTTTTAAATGAATGCAAAGGAAAGTACACTAGTCTTAATAATAGTTTACCCACAGCTTTATACCAATGTAAGTGACTATTTAAAACAATTTAGCATACTATAGCTGGAGCATTAGCAACAAACATGGTTAAGGATGTCTAAGCATTTCCATTCTAACCCACTATTTCCAGTGGCTCACTGTTTTCTGACACTTTCACTTACCGCACAGAAATTTTCCAGGCTCAGTCTCTACGCCAGGGTCATAGCTATTTGTACAGACCGAGAAAGACAATTCAATCTTCTTTGACAACAAGGAAAGTGGAAAAAATATTTTCCTCCCATAATAAAAAATATTTGTAACAGTCCTAGTGCCAAAGCATTTGGGGGTAAGGAAGCTGAAATTTGGCAGGGAAATAACTATTTAGTGTGCTGCCAAAAATCATTTTGATTCAGTCAGTTTGAATTGTTAGGAGTGTTGAAAATTTGGTATTATTTCCTAGGAAGATTTGAAAACTAGAGTTTGCACATGTGCAGGAGTCTTTATTTCTAAAACAGTACTTTTTTACTACCTCCCTATAAATCAAGCTGCCCACCACTGGTCCATCAGTGCCAAGAGAGTTCCCAGCCCCCTGTACCTGGGTTAGGAAGTGTTGGGTTGATTTTTACTGTCTGTAACCATTATGCCTAGGTTATTTGCACCTCTTAATTTCTGGCAGGCAGTTCTAGTAAGGGATTCCTTTTACCTGAAGCGTGTGAGTGCTTATTGGAACCCACAAAAGGGTAGAGCCTGTACAACCCAGTCTTACATCAAATCTCAGGCTACTCAGAGTATACTACCAGACAACCAGAGGGGACTGCTGTCCCACAACACTCACAGTAACATCCAGAACAGGGGTCAGTTACAGTATTTACCCAAACACCATCTTAAAACAAAGTGAAAGCTTACAGTTATGTTTCCTTGAGGAGGCCCAGACCTTCCTTAGCCCAGTCACCATTGGCTGTTAAGCCATTTTCCAAAGGTCCTGCCACAGGCTTGTACTTCCTCTTATAAGCGCCAGGAGGCTTAGACTTTCCAGCTACTTAACTCTTGCCTTCCCTTTCTGGAGCTCCAGGTCTTTGAGCCCATCCCACTCCCAACATTATAAAAAAGAGAGAAGTGCACTGTCCACTTGACAAAGCCCTGGCTGGGATGATTTAGTTGGGGATTGGTCCTGCTTTGAGCAGGGGGTTGGACTAGATGACCTCCTGAGGTCCCTTCCAACCCTGATATTCTATGATTCTGTGATTCATATGTCATGTAGATAATTTAGGCTCCTAATAAAGAGACTACTGAGCTTGTAGTGAGTGCTGCCTCATTCAGTGCAATAGGACTTGGGTGCTAAGGGAGCTCAGCAACTTTGAAAGAAAGCAGCTACAAAACTCTGCAAGCTGTATAGATCTGCATTTTTCTTCTTTCACCCAAAGAAATTAAATGCAATAAACTAGTGTTAATTTAATATTGAGATTGAGACACCAAGCACTCAAAAGTCACAGAATTCCAGTAGTTAATGTTTCTCCCACAATAACAACTCAGCCCTAGTAAGGGATGGTACTTCCCATGAGCACCTGTAATTTTTGCCAGAGCTCCCCATGAGACAGCTTGCAACCATATCAACCCCTACCGGAGTCTGTCCTATCTGGCATGACCTGGCCTTAGGGTTGCCAACGCTCCAGGATTGGCCTGCAGTCTCCAGGAATTAAAGATTAATCTTTAATTAAAGATTATGTCATGTGATGAAATCTCCAGGAATACATCCAACCAAAATTAGTAATCTTACCTGGCCTGTAAGGAATAACTTCTGTACTGGGCTATGGCTGCAGGTACTATCCTCTTTCCTGGTTGGAATAAAAGTCTGATGTTTTGGAAGGGAGTGTGATCAAGTGACTAGAGTACAGGAATAGAATCTGGTAATGCCTGAATTCTATTCCCTGCTTTGCCTCTGATTCGTTGTGTTTCCCAGGTAAATCTCAACCTCCTAGAGTGTCAGTTTCCATTTTTAAGCAATAGGGACAATGATACCGATTTACGTGGGTATATGGAAGATTAGCTAATATTTGTATAATGCTTTAAACATATGAAGCTCTAGAGAAGTGCTAAGAATTATTTGAGTTCCCCTCCCAACACACACGCTTGAAGTAATTTTATAGCTGACATGAAAGGCATTTTTGTTCACAAAATTGTGAACTTGAAACATATTCCAACCACATGCTAAAAGTGAGACGATTTCAGATAATCCTTGGCTATTTTTCTATTGTCTTTAAATGTTTTTAGCCTGTTCTTCTTTGCTACAATTGCTCCTCTGCCCCAAGGACAGGGTACCGAGGGATCTATATTCTAACATTTTCTGTTGAATGTGTGTATGAAACCATCAGGAAGGTTAGTGAAGGAACATGGGGTGCCATACTGTATATACAGGATGGTGACACCTAGCTCCACAACTCCATCACAACCGATATGCCTGATGCAGGGGAACAATAGCCCAGTGTCTGTGAGACTGCATGCTGGATAGGAGCAAATTGAGTGTGACTAAACCCAGATCAAATTGTGATAAGACTTGGTGGGTTGGTGGAAGCTGCTGATAAAAGATTATATTGAGATCTCCTTCAACTGCAGGAGTGTAGCCAATGTTGGAAACACAAGTTCTCAGTTTAGTATTATTAGATTCTGTATGAGGAGGTTCAGATAGTCTGTTAGCACAAGTGTACAGTTTAATTTGAACCTGTTCAGAATATTGAGACCTTTTCTCTCTGCCACAGTAATCCTTACCTTTGGGACCTCAATATTGGATGACTAACACACTCTGGGTGTGGCTGCACCTAGAGACCACTCTGAAACCAAAGGTAGTTCAACATGCAATCACACAACTATTAAGTGGTGTGTCATACAGGGATAAGAACACATTACACTAGTGCTCGGGATCTGCATTGGATGTGAATAAATATCTAGGTGCAATTCTTCATGTTATTAATTTTGACTAGGTCCCCAGACATTAAGGGGGGCTTATGTTACCTGAGGGAACACTTCTCTTCTTGTGCAATACTACCACAATTGTGATCAACAGAGGCACTTGAGTAAGAACCCCAAGCATTTTAATGAGGGGAGGCTGCTTGCAGGGTGATCTCCATGAAGGTGCCTTATATTTGTTAATTTCTCCCAGAGACTACCTCTCTTCCCAGACATCTAATTTTGATCTAAAGACTTCAAGTGATGCAGAATCCACCACATGCCTTGGTAAATTGCTCCATTTATTAACCCTTACTGTAATGGGCTGGTGGGCTTGTTTTATTATTGAGATATGAGCAAATATACAAGTATATATACTGTCTAAAACTGTATAGTACTTGTAGTATTTGTGCATAGATTTTAGTATTTGTGAAACACCTAGGAATTTCAAATAGATTCTAGAAAAAAACCAAACTAACTAAAGACCTGCCAGACAATCAACCTCTGGGTGAATAAAGTATCTTGGAGCAGTGTTTCTTTAAGTTGTACTGTGGATAGACTGTAGTTTTTGGTAAGTTGTTTATTAAAAGTTGTCTTAGCTTTTATGTTTTTGAAACAAAATATAATTCTGCTTTCATAAACATTATGTACAGAAATGCATTTTTATTTTGGTAATATTTGTAATATTGCAAAAATACTTAAAATATTATATGAATGAAAAACATAACTATTATGGGCCTTACATTGCTCAGAAATACAACTTATCTCATATAATGAATTATGAATCAATTACACAGAATTAAAAATTAGTCCACTAGGTGGAGACCTTGCATCAAGTATGTACCTAAATTGTTAATACTAGGGAAAATCATAGTTACCATTACACAAAGAATTTTTTTAGTAAATAAATCATGTTTGTGTCAATGTCTCTCTTCAATTCTGATCTCAAGGACAACTTTTAATTTCTTCTGTAAAATTTCAGTGAGCTCTTGGAAATATACATTAATTTATAAATAAATTATAAATACTTTCAGGTTAATAAAACAGTCAATTTATATTCCCTGACAAAAACACAACAAGTAAAGGAGATGATTTTTGTCATTTTCAAACTTGCTGTGAAATTGTTCACTCAAGACATTTTTATTGGCTGTCCAGTTAAGTCTAATGAGCTGGTTCACTGTGCAAAGGCAAAGTAAGTGAAAAATGTGTGCCAAGGGAGGAATATTTATTTCAGCAAAACAGTATGTAACTGGATCCCAGTTAACAGAAAATCCAAGTATAGTGATATTTAGTTATTCTCCCTCGCTCTGCAAATCTGGTCAGCTGATATACAAGAGTTGCACCAAACTCTAAGGCCTGGTCTACACTAGGCTTTTATGTCGAATTTGGCGCCGTTACATCGAATTAACTCTGCACCCGTCCACACCACGAAGCTATTTAGTTCGACATAGAGCTCTCTTAAATTTGACTTCTGTACTCCTCCCCAATGAGAGGAGTAGCGCTAAATTCGAAATGGCCATATCGAATTAGGCTAGGTGTGGATGGAAATCGACGGTAATAGCTCCAGGAGCTATCCCACAGTGCACCACTCTGTTGACGCTCTGGACAGCGGTCAGAGCTCGGATGCTCTGACCAGCAACACAGGAAAAGCCCCGGGAAAATTTGAATTCCCTTTCCTGTCTGGGCAGTTTGAATCTCATTTCCTGTTTGGACATCGTGGCGAGCTCAGCAGCACTGGCAACGATGCAGAGCTCTCGAGCAGAGATGGCCGTGCAATCGCAGACTAGAAAGAGGGCCCCAGCATGGACTGATCGGGAAGTCCTGGATCTCATCACTGTGTGGGGCGATGAGTCCGTGCTTTCAGAGCTGCGCTCCAAAAGAAGGAATGCAAAGATCTACGAGAAGATCTCTAAAGCCATGGCAGAGAGACGATACAGCCAGGATGCAACGCAGTGCCGCGTGAAAATCAAGGAGCTGAGACAAGGCTACCAAAAAACCAAAGAGGCAAACGGACGCTCCGGATCCCAGCCCCACACATCCCGTTTCTACCAGGCACTGCATTCCATCCTAGGTGTGGCCGCCACCACTACCCCACCCGTGACCGTGGACTCTGAGGATGGGATATTGTCCGCGGCTGGTTCCTCGTCGGACATGTTAGCGGACGGGGAAGATGAGGAAGGAGATGAGGAGGACGAGGCAGTCGACAGCGCTTGCACCGCTGATTTCCCCGACAGCCAAGAGCTCTTCATCACCCTTACCGAGATCCCCTACCAACCGTCCCCAGCCGTTACCCCGGACACAGAATCAGGGGAAGGATCAAGCAGTAAGTGCTTTAAACATCTAAACTTTTATTTTTAACAGAACTGGAATATTTAAAATATTAACAATGGGTTTTTCCTGAAGTGATTTAAACATCTAAACTTTTATTTTTAACAGAACTGGAATATTTATAATATTAACAATGGGTTTTTCATGATTTCTTTGCCTTAAAATTTTTAGTCCCAACTATTTAAAAAAAATCTAACAATGTCCGGTTTTTCATGATTATGCTGCCCAAGACGCTCCACTCTTTAGTCCCTGCCAGTGCAGCTACACCAAAATCCGGTCTATATGTCTGGGGATAGAGACGAAATCCTCATGTGAGATCTCAACATAGGTCTCCTGCAGGTAATGTTCAAGCCTGGTCATCAGGTTCCTGGGGAGAGCGATTTTATTGGGTCCTCCATGGTACGAGACGTTTCCTCGCCAGGAGACAATCAAATACTCAGGGATCATTGCACGGCAAAGCATGGCGGCATACGGCCCTAATTTTTGCATGCTTTCCCTAAGCATGCGTTCCTTCTCGCTGTCCGAGATCCTCATCAGGGTGATGTCGCTCATGATGCCCTGCTTTGAATTAGGGAGGGGAATGTTAGTATTGGGACTGCTTTACAGCTACGCGGTGGAGGCGGGAGAGGGGCAGCATACAGGGATCTTTCCCTGGGAGAGCCGCGAGGGGGTGGGACAGGGGCAGAGTTCATGCTTGCCGGATTGCTGGCAGCAGAGACTGGCTTTGCTTTCAATGTGAAAGGAGGCCAGTGCTACTATTAAAGTTTTAAGCAGCCACAAGTCTACGGCTTACCATGTTTGCCTGCTACACAAGTTGAGGTGTCCTGCCCCGCTTCTCAGATCGCCACTGCAAGACCCCAGGCACTGAAGGCGAGGTCCGAAAATTCGACCTTGTCCTGAGTGCGCATGTGAGAGGTGCAGTGCATGGTCTTGTTCACAGAGAAAGACTATGTTCTTTGCTCACAACTTCATTTATCTGTCTCAGGAATTCACTCCCTTTTTCCCATTCCCACAGACACATCTGCGACTGTCTCCCAACCCAGCCTGGCATCACACTCACAGAGGCTAGCGCAGATTAGGCGGAGGAAGAAGAAGACGCGTGAGGACATGTTTTCAGAACTAATGTCCTGCACCCGAGCACAGGCAGCCCAGCAGACACAGTGGAGGGAGAACTTGTCCGAAATGCACCGAGCAATCATGGAACGGGAGGAGAGGTGGCGTCAGGAAGACCAACAGGCGACTCAAACGCTGCTTGGACTAATGAGGGAGCAAACGGACACGCTCCGGCGCCTTGTTGATGTTCTGCAAGACCGGAGGCAGGAGGACAGAGCCCCGCTGCGGTCTATCTCTAACCGCCCTCCCTCGCCACCAAGTCCCACACCCCCCTCACCCAAAGTCCAAAGACGGAGGGGCGGCAAGGGCCGATAAAACTTTCAGTCAACCAGTGCAGACTGCTCTAGCACTCTTGGGCTCTCATTCCCCAAAATTTGAAAAGTCCTTTCCTACCCACCTCACACAAGCCCCCGTCCAAGTTTCACCACCCCTCGTTTCATGTGTGGTTCATAATAAAATATTCGTTTCTGTTAATTACTGTTTCCATGATTTTCTTTGGGAGGAGAGTCTGTCTGAAGGGGGGGGAAGGGGCTTGGTAATTGGACAGGACAGTCACCTTTAGCAGGGTACAGAGGCGGGGGCAGGTCCAGCATCAGGACACATACACAGTGCAGTCACTACTTGCCCTGCTCAGTCTGGGAGGTGGTTTTCATGTTCTGTGGGGGGGCGGGGGGGAGCTCTGTGACTTTGTGGCGGGGGAGGGCAGTTACAGATCTTATGCAGCGGTTATTATCCTGGATCACAGAGCCACGCAGCAGGGGATCTGTAACCCTCCTCCCCCTGCCAGAAAGTCACATATCCGACACATACACTCAGTCCCGCCCAGGAGTGCTGGCAGGCTCCGTTGAGACAACCAGTCCACCAGTGCGGAGCCTGTCATTCCAGGAGTTTAGAAGCATCATTTGCATCACAACACTAAACCCGCCCCCCGCCACAGTCTGCGTCCCCGGTTTAAAACATTCCCGCGAAAACAGTAATAAAGACAACGGTGTTCATTAACAACAAAACAGAACAGATTTTATTTTTTGGGAAGGGGTGAAGGGGGTATGTAGCTGGAGAGGATAGTCAACATAAACTGGGTAAAGAAACGGGGGCAGGTTCAGCTTCTCTTTAAACAAAGTTAATAGTCACAGGTTACCCTGCTCACTGAGGAACCTAGCTTTCAAAGCCTCCCGGATGCACAGCGCGTCCCGCTGGGATCTTCTAATCGCCCGGCTGTCTGGCTGTGCGTAATCAGAAGCCAGGCTATTTGCCTCAACCTCCCACCCCGCCATAAAGGTCTCCCCCTTGCTCTCACAGAGATTGTGGAGCACACAGCAAGCTGCAATAACAATGGGGATATTGGTTTCGCTGAGATCACAGCGAGTCAGTAAGCTTCTCCATCTCCCCTTGAGACGGCCAAAAGCACACTCCACCACCATTCTGCACTTGCTCAGCCGGTAGTTGAACAGTTCTTTTTCTGTGTCCAGGGCGCCGGTATAGGGCTTCATGAGCCAGGGCATTAGCGGGTAGGCTGGGTCCCCGAGGATCACTGTAGGCATCTCCACATCCCCAAGAGTTATTTTGTGGTCCGGGAAGTAAATACCTTCCTGCAGCCGTCTAAACAGACCAGAGTTCCTGAACACGCGAGCGTCATGAACCTTGCCTGGCCATCCGACGTTGATGTTCATAAAACGTCCCCTATGGTCCACCAGTGCTTGCAGCACCATTAAAAAGTAGCCCTTTCGGTTGATGTACTGGCTGGCCTGGTGGTCCGGTCCCAGGATAGGGATGTGAGTCCCATCTATAGCCCCACCGCAGTTTGGGAATCCCAACGCGGCAAAGCCATCTATGATGTTTCCCCCACGTTTCCCAGGGTCACTACCTTTGAGAGCAGTAGCTCAACGATTGCGTTGGCTACTTGCATCACAACAATCCCCACGGTAGATTTGCCCACACCAAAGTGGTTCGCGACTGACCGGTAGCTGTCCGGCGTTGCAAGCTTCCAGAGGGCTATGGCCACTCGCTTCTGGACAGTCAGGGCTGCTCGCATCCGGGTGTCATTGTGCTTCAGGGCGGGGGACAGCAACTCACAAAGTTCAAGGAAAGTCCCCTTCCGCATGCGAAAGTTTCGCAGCCACTGGGATTCATCCCAGACCTGCAGCACTATGCGGTCCCACCAGTCCGTGCTTGTTTCCCGGGCCCAGAATCACCGTTCCACAGCATCAACATGACCCATTGCAACCGTGATGTCCTGGGCACTGGGTCTCGTGGTTTCTGACAGCTCTGTGCTACTCTCCGACTTCAGGCCCTCACGGCGGTGCCGTAGCCTCCTCTCCTCATTTCTCTGCATCTGCCTCAGGGAAAGGTGTATGATAAGCTGCGAGGCGTTGAGAACGGCCACAACTGCAGCGATGGTAGCAGCGGGATCCATGCTCGCAGTGCTGTGGCGTCCGCGCTGTCACAGATCAGAAAAGTGCGCGAACTGATTTCCCGCCGGCGCTTTCAAGGATGGAGGGAGGGAGGGAGGGCAGTAGTGACGGACGGATGATGACAGTTACCCAAAAGCACCCTCGACACATTTTTTTACCCAGAAGGCATTGGCGGCTCGACCCAGAATTCCAGTGGGCAGCGGGGACTGCGGGAACTGTGGGATAGCTGCCCACAGTGCACCGCTTCCAATGTCGACGCTTGCCCCGTTAGTGTGGACTCACACAGTCGAATTACTGTCCTTAGTGTGGACACACAAGTTCGACTTTGTAATATCGATTCCACATATTCGATTTAAGTGAAATCGAACTACCCTCGTAGTGTAGACATACCCTAAGTAAAGGTAAGGCTCATCTGTGCAGGAGACAACTTTCTTGAGGGCTGGTTCAAGACTATGGAATGAACTTCCCCAGGAATTAAGGACCATTACAAACCTCGCCACTTTCCAAGTGAAAGATGGATTTGGCCTTTGATATTGCTTTCTCTTACATAAACACATAACTTATATTAAAAAACAAATCAAAAAACCCTCCAAAAATAAATAAAACCACACAAAAACTAGACACTTCACTTCACATACTTCTTCCCCTGGGAAGAGGATGAGAGAACAAACAACATGTGACAGATGTTAGTCATGTTGCTTAATGCACTACTGGAAGGTGCTCAGATACTATGCTGATAAACACAGTCTAAGAACCTGTGTAGAATGCAATAAACTCTGGGCTTGGGACCCACAGCATGAGCTTTTCAAAACTGTCCAGCCAGAAATCTGGTGATTAGACGTTTCATCTCCCCCTATGTAGTGGAGGATATGGAAACCGTCAGCAAAACAGGCTTGTACTTATTTTCATACCCATTTACCCCCAAAATACCCAATTCTCATATTTCATCTGGCCTGCTAAATACCCACAACAGTTTCTGATGTTAAAAAAAAAAAAGTTTAAACACACACATGGAATAAATTTGTGTAATGCTTGCAATATTCATATCTCCATTTAATGATCTGCCTCCATATTCTTTATCAGAGGGGTAGCTGTGTTAGTCTGTATTCACAAAAACAACAAGGAGTCTAGTGGCACCTTAAAGACTAACAGATTTATTTGGGCATAAATAAATCTGCCCAAATAAATCTGTAGTCTTTAAGGTGCCACCGGACTCTTCATTGTCTCCATATTCTTTATATTTCTAGGTTATATAGTAAGGCATCCAGCAAATGAAGGGAAGTCTAACACTTGAGCAGGGTATATCGTGAGCAGTCTAACTACCAGTCTTGCTCTGTGTGTGTGCCTGCAGAGCCTAAGAAAGGAGCAGCGTTACCTTGGATATATTAAAGATCTGTGGCTGTATTACCATTACAAATTTACAGTGTTGATTCCATATAGACAAAAGTGGACAAGGAAATTAGGACAAGGTAGTAGCTTAATTAAGCGATTCAGATTAATTTGTCTGCCAGTTTCCATATGAACTATTTTTTGATCTCTAAAATTTACAAGGTTGGCTCAGTTTGTTTCATTATAGCTTTCTTGGCCTGTAGCAACACCACCTTGGACTATGATCCTGTCAGATCATATGCAGGGTTAGGCTTGGTCAGTATTTGAGCGTGAGACCGCTGAGGAAAGGCCAGGTGTGGCAAAAAGTGGTGGTGATTCAGCAGGTAATACTTTTTGTCTTAATTAGCACAGAATTAATGCATCAGCATGATGGTAAAGGACACATTGCTGTGGAGGTGCTGCTTTCACGTGAGATATAAAAACAAGGTTCTAAGTACCTGAGGTCATTACAGATTCTATTACACTCTAGAGTCTTGGTCAAATTCCAGTTTAGATAATTATTTTCACCTAGACTTCCTTACTTCATCCCACAATGCAGGGTCTCAAATTTCAGTGAATGCCCTGTACGTAAGTGTCTTCGGCACTCAATGCTCTCTCTGTCACATATCCAATGGGTAACTCTGCCTGTGATAACTGGAAGTCCGTTACAAGCAAATAATGCCCAGCATCTCCTGACAGGTGATATCAGAATGGATATTTAGCACACATAGAAAGCTTATCTTAAGTTTACTCTTTCTCCAATGTTCAGCTATTAGCATGGTGTATTTCTCAGTTATCCATTCTTCCAAGTTTGTGACCAGATTACACAGTAAATTATCTTTCCCTGCCAGCCATTACAATAACATGTTTACTTTCCAGTGGCAGGGTACAAGTCAAGATCAATATTTTAAAAAGTTAAAATCTAGTTTTATCTGATCGTCTTCTGACTGTACCAAAACAGGGAGCATGGAACACGGGGAGAAATATTCATCATGGCAATGTCTGTCAGTGTCATTTGGTCAGCTGACTCAGCAAAGATAACTGTTAAGGCTCCAAACTGAAAACAGGTAATTTTTGAGAAACTATTCATCATAATTGTTTGTACTCATTTCCCTGTTTTCCCCTCCAAGTATGTCAGGCAAGAATGAAACTTTTGCTTTTAAAAAGCAATTGCAGTTAGGAAAAGGTACATTGTGTATGTCTGGGGGAGTTTGCCCCTCAAGAAAGGATTTTAGAGAATTCAGTGTTAGAGACAATCTGTAAAAAGCAACAGAGGGTCCTGTGGCACCTTTAAGACTAACAGAAGTATTGGGAGCATAAGCTTTCGTGGGTAAGAACCTCACTTCTTCAGATGTCTTGCATCTGAAGGTGGCAGCGGCCCTGTGGAGCCTGAAGGATATGGTCTTGAACTGATACAACCCAAATGGGGGTGAAGAAGGCAGTCTTCTCTTTAGGCTCGGGTGTCAAAGGAATCTGCCAATACCCCCTTGTTAGGCCGAGATATATACTTGGCTGCCCCCAGTTCTTCTAATAGTTCATCAACCCTTGGCATGGAGTATGCATTGAATTTTGATATTGCGTTCACCTTGCAGAAGTCAACGCAGAATGGTGTTTGGGCATGAGCACAATGGGGCTTTTCCATTTGCTGTGCAACTCTTCCATGACCCCTAGATCTACTATGCCCCAGAGCTCCTGGTGCAATGTCTCCCACAGCTTCTTTGGAAGGAGACAGACCCTTGCACAACTTTCTTCTGGGTTCAGTGTCATTATGGTGGGATACCATATGTGTTTGCTTGGGCAACACCAAGAATACCTCTGGTAGGATCTTGGAGCCTGTAGGCCAAGTTCGGGGTTGGGGAGGAGGGGCATGTGGTGATGAGGAAAACTTCATGGCCTTTCCGTGCCTTCAACAGGTTGGTGTGATACACTTGGTTCACTTGTTCCTCCCAGTTGTTGGGACATGTTGTCACCTTCCCCCACTCATCTCACCACCTCGAAGGAGCCCTGCCATTGGGCCAATAGCTTTGATTCTGATGTTGGCATCAGGAGCAACACTCAGTTCCCTGGCTGGAACTTGTGTAGATGGGCTCCCTTGTTACAGGTCTGCTCTTGGCTGTGCTGTGCCCTTTGCAGGTTTTCCCTCCAGGGACTTCAACTTCCCTCAGAACAGGGTAAAGTACCGTACCATTCTGGTTGCTCTGGAGTCCAGTTCCTCCAGTGTGTTGCAGAGAAGGTTTAGAAGTCCCTGGGGCTGCCTCCCATACAATAACTCAAATGGGGAGAAACCAGTGGATGCTTGGGGCACCTCACAGACAGCAAACAGAAGAGGTGGGAGCAGGGGGTTCCAGTGTTGGGGATCAGTGACTACAAACTTCTTCAATGTATTCTTCAATGTCTTGTTGAACCACTTACTAATCCATCAGTTTGAGGGTGGTATGCAAATGTTTTCAAAGACTTGACCCTTAGTACATCATGTAATTTCTTCACTAATTGTGAAGTGAAGTTGGTTCCCTGATCTGATAGCATCTCTTTGGGGATCCTGACCTTGAAAAACACTTTCAGTAGCTCACTAGTGATAGTGGCCACTGTAACTGATCAGAGTGGGTTGGCTTCAGGGCATTGGGTGGCATAATCCAGGATCACCAGTATGTATTTGTACCCAGCTGTGGACTTTTCCAATGGGCCCAAGAGGTCAACACCTATCCTTTCAAAGGGCAGCTGTGAATGGGCAATGGTACCAGTGTGGCCATTGGGACATTTTGGGGATCTGTCCACTAGCAGTTGGGGCATAACTTCTGAGTGAATGCCTGGCCAATAGACCGCACAGTCACTCTGTCAAGTGTCTTTTCTCTCCTAAAGTGGCACCTGCGTAGTATTGCTTGGACCAATTGGAGCACCCCCCGCCCCTGAACTTCCTGGGCATGAGCAGCTGCATTCTCACCTCCCCCATCTTGGTGTCCTTCATGGCCTGATATGCCCTTTCCTCAACCAGCTCAAAATGGAGCATTGATTTCAAAAGCTGAGGGTCTAGTGACGTGTTCATAAATCTGGTCCAAAGTCGAGTCACTCCTTTGTTCTTTTACAAAGTCTATCTCGCCAGACAGCAACTCCTTGTTGAGGAGTGGTGGTGGGTCCTTACTGCTCTGGTTAGGCCCAGGTGCATGGTCATTCACCCACAAGAACGGTCCTCCCCAGGTCCTTGACTTTCTCCAGGGCACTCCCCTCATGGCACCCTTCCTTGGCCACTGCAGCCATTTCTGATCTTCTGGGGTCTTTGGCCTTGGCTCTGTCTCTGCTAGGGATGCACCATCCCATCTCTGGACAAGTGGAGTCAGTCATTGACACTCATTCAAATATCTCCTCACATTGAAGAACATGACCTGCCTTTATATTACCATATCTCCATCTTCAGCAGGCCCTTTGATAGCAGACAGATACATGATACCTGGAAACTACAAGGCCAGCAATTCTCTCGATAGGGGAGGAAATCAGATACAGATCAGAGCAGGGACTTACAACTCTCCTAAAGGCCCAGATCACCCTGTGACACAGTTGAATAGACAAAGAAAGTAAGCAAGGCCCAACTTCCTAGGTAGCTGATCAAGAGTTTTACTGCTACTATGAGAAACAAACAAGGACATGCCCACGGACATCAGCCTACCATTACCTCCACTGGCCTCTACCACAGCATTTTGCTTCATACTTTCCAAATCAGTAATCCTACCTCTTAGCCCCCTGCCTACCTCCCATACTTCTTGGGCACTATAGGTCCTGGTTCTATGACACTATAGACTACTTACTCCTCTGAATCTAATTCATGATTGCTTATTAGAAGCTTTCTTATAAAGTATGCTGCAATATTTTTTATTAGTCCATGAAAAAAATAAATGTCCTGATATGTGAAGTGGTTTAATAAGTGTCAAAGCTAAAGGTATCACATGACTGAAGTTTAAGCAGTCCTATTTCCCTCACATGCACCACACCAAATATGATGAAATAATTCAGCATTATGCATAATCAGGAAGCAGGTATCTAAAAGTCAAATAATACTTAGTATGATTTGTGGCCCATAGCAGCCACTGTTGGCCATTTGATTTCAGTTAATGCTTTTCTTCCCTTTTGCTGATGCAAGTTGAAAAGTATTGTCAGAGGGCCTCCTATATCATATTAGCTTTTCTGACACTTGCACAGTGCTGAGCTCTTGCATCTCAGGGGTTTTGCGATAGTGAAATACAGTAGCTCTTTCAGCCTTTCTATTCCTCTCCCTGTGAAAAAAACCTCAGTTGCTTTCACAAATATGTAAAATGCAACATGATGAAATTAGATGGAGGACATAGTGCCATTATCACTGCACTTTAGAAGCCATCTCCATTTTGTTATCAGTCTTCCAAAGATACGCTCAATCAATATTCAGTGCATGGTGAGGCAGCAATGCTTTACTCTGTTGGTGTAATCAGGGTAAGGGTTAATTAGCCCAGGGAGTAAAGGATCCTCCAGCATCCTCAGGTAAAGAGACCCTGTTAATTTCTCTGCAATGTGTTGGGAATAGTTCTATCCCTGTTCTGTCATTCCATGTATAAGCAGAGTTCTTGAAAACTCATGCATCATGAACTTTGCTTTGCTAGCTTGTGTAACTATTGAAGAACCAGCATCTGTGATCCAGTACGGATTGCATTGCAGAGAGCAGACATAAACTTATGCATCATGTGGCAGGCAGAGAATGGTAACTAAGTTATGTCAGTTGGTCCTTCAAAACTAAATAAGTGAAACCCAAAGTGCGAAAAAAACTTGGAAACCTAGGGATGAAGAACAGAAACTATCTCGATAACTGGCTACACTGAGTAATTGCTTTCCATGCAGTATAGTTGTAGCCGTGTTGATTCCAGGATATTAGAATGACAAGGTGGGTGAGATAATATCTTTTATTGGACCAACTTCTGTTGGTGAGTGAGACAAGCTTTCAAGCCACAGAAGAGCTCTATGTGGCTCAAAAGCTTGTCTCTCTCACCAACAGAAGTTGGTTCAATAAAAGATATTACCACACCCACCTTGTCTCTCTAATTGCTTTGCATTTAGTTAAGTTAGAAACACAAGATCAAGAGCCAAAATGCCCAAGTCAGATATAGAGTTTTGCTATAATGGAAGAGAAGATGTTTTTGTTCCAATGTGTTAGATCTGTAGGTATAACAAAGAAGAAACTCACTATGAGACTTCTTACTGTCACTGAGCAGTATCTTAAACATCAGCAATATTAAAGCAGAAAAACCTCCCAAATGTATGAAATGTGTGACAGTGAGATGTGCTAATCTGTTGACATAAGAGGTCACTGTTAAGATTTTGTCTTAGAGTGCGAGTTTGATGAAATTAGAGTACATATTGCGTTTTTGTATCTGCTGGAAGTGGAAGTGAAAGCCATTATGGAGTGTTTAGAGTGTGTTGTTAACAATGCTGAAGGCAATGAATGCAGGAGATTTTTACCTTAATTTGTTAGTACAACCATGGTTTCAACCCTCACATTAGTTACTTATCTTGCATAAAAGCTTTGTCAAGTAATCCTCCATCAGCTGTTCAGTTGTGTGCACCTAAGATACACTGGAGTACAGGAAATATTGATTTGCATTCAGAAGAGATTTTACCAGCTTCTTCCAGTGAGTGAAGGAACTTTTCTGGGAGGTCACAAACATTATTTCCCATGGAAAATATTTTAAATGCTCACAGCTTTAGAATGTTATCATAAATAGGGTCGCCACTGCAAAATAAATCTGATATCCTCACATTAGAATTATTTTGGACTACTTCACCAGTAAGGCTAAAGGAGTAGCAAATGGAACAGTTTTATCCTCTATGCATCTAACTCCATCAGCCATATCTCTAACCAGTGCTCTGTCAGAAAAGGCTCAGGGAGAGAGAACATCCTTTTTGAAGATTTTCTATGTCTGGAGTGAAATCCTGGCCCCATTGCAGTTCATGGCAAAACTCTCATTGACTGATTCATAGTCTAGAAGGGACCATTGTAACAATCTAGTCTGACCTCTTGCAGAACACAATTAATAGATTTTCACCTTGTAATTTAAGCCTGTAACTTCCAGTTGAGCTAGAGCTTATCATTTAGATAGACATTCAATGGCACCAGTATTTCATTTGTGGTTAAAGAGTTACTGCTATTGTGCTTCTCTCTCTTCTGCTTTTAAATGTTGGTTCTGTCCCTTATATACTGGGACTTTCCTTGACAATGGTAAAAAGGAAGCTGTCTAATATATATAACAACAGTTGACTGATAGCAAACTGCTAGGAAATATGCAAAGCACTAGTCAACCCACATACAGTAAAAACCGTACATGTCCCACTATAAAGTTTTTCATTAAAACTATACAGAAATATTTAACTCCAATTCCAAGTGAATATAAAGAACACAGTTGGTTACCATTATTGATGAATTAATGGATCACTCTTGTTACCCGAGATTGTTAGGTGGTATAGTCAATAATTATATATAGGGATAACGTTTTCCAAATAAAAGTTTATTTCAGACTCTTCTTTCCAGGCTCAGAATATTATCTGTTTACACAAAATCAGGATAGGCAATTTCCCCCCTCCTTTTGTTCACAAACAGTGAAGACTTCAGATTTGGTTGCCTGACATGAAATTGGTTCTGCCAATATATGGTTTTTGGTCTCATTCCTTTGAGTAAATTAAAATAAAGTATTGTTGTTACTGTGTGTACAGTCTCTGCATTCTGTTTATTCTTTGTGTGGATCTTTGTGTAAGAATTTGTCATTTTTATATTGTTTTCTTAGTGTTTATTGTTTATTGTATGTTTAGTTTTCTCCTTGTTTATTATTGAAGTGCCACGCCCATTACCAGACTGGATCTGCAAGTCAGAACAGCGTGTATGTAATTATTTATTTCAAATTCAAGTAAAAACACCTAAATATAATGTGGGTTTTTGTAAAATTGATTTACATACTGCCTA
The DNA here is from genome assembly GCF_002925995.2 of Terrapene triunguis. NCBI lineage: Eukaryota > Metazoa > Chordata > Testudines > Emydidae > Terrapene > Terrapene triunguis. The sequence continues at coordinate 51,568,246 of NW_020664409.1, read as the reverse complement.
AATGTTTGTTCCAAGCTAAAAACACCTGTGTTTGTGTTACCCCAGGGATCAGCTTAGGGTAAACTGCAAATGTGTGTAGCCTAGAGCAAATGTTTGGGCATTGTCCAAACTAGTCTTTATAAAAGTGGTAACTGGCAGTCAATTAACTCAAAACAATTGTAATGAGTTGAAATCTACATCTGATCAGACAGAATAGCCTAGTCTAACCCTTTATTCGAATTGCCTGTAGTTGCTGGTGAGTGCTCACTGTGACCATGTCCATGAATAAGCTTTGTTCCCGCTCCCCTTTCAGCTGAAGAGAATACAGTTGGGTAGAAGTTTATGACGAATGCATCTACACTTGGGCCATTCATTTGTATCTGCATCAAGTCCAGCACCAAAACCCAAATACGTTTACATTCATAATGGAAAACCTGCATTTTATTTCAAAATTTTGACACACGGCCCCAACAAAACATATTTTTTGACCAATTATAAAATTAATTAACATTTGTTGGTGATCAAAATATTTTCATCAAAATTTTGAAATATCAACTTTTTCTGAAATTTTAAAAAAGCATTAGCCATTTTTGAAATAGTCACACATATATTTTCAATTTTCAACCAGTTCTAGTTTGATTATAGAGTCTATTTCCCCAACCATTGCATAACCACCCATTAATGCACACTCACTATTATCCTATCTGTAAAAATGTGTAATTATCTTTTTCTTTAGAATTATTATTTCTTATAATATGGGTAAACACTAAATTCCTATTCCATTGCAAAATACCTCCTCTTTCCTCTGATCCAAGCTCCCTTGAAACCATTACCCTGAGGATCTCATGTGAGATTTTTGCCCCGCAGCAATAGTCATTCCATTCTCTCTGCAGCATTGAACAGGGCTCTCCTGAGGTCAAAAGTGAGAAAAGAGTGTGTCAGAGAGTGTCTCTGCCTTTGTGTAAAGGTCAGATCCTGCTCCTGGGAGGTGGTGTGGGAGTACATGCACGCATGCACTCTTCCCCCCCCGCCCCGTGGTTGTTATACAGGACAGCACTGAGACCCAACATAAAGGTCTAGGCATGATATTGGCTGCACCAAGTTCTTTTCTCTTTATCTGCGAGGTATTAAGTGCCAAATTCTACTCCGATATGCACAGATTGGAGTCTTGTGTGTCTGCCTAAGGGCAGAATTTGGCCCAACATTTGTATGTACGTGTGTGCTCCTGATGTTCATAAATGGGCTCCAGGAACTGTTGTTAAAACCTTGTGCACTGAAATGTTAATTTTGTAATTAAGAATGTTACACAGAAATTCTGGCATCCTGCTTATGTTGCTAAATGTTTCCATTCAGCAAATCTCAAGGTTTATTTTGCATCATAGTTTGGACTAGTTCAAGGATATTTCATCCAACTATGTTGAATTATTACTCGTCTGTCATCTGCTAAGGTCTGCTTGACAGATAAATGGCCAAATCCTGGCAGTGAAGCTATGATTATTTGCTAGTTTACTGCTGTCTCTTTCATATCCAATATGTGTTCCAAAATGGCCCGTAAACATTTTTCATACAACTTTTGGAACAACTTATTTGGGTAATGATGCTTTTTTACATAACACCTTAGAATGCCCAATAGGAAAAAATCTGTAAAAGAAGGATGATTTTCTTACACACACACACACACACACACAGACCTAACTTTAGCACAGAATATTAGGACAGAATTTAAAACTGCATCTCATGTGCAATTTTATACATATGTATATATTTGTCATCAATCATAATCAAATTTGAACAACATTACATACTCCATGCATAATGTATAGCAACAGCGATTTACAGCTTGTTTTGGCACAGGCATGCTTGAAAGATATGAATGCAGATTTTGTTTTTCTGTTTTAATAGCTGACAGAATGTTTTGATCCTCATCTGGAACATTGCTGTTAACTAATATATAACTTCCTCCTTGTTCTCAAAGAAGTTTATTTTTATGTAACCCTTCTGCCCCTCAGAGTTGGCAGCAACAAGGGCCGGGTTCAGTATCTAGGGGTTCCATTTCAATAACACAATGCAAAACCATCTCGAGCCCCCACCCAGTGACCTGGGACAATTACATACCACCCCCCTGGGTGCCTCTAAGAGGCAATACTTCCCCTCTCACAAGCACAGAGTCTGAGTGTAGCAAAAGCCTTTTAAAAAAGGAGGGAAACAATGCGGCATTATGTTGGGGAAACACCACAAATAGGATTCATAACACAAACCATGAGCAAAAGACCCTCCCCCAAGTAAGTTTGGAAGTGTCCTTTTCCCCTCAGGGTCTTAAGTCCAGCAACCCAACAGTCACCCCACCCACAGTTTCTGACCTTGGTCAGTGCAGCCCCCAGAGTTCAGAAGTTCCTCTGCAGAGTTTACCGCCCTGTCTGGGTGGAAGTGGGGGGAGGTATGGGGGCATCTTACATGCTCCGCTGCTCAGGTTGATTGCCGATTGCCACGCCTCTCTGTAGGGTTCTGCTGCAGTCTTCACCACCAGCCGCATCTCTCTGCCAGCTGCCCTGCTATCCACTCCACTTGCCACACCTCTCCACTATCTGCTCCTCTCCGCTAGCCATCATGCTAGTCACTCTGCTAGCTGCCCTGCTATCCACTCTGCTCTGCTTGCCACACCTCTCCGCTATCCACACCTCTCCGCTAGCTGCTCACCAACTTGTCTTCAGGCCCCCCCACTTAACACAGCTCTCAGCAATCACAGCTCTTTAGCGACTTCAGCTCTCAGTAATTTTAGGACCCTCAGAAGGGGCCCACATTACCAGTTACAACTACCTGTCCCCAGCCTCTCTCAATTCACTGGGGTTTGGAACCCATGTCCCTTGCCTAGTGAGTGCTACTTAGTTGAAGGCGAGTCCCTCCATCATAAAAGGCCAAGTACAGTTCTACTGTCCTTGATTCACATAACCAGGATAACAACCCTTTATTACTCCTGCCCCAATAACAAAGAGACTGGGGATCCCACAGCAGCCAAAGTGACCATTTGGGCAAGCAGTCCATCATGCTAGGCAGGGTGGGTGTGCCCATGCAAACGAGATCAGCCCCTGAAATCCTTTTCCACAGCTCACCACCAGATGTCAGGGGAGAGCTCATTCTGACTCTGCTTACATTTATAAAGAAAATAAGAATAGTCCAGGAAGTGGGCCCATATGCTATTAATTAATTAATACTTTAAATCATCCCACATTTTATCCAGATTAAAGGAAGTTTGGGGAGCTACGACTATACTAATTTAAGGTCTCTAAATGTCATTCCAAAATGTATTAAGTTTGATGGGTCAGTATTATATTAGATAAGACAACAAAAACCCTAGCAGAACCCCCTACAGCTCAGGGATACTGAGCCAAGGCCACATCTATTCTGTTGTTTGGAGAAATACCTTTTTTATTTTGTATTTATTGTATACCTATCAATACATAAACATCACTGCTTTGTGCACATTGGCTGTTTGCAAACATAACTTAGGTGTGCATAGTTATGCATGCACCCATCTTTGATAGTACGGCCAAGAAATTCAGGTATATTCATACAAATATAAATAAATGATCATTTAGACTCTAAGGTTTGATGCCTGTTGGGTCACAATGTGATGAAATGGAACGTAAACACTTCTGTTTTCTCAAAATCTTGGGTGTGGCATGGGATTCAGCAGTGAGTGATCAATGACTCAATATCTAGTTGGCAGCCGGTATCAAATGGAATGCTCCAGGGGTCGGTCCTGGGGCTGGTTTTGTTCAACATCTTCATTAATGATCTGCATGATGGGATGGAGTGCACCCTCAGCAAGTTCGCGGAAGACACTAAGCTGGGGGGAGAGGTAGCTACGCTGGAGGGTAGGGATAGGGTCCAGAATGACCTAGACAAATTGGAGGATTGGGCCAATAGAAATCTGATGAGGTTCAACAAGGACAAGTGCAGAGTCCTGCACTTAGGATGAAAGAATCCCATGCACTGCTACAGGCTGGGGACTGACTGGCTAAGTGGCAATTCTGCAGAAAAGGACCTGGGGATTACAGTGGACAAGAAGCTGGATATGAGTCAACAGTGTGCCCTTGTTGCCCTTTGGGCTGCATTAGTAGGAGCATTGCCAGCAGATTGAGGGAAGTGATTATTCCCCTCTATTTGGCACTGGTGAGGCCACATCTGGAGTATTGCATCCAGTTTCAGGCCCCCCACTACAGAAAGGATGTGGACAAATTGGAGAGAGTCCAGCGGAGGGCAACGAAAATAATTAGGGGGCTGAGGCACATGATTCATGAGGAGAGGCTGAGGGAACTGGGGTTATTTAGTCTGCAGAAGAGAAGAGTGAGGCGGGAGTTGATAGCAGCCTTCAACTATCTGAAGTGAGGTTTCAAAGAGGATGGAGCTTGGCTGTTCTCAGTGGTGGCAGATGACAGAACAAGGAGCAATGGTCTCAACTTGCAGTGGGGGAGATCTAGGTTGGATATTAGGAAACACTATTTCACTAGGAGGGTGGTGAAGCACTGGAATGGGTTACCTAGGGAGGTGGTGGAATCTCCATCCTTAGAGGTTTTTAAGACCCAGCTTGACAAAGCCCTGGCTGGGATGATTTAGTTGAAGTTGGTCCTGCTTTGTGCAGGGGGTTGGACTAGATGACCTCCTGAGGTCTCTTCCAACCCTAATCTTCTATGATTCTATGATTCTATGAAGAAAATGAACTGCACAGACTCATTCTCTTCTGAATGTCCTGTTGTGTAAGCCTTATTTTGAGATGCTGGGGCTACTCTTAGGCTACGTCTGCATTGCACGCTTTTTTTGGTACACATAGAGTATGTACTTGGGCAGCCCCCTTAACATGGGTTTAAGTAGTAGTATAGATGGGGATACATGGTTTTGGTGAGTAGAATATGGACATGCTTGAATGGTGTATGTATGTACTGGAGTATGTACCCTACATGGCTCTCTACTTGCTACACTGCTATTTTTAGCCATGTAGTGTCCCACTGCTTCCAAGCTGCTGGAGCTTTTCCCCACCACAGGAAAAGACTCGCAGCCAGCAAAGGCTTCAGCTGGGAGCAAAGGCTCTGACAGTTTCTCACTGCTAGAAACTTTCCCCATTGCAGGGGAAAGACTCTGGCAGTGGGGAAAGGCTCCACCAACTTGCTGCTGCTGAAGCCCTTCTCCACCACAGGTAAAGACTCCGGCAGCGAAAAGGCTTCCACTGCCTTCCCGCATCAGAAATTTTCCTCACCACCAGGGCCGGCTCCAGGCACCAAGCACCCAAGCTGGTGCTTGGGGCGGCACCTGGAGGGGGGCGGCGCGGCGCTCTGGCCGCCGGGGGAGGGGCGGGAGAGCCGAGCCCCCGCCTGGGCTCGTGGCCCTGCCCCCGGCGCTCTGGCCGCTGGGGCTCGCCGCCCTCCCCCAGGGGCTCCGGCCGCCCCCCCCGGCAAAAAAGCCAGAGCCGGCCCTGCTCACCACAGTGAAAAGCTTTAGCAATGGGGAGCTGCTGAAGCCTTTCCCCACTGCTTCCCTACTGTCAGAGTTTTTCATTGACATGTAGCTACACACTCCAGCATGGATGCAGCCTGCTTTTCAATGAAGAGTGTAGTTACACATACCCTACATGCTGCTGAAAGTGGAGGGTAGTGTAGATATACCCTTAGTAAACAAAGCTTAGTGCACTCTTGGCTGCAAAGCTATCCAATACACAATACAAATTTACTACCAAGGTTATAGGATTGTCACACTATTTGTAAAGGAGTCACAGAAGAATCTTGAACAAGTTTTGCTTCAGGATCATAGGACAACCACTGTGCTCCCTTTAAAGCTAACTGGCATTTCTTCATGGTACTCTATGGGTGAGAAATCAGGGGTGTAGCCTCTTCCAGTGGTTCAGCTGAGGTGACAAAAACATGACTTTAGATTTAACCCTCCCCAAAAGCAAACAGCCTAAACACAATGCTTTATTTCCCAACCTAGTTATTGAAGTCAAATAATTGTTCTCTTTATAGGTCTCTGTTTTGGCATGTAGGGGCCCATGAAGCAGTGGGAAAGATGGAGCAGTTCAAGTTCAGTGTATTGGAGCTTGCTGCTGCACTCTTTACTCAAGCAAAACTCTAATTGGAATCAAAAGAAAATTTGACTTGCATAAGATCCGGCAGGAACAGGCCTTTTGTGTTAAGCTAAGGTTATAAAAACAAGATTAATAAGTATAACAATACGTTATATACAGCAATAATAACAATAAGGTTAAAAAATTCCACCCCATCCCTCCTTTTCTACATTCGGCATTTCCTAGTTTGGTGAGAATTGGAACCAGAAACGAAATGCCAAAGAAAAGTTGATGCTCTGGTGTTTCTGATTTGCTTAGTCAGTGATCAGAATTCCCTATTTTCAACCTGTGTGTTTTATCACCTAAATGACAGTGTGTGCTTCTTCTGGATGACCTAACCTTTACAAACAGGAAGTGTTCTTATAGAAATCATTGGAACTTTGATTCTCTAAGGGAGAAGGTGGATTGGGAAGGAATAAAGTAAGGAGAGAGAGGCAGATGAGATAAGCAGGCCTTGGAAATTTAAGGATATTTAAATTTGTTTCCTATCCTCTTCTTCACAAGAAAGAACATTATGGTTGGCTGTGTATTGGAAATCCAGATTTAAAAATCCCTTGGTTCCTTCCTGAATGAGAGAGAAAGACATAGAAGTCACTCTTATAGGCTAGTAATAGGACTTTACATTCACATTTTTCTTGTCATAACAGGAAGTATTTGCATTTTATGTATACGAACTTTGCTATTTGTGAAGGGTGCATCTACCTCTCCATCTCAGTTGCCTGAATGTCAGGGCTCTGGCCAGGGGAGTTAGAAGCCGACGTGTATCCCCCATTAGCCTTTCTCTCTGTGCCATTGTGCCACAGTGTTGGTCTGTGGAGCGCCTCTGATTTAAAAAAGGGAGCTGCTGGCAGGATTTTCTCTGTGAGGGGTTCTAAGTTTTGGAACTTTTTGGTTCAAAAGAGCTGAAATCCTTTGATATTCAGGCTATGTTGCAAAGCTTTTAAGGAGTTGAGGGGAGGAGAGTTGTAAGTGTTGGAGGTGAGGTGGGGGTAATGGTCATTTGTTTGTTGCTCAATCATTAGTGGTTAGATGGGTGATGAAGGGAATATAAGAAGCATGTATGTGTTTATTTTAAAGTTGTCAAAGTCATCTAGAGTGATGGACTAGGCGCTCAATTATAAATGGAAGGAAATAGGGGCAGATCCCCAGCTGGTGCCTTCAGCTGACTTCACTGGAGCTAAGACAATTTACACCAGCAGAGGAGCTGCCCCAGAAAAAAAGATATCAAAAAGGAAGTCCTTGCACACACCTTTACAGCACCAGAAAATGACCATTCACCTTTCCTTGAGGCTGTAAACGAGATTTTGCTGCTATGCTGTGGTGGGCCCTTAATACAAGCTAGCTAAAGAAACTATGGCAACTAGAACTGAGTCATTGTGGCCTGTGGGTATATGATTGTGTTATCTCTTGATAACACAGGAGACAACTGGTGCCACCACCATGCTGAACTCTCAGCTTGTTATTACTGCACGCTGGCTGGCATGCAAACCCAATAAGTGGTAAAGCAAACGGTCAAATGCTCTTTTCTAGAAATAAAATTAAGCGCTAACTTTGTTGACAAATAGAATTGCCAGCCTGCCCAAGTTTGCAAAGAAAGACATACGGTATACTTAGTATACTTATTTTTGGACCTTTTATTTTTTTCTTTATAATAACATTGTCATGTCAGTCAGTGTGGTTTTGTGCTGTAAAAGAAGAACAATCATACTATACATCTCTTCAATAGCATCTTTTAAAGTCTGTGTCAGAGAAAATATTCCTGTTTCTGTAGTTAAGTGATAAATGAACCATCTAGAATAACAGTAAAGCTAAGATGAAGAATACACTGTTGGATATTATATATTTTTGGAAAGAAACATTAGGAATAATTATATATGTAGACCATGAAGTTACCACTTCAACAGTTCTAGCGAATGGGCCAGATTTTGCCAGATTACCATGCACCAAAATCTTAACTTTGCCCTGCCCTAGGATGCCAGTCTTCTATTACCCTTTTAACAAATAGCTCTTGAAAACTTCCTGCTTCTATTTAAATTACTGGGCTGGTTTGGCCCAAAATTCAAATTATATCTCCCTGCACCAGTCTGGACCCCTTCACCCAACTGGGAGTCCCATCACAAGAAGGCAGGCAATGTTATCACAATCTATCCTCCACCTGGATTTCTGCCAGCCGAGACAGGTTGCTTCAAAAGAACCCGATTGGCAGTGGCTGTTCAGGAGATGTACTCAATCAGTACATCCTCAAGATGTCCTGGGGCCACTGCCCCTTCTCAATATCCAGCAAGTACTGCTGACTTTTGTGGGGTGTGTTGGCCCACCTCTGTCAGTGTGAGGGAAGTGCAGCACTGCCTAGCCATGTCTAGGACTCTGCTTACAGGTGCAGTGATATCAAAGAATTATTTCTTGTGTGTCACTTTGATATCAGATCCTATTAGATCCAAGCCAGGAGTATCAAAAAGGTTTCTGTGCCTCTTTGGGGCAGAGGGGACTAGGGTCAGGCACAGAAGAATCCTGTATAGTTTAGCATAGACTCAGTGGATGTACTGTGTTTGGAACAAGATTGGAATGTCATCTACTTAGAAGGAAGTAGTGTCCTCTTGGTGCTGATTTAACCTGCTCCTGGCATACTTTTCACTGCCAAGTGCCAGCGTCAGCTCTGGGTGGAAATGGCTTATGTGAATTGACTTCAGTGTGAGAATGATCAGGTCCTTAAAGTATTGTTCTACTTGGAAAAAATGACTATATAAAACTGGCATTTTCTTACCCGAAAGATTTGCTCCTTATGTGTATTCACATATGCTGCCTTTAGTGATAAAATAAATTGCGTTTTGCTCATTAGCCCCAGAGACCCAAGCCAGCTACCGGAGAGTGAGCTGCATTCAACTTTGTGCATTATCAGCATATGTTTTTGCCAGTTTCAATTTTAGGACCAGAGTTATACTGTGCAAATACACTGAAAACAATGGGTTTGCATAGGTGTCATTGAGGGTATAATGTGAAGACAGTAGCATTGCACTTTTGAATAAGAACATAACTTGGCCAAGAGAAGCTTCATTACACACAAGACAGCCCAGTTTGACTTTCAGATCCCGAGATGAGGAGCAGATTCTGATCAGCATACTAATGATGAGTAGTACTTTTCACCAACAGTTGCTAACAAAGCATATTTGATGGAGAAATTGTTGAATGACAATAAACATGGAGCCACACAATGTCATTTTTACAGAATGACTTTTAGAACAAGAACAACATTTTAAAGTATAAAGGCCAAGACTTGAAAGAGACACTCATATGAGATTAGTGATGGAGGGCATTATAAAACACAATTACATTTAGCCCTTAAAACAATCTTCTGCCATCTTTTTCAGGTAAGTTAAAAACAGCACCTGATTCTAAACTAGCTAAAATGTGGAGTTACAGGTAGAGGCAATATGCTGGATTGTCATAGTTTCAGTCTGAGTGTGTGTGTGTGTGGGGGGGGAAGTAATTTTTAAATGGCTTTACAAGAATTAGGAAGGCCAAATCTCGGCGATAAGGACTTCTAAAAGATGTGCTTCCTGTATCCTGTCATCAGAAACTTGTAATATGCAGATTGAGCAATGGCTTGATCTAGCATTTTACAATACAATATGAATGTACATAATTGTTGGTATCATTATTGTGTCAGCATAGTAAAATTTATACAAAGTTGAAATGAAACTTCAGAGTAAGATCCAAAGCATATAAGAAATGATGTACATTGTTGCCTACTTTACACCTAGTGACTATCATCTGTTTATTTGATTTACTGCATCAAGACAGAACAGAAAATGTTCATAAAATACGTACGAGATAATGTAACTGGAACAGAATGTTTTCACAGAATAATGGACTCCTGTGGCTATTAGATGAAGTAAAGTAGAGACATCTATACTCCAAGCAGGAAACATCAATCCTGGAATAAAGTTTTATCATAATGAATTTATTGCTGGCATATGGTGTAACTGTATATGTATGTAACTATAGACATATCTGATTTTATATAATGAATATTGATCCAGTAGCATGATAATTGTTCATTGTGGCAGTGACTGGACCCCAGAGTGCAGCCTGGGACTGTGGGACCACTGTGTCCCCTTAACTATCTCCAGCCTGGGCTGTCTCTCACAAGGCTTTGCTAGTGACAAGCAGCAAGCCCCTCCAGGTGCTGTTATCACTCAGCACAACCGTATGTGGAGCCCCACTTCCAGCTAGATTGTATGAATGCTCCCAGAGCCACTCATGAATACCACAGAGAAAGGCACCAGCGCCAAATCCCCCCAGCTCCCAGCACTGTACCTCAGGAATATACAGTCTTGCACTGCTCCAGATGAGCTCTGCCAATTTATTAATTAGTTCACCATTTCATCAATGGAAAGTCGATAGACACCAGCCTTTGCAAAACCTGAGTAGATTTGTCACACACTTCATACAAACTTACTGGTAAAGATAAACAGTTAAACAAGTTTATTGACTACAAAAGATAGATTTTAGGTGATATTAAGTGACAGGCAAAAGTCAGAGTTAGTTACCAAAAGAAATAAAATATAAGCACGCAGTCTAAACTCTCAACCCTATCAGACTGGGCAACAACTAGATTAAGCAGTTTTTCTCACCCCACTGGATATTGCAGTTCATAATACACAGTTTTCCCCCTTAAAATCTGGGGCAGTCCCCTCAGTTGGAGTCTTCAGAGTATCCTTGTTGCTTGCAGTGTAGGTGGATGAAGGAGAAAGGCCAAGCATGTGGCCACTGTGTCTGTTTTATACCCTCAGTCCTATGTGCTTGGGGAGCAGAAGTCAAGGCATGTCTGGGGGCATTGCTGAGTCTACAGGCAAGGTTGAGCAATTCCTCTGATGTGGCCTCATGCAGGTGAGTCACTGAATTGTAGCTCCCTTGCTGGACAATGGTTGTTGATGGGTTGTTTGAAACCCCACCTGGGTGTTGATTACTTTCCTTACTGTTGGCTCTGGGGAGCTAATATCTGGCTAATTCCCCAATTTACAGCACATTTTAGTGATAACCATACAACACAATTCTCATAACTTCATATGCATTAACGATATACATATATGGATAGAGAAATGACTTTCAGCAGATCATAACCTTTCCCCTGATACTTTACAAGGCATGCTTTATTTATAAGGTCCCGATTATATAAAAATGAGAAATATGGGGGTTACAAGATGCTCCCCTAAGGTACAGAATGTCACAGTGGCCCCAATTCATCAAAGCACTTAACTTTGAACATATGCTTAAGTCCTATTTCTAAATCAGAGACTAGCTGAGTTTAAAATAGATATCCAAATAGATGATAGTATTTGGTCGTGTATTCACGCACCAACTTAATGTTGTTTGAAAATTCTAATTTCCTTTTCAGAAGAAATGGTGTTTTATAAGAATAGTGAGAGACAGTCTGAATTAATACACTCTACCTTTCATATGAACTGATGCCTTCTGAAGGGCAGGAACTTTTAATATAGCCGTTCAATGATTTGTTCAGGAGACACCACTTTTTTCCTCACAGGAAAATTAGTGAGGTCGTTTTGTGGTGTACTTGCCACTACTGAGACCCTTCTCTAGCCCTCTTAACTTTCCTGCGTGACTTGCTTTCAGTTTACGCTTTTTGAAATTCCCTCCTCAGACATCTCTTTTGTTTTACTTTCAGGGCACAATTCTCACTTCATTCTTCTGCTGACCCCTAATGACCTTAGCGTCATCATCCTGTTCCTATACTCTGTTCCTGAGATTTAGTGTATTTCTTGGCAACCTTTAAAAATCTCCCTGTCTATCCTGCCTTTCTCACTGTTTCCTCTTTCGTTAGTCTTTGCTGAATATCCTACATTTCTTTTCTTGTTCTTTGGGATCTCTCTCTTAAATGTCATCTTCAAATGGTCTTTTATATCTCTGGACATGTCTTTCTTTATATTCAAAAGCAGAAACATTTAATTTTTTCTTGGTAAATAATTCACTTACCCTGACACTGGGTAAGCAGGGATTGATTTAGGAAAAAAGAACCTTATAAAAGCAGTTCTAAATACTGTATTAAGAAATATCATTAGGAATTCAATCACAGAGCAGTCAGCTGATTTGGGGTCAGAAATACAAGTACACACAGTCCTTGGCTACACGTAAAAGTCCCCAGATACACATTTCTGGAACCTGGAACTGAATAAATCTCTAGCACATGGGTTGGCCAGTTTGTTTAGAGATCAAGCAGAACTTGTCACTTTTGACTCAGATATGTGGTCATGAAGTACATGTACTTATTGCTTGGACTATTTGATCTTAAAATGTCACTGAGAGTATTTGTGTCAGGTCGCATTATCCCACACAAGGTGTTTAAAATGTTCTCCTTCCTTTCTAGTTGATAGATCAGGGGCGGGTAAACTTTTTGGCCTGAGGGCCACATCGGGTTTAGTAAATTGTATGGAGGGCCGGTTAGGGGAGGGGGGTCGTGGCCCAGCCCCCACCTCCTATCTGCCCCCCCCCCGGGACTCCTGCCCCATCCAACCCCCCCGTTCCCTGATGGCCCCTCTGGGACCCCTGCCCCATCCACCCCCCCCCGCTCCCTGTCCCCTGACTGCCCCCAGATCCCCGCCGCCCCATCCAACCCCTCCTCTCATTCCTGACAGCCCCCCCCCGGGACCCCGCCCCATCCAACTACCCCTTCTCCCCTGACTGCCCCCGTAACCCCTACCCCTGACTGCCCCCTGCTGTCCCATCCAACCCCCGCTCCTTCCTGACTGCTCCCCAGGACCCCCATTCAACCCCGTTTCCCTCCCAACCACCATCCACACCCCCACCCCCTGACCACCACCCCGAACTCCCCAGCCCTCTATCCAACCCCCCTGATCCCTGCCCCCTTACTGCACTGCCTGGAGCACTGGTGGCTGGCGACGCTACAGCCGCGCCGCCCGGCTGGAGCCGGGCCATGCTGCCGCTGCCGTCGCCACTGCCACCAAGCAGCACAGAGCACTGGGTCAGGCCGGGCTCTGCAGCTGCACTGCCCCAGGAGCTCACAGCCCTGCCGCCCAGAGCATTGCGCCAGCGGCGGAGCGAGCGAGCTGAGGCTGCAGGGGAGGAGGGATAGCAGGGGAGGGGCCAGGGGCTAGCCTCCCAGGGCAGGAGCTCAGGGGCTGGGCAGGAGGGTCCCGCAGGCCGGATGTGGCCCGTGGGCCGTAGTTTGCCCACCCATGTGATAGATGGAGCGTCCCTGCTAGTGCTTACTATAAAAACCTGCCACATGTATTTTACCTTAAATTGCCACCTATTTAAACTGACATATTATTGAATGTCATTTTTACAGTGCCTGAAAGTCACCTTAGCACCTCAGAGAAGACAAATCACTTCATGTTTTGTTGCCAGTAACTTCTTTCTTGTGGACCAGCCCATGATATCAGCTCATAAATATGAGAAAGCAGAGAAATGGCCTCCATTCAGTGTACCTTGCACATTTTGAATATCTATAGATCAGGTTATGTAATAAATATTATATAATAAGAGCAAGATTCTGGTCTTGGTTATAAATTTCTTAAGCCACCTTTGAGGGATTCAGCTCTCCAACATCATTCATATTTTTGCCATGCCACAATAACTACTAACTACCTGGTTTAGCTGACACACAAATATTCCACTCAAGTTTCTTATATGCGACCAGATCCTGTGGTCTTAGCCACAGGAGCAATTTGGTTGAAATTTATTTGGCTACATAGAATCACTGAATATCAGGGTTGGACTACAGTCAACTGGATTTGGTCCAGGTGCTGTAACATTTAGGGACAATATTACAAACAAGATCAACAGAAAAACCACACCAAAACAACAGCAACAAAATAGCACTCTTGAAGGGTTGAAAATCCTGTACACTGAAGTGATTTCTGACCCCTCCGCCCCCCTCAAAAAAAAGAGAGATGCTGCAGTTGCTTTAAAATCTGATATTTCCTCGTGGTTGCCAAATTTCAGGGATTTTTATTGGTGTTTGGTGTTTTTTTTGTTTTTCCTTTAAGGAAAGATACTACTGATTCAAATTTGGGGCCTGGACCTGTGACTAATGCCTGCAAACTCCTGGTGCCCTAATGAGAATTACTTGTATGGAAGAGCAGTAGGCTTGGGACCAACCCTAGGATGAATAAAAAAATTTGACGTACAAATCAGAGACATGGCTGAAAGTCAGGAGTGGTGTACAGGTCTCTGGGAAGATTATGTTTATTACTTACAAGGTTGAGAGCTCAGTGAATTCAAGATTAAGATGATTACTTATATAGGGGAAGATGAGATGAATACATACATGAATCTTATCAACATGAGAAAAAAGTCTAATTTCCATACTTAGGCCCACAACAGGTGGATGTCAGAAATCTGGCTTCATTTACTTTGAGTGCCATTAAAATAGATGCTCACTGTGTCACTTGCCTTTACTTGCTATTTGAGGGATTCCCTATACTTAGAATGGAATATACTCCAAAAACCTTGGTAAATTCAACTACTATAGATAGTAAATGTGCAGTTTTCAATGGTGCTCATTGACAGTGTCTAGGAGGCCCTGGAGCTGATGACCTCTGAATATGGGTGGGCAAAAGTTTACCACACGGAGTAAAGATCATATCTCAAAGCCTAACCTGCCAACCACGAGGAGCCTGTCGAATGGCTGACAATAGCACCCACAGTTAATTGAGGAACTGTTGCTGTAGAGTTCTCCATGATTACATGTCTTCTGTATTCATTATTATTTGTTATTTGTATTACTGCAGCACTTAGGAGTCCCAGTCATGGATCAGGACCCCACTGAGCTAGGTGCTGTACAAACACTGAACAAAAAGATAGTTTCTGCCCCAAAGAGCTTGTTGAAAATGCCTCAAAGAGGGAAGTGGGTTAAAACATCACTATTTTAACAGTGGCAGCCGGCCTGTACTCACATATACACTCATATATAGGATATTAGTTGACTTCAATGGATATTTACATAAGCAAATGCAGATGCATACTTGCATGTGTATTCACTGATAGCCATGGTCTGCCTCCTAGTTTTGAAAATGTGCCCTAAAGTGGTTGGAAGCAGCAAACAACAGAAAGAGACAGCTCTGGAGTGGGGGATTTGGAGCACAAATGAATGCCGGACTCAGCTGCAAATTTGCATTCTTCAGCAGCTGCTGCTCAGTAGTCATTAGGGAGTTCAATAACGACATCCATCAGCTAAATCTGAGATCCAAATGCCAAATCTAGCCTTCAATGTCTTTAGAGGGGTTGTATGGGATTGAATGTGATCCCAGGGTGCTGCTTTAGGCCAACAATCCTTTAAAAAAATTATGATGTCTGATCCTGGTTCTCCGTTTATAAGGAAGACTGGTATAGCAGTTTTCAAGAAGCTTGCCTCAAGCTGAAATGATGCACCTATTGTGCAAGAATTGGAATATACACAGTATGTTCTTGAAACACAAATACAAACATTTAGTTTAGGGAACCCAGTGATGGAGCTTTCCCCAAAAACACGTTGGGACATATTATAACAGATTCCAGAAGGGGGAAGCCTTTAAAATGTAAGAAAAAGGTTTTCAGCACTTTTAATATACCATATGTGGAAGACAAACACTATCGATATTTCACATCCTTTTCAGATACATTACAAACACCCTCACGTTTCATGGAATTTGATTTTATTGATCGCCATTTGCACTGATCGTATCATTTCACAATCCTAAAGGGGATTTCCCCAAAATGATTTTTAACTGCACACCACTTTATATGTTGTCACAATTAGAACATAGCCTCAGCACAGAAACACATAACATATACAACCTCCTCACCATAATCCTTAATAAACAACATGATTTGGGATAATCTATGTCTGGCCATTGGCTAAATACACATGGTGGTGAGGAGAGGATGCAAGGATTCTTCCTCGCTCCCCCTGATGCAGGGGACAGGCAAACTTCAACACATGGGCTCTTATGAGTACAAGGACTGCTGCCAGCCTAGGAACACTCACCATCTCAAAGGGATGGCAGTGAACCTGCTTCCACTCTCTTCTACCGGCCAGACACAGAGTGGAGTGTGTGCAACACCCTCTTAAGGGGTAGGTCAATTTGGGCCAGTCTCTGAAGGTACAACCTGGCCCTCTATTATTTGCACACAAAGGCACTTGTCAGCAAATATGAGGAACAGGGCTGCAGTGAGGTTTCATATTATTAAAAATCCATTATTTTTACAAAATTACACTACAATACCTTTATCATAGACTAGGAAGTTCCATCAAGTAGTTTGACTGACACCTGTTACTTCTCAAAATGAAGAGAGTACATTTTGTGATACACTTGGAGAAACAGAGATCAAACTTACAAGTAGACTCAGGAGCCTAGTCTGACAGCCAGAAGATGACAGATGGTGAGCATATAGAAGCCCAATTTTTAAGAAATCCCCTGCTAACTATAAATCAGCCACGAGAAGAATCCTTGATTCATTGATGTGTTTGCTAAATTTCTGGACTAGATACTAATACAACTTCCTAAATAGAACATGTTTACAGCACGGTCCTCTGCTAACCAGTCTCTTAATGAAATAAATTACACCAGTCTTCACATATATCAAGCCAAATCTCAACAAGAGTGTGTATGTGTGTGTGTCAACTGCACATAGTATTTTACCCTTGTAGATAGTAAAGTATAAGGTCATCTGAACATGAACACGCCAGTATATTGTGCTCATGAACCTTTCTGTAATTGGAGCAAAAGATTAGAACACTGGCACACCTAAACAAGGAATTGACGTTAACCCCATGCTAGACCTAAACCATTCCAGGCAGTCTGTTTTGAATTTTCTAATGTGAACTACTGTTCTAATGCATTAATTCATTTTATATCAATTTCCTTCTGTCAGCTGTTTTTGAAAAAGAAATGGTATATTGTTGTCTAAGCCTTGTCCACTCCTTCCAAATCTCGATTTAGACATTGTTATGGATGGTTTAGGAAATGCCACTGAAGATTATCTGAAGCATTTCTATAGCAGAGATTGACCTACTGCAGTAGGATGATTAACACATCAGGAAGGAGCACAAAATGTGAAAGGATTATTAATTTCACTCTTGGTCTTAAACATGGTATTTTTAAACTCTTGTCTTCCCTTCATGAGAAGATTTCAAAACACAAACTATAACCCCAAAAGATTTATTACAAAATCTATTTTAATGCATAAACAGAATTCACTAAACTAAAATTATGCTAACACAAAATAAATTTGACATTTGCCAACAGCACATTTAAATTAGCTTTTTCAGCTGCTATCCTTGTTTGCCTATGAAGAAGAGCTGTTTGAATTATTCATTGGGGAAAATTTATATGAGGATTTTTGGGTATTTTTCCACAAGTAAATTAATCACAAATTGCATTTTTCATTATTGACCTGCTGTTATAAATGATCAAATAGTATGCAGCAAGTAATATTTCTGACTCATTTTTCCATCAATCATCAAATAATGTGATTTTTTTTGGTGTTATTTATTTTCTGACCAGTTTCATCACTGTTGCTCTCTCAAAACTTTCAGAACCTTCTGTGAGAGTCTGGAAATGGATTTAACAGTTTCAGTCCAAGACCAGAGTACTGTGTAATGATAGCCATATTGCACATGCCACCATGACAATTAGCACCCAATTTGGTAGTTTCAGCATTAGGAATGAGAATGGAGAAAGTGCTTAGATACTGTAATGGTTTATCATGGTAAAGAATCATAAAGAGATGCTTTCTTTTAACACTGAACAAGAAACTCTGTTAGAATATAGAAAACTATATTATCCATAAAACTATTCACTCCCTTTCTCCCTCTCTGCTTCACTGTACAGCATCTGCTTAAAACCTTGTCCACGCCCCTTCTGCCTAGCTTCTTAATACAATTTTAAAGAAGCAATACACATTCTTGCACTTGCTGTGGTGATAGGCTCTAGGGCCAGCCCACAACATTTTGGCACCAGAGGCAGGGAGCTCAAATGACGCCCCCATACCTCCTTGCTTAGGCCAAAACTTTGAAAGGTCTCAATTCTGCCTTCTTCCTGTTCTACTCTTCTCATGGTACTGCTCTGCTACCCAGGGCCGACGAGAGGCGGGGGAAGCTGGTACAAATTACTGGGGCCCGGCGGTCTGGAAGGGGGCCTGGGGCCCGGCTTCCCCCGCCTCTCATTGGCCCTGTTTAGCCGGTCCGCCCTTGCTGGGGGGGGGCCGAAAAATTTTTTTCACCGGGGCCCGAACCCGCTCTCGGCGGCCCTGCTGCTACCTACCCCAATAAAAGAGAAATAACAACTTAAAATGCCTTGTTCAAAAATGTTAAGTAACACTTAACTTTCAAATGCCTGAGCAGCAAACGTAACTTTTCTTATCTGCATAGTAAACACTGGCATTTTTATCTGTTTGAATAATCAAAGTGGTGCTTTCCATGCCTTGGTTGCAAAGATTTGAACTGCTTCCTGAAGGTCCACAGTCTGGGCCAGCTCATGCTCTATTGAGATGGTTGCAAGGCCGACCAGCCTCTCCCGTGTCATTGTGGAGCATAGATTTTGTTTTTATTAACTTCAGCTTGGAGAAGCTATGTTCTCCACGGGCAACTGATACAGGAAGTGTTAGAATTATGCGCAGAGCAACAAAAGCATTTGGAAAGAGGGTGGACATATATACAAATAATTATTTGTGCACATATATTCTGTTGTTGTTACAAAACGCACCATTAAAGTTATTTGTTTCATATGGCTGATGTCAGGTGTGCAGTCCAGAATAACAGAGTAATATCTTGCTGATTTCAGATCTGCCACAATCTTCTGTTTGACTTTTGTTGCCAGTAACTGTATGATCTCATTTTGAATTGTTTTTCCAAGGTAGTGGTGTGTGTACATTTCTTAGGTGGTGACTCTTCTTAGATGCTCCTGGAGCACAGCATCAAACTCAGCCATCAGCTCCACAATTTTAAAGAAGTTTCCATTGTTTGGCACATACAGCTGATCTGAAGTGCCATGCTGTGCTAGGTTTTGGGTAGCAAGCATTCTCACAATGGCAATGAGCCTTTTCAGAACATTTTGCCAATAAAGAGACTCTGATACAATCTTCTCTTGATGCTGATCATCTATGGTGGCTCTTTCCACCTATGGAATGCTCTCTGGTGATTTGCTGCCTTCTCATGGCATGTGTCATAACTATAAAGGGAAGGGTAACAGCTCTCTGTGTACAGAGACTCCAAATCCTTTTACCTGTAAAGGGTTAAGAAGCTCGGGTAACCTGGCTGACACCTGACCCCAAGGGCCAATAAGGAGACAAGATACTTTCAAATCTTGGGGGGGGGGAAAAGTCTTTTGTGTGTGCTCTTTGTTTTAAGGGTGGTTCGCTCTTGGGACTGAGAGGGACCAGACATCAATCCAGGTTCTCCCCATCTTTCTCCTATTTCAAACTAGTAAGTAAAGACAGGCAAGGCGTCTTAGATTTACTTTGTTTTCTCAACTTGTAAATGTACCTTTTTACCAGAGTGTGTATCTTTGTTTGCTGTACTTTGAACCTAAGACAGAGGGGGGTCCTCTGAGCTCTTTAAGTTTGATTACCCTGTAAAGTATTTTCCATACTGATTTTACAGAGATGATTTTTACCTTTTTCTTTAATTAAAAGCCTTCTTTTTTAAGAACCAGATT
>NW_020664409.1:51516298-51548466 GCF_002925995.2 Terrapene triunguis | reverse complement strand
CCCTACATTTGTACCCTAAGGTTCAAAGTGGGGATCCAGCCTTGACAGCATGCCAGATTTCTAGCCAGATTTTTCCAGTCCTTTGTTCCTGTAGAACCCAATGTGGCTGGAACATTAGACTGGAATAGTTTGCAACAAAAACAGTAAGCAGCATTCTGGGTTTTTGAGAACATAAGCCATAACCTCTCCACTTTGTCACCATTGGGGATTTCACACCAGTAATGTGTTAGATGGAAACTTCTATTTTCATTGTCTTTGGGGAACATGACATTTTTCATTTACTGTGGCCCATGCAGTACAAGGAAGTCCCTCAGGCTACTGCTCAAGTGGCTCCACAGTCCTGGATCATCTAGACTTAAGGAACCAAACTCAGCAGCAGCTGTTTCTTGCGTCTCCACCACACTCTTCTCTGATCTACACTTTTCTTCAGGAATGTGCTTGGTTACATCCATTTGAGATGGAGATATGGATGCTGCAGTAGTTGTGAGGTCACCTGCACTCTGACTAACTGGAAGATCAGGCATCTCCTCACCACTCACATCCTCACTGGGGCTGGAAGGCTCACAGTGAACATTTGTGTCTATGTATCTCAGGAGAGCTCCTTCCTGCTTAGATAGGAAAGCTTCCTTTGCTTTCTTTCTTTTTCTGAATGCTGCCCCAGAGGGGCGTTTTCTTCTTTCACTCATGACTGCTGTTCTGTGCCAGCTATAGTGGCTCTCAACACTCAATTGAAGGGGACAAATAAGCAGGCTGGTAGCAAGGCCTGAGTGAGGGAAGATATCAGCGTCTTAAGGGCCTAACTGGCTCCTACTACTTCAGTTGACTGCCTGTTCTCCTCAAGTGGGTTCAGGGAAGCAGCAGGAAACAGGAAGCTCCCTGAGAAGCTGGTGTTAATCAGTGCAGGCTCCTGGGATGCTAGAGAGGTACATAAGAGGCTCCTCCTCCTCTCTCTACCTGCAGGTCCTGCTGCTTTCTGTTATTCCCTCTCACCTTTTCTCCTGCCTGTCTGTTATGTCTCTTATGCCCTCCTTCCTCCAGCACAGCACTCCACCATCTCTGTGCATCTAGAGCAGAGAGAATACATATACACCAGCAGCAGACACAATTTTCTACACTCTGGGTCCTAGTGGCACCCCCCACAGTCTGGCACCTGAGGTGGCCGCCTCAGTTCACCTCATGGTAAGGCCAGCCCTGATAGGCACTATATTTATGGATTCATTCTTTAGATTTAGAAAACAACATTAACAAGAGGCACCTCTGACTCATACTTAAAAATACAAGAAATCAACATGAGAAACAGCAACCTCATCATATACAGAATTCTGAGTAATCAGTGGCACATCCCTTCCCTTTCCCCCCACCCTCCAAATTCCCTATTTTTCTTTAAACGTCACCCCCAAGACCCTACACAGCGATTGAAATCCTGCTTATTATCATGACTAATTCCTGAAGCTGTCTAGACATTTTTGACTCCTGGCCTGCTGGTTGTATTACTGGGCCTTGTCATCTGGGCTGGCTTCTCATCACACTGAGCCCTGTGTTGCTCTCACTACAGCACAATCTCCTGTAACTCTTGGACTTTACCTGTGTCCATTTAATCCCTCATTTCCAACCACAATTAGATCATCTCTAAATATCTCTGCTATTCAAGTTCTCTAGGTCTCACCTGAGGGGCCCTGTATTAATTTAGCTCTGCTGATCTACCTTGAGACTTACACTAACTACTAATTTAGTAGAGCCCAAAATCTCTCTGGCTGTCCCTGTGCTGCAAACTGCTGGGATCAGTGGGAATAAAGTGCATATAAATAGAAAAAGAAGCCTTAAATATTTAGTCTTTCAGCACTTCATTTTCCTGTGACTTTCAAACACTTGTCAGTTGCACATTGGAGACATTAACAAGCACTTTCCCCCATAAGAAATGGATTTAATGTGCAGATTTTATTAGTCTCTGTCTTTGGGCGAAATTCCCCCCTGTGCAGAGGTTCCAAATAAGACTACTGTGCTACTTAAGTCCCACGTCAGCCTTATTTTAAGGCTTTGGGTGTGAGTCTGGTCTCTCCTGTGTCCAAGCTTTGCTCAGCATAGTAGATGGTAGGGGGGTGGGGCCATCAGGGAGATGGTTATGGCTTCCTGATTCTCACTGGCTGGCTGCAGCATGATTGTGAGCAGCCTAGGGCAGAATGGCATAAGGTCCCTAGGCTTCCCCTGTCCCTGACACACGCTTTCCCTCCACTGGTGTGCCACCTTTGCTGGAGGTGGGGGCACATCTGGAGCAGGAGCCAGTCCTATGTCAGAAGGTACATCCCCTCTGCCAGAGGAATTCTCTCCTGGCCACTTATGGCCAGAATCTTAAGACGTGGCACTGCCTGAGTACAATCTTAAGTAGGACTTTTCTCACAGGCCCTGAATTTCATGTGTAAGAGAGCTTTCATTTCCATTTCTCCTAAGCGTGAGAAGATGAATGTCAATAACCCTCCTTGAAGTGCTGGCGACTACTGAATGGCCTACGTTTGTCTTGGGGGCGCTATATCTTCATGATCATTTTTTGGTGTTTGTGAGCAGCTTGTGTTTGCCTTGCTGCTGTTAAGATGCAGCTGTGCATCTGCTAGCTAGTGCAGTGTAAAATGAGATTGTGTTCAGTTTGTACTAATAATCTCTTAGTTCATTTAAGATTTGTGATAAAAATACAATTAGTGTTTTTACTTATATTACACTCTCTTTCTTAGAACTTGAGGCAACTTTGGCTGCAAACTAATGGAACCAAATTCTTTGCTGGTGCAAATTGGGGCCTCACCATTGAAATCAGTGAAGCTGCACCAGTTTACACCAGCAGAGAATTTGGCCCATAGGTCTACAAAGAGGGAGAAGAAAGCTCTGCAATACCATGCTCTCACAACGAACTCTGATTTTTTTCATTTTCTAAAGATAGGGAGCATTTTTCTTTAATCAAAGTTCTGGCTGCATTTTTTACTATGGAGGATGTGGACCACAAATAGAAAAATCAAAAATTAAATTATAATAATTTTCAATCGCTGCACCTGTGTAGCCTTCAGTTTCAATGAAACATATAGCCCAAACTCAATATCAGATAATGTTTCATTATCCTCAAACCACTGTTGATATAATAACTTCTATTTTAGGTTACCAGTAAAGAGAAGAACAATGTGACCCATTTAAAAACTCCCTCACGGGAGAATATTAGCACGCCATTTATCATTCCTGTTTAATTTTGTTGATAAGAACCATCTGATAGAAGCGTTTCTTTGTTGCAAAACTAATAGCAGTGTAGGATGTATCTGATGGCTGTACATGCACTCTGCAGTAGTACTGAGAAATGGATTTTTTTGTTTGTTGCCCATTCAGTTTGGATGGATAAAGAAAAAGGAGAAAATTCACTTTTGAATACATCAGGACACGGAAGCTAAAGAAAACAATAGGGATAGATGAGACAAAATATTGCTTATATTCTCTGTAAATAGGTAGCCCCCAAATTACAGGTATGCATTTAATTGTATCTTGCTGCTGGTATTTATCATTAATTTCTATTAGAAGGAATTCCTATACAAACCTGCATGAGGAACACATTAATTTCACATAGTAGCAAGCAAAAACAAAAATAAAAAAACTATAGCGATAGTGGATGTTTTCCTTAATGTATTTTTAAGGTCTGATACAATAAATTATGGTCTGAAGTAAATATTTCTATGTTTTACAATGTTTCCAGTATTTATATTCACCTGACTACAATAACTCTGGAAAAAAAGAATGAAAGAAAACAGGCTAAGATAAGATGTGGAAGAGGGAAAGGCTCATACAGTAAGAAACATTTATTAAATGTTGTTCTTCTCCAGTGCTTCAGTTTTGCTCAGGTCCCTATAGTATGATGAATGAGGTAATATGACAACGGGTCTGGTGATGAAAAACAATATTTTTTTAAGTGTGCTGTTGTGATATTGGTAAATATGAAACTTCTTATAAAACCTTATATCTTTGATTTATTAACTAATATCGAAATTACTTCAATGAAGAAATGAGGTTAATGTAGGCAATTGATTCTGTGAGATCCTAACTTTATAAGTCTGCTTCTGGAGGGCTGTTTCCATCATGTATTTCTGATAAAAAGAGTCTTCATCACCCCTTGCTCACTCTGAGAAGTCCCATTGAAATCAATTGACAAAGGCTCTGTGGGGAAGGGAAAGCATCCTCAGGGATGGCCTTCTGTTCTGCATGCTTCTTAGCACCCCCTTCTCATGGCAGTGTAAATTCCTTAGGAACCCCACTATCCCTGACTTACTGTGCATCCATGTGACTGTGTAGGATCCCTTTCATCCACCCCAGCTTGCCGTCACCTGAGTAGCAGAGGCCTACTACCTTCTTAGATTTGACACGGAAGGGATTCTGCAGGTACAGGAGACCATGTAACAGAGCTGCTCTATTACCTTTTGTACTATTTGCCTTGTGTCCATGCCAGTTTGCTTCACTCACTTTAAGGAAAGGGAGAATTAGACTTATGATTTTTATCTTGGTAACATAGTGAAAAACATACATTTCTTCATAACGGTTTCATTGAAAGTATTAGGGAAAATGGACACAGACGCAATCACAGAAGCACTTTCCTTATGTTTAGTGTGGGGCATGGCAGTGCATAATCATGCCATTAATATCGGATGTCGCCAATGATATTAGCAATAATGGTGATAACCTTGTGGGTAGTAACCTTGTGGAGTTCCCAAGTTTCACAGTATCTGAGGGTCCTACCACATCCCAACATCCAGTCATCCTGGCCTTGAGTTCTACTTCTGATCCACAGACATACTCGTGCACTCAGGCATTTCCAACCAGTTATGCACCCAACTTATAGTAGCCTAGATGGAGCTACTGTAAGGTGGATGCATAACTGGTTGGAAAACCATTCCCAGAGAGTAGTTATCAGTCAAGTTAGAAGGGCATATTGAGTGGGGTCCTACAGGGATTGATCCTGGGTCTGGTTCTGTTCAGTATCTTCATCAATGATCTAGATAATGGCATAGAGAGTACAATTATAAAGTTTGCGGATGATACCAAGCTGGGAGGGGTTGCAAGTGCTTTGGAAGATAGGATTAAAATTCAAAAGGATCTGGACAAACTGGAGAAATGGTCTGAAGTAAATAGGATGAAAGTCAATAAGGACAAATGCAAAGTATTCCACTTAGGAAGGAACAATCATTTACACACATACAAAATGGGAAATGACTGCCTAGGAAGGAGTACTGTGGAACGAGATCTGGGAATTAAAGTGGATCACAAGGTAAATATGAGTCAACAAGGTGACACTGTTGCAAAAAAAGCAAACAACATTCTGAGATGTATTAGCACGAGTGCTATAAGCAAGACGTGAGAAGTAAATTTTCCACTCTAGTTCACACTGATACAACCTCAAGCACCTGAGAGAGAGAACTGGGTCCAGTTCTGGACACCACATTTCAGGAAAGATGGGGACAAATTGGAGGAAGTCCAGAGAAGAGCAACACAAATGATTAAAGGGCTAGAAAACATGACCTATGACAGAAGATTGAAAAAATTGGGTTTGTTTAGTCTGGAGAAGAGAAGACTGAGGGAGGACATGATGGCATTAGCAATTTTCAAGTACATAAAAGGTTGTTACAAGGAGGAGAGTGAAAAATTGTTCTCTTTAACCCCTGAGGATAGAACAAGAAGCAATGGGCTTAAATTGCAGTAAGGGAGGTTTAGGTTGGATATTAGGAAAAACTTCCTGTCAAGGTAGTTAAGCACTAGAACAACTTGCCTATAGAGGCTATGGAATCTCCATCATTGGAGGTTTTTAAGAATAGGTTAGACATACACCTGTCAGGAATGGTCTAGTTATTACTTAGTAATGCTTTGAATGTAGGGGACTGGACTAGATGACCTATTGATGTCCCTTCCAGTCCTACACTTCTGTGATTTAAAATCATGTTCCGCCTCTTGAAGTCTGATTTATTAAGTCATAACAAATCATAAGCAAGTACTTTGTCTCTCTCTGAAACAAGCAGTTATTCCCTAGACAGCAGGATTTCACAATTCCTTTCACTCCTCTGTGCTTAGTCCTTTTTGGCCCACACAATGTGATGTGGCTGTGAAAAAAGGCAAATGTTATCCACCTGAGGCATTTCCAGTAGTGATAGAGAAGTGTTAATGCCATTGTACAAGGCACCGGAAGACCTCATTTGAAATACTGTGTATAATTCTGGTCACTCATGTTTAAAAAAGATTAATTCAGACTAGAACAGGTGCAGAGAAGAGCTACTAGGATGCTCAAGGAAATGGAGGGCCTATTTTATGAGAGGAGACTGGAAGAGTTTGGCTTATTTAGTCTAGCAAAAAGAAGCCTGGGAGGGGATATGATTGCTCTCTATAAATCCCAGGGAGGGTGAAATGCTATTTAAGCTAAAGCACTGTGTTGGCACAAGAACAAATGGGTATAAACTGGCCATGAAAAAATTCAGACTGGATCTTAGAAGAAGGTTTCTAACCATCAGAGGCTCTGGAACAGCCTCCCACTAGGAGTTGTGGGGGCAAACACCTTAATTACTTTTAAGAGAGAGATGGACAAATTTATGAGTGTGAATGTAGGGTGGGGTTGCTTGTGATTGTAGGGGGCAGGGCTCAGCAACATCCGAGCTCACTTCTGGTTTATATCTTATGTTCCTAAAAAGTTCATGCCTCAGGGTTTCAGACAGCCTAAAACCTAGGGTTTTCTTCCCCCAGTGTATTCTGTATATTTTTAATCTCCTTCTTCTGAAGCATCAAGGATGGCTATAGCTGGAGATAGGACATTGTGGGGTCGTGGGCCAGGGCACTGAGGTGGCATCGAGTATTCTCTTTCTCTCTCTCAGATGCGTGGCTGGCTGGTTCTTGCTCACATGCTCAGGGTCTAACTGGTTGACATATGTGGCATCCCTGCCACTGCGGGGTTTCAGGTACTGGTACACCTTGGTTCTTCCTATTTGCTACCCGTAGCACATAATAGTCTAGTTTCCTGTGGGCTGTAATACTTTGATCTAATTTTGGTTGTTGGGTTTATTGGGTGGGTGCTGGGTGACGTTGGTGGCCTGTGATACACAGGAGGTCAGACTGGATGATATGGTGGTCACTTCAGGCCTTAAACTCTATGACGCAGCCCACGGCTCTACCCCCTTGATGCAGGATTGTTCACTTGCCTCATCCAGGAGGCACAACCGAAGGTATATGGGTGCCCTCTTCTCCTTAGGTCTCTGGTCATCCTCAGGCTGAATCCTTTGTGAGCTCTACAGGCCTTCTATTCTCCCTAAGCCCAATACAGTCCTTTCCAGGTTACTACACCTGAACAGCCTCTCATTACTACCTGTTCCCTACTTCCTTCACTGTGGGCTTGATCCTGTGCCCGTGTAAGCCAATGGAAAAGCTCCCTCTCATTTAAATGGTGCAGGATCAGGGCCTGTGTGAGCTTTCAGACTCTCTTGGTGCTATCTGTGGGCTGCCAACATGTGATTCTTAGTCTCCTCACTGAGCTGCATGCCAGATCTGAAACCTTATCCCCTAATGGGCCCAGCTTACCCTGTGACACACAGGATAGACAGAATGTGTATCTGTAGCTGAGTTCAGAAGAGGCAATGGCAGCGAAGAAAAGGAAGCATGGATGTGAAGCAGGGATGGGATTAACATGTTATAAGGAATTTGATACTTGTGATGTGGGTTTCATATTTATCTATCCAAGATTTTGGCTAGGCTATCACTTTCAATCATCAGCTGAGACCAGTGGCATGAGGAAACTGGAGGAGACGGAGACCATAGGCAATAATAATTTTCAAATGTCTGATATCTGAAGCATCTGAAATTTCATTTGGACACCTCAGGATACACTTAGGGAGAATGATTTGAGGTGTGACATGGACTTATGTGACCTCCTAATGTAATGTAATGTATCAAGTGAGAAGTCAACTATGGCTTTCTAAAGGAAACTAGTTGAAAACATTTTGACAGAAAACAAATGTGAAAAGAAAACATTTCAGTTAGTTTCTTGGCTGGTTATTTGAGAGGAAGGTTACTTGTAAAAAGCACAGCGTAGATTAGTTTCCAGCAGCGTAGTGCTGTCATCTCTCTAACTTCATTAATGCTTCACTGAACTGCTCTAGAGCCATTAGACTGGCCAATGTCACATGTGTTCTGGCTATGAATGCTTTCTTTGTCTCCACTGTTAGAGTGAAAAATGAAAGACGCTGGAGTGGAACTGATTTTGCATGCTGAGAATCTGTGTGAGTGTGAATAGAAAGACCCTCCCTCAACCTAAAATCTATTGATTTTTTCCCCTGTTTAGAAACAGCTGAAAATATAAGGAATAATCAGGTATGTGGGGTGTGTGTTTAAATTGCTTTGAGAACCAATAGGAAGCAAAGCTAGTAGAGAGGCCATGGGGAATACTCCAACAAGTGTTACATATTTTTTAAGAGGAAAAAAATGAAGATATTTACAATATCTACACACTGATTTCTGAGAATTATTTATGAGACATTTTGACAAAAGATAAAATAACTTGATGAATAATAAGAAAGAACATTTATAAAATAAATGCATATTTTCCCATATATCTCTATACTATATACAAAAAAGCTACACTGATAGAATGTTATTAAGGTTGTGAAATCAACACTCAGCAGTTAGAAAATACCAGAGTTAAAGTTGCCTGTGCCATGCAGTGTTGTCACAGTATGCAGACAGACAGCATGAAACAATAGCTCTAACAGGCACTAATCCCCATTCATTTCAATGGAATGTTAACTCTGGAAGCTAATAGTGACATCAACAATGTCCACAAGTTAACTATTTCATTGCTGATTAATTTAGCAGCAATATCCAGCTACTCTGAGGGCTGGTCTATACTTACCCGTTAGTTCAACGGCTGGAAATCGAACTTCCGGGTTCGATTTATCGCGTCTGGTCTGGACGCGATAAATCGATCCCGGAAGTGCTCGCCGTCGACTGCGGTACTCCAGCTCGGCGAGAGGAGTACCGCGGAGTCGACGGGGAGCCTGCCTGCCGCGTGTGGACCGCGTCTGAACCGCGGTAAGTTCGAACTAAGGTATGTCGACTTCAGCTACGTTATTCACGTAGCTGAAGTTGCGTACCTTAGATCGAATTGGGGTGTTAGTATAGACCAGGCCTGAGAGTGGTGGGCCTGGGCTAGTGCTACCATCAACCCTCGGAAAAGGCATTTCAGTTGTGAGGAGTGGTTTGGAAAAAGGCACTGACATCAAATTCAACTTTCTTTTTTTATTTTTGAACAGTGAAAAAAACCTTAAACCTGTTTTAACATCATTGACAGCCAGATTGTGCCCTGCTCTTATGAGTCTATGCAGGGGAGAAAGTAAAGCCCTTCCTCTACTCCATATGTGGCTGTGTGGGAGCTACCAGATCTCAGGTCTGACCCCATGAGAAAGAGCAGGTCTGCTTGCCAAGCAGCAAGTTGATGGGAAGGGGCACATAGTAGGCAAAGTGATGGCTCCCGCTACTTCTCCCTGCATATGAGTGGGGCAGAACATGCTATCCCTGGCAAAAAGCAGACACATAATCTCATCAGTAGAAAAGTGCTTTTTTAGTAGGAATTTGCCATTTCATGCAGTGCATCATTTAAAAAGTGATGCTACAGTGATTTTGTAGGCTTTTAAATAAGGTGCAATTTTTTTAATGTTTGCAGTGTTTTGGGCTTAGTACATTGGGCATTGTCTGACAGATTTCATTTTCCCCATTATATTGAAAAAAAGTACTGTAACAATATAGTTACACAACAAGCTGCTTCAGATACTCTGTCAGCAACAATCAACATATAAAAGAATGTACATTTTATATAGATATATATATACACACATAGACACATTTATTTAGTAATCTGTAACATAGTGAAGTTGCACGTCAGCTCTCATTGCCACAGGCTAATAGTCTCTAACAAAGCTCAGCATCAACACCAACCACTAATGAACAAGGGGAAACTCAGAGGAGAGAGAGCTGGTCATAGCTACTGAGACGTGTTACTCTCAGAGGCGTTGCAGATTCTTATGGTTCACTAACCATGCCCAAATTAGAGATTAGTACCAGCGATTTTATTGTGAAATTTACTCTACTTACTGCAATGTATTGCAGCACATTACATCAACCTAAGACCTAAAGGATGGTTGCACACCTGAAAACATATTTATGCATTTTCCCCTTCCTCTGAACCATCCAAGACCTGATCCTAAAAGGTACCGATCACCCTCACTGAAATCAAAGGGAAAAGAGAAACTCAGCAACAATCTTCCCTTTTTGGTGATTTGAAACTGCTGTTTACTGGAGGGTCATAAGATACTGATGCTGAAACGTGTCCTTAGCTGGCTGTACTTCACTTCGGTCCAGTGGGGTTTGGGTGGAAAATTCTGCATTTGGTGTGTGGGTGGAATATTTTATTTATTTATTTATTTATATATAAATGGCAGCTGTTTGCAGCTGCTCTGAGTTTTGGAATGCTGGGCGTAGTCCCTCTGCAATTCCAAAAGCGCACATGTATATATCTGTGTGGAAGATCTGAGTTTTTAAAGCTTTGATATCACAGGACAAAACTCTTTAGTGATTGTTTTTATGGCAGATTTGATTTTAAGATAAAGATTAACATCTTCTTGTTGCATGGTATTGTGTTCCTGTTTGGTAAAAAAGCGGTCACAGTTGTCATAAGTTTTCTCACGCTTTAAAAACAATTATGATTAATCATGAGTTATAGTATAAAGGCAGGCATTGTAGTTCATTGAAAATGGCACTGGACCAGAACTTGATAGACTTGCATTCTATCCCTCTCTACTTTGTCACAACATGTCACCTGTCTCAGTTTCCCCATCTGCGAAATGAAACATCTTTATGTTCATGCTGACTCAACATTACCATTCTCACTTGTCTCTTGCCACCTGACAATGAAAACCTCCTTAAGGGAATTCAGCAGCCAGTGGCTGACAGTTCAACCCCTTCTAGCCAGGTTTTGCATAGAAGAGTAGGCTTATTTATTAATTTATTTATTCTAATGTATATACATTACAACAAAAGTGTTGAAGAAAAGTGCTAAGTGCTTTTTATATGAGCTAAAGCCCGGATCATACAGATCAGAATGAAACCAGCAGCGTCTCAAAATATGACCAACTACAAATAAAAACTAAGTCCTGTCAGGAGCCAATGTGCAGCTGAGCCAGTCTCTGGGCAACCTGATTGAATGCAGCTGCTCCTGAAAGAAGCTGGTGACTGCACCACCAGATTGGCTGCAGGAGTCAGCAGGCTGATACCTAAGATCAGTAGCAGCCACTGCAGGGAGAATTAGAAAGAAAGATTCTTTATGGAGAATGGAGATGCCTCAAGGTGAAAGAATATAGTCTGACAGGATTGGTGAGAGTACTGGGGAAAATGTGGGTAGCATTAAAAAAAAGCACTACTGCAGTTTTCTTAAGAGTACAGGACAGAGTAAGAAGATGCAGATTTTTGAATATGTTAAAGCTGCGGTAAGGTGGTAGTCATAGCCTCACAAGCTGAGGCTGCTGCACCATAAAACATCAGGAAAAGAAAGAACAAGAAAGTCAAGCGGTTGCTCAATGCAGTCCTAGCTCGCAGCTGTGCTTTGTCCTGTTTCTAGCCCTGCTCCATCCCCAGCCTGTACCCGCTTCTTGCTCTAGCCCCTAGCTTCTTTCTGACTCCTGGCTCAGACCCTTGGCTCTGCCTTCTGACTGTGACTCCAGTTAACCCTTGCGCTTAGGCTTTGGCTTCTGACTCCTGGCTCTGACCCTTGGCTTTGCTCCTGTCCTCCCCTGCCTTCCAGTCTGGATCCAGCTGTAGCTGGTAGGCCAGGCTTTTGCTCCAACCATTAGGCAAGACGGCCCACGACCTAGTTGCTGGTAGTTTGAACAGCCCAAGAAATTAAACGTGAGTGGGTAGGGGGCCGGACTGCCCTTCAGATGATTCCATAAGGGTGGCTGTGCTCCTGCCAGACATTGTGGGAATTCTGCAGAGTCTATGGGCCTTGATTATGGCTGTGTGGATACAAACTGCAGCCCTACCGTCCAGACTGTATCTGCCCCTCTGGCTTCTAGGGAGCCAGAGACTCCAGTGTCAGGTAAGTTTGACAGGAACCATAGGAACCATAACAAGTTCTGCAGTTTCATGAACCAGTGCCAATGGATATCCCCATCCATTCTCCAGATGTTAACTGGAGAGGCCCTGGCCAAAGGAGGCCAGAGGATTGGGCCAAAAGAAATCTGATGAGGTTCAACAAGGACAAGTGCAGAGTCCTGCACTTAGGATGGAAGAATCCCATGCACTGCTACAGACTAGGGACCGAATGGCTTGGCAGCAGTTCTGCAGAAAAGGACCTAGGAGGTTGCAGTGGACGAGAAGTTGAATATAAGTCAACAGTGTGCCCTTGTTGCCAAGAAGGCTAACGGCATTTTGGGCTCTATAAGTAGGGGCATTGCCAGCAGATCAAGGGATGTGATCATTCCCCTCTATTTGACATTGGTGAGGCCTCATCTGGAGTACTGTGTCCAGTTTTGGGCTCCCACACTACAAGAAGGATGTGGAAAAATTGGAAAGAGTCCAGCAGAGGGCAACAAAAATGATTAGAAGGCTGGAGCACATGATTTATGAGGAGAGGCTGAGGGAACTGGGATTGTTTAGTCTGCAGAAGAGAAGAATGAGGGGGGGATTTGATAGCTGCTTTCAACTACCTGAAAGGGGGTTCCAAAGAGGATGGATCTAGACTGTTCTTAGTGGTACCAGATGACAGAACAAGGAGTAACGGTCTCAAGTTGCAGTGGGGGAGGTTTAGGTTGGATATTAGGAAAAACTTTTTCACTAGGAGGGTGGTGAAGCACTGGAATGGGTTACCTAGGGAGGTGGTGGAATCTCCTTCCTTAGAGGTTTTTAAGGTCAGGCTTGACAAAGCCCTGACTGGGATGATTTAATTGGGGATTGGTCCTACTTTGTGCAGGGGGTTGGACTAGATGACCTCCTGAGGTCCCTTCCAACCCTGATATTCTATGATTCTTCCCTTCCAGGAGACTTCTAGTCCCCACCTCCTGCTGGAGAAGTTCAGAGTTTGTTTGAGCCATGGTGATTATCTAAATTGCACATGGTCCACTGTGATTGAGCTTTGTGGGGTATGTCAGGGAACAGCTCAGCCATCTAGTTTGGGTATCTGCTGTTCCAGTGCCTGGCAGCAGATACCCAATGGAATGAAGCAGCCCGGCACTACCACTTCTGACATGCCCTAAGTGAGGAAATCAAGGATGAGGTGACAGGGGTGAAACCGCTGCCCAACCTGGGCACCTTGATCAAGCTTTGTATCCATACTGACTAAGTGCCACCTCAGAGAGAGTTAAATTCCCAATCCCCTTCCACGCTCTCCTCCCAGGGGTCGGGGCAGATCAGCTGGCTTTGGCCTCACTTCTCTGACATGGAGAAGGGCTGGCATCATGTTTTAGGTTTATGCCTGTATTATGGGGAATCTGGACACTATGCCATGGATTACCCCACTAAGAACTGGGGCTTGTTTCAACCAGAAAGACTGCAGGTCTCAGCCCTGATGCAGGGGGTCATCTTCACTCCAGGGCCCTGAACCCCGCTTTATCTACCAGTATTCTGGCTATGGAGGGCCACTATGCCAGCACTGTCCAACTTCCCCTCCACTTACAACATCCCACCATATCAGAGGTCGAGCTGAGGGTGCTGGTGGACTCAGAGGGCCTCGACAATTTCATGGACTTAGACTTTGCCCTGGTTCACAACATTCAAACTCAGTACAAGAGCACCCCCATTTTGGTGGAGTTTATCAATGGATCCCCCTTATCCTCTGGCCTAACTTATCAAATGACACCCTTGATTGTTATCATGCTTTAGGGTCACAGGACCTACAGTTTAGTCTGATCCATACATCTGACTCTCCCATTATCCTTATTATTTCCTGGCTCATCACCCATGATCCATGCATTAACTGGGGGCCCAGCACTGTTTTGTTTGCATTGAGACTCTGCTGTCAGTTTTGCCTCTTAAAATCATGTCCAGGACCAGAAGCCCCCACAATCTCCACCACCTACCTGTGAGTTCAGAGACCTCAGGATGTACTCTGGGGAGCCATCCCTATGATCTCCTCAATTGCTTCAGGAATCCTGGTGAAATACTGAGATTACACTGATGTTTTTTATAGAAAGAGGGCTGATACTTTGTCACCCCATCACAGTTATGATTGTCCAATTGACTTGCAATCTGGAGCTGAGATCCCTTTTGGCTTTATGTACTCCCCTTTGGAACCTGAACTCCAGATGCTCCAGGAGTACCTCTGTGAGAACCTGGAGAAAGAGTTCATTTGCCCCTCCACTTCTCTGGCAGTGGCTCCAATCATCTCTGTGGCAAAGAAGGATGGCTCTTTATGTTGACTATCGAGCTCTGAACAAAGTGATGGTCTGAAATCACTACCCCTTGCCACTTATTAATAAAGTCTTTGAGAGGCTCTGTTCAACCAAGATTGTTACTAAGTGGGATCTTTGTGGGGCCTACAGTCTGGTCTGAACCAGGGAAAAGGACAAATGGAAGACTGTTCTACACATGATACAGACATTTTCAATATTTTGTTATGCCTTTTGGGTTGTGTAACACTCCAGTCATGTTCCAGAATTTTTTCAGTGTTATCTTCTGGAACATTTTGAACCAGTTTGTGATTATTTATTTGGATGTTATTCTTGTTTTTTCTGGAAACCAGACTCTGCACGAGCAACATGTATGCCACGTTCTCAGCAGACTCTGCCAAAACCATCTCTATGCCCAACTGGAGAAATGTGAGTTTGACATAAGAATGACCATGCTGAATCAGACCAATGGTCCATCTAGCCCAGTATCTGGTCTCTCACTGTGGCCAGTGCCAGATGCTTCTGGTAGTTGGAGGGTTAGAGACACCTGGAGCATGGCATTGCATCTCTGACCATCTTAGCTACTAGCCATTGATGGACCTGTTTTTATGAACTTATCTAATTCTTTTCTGAACCCACTTATACTTTTGGCTTTCAGAACATCCCATGGGAATGAGCTCCACAGGCTGACTGTGCATCATGTGAAGAAGTACTTCCTTTTGTTTGTTTTATACCTGCTGCCTGTTACTTTTATCAGGTGACCTCTGTTTCTTGTGTTATGTGAAGGGGTAAATAACACTTTCCTATTCACTTTTTTTCCATTCCATTCATGATTTTATAGATCTTTATCATATCCCTCCTTAGTCATCAATTTAAAATGAACAGTCCCAGTCTTTTTAATCTCTCCTCATATGGAAGCTGTTCCATATCCCTAATAATTTGCATTGCTCTTATCTGCACCTTTTCCAATTCTAATGTATCTTTTTTGAGATGGGATGGCCAGCACTGCATGCAGTATTTAAGGTGTTGGGGATGCCATGGATTTATATAGTGGCATTATGACATTATCTGTGTAGTTTTTACCCCTTTCCTAATGGTTCCTAACATTCTGTTAGCTTTTTTGACTGCTGCTGTACACTGAGCGGATGTTTTCAGAGAACTATCACAAAAACACAGTTGAGTTCCTTGGGGTATATCACTTCCCCAGAGAGCTAACAATGGGCCCATGAAAGGTATCTGCCATCTCTGGGTGGAATGCCTCAAAGGATATAGGAGGCATTCAGCGATTTCTCAGATTTACCAATTTCTACAGGTGTTTTATCAAAGGATTCTCTGACCTACTAGCCCTGATAATTTCACTTCATCTGGTCTCCAGGGGCACAGTTAGCATTTGATGAGCTAAAGAAATTTTTTACCTCTTTTTGGGCACCCAGGTCATGCCATGCTTTTCACATTCGGGGCTTCAAACTTTGCCATCTGAGCCATTCTGTCACACATACTGGCCCTCATAATAATCCATTCCAGCCTTGTGCCTTCTATTTGCGAACACTAACCCCCACTGAGAAGAATTATGATATCTGGGACAAATAATTCTTTGCAAGAAAAGTAGCATTTGAAGAATGGAGACACATTCTGCAAAGAACTTGGTTCCCAGTACAGGTTCTTACCAACCACAAGAATCTGGAATATCTCTGAACTGCTCGTAAAATTAACCAGCAACAGATCCGCTGGTTGCATTTCTTTGCCAGATTCAACTTCTCATCACCTACTGCGCTGGATCACAGAATGGGAAGGCAGATGCCCTATCCTGCAAGGATGAATACTCTGAGTCAGATGTGGCTCTCTTGACTACCATTTTATGCCATCAAATTTTATTCAAGGGACAACAAACAAAGATCTGATGTCTCTTCTCCAGTCCCTGCTTCCCCAAGATGTGCAAACTACTAAGAACTGTCAAACCCTAAATTCTCTTCCTGTTCTGCCCAGTTGGGGGCTTCATTTGAAGGATGGTCTACTTCATTATGGAAGGCACCTTTACATCCCAGAAGGCCAGCTCAGACTTGAGGTGTTAAAGTTGTGTCATAATACACTGGCTGCCATTCACTTCAGACACTCTAGACCCAAGACCTAATATTACGGAATTTCTGGTGGCCAGTGTTGAGTACTGATGTTAAAAGGTAAATTTAGTTCCTGCTATCTGTGCTGTCAGAGCAAGTGCCCACATGCCAAACCACTCAGTCTTCTCCAGCCTTTTCCTATCCCATCTTGGTCCTCGTTCTTGCTGTCATTTAATTTCATTGTCGAGCTAGTTCACTCCCAGGGTTGCACTGTCATCCTCATCACCGTCACTACAATGGCACATTTTATTTGCATTCGCTACTCCCCAACCATACAGGCAATGGCCCACCTTTTTCTAGATCATGTTTTTTCGCTCCGTGTGCTGCCAACAGGAATAGTCTCAGCTTGAGGTTGGCAATTCACTTCCTATTTTTGGTGCAAACTTTCCGAAATGGAACTGCTTACCTCCTTGACCTATCACCCACAGACTAGGCAGAAAGAACAGGAGAACCAGGTCCTCGAACAATACCACTGTTGCTTTCTCAGTTATCGTCAAGATGACTGGGACATCCTCCTGACATAAACAGAGACTTTAGGCTACAGTTGCCAGAATCCTTGGAGGTCCACCGGGTCTTCCATATGTCCCTTCTGAAACCTTATGCAGAGAATCCCTTTCCTGGCCACTCCACTTCACCACTACTTCCCGCAGATGTCCAGGGCCAAGAGGAGTACAACATCTGGGAAATCCTACACTTCAAGGAAGTTTAAAGCAAATTCTGTTATCTGTGGGATTGGAAGGGCTATGGACTGCAAGAACGATCATGGGATCATGTAGAAAATGTCCATGCTCCATGTATCTCATATGTGTCTTAAATCAAAACCACCCCCTGAAACCAGGTCCCATGGCCCCTAGGAGGTGTCTTTGAAGGGGGCCAGCCTACAGCAGAGCTAGTCTCAGGGCAACCTAATGAGCACAGCTGGTCCTGAATGAAGCTGTCTGACTGCACCACCTCATTGCTTGCAGGAGTCAGCGGGCTGACACTTCAGTTCAGTAGCAGCAGCAGTCCAGCAGCCATTCAAAGCCTTCCTACCCACAGTTACGCTTGGTCCAGTCCCTGCCTCTGCAGTCTCTAGCCTCACTACAGCTACAGCTTGTACCTGCTCTAGCCCCCACTTCTTGACTTCTGGCTCTTGGCTCAGACCCTTGCCTATGACTTGTGACTGTGATTCCAGTTAGCTCTTGGGCTTAGGCTTTGGCTTCTGACTCCTGGCTCTGACTCTTGGCTTTGTTCCTAGCTCTCCCCCTCTGGATCCAGCTCTAACTGATAGTTCAGATGCTTGCTACAACCATTAGGAAACCCCCCCCCCCCCCCACGACAATTACTGACATTATCACTGACAATCCTAAATTGCCCACCATTCTGGCTTCAATAGAACTATGCTGATTTATACCAGTTGGAAGTCTGGCCTATTGATCTCTGCAGCAGCATCACATGGTAATCTCATAGTCTTTGCTATCCTTTTACCACCTGGACACTCTATGAATGCTTTCTCCCTCTAATTATTATCTACAGTTGCTCCCTGGATGTTTATAGATATTGGTCTGAAATTAAAAAAAACAAACAAACCTTATTGCTGTATCTTACTATTGCTATGTTTTTTCTTGTTTATAGTTGATGATATGAGCTCAAAAGAGCTCATTTCCCAGTATTTAGGAAAATTATGAGCACAATTGATTGGGAGGAAAAATGTAGATAGGAAAATATGTATGAAAATTGGGAGTTCTTTAAAAAGAATGTATTAGATGGTTAACAAGTCGCAATTTCACGGTGAAGAAAGAAGATGAGTTTGCTAAAGCCCATCCTGATTCAGTGGTGAAGTGCAGACCACTATTAGAAATAAAAAGCAATAAATAATAACAGAAAAAGGGGTGAATAGATAGCAATCAATATAAATCAGAAGGTATGAATGCAGAAAATTGATAAGGGAAGTTAAAGACATTGGGGAAAATCCATGTCTGGTGGGACTAAGACCAATAAGGAGGAATCTTTTAAAAGTATATTAGGAATGACAGAAATCCTAGCAATGATATAGGCCCATTACTATATGAAATGGTAAAACAGTTAATGATTAGGCTTGGAAGGATTAGATTTTTTATTGGTAAACATCAATTTCACCATACACACACACACAAGCCAACAAAAAATCTGAAATTTACAGATAGGCAAAGTAAGAAAAATACTGCTTGAGAACTTATTAGAGTTTGATTTAAGAATATTTACTTTGTATATTTTGGTATGTGATGTTAACAATTTGTGTTATAATGGTTATAAAGCTTTAACTTTTAAAATCTCAACATCTATTGTCATTAAATAATTATTGTCTAACCCTCCCCCACAATTTGCTGACACCAGCCCAATGTCCCAGAACTGTGAAAATTTAAATAGATAAAAATTGAAAAAAAATGTTTAAAAATAAACATCAATATCCATCAAAATTATAAAAATAAAATTAAAAAAGGCAAATTCTGCCAAGCCTTAAATGATGCAGAAAAGGCAGAATTGTTCAATAAATATTTCTGTTCTGTATTTATAAAGAAGCAGGATGATGTAGTAGTTTTATATGAGAATAATGAAGTGCTTCCTAGTCCAACATCTACTAGGGATAAACATTTTTAAATGAGCAGGCTAGGACAACAGGCAGCCAGGAGTCCTAAATGAGTTGGCTGAGGAGATGTCTGGCCTCCTGATGTTAATTATTAATAAATATTAGAATAATGGAGAAATTTCAGAAGACTGGAAAAGTGCTACTGTTGTGCCAATATTCAAAAAGGACAAAGAGACAACCCAAGTAACTATAGGCTGGTTGGCCTGAAATCAATCCCACACAAAATAAAGAAAAAGTTGATACAGGATTCAATTTATAAAGAATTAAAGAACAGGGGTACAATTAATGCCATTCAACTTGGTTTTATGTAGAATAGGTCTTGTCAAACAAATCTGATTTCATTCTTTGAGGAGATTACAATATGGTTGATAAGGTAGTTGCACACATGTAATAGACTTAGGCTTTTTAAGGCATTTGACTTTATACCACATGACATTCTGATTAAAATATGAGCACTGTACAATATCAATAGTGTACTCATGAAATGAATGGAGAACTGGCTCAATGACAGATCTCAAAACATAGTCAAAGGGGAATCATCATTGAATGGAGGTGTTTTCCAGTGGGGTTCCATAAAGACCAGTGCTATTCAACATTTTCATCAATGATCTGAAAATGAATGTAAAAATAATTGCTGATAAAATGTGCAGATGATTTAAGGATTGGTAGAGTGGTAAATAATGAGGTACTCATACAGAGTGATCTGGATTGCTTGGTAACCTGGGCCCATTCAAACAAAAGGTGTTTTAATGCAGAGTTATACATCTAAGAACAAGGAATGCAGGCCATAATTTCAGAAGGATGGACTGTATTCTGAAAAGCAGTGACTCCAAAAAAGACTTAGGGATCATAGTGGAAAATAAATTGAACATGAGCTCCCAGTGCTATGCTGTGCCCAAAAGACCGAATGTGGTCCTTGGGTGTGTAAACAGGGGAGTAGTGAGTAAGAGCAGGGAGGTGATTTTTCCTCTATATACAACATTGATGAAAGTGATACAAGAATACTGGGCACAGTTCTGGTGTCCACATTTTAAAAAGGATGTGGAAAAATTGGAGAGAATGCAGAAAAGAGCTACCAAAAAAAAAAAAAAAAAGAGCTAGAGAAAATGAGAGACTTAACAAGCTCAATCTATTTAACTTATCAAAAAGAAGACTGAAAAAAACTGAGAAGTGACTTGATTACCATGTATAAGTGCCTTACAGGGAGAAATATCTGGTACTAAAGTGCTCTTTACTCTAGTGGAGAAAGGCATAACAAGAACCAGTACCTGGAGGCTGAAGGCAATAACATTCGAATTAGACACAAATTTTCAACAGTGAGGGTGATTAAGCACTGGAACAAAGTACCACAGGAAGTGGTGAATTCTGCATCCCTAGATGTCTTCAGATCTGGACTAGATGCCTCTCTGGAAGTTATGCTTTAGTCAAACCCAAGTCACTGGGCTCAGTAACTGGGTGAAATGTAATGCCCTGTCATATACAAGAGATAGATTAGATGATCTAATAGTCCCTTTTAGCCTTAAATTCTATAAATATAAATAGGTCATATGGGTACGTTAGTCATCCCCACATGTTTACTCACTGAGAAGTAAAATTAATGAAATGAAGATCTGAGCATCTCTTTGCTATCATTCTATATAATAGAAAATGTGGGTCCTGTACCCTTAACCCCACTTGCTTTTTGTGCACTGCTTTCCTCTCTAGATGTGCTCCAAAAATGGATTCCCTTAATACAGCAACACTGTTCACCTTCCTCACATGAAAAATCCCACTGTTTTCAGCAGGATTGTTCACCTCAATAAAATCAGGTAGGGTATCAGCCATTGTGTTTTCAAGAATTTTACCAGGGATAGAGGTCAGGTTAATTACTCAGATCATTCTTCTTTTGCTTTTTAAGCACTGGACCTATATTAATTGCCCCCCCCCCAGCCCCCCATCCTTGGACGTTTCACCTGATTTCCATGATCTGTCAAATGTAATCACTACTGCTTTCTCGATTTCCTTTGCTAGGGCCTGATCCCAAGCCCATTGGCTTCAGTGGAAAGACTCCACTTGACATCAATCGGTATTGGATGAGGCTCCCATAGTCCTTCAGGAATCCCACCTGGTCTTCAAGATTTGTATTGGTGTAGGTCAGGTGAATACTTTTTACCACCTCCTTACTGCACTTCTTTTTTCTGCATGGTCTATTTTATTCCTTTTAATTTGGCTCCCTGTGTATCTCTAATCCTTGTCCTTCCTATTAAAAATGAAGACATATTTATGTAGGAGTTCTGCCATGTTAGAGCCCTTGGATATTGTTTTCTCTTCTGTGTTCTACATCCTATTTCATCCTCTGTCTGTCTTTTCCCCTGAATATATTAGGAAAAACTCTTATCTCTCCATCACAACTACAGTCACCAGGATTTTGCTGTTTTTTTATTTTTTATTTTTAGCTTCTCTTATTTTTCATACCCTTCTTGATGGGTGTTATGCATTCTGCATTTGGCATCACTCACGTAGAAATTCTACAAATGTAGGGCCTGATCCGCTATCAACTGATGTTAGTGGAAAGGGTCAAATTAGTTTCAGTGGGCACCATTGGATTATTCCCTTAATTTCTTTTGTATACCTCCTTTTAACCACATCAAGTGTCTTGTTACTATTTACGGTTTTCCTTTTGATTAGGATTGTTCCTTTTTAGGCTTCAGGTTTAACATTAGGTTTCCCATACCGTTATTTTTCTTTTAAACAAGTATGAGCTATCCTTTTGTGGATTTACAGTTTCCTAGATGCACATGTGGACTCCAGTTGGTAGTACAGTGCTTCTGTTATACACATTTGCATCATAAGGAGAATATGTGCCTATTGTGTCCATTAGTTCAACATTTCTCTTTTGCTGCCTGGACAGAGATGATTTTACATAAGATCACTTTATGCTCAGAGCCTGCAAACACTTATGCACA
Organism: Terrapene triunguis; assembly: GCF_002925995.2. Lineage (NCBI taxonomy): Eukaryota > Metazoa > Chordata > Testudines > Emydidae > Terrapene > Terrapene triunguis. The sequence continues at coordinate 51,526,370 of NW_020664409.1, read as the reverse complement.
AGCTTTCATGCCTGTGAGCAAACCTATCAATTTAAAATTGGACTACAAATGTATGTAAAGTGAAACATGTGTAAGGGTTTTCAGGATCAGGGTCTTTGGTTCAATCGCTTGGTAAAAATAGGAAGTCAGTTTCTCTACCTACAGGATCCAAACAACACCTATTGATTTCCACAGGAGATACTCAGGTTTTACCTAGGAGAATCAGGCCTTAGAAACCAGTAATATTTCAATATATCATACGCTGTAACCATTTTAAAGGGTTCTTTGTGTAGAACGTCATAAAATTTCATAGGAATATTTCTCAATGGAACTTAAACTAACAGGTTTCATACAAAACCATGAAACATAGGTGGGTGCTGAGTTAGCTAAAATGGTTGGTTTATTAAACAAACAAACTAACCCCCCCCCCCTCAAAAAACCCCAAACAGATGACCCAATTTTGAAAATTCTCTGTATCTGGAACTCTTATACTGAAGGAAATGAAAATTCTGTGGGTAGTGGTCTTGCAGAGCTCTGGTCAACATACTAGGGCAGCATTTGCCAGCACAAGCGTGAAATATAAACACATATGGAACCTGTCACTGAGAAGCTTTTCTCTTTACCTACCATAATCAGACTGTCTCCCTTTCTCCACCATGGGTCAGGTTTTTATACCACCCGATCACAGCTTGTTTCTCCCTTAATCCAGTGCTCCAATCACAGAGAAAATTATGAGCAACTACTGCCATCCCAGAAGTGGTACTGTGCTGTAGAACCTTCCCTAGAAATCAGCCATTTCTGTTGAACCCGTGCCCTTTAAAATGTGCAGCTAAATTTTCTACCTTATCATAATTAACCCCACGGTCTAACAGACAAATCTAGCAACATTTCGAATTATTCTCTTCAATCTGAATAAAACAAAACAAATCAACGCTTTATCCCCCTCAAAGCTTAGTTGAGGAAGCAACTTGGCAAGAAATCAAGAGAGAAACAGCCAGACAGTGTGTGAGAGAGGGATGGTGGCTAGCCAGCCTCAGACAGAGATAGTCAAAGCAAAAATAAAAAAAGCTATTCATTCAGAAAGCCAGGTGCTCCTCACTCTCTTAGACTCTAAATTAGCTCTTTCTTTAGGCTGACATTTCAGCACAGCTGGCCAACATTACATCTCTTACTACTCCTTGGGGCACTTCTCTTCTCCCCAAAGGCAGATATAAATCCCTAGTGTCCCCTTTCCACCCTTCATTAGGGGCCCCATTTCCAGGAACGTCTTAAAAAACGGAAAAGTAAATCATGAAGGAATCCCATTCCTATCACAAACCAATCCTATTTTTTCCTGAGAGTCAGAGAAATAGCTGTGACTTCTGCAGCCACCACCAAGCATTAGCATGCTGGTTTCTGGGGGGTGGGGAGGCACCAGGAAGTAAATTTTGGGGAAGAGGAGCTATACTTGACATGCAAGGCATCCTCTTCCTTCTCTCCTCTTTCAGTGGCCTGCAAAGGATGGGGTGGGGCTGGAGCAACAGAGAGGGCAGGGAATGTTACAACTGCTTTCTTCTAACGCAGCACAAGGATAAGGAAAACATTTTTATCACTAAAGCTACTCTGTCTGCTTCACTGTCCCAGCGCCATCCTGTCCGGCTTTCTGAGTCAATTGAAAGAAACAGTACACATAATATCATGTCTTCACCCCTTTTTTCTGCATCAGCAAAATTGTTAACAAAAAATACTGATCCAAACTGGGGCCCCTGCTTTAATCATGGACTGTGTACCAACACTGTAAGAAGAAAGTTTGAGGCCTCTTAGGATTTGTTATCTCTCAGCTTCACAACCTTTAAGGTCGGCAGAGTTGTTTTGGTCTGCCAACCCAGAGGCATCCTAGTTGGGCTTACTCCAGTGATTGACATGAGGATTACCCTACAGCTCAGCAGAACTAATATGGGGTCTTTTTGCTGTAGAGGATTTTTGTTTTTTTAAGCACTCTTTACTGCTCTCTCCATCAGCTCATCCTGCTGTGGGTTGTGAGGGCTGGAACTAAAATGCTTTAAAAAGTTTGGTATTCAGATCTAGAAAACTTGGGGTCATTGTCAGTGGAAATGTATGGATCCAAAATTCCTTACAGGTGTTTGGATCCAGAGGTTTGGTTCAGGCTTGTCTAGCAGTATTTAAATTGTAAGATCTTTGAAACTGGGATAGCGTCTTCAGAAAGCACCTGTCTGTAAAGTTCCAAGCCTAGCACAGTGTTGATGCTATACAAATAAGAATCTGTAAATAAAACAATAAACAAGCAATAATAATTACAACCTAGATAATGGGTAACACAAGAATGGCTGATTGCAATCTAATGACAATTAAATATTGCATTCTCAGACATTGAAAATGTTCTAAAATACATCTCTTCAGCTTGCAACAGCAGATGTGAGACCACTGGAATCCAGGAGACTCAGCTGTCTTTGGGCTAAATTGTCCTCTCATTTCCAAGAGACTGGATTATGCAACAGGAAAATGAACTTGTGTTAGGTCATGAAGTTCCCCATAGACTTTTTATTGCTGTTTTCCACAAATGGTTGTTTAAGGACTCTAACCTGAGGGAGCATTAGATACCCGAGAGGCAGCATGGTCTAAACAGTAGAGCATTGGCCTGAAATTCAGGAGACCTGAGTTCTGTTACCAGTTCTGCCAATGACCTGCTGCGTGGCTTTGTACAAGCCACTGTTCCTACGCTTCCTCTCTATCGTACTTCTATATATAGACAATATATGCCTCTTGAGGGCAGGGACTATCTCTTACTATGTGTTAGCATACAGTTAGTTAATAGCATGGAATAGGTTTTTTAGAATGTGTAGGGCTGAGTATTATAGGAATATGTAGCAATATGCAGAATATATGCACATTCAGTATATCACACCTATGTCACAGAACAGGAATGGGGCTAGAGGGTAAAATTTTCAGAAGTGCCTAAGTGACTTAGAAGCTCAAGCCCCATTTTCAAAGGTGCCTAAGTCACTTCAGAGAGAGCTGTGCAAATAATACTTTTTTTGGTTTGCTGACAATTCCAGAAAAGTGGAGGGAAATTGCTTTGGGTCAACCTGCAAATAATTTAAAACACCAAACAGACATGGCAAATTGAAACGTAAAAGAAAAAAATTCATTTTGGGTAGAACAAAACTTTTTGTTTGACCGGAATCAAAATGTTTCATGAGCCTTTTTAAACTATTTGCAGTTTTAAAAATAAAATGAAGAAAATTTCTACACACAGTCATTTCAACACCCTAAATCAGAACTTTCCATTTAAAAAAATGTTGAAATGAAATATTTTATCTTTTCCAGAATGTTTTTGTTTGTTTTCAAAATGAACAAAACTGAAATGAATTCACAAAATGTCTTGATGTTGCTGAATCTGCATATTTCACAGACAAAAAGTTTTGGCTGAACATTTTCACCTGGCTCTAATTTAGGACCCTAAATCCCTTTGACTTTCAAGAAGACTTAGCTTCTTCAGTCACATAGGTGTTTTTGAAAATTTTACCCAGCACCTACATCTGATTCCCAAGAAAGTCAGCAGTAAAAGGACTGCAGAGGTGCTGGTATATTAACAGAAATCTGAAACCCGATGACTGAGTGCCTGGCCACAATCAAGGAAGTAATAAGATATTTGAATGCATGGAGAAATTAAACATATGCTAAGGGAAAATGCAATGCCAAATATTCAATAGGATTTTGCCTACTGTGCCTAGTATTGCAGAAAGATAGTGAAAAGATGGAAAGGTAAAAATGAAGGGGAACAAATATATGTAGCTTCTTAAGCAGTGAATGGAGGCTAGAAAAACTAGTCTTGAGTATTTATTACAAATCAGGAAATTGCAGTTCCAATCATGCAGTCGTCCATGTATGAAATTCAAGCATGGACCCTCCCCCCCGAAAGGAAAACTACTACAGGAGCTGACTTAATATAGGACATGAATGAAACACTGTATCTAAAAGGTATGATGGGAAGACTATAGATGCCCCAGAATATTTTGAGATGTGTGAGATTGTGGAAGGAAAGGGAAATGAATTTGCAGTCTGGTAGGCCAGGATCAAAGGAGCTTTAGGAGGAACTTGTTTTTTCACTGGGATGATTAGTGTGTAGAATCAATTGATTTAAACATCAATATGTATATTTAAGAAATGCCTAGAGGGAAAAATATATTACAAGATACAGTTGGAAAAAACAGACATGGATGGACAACATGATCTCCTTAGTGCCAAAAGTTTCTGTTATATAATGTGTGTGTTTCATTTGTACAAATGTCAAGGATTCATTAGATGATGAATTATGGAATTTAGGTTTGCAGTGCTACCCTCATGGTCAAGCAAAGCTGCAATTGTGCAAGGCAAGCGACCCTGAAATAAACGTAGGAAGGAAAATAACATCTTGGTTTAGAAAGGATCCAACGAGCTGCTGCCCTTGAACATAGCTCATTATGTAGTTTCATTCCCTTGATGAGCTCAGAAGAATAAATAATAAAGGTCTTTCAGAAAGAAACCTGTATTTGTATTCCTGTCCAAGAACGGGAAGCAGACCTGAGTGTGCTCTTCCTAATTTGCCCCATCCTCTTTCTACCTTGTGTATTTGCATATATCTCACAAATGAGATACTCATTAGCTCTTGATTTATCATTGTATTTCGAGACCCCTTTTCCAACCCATTCCTTCCTTTCCTGCAATAGCAATCCAAGACTGACATTAACTTTTACTCTTGTTACGGTCCTGCCCAGTAATCATAGGCATTACGGGTGAGCTGGGGAAGGCCCTGGTTCACCAAGAGGCACAAATGGCTCCAGGAGGAATATGATGACATCAGTGACATTACCACATGGTCAGGATCCGCTGCCTCCTTTGAATGGCTGAGGACGGAGTGTGTGTATGGGGAGTGGGGGCTCCCAGCTGCCACAGCTACTTGGCTACAGGTGGCTGGGGGAACTTCCTAACTGCTTCTGCCCTCTCTGGGTGGAGATGGGAGCGCTGACTGCCACTGTTGGGCTCCCTCCTACCCAATTGCCACTGGTGCAGCTTGTGCAACGGCCTGGATCACTTTTCATCTTTATACCCTCTGAAGCAGGGAGCCCTGTGATTGAGACTGGTTCACTTCCCCCCACCAGAGCTGAGGGCTGTCACCTCCACAGGTGCTCTTGGGGCCGAGCCCTGTGAGGAGGCTGCCTGCCACACTTGGATTGGGGGGGGGGGGTCCTGTTTGTGGGGAGGGACCTCCCTTCAACAGTATGCTGCCCAATAGTGAGCACTCTGCTGGAGTGGGAAGGGCTGAGGCCTCCCTCCTCCTGGATGCACCCAGCCTACCCAAGTATGGGGAACACTGGACTAGGGAACAAGGAGGCCCCAGCCTCCCTGAAAAGCAGCAATAGCCGGGGTTTATGAACAGGCAGTGGGCCCCATCAGCCTATTTGAAGGCCCCTTTCATCACCAACACAAGTATCATGATTATTTATTGTTTTTATTATCATAGCAGCTAGGAGCTGGACCCAGTCAGAAAGCAGGACCCTATTGTGCTAGGTGCTGGATAAACACAGAACAAAAAGACCTTGTCCCAAGGAGTTTAGAATCTAAGTAGGGGCAGAGTCACATGGGATGGAGTGGGGCCACCTCTGGGGTTCTCTGAGTGGGTGTGTCTAGGATCCTCAGCTGCCTTAATCCAGCTCTGGTTAGGGACAGTTGAGATTGTGAGGATATTTACAGGTATGAGCAGGAAGAAAGAGTGAGGAGGAAACAGATATGGTGAGGGGGGACAGAGGTGGGGGTTACAGGGAGAAGATCAGACCTGTGATCAGAGTCAGGTAAGAATCAGCGAAGTGTAGGACTGGGAAGGGCCTCAAATAGTCATCTTGTCCAGTCCTCTGCACTCAAGACAGGACTACATAATAACTAGACCATTCCTGACACGTGTTCTAATGTGTTCTTAAAAACCTCCAGTGACAGGGATTCACAGCTTCCCTTGGCAATTTATTCCAGCGTTTAACTACCCTGACAGGAAGTTTTTCCTAATGTCCAACCTAAACGGCCCTTGCTGCAATTTAAGCCCATTGCTTCTTGCAAGAGTTCACTTCTGATCTCATATCTGGCTATGAGCTGCTGCCAATGGGATGGCTCAGTACAGCCCCAACACACACTCACTGGAGTTTCTGCATTAACTAAATTTACCTGCAGTATAATCCTGCTTGCAGCATCGCCAGACAGACGGACACAGGGCCAGATCAACAGCATCATCCCACTCCGTTTACAGCACCTGTAGGTCTGTGTAGTATCTACCTGTCCGTCTACTCAGGCTATATTCTCTCTCTCTTTCTCTCCCCACCACACACCTTGATTTTCTCTCCACTATTGTCCTCACAACTCCGTCTCAGGACATCTCCGCATAGAGCATCCAGAGATCGAATCTGTCTAATCACCTCTGAGAGTTACACAGTGTTACAGTCCCACAACCCCCCCGCTATGTGTGTGCCACAGGAAGACACACACCGGCTGCTCTGCAAACCAAACCTCCAGCCACTGCTTGACACGCGCAGCACAGAGACACACACACACACTCACATGCCCAGAGCGCTGCAAACTAACCCCCCTCTCCCGTCCGAAGTGAACAGGCTTCCGCAAGGCAGCCCCGCTCAGAGAGGGAGACCCCGGGACGCTCCGAGGGACACAGCAGGTGTGGAGACTCTGCCCATGGCTGACAAGAGCTTCATTGAGAAACCCGAGCCCTTCCCGCAGAAGGAGGAGGCTTTGGAGTGGGGCTACGAGGAAGGTAAGGAGAGGGTGGGAAGGCAGCGGGCTCCCCGAGCTGCTGGCTGGGGCTGAAGGAGGGAGAAGTTTCATTGTGCGGGGGAGAAAGGGACGTTTCACCTATGGAAAGGCAAAGTACAGTGACATGCAGACCATCATCACACCGTGGTAATGCTGGCTTGTCGGGTTCCTCCTTAGCAGCTAAACTTTCAGGGTAATATCGAAGCTGAGATCATGGTGTCAAGGGGCACTGTCAACTTTCATTTGTCCCCAAATCCATATGTGATACAAACATCCTTTTATGCAACCTAAGACCAACAGAAATATTTTCCCCATTAAACAAACAAACAAACAAAAACCTAACAGGAGAAATCAGGTATTTTAAAAATAAATAAATATTCCTCTGCTGCCTTTAAAATTCCGACACTGGAGCACTAAGAACCTGATAGTGAAACCGACTATAAAACAAAGTAGAACTGATTTAGTTGATTTCATTGTCCAAGTTCAGAGAAATGCAAAAAAGGCAAACTGATGATAAATTATGAGTAGCCAATGGGATTTTAAAAATTAATTCATGTTGAACTATCTAACAGTATTAGTAACAGGGGTAAAGGAATTTGTTTGTTTACAGCATTTTTTGACAGTGTCCCTTTAAGTGAAAGGGTCTATTCAATTATATATTTTTGCATGTATGTAAAGGTTAAAGCTGCATGCCCTTCATGAAAAACAATCATATTTTATTTCCACATGCTAGCTTTTCATTTTATTTTTAGGAGTCGAATGGGGGTTGATCTTTCCTGATGCTAATGGAGAATACCAGTCTCCTATTAACTTGAATTCAAGAGAAGCCAAATATGACCCCTCACTATTAGAAGTACGTTTATCACCAAACTATGTTGTTTGCCGTGACTGCGAAGTAATTAATGATGGGCATTCCATTCAAATTATCCTTAAGTCAAAATCAGGTATGCTTAATCATTGTTTACATTTTTTCCCAACACAATAAAATGGATGATAAAGTTTAGATTGTCTTAAGGAATATTCTCTGCACAGTAGTGGGCTGTAGCCCACGAAAGCTTATGCTCTAATAAATTTGTTAGTCTCTAAGGTGCCACAAGTACTCCTGTTCTTTTTTAGTAACTGAACTGAGAAAGAACATTCACTTCTATAAATGAGCTGTGATCCAGATCCTGCATCATTTTAGTCAATAGTAGTTTTGCCACTGATTTTAATGGAAGCAGGAGTGAGCTTTGTGGGTAGCTGGATTGTTGTGGTCCAAAACTGGACATTCATTTTTGTGACACTGTTAGAAATCTAATAATTAATCCTATGTCAAGAAAGTTTGCTGCTGTTAGAAATCTAATAATTAATCCTTATGTCAAGAAAGTTTGCTTGATGATGCCAGCCTGGTTCACAACGTGCAGCATTGTTCAAAATTTCCGCTTATGATGGTGTGACCTAATTCACTTGAGCCAACAGTATTTGAAGTTTAGAAATTGTCCAGAATATAACTAAGATGTTGTGGAACCCAAATTGTATTTTATACTTATGACTGACAGAAACTGTGGACCTGATCCAAAGTCTATGGAAATCAACAGGAGTTTTCCATTGACTTCCATGGCTTTTGATGATGCGCTATATGGATAACTGTGGACCTTGATGGTTCATTTAGGATAAGATGCTTGAATTATACTTAGGATGTTGATAGGCCTTCATTTGTAAAGGGTATTGCATCAGTATTTGCCCCCCCCCGGCTCTTCCCGCCCCCCCCCCCCCAAAACCCTAGAAAGCAATAAAAACACCATTTCCAGCTTAACTGAAAGTTGAAATCTTGGGTGAGGAATTCTGTGATCAGAACTTTGCATCTGGATGAGCTATGCTCAGTGCAGGACTTAAAAGTCTGGAGGGAAGGTGGAGAGAGGCAATCCTTTGTGACCTTCCAGTCCTGTGGTGGACAGGGGCAGTTCAGACTCTGCATAAAGTTAGAGGAGTCTCAGAACTTTGCTGACTGGTAACAGCCTTGTAGAGGCTGTTATGAAGCACAAGACTGCTAGAGCCCAAGGCTTTCCAGCCATGCCTGACATGCCACCTACTCAAAGCAGTCTGGGAAGGATGATGCAGAGCCAGCTTTATGCCAGCTGGTTATTCATCTGTTCTGGGGGAATCCCCAGTTGCTCTGTTAGTGCAAAGAGGTCAGAGCAAGGGCCCAGGATCTGGCCAGTGATGTTTATTTTCATCAAACCAATAATATAGGTGGCGGATTTGTATAGTGGAAGGAGAAACAGGCATGCAATGTACATCTTTGAGATGAGCTTTAGTCTGTCAAGATAGCACTAGGGATTCATGTTAATATTCAGAAAGTACGGTGTTTACCATATTTTAACAAGGACGAAAACTTGCATGATGTGACCAGTCAATTCACCACAGCAAGTGTTCTGAGGGCCACCAGTGATACATGGGCCATTGTTTGGGAACTTCTGTTGGGGGGAATTTTTACAGAGAGTTAAAAAGTTATACATGTCTGGATATGAGGTCCTTGAAAAGGAGTACAGTCACCTCTAGGTCACCACCGTGAATTCAGAGTGATAGTGCCTAACTGTTACTGTCTTTGGTGACATGTGGGAAATAAGCTGGCAGTCTCAGTTAAGTCCCATCTTCTGTTCCTAGGTCTGCCACAGATTTCCTGTCGCTTAATCTCTCTGTGCCCCCATTCTCCATCTGTAAAATCAGGATAGATCTTTCATTACAGATGTATGTCTTCTGCCTCCAGGAGGGGGAGGAAGGAGTTAATATAAGCTCCCTTAAGCTTAAAGACCACAACAATAGAACGCCTCTGTGTCCAGTTCCCTAAACTGGCCAAATCCAGGAACTTGCTGCGGCTCCCACAGCTTGCCACCTCATGGGGTGCTGTGAAGACAAATCCATTTAGCCAGATTTTCTAAATGGGAGCTCCTGAGCACTGAGCACTTTTGAAAATATGGCCAATTAATGTATGAGAGGTTCCCATATACATGGTGTAGTAGCCATAGAAAAGCCTACAAATATATAAAGTGGAATGACTAAAATATACACCTCTACCCTGATATAACGCTGTCCTTGGGAGCCAAATAATCTTACCGCGTTATAGGTGAAACCGCATTATATCGAACTTGCTTTGATCCGCCTGAGAGCGCAGCCCTGCCCCCCGGAGCGCTGCTTTACTGCGTTATATCCGAATTCATGTTATATCGGGTCGCGTTATATCGGGGTAAAGGTGTATATTAAAATCAATAGTTATTCCATTTCAGACTATACATTTTTCAGCTGTATCATTGCACAGTGC
>NW_020664409.1:51476342-51516288 GCF_002925995.2 Terrapene triunguis | reverse complement strand
GACTTTATAAACATTTTACAGGCTGCATCCAGTTTGGGCACTGTGCATGTATGATATATAAGATGGAGAAAGCATGACTGACTTTACAATGGAGGAGAATAGATATGATTGAGAGCCTTCTTGAATATTTCAGAAATATTTTAGGGGTATTCTACTAGCAGAAACACTTCTCCTTTGACCACAATGCAGGTCAAGTAACTTTACAAGGAGTGACAGTTTCAGTTTCAGAATGCAACAAAAAAACTTCAAAAACAGTCTCCAAAGAGAGACAGCTGAACTTGAATTATATGCAAATTAGATACAATTAACTTAGATTTGAACAGAGACTGGGAATGGTTGGGTCATTACACTAATTGAATCTATTTCCTCATGTTAAAATATGTTAAAATATCCTCACACCTTCTATGGGTCATCTCGATTATCACTTCAAAGGTTTTTTTCTCTCTCCTGCTGATGATAGCTCATCTCAATTGATTGGCCTCTTACAGTTGGTATGGCTACTCCCACCTTTTCATGTTCTCTGTATGTATAAATATCTTCTTTCTGTGTGTTCCATTCTATGCATCCGATGAAGTAGGCTGTAGCCCACGAAAGCTTAAGCTCAAATAAATTTGTTAGTCTCTAAGGTGCCACAAGTACTCCTGTTCTTTTTGCGGATACAGACTAACACGGCTGCTACTCTGAAAAAAGTTTCAGAATGATTTTCCAATAGGGAATCACACATTGCAGAGAGGCAAAGTGCACATGAATATGTTCTATGCACTGATAATAAATACTCTTAACATGAGATGAGTGTTATGAATTAAGCCTCAGAGATAGGTTTGGTGATGGTCCAGTAGGTCCAAAACAATATTACAGTAGAGAGCACTTCCAGTCACACATATAATGGGAATAATATTTCCTTTCACCAAAAAAATCTGTGTTACTAAAGATATAATATTAATATAACACATTATCAGATTTTGCTGTATTCTGGACATGTTGGTTTCCTCAATGTTTATCACATTGAAGACAGTGAGAGACTAGAGTTTGATAGGCTTTGGAGCAGACCTGTAAGCATTCTAAGCCCCAAATCGGCCCTTGTATATGAGAACATTACTCCTACTGACTTCAGTGAAGAGTTTTAAGCATGTACCTGAATGCAATATTTGTTCCTAAGCAGCTTCAGGACTCACTGGACCAAACTCTGGTATGGATGGAAGTGAGGGCCAAAGTTTGGCTTCAGATCTGTACACCTATGTGTATATACCATTGCGAAAAGATAGATTAATGTCAAATGTTCAAGTTATAATTTATACTTCTTTTCATTTTTTATGACTGGGGGATGGATCTTTTTGTTGTTTAATTTTAAAGCATTATCCCACATTCACAACTTTTTAGAAACAGTTTTAGAAACAGCAGTAAGAATATTCTGGCGGTCTAGAGTACTGTGAAGCATCTTCCTAGTGGTTTACTTTGTAAATATAGTATAGTGTTGATATTGAATCTTAAGATTATTTATTATGAGCTCACGGAACATAAGGGCAACCTATATCTCACAAGCCTGGCAGGTGTTGTCTATCAAAATATCATTATCTAACAAAACATTGGCAGCCAAGAATGCCAGTTTCATGACCAATTTCCGCACAACAAACATAGGTGATACAGGTGAGGCATTTGTATAGCTACGAGGCAATTATGCAGTTTGACACCAGAAGGAAACCACATCATCTGGTTAGAACACAGAGCGTCTGTTTGGTTATCAATCTATAAACCTATTCACTCTTTGGAGTGATAAGCATACAATGCTTTTATCTTGCAATATGACTAGCTGTTCTACCTTGTAAAACTCAGAATGCAGGATAATACCATTTTCATAGCATTATATAACTGAGAATGAATTGGGATTCTGCAGATGGGTAATAACACAGGAGAAAAGGCAGCAGGTATATTAGCTTTGCTCCCATTCTCTCTTAGATAGATCGTAATAAAGAAGTTTGCAACAATCTCCCAATTGTTTGTGGACAATGTGCTCAGCAGCTTGTTTGCTTGGAAAACTAAGTATGTCTTCATTTGTGTTCTTTTCCAGTGTTAGTAGGTGGGCCATTACCTCGGGGACATGAATTTGAACTACATGATGTTCAGTTTCACTGGGGGAGAGAAAACCAGCGTGGCTCTGAACACACTGTTAATTTTAAAGCTTTTCCCATGGAGGTAAGAATGACAACACAATACAAAAAACCTGTGCTATGCATAAGATGTTAAATCATTGCTTGATAACCTGGTAGTTCAAAACAGCTTTTATTTTAGCTCAGCATTTTTCATGTGAAAAAACCGTCTGCTGAAGTGTGCTTTAGTGCCAGTAAATTGAGATTTGAGTCTTTAGTAATGTGCCTCTAGCATACATCGTACTGCATGATTAATTGGCCATAAAGTTAACTTGCAGAACTATTAACTTCTGTCTTAATAATATTAGCATTCTAACAAGATCTGCTGTTTCAACACTTCCTATGTCACCTTGACTAATAGCTATAGTTGGGGGAAAATAGCTGCTGGAAGCCTTTCCATGGTAAATAATAATTAAATAATAAACTTGTTTAAAAAAAACATAAATAAATTGTTCATGAAAAGCTTTAGACATCTGAAAACTGGAGGATGTATGAAATTCTTCTATATAATCATAGCATGGAGTGAAGCTCAGCTTTGGAAAGAAGGGTACAAATGTTCTGCAATCTTAAAATTTGAGCTGTTCCACAGATACTCAGCTTTATGTTCCACGATTGCAACTGTACTGCAGAAGATCATTCCAGTATTTTCATTTACTGTGCACTTCATCTTTTGTATTATAAGGAGACTTTCATGCCTTTTTTCAGAGGTTTTAAAATTATTTTTGCCTTGCTATTTATCATAATCCCTTAGAAGCTCGAAATGCTCCATTTATGCTCTCCTCTTCAAGTGCTTGGGCATTTGTTACTGACTGGTTACACATAGAGCCCACTCTGCTGGAATAGAATTTTTTAAAAGAAAAAGGATAAAAATCAGCGTTTATTTAAAAAATAAATATAAAAATCCACACGGACTTGTGGAATAGATACAGGCTTAATGCATAGCTTAAATAACAGGGTTAGGAACATTGGTCAGATCTTGGCCTCTGCTGTGACTGTTTTGTATCAGTCCACTGCAGAACTGGCTTCAGGAAAGTTACCCCTACATGGGGGACTCACCAGGTAATGTAGGGCCAGAGTAACAGCTTCTACACCCCCTTTTACTGGACCCTGTATAGATGCATCCCCACGCCAAAGCAGTTCCAGTGGCCCCTTGTGACAGTGGGCAACTGATGCAAGATAAAGCAAACCTGCCCCCAGTAAGTTAATATCCATTTAAAAAATAAATCAGTATATAAAAAAGGGTCAGCATGGAGGCTAGCTATGAAAAAGGTCCAGGGATTAGCCAGCGGATCTGATCAGCCTCAGTGGGAACCCATGCTACGTCTCCTTTAAGGGCAGCATGACAGCTGTGCTAAAACGTCCTGACAAAGTGAGGGATGTCAAACCCAAGATTTCATTACAGTTAGCACAGAAGTGTGTATATAGATCTATAGAAGAGCAAATTGGTTTCCACTTCATCTCTTGCATCAAAGCCATTTTTGGCTAAATTCTGATCCTAGGATCTTGCTTACTGGTGACAGTAGGATAGGTCTAATGGCTGGAAGTTAAGATTTATTGATCTATTCAAAATACATTGTAAAAGCAGCATACACATGCAGCCTTACACACAGGTCTCCAAGTAGATTTCTTTTGTGGGACGTTATCATTCTTGGGTTAGAAGTCATGTACAGACAGATATACAGGCCGTAACCCCATGTCCCTTATTCCCACACTATCCTGCTTTGACAGAATGTAGATTGACTTCTTTGCATGTCTTTTGGGGAGATTGAAATGGTGGAGGAACCACACTTTCTGTAGAAAACTTCTGCTCCATGTTCCCCTTCTACCTATGAGTTTTCTAGTCTTAGGCATACAGGGCAGCTAAATTTTGGTCCAAATATCATACTGTAAAAATTGAGGAGGGTGAAAGTAGGTGCTCATGACAAATACATATGTTCCTTCAATAGTATGATTTATGTCACATCTTACAGAACACGGGATTCTAATCACTGTCTTCATTCTGGGGATTCCACACATTACTTTTATCAAGAACAGTCACTTTGATCAGTAGAGCTATTTTCTTGCCTGTTATACGGGCATCTTTTTGTTCAGGAGCTGGTGGTCACAGTATGTATTTTAGGGCCTCATTTTCAGTGGGTTGGGAGGTAACAGTAATTTAATGTGTACACTAATAGATAGTGATAGGTGTCTACCCAGTTGCATACCCATCTGTGGAGTATGCGTTCTCATCTTGTAGTGTGTATGTGTAAATGTGTATACACAAATGCAAGCCTGAGAATCAGGCCCCTGAGAGCTGTGCCTGGCTTTTCCACTAGAAGAGAATGTCTGGCCCAACTGCTGATTTTTGCCTTAGAAGCCTGAAATACATTTCTGTCACTGAGAATAAAAAACATTGGATGATAAGACTTTCAGGAAGACACAAACCAAGTATATGAACAAATGATAAACAAAACTGCATGGTTTTTACTAAATCTATTAGCAACACACCAAACTGGGACCAGATTGTAATCTCTATTATTCCATTAAAATCCCGAGTAATTCTATTGAAGCCAATGTAGTAACTCTAGATTTCAATTGATATATCTGATTTGGCTCTCTGTATTTATTGATCAGAGCAGCAGTTTGATTTTGAATTCCGACTCTAAGATATAGGAACCATCCTACATACCCTTACATTAATAAACTGGGCCAGCTATTACAGAACAGCTACAGAATATCAGCGTAACAACCCTTGTAAAGTCTGACTTTAGATAGGAATGTTACTTCTCAATGTTTGGAAGAGGATTACTGCTTAGTTCCTTCCTCTGGTTCTTTACCCTTGATATAACTATTAGATAGGAATTAAGCAACATCCTGTATCTCTAAGTGTAACAATCTATTATTTTCTGACTAGACATCTTGGAATCTTGCACAGGGTTAGGACATTCAGGTTCATGGCTAAATAGATTAGCAAATTAGGTTTGTACTGTGACCTCTGGGACAAACACTTGAAATGATTTGCCATGTTGTTTTAACAAAACTGCTGTTCATGTGACTCAGAGGCTAAATTTGTTCTTGTTTTTATTATTATCAGAAATTCGGTAAAGTCTTGTTTTTTCAGCTTCCCCAGTGGAAGAAATCAAAATGTTGACTTTAATATATATGTTATCATTTTAATTGAAACCCTTGTAGTTGCAATAACCAAGATAAGCCAGACAAAGCAGCAAACTGCAGTCTAATGTAAACATTGTAACACCTTTTTTAACATGTACTGTACATGTTGTTCACAATCCTCCTCCCTTTGTTCCTAGAAAGAAATACAATGCCCAATCTTGCCTTGCAGCCAAAAACTGGGAGGAGGTATTTCATACAGCCTTCCTCAGAAATCATATGCAGTATTCTACTGAGCATACTCAGGGATACTTTACTCTCTCAGGCTGCTGTTGATGTTAAAAGTTTGATAAAGAGCTCAACAATAGAAGATTAGTATCTAGTTCCATTTCCTTGAAAGATACAAAGGCTAGACTGTGACTTGGAGTACACACCTATACAGGGGAGAAAAGGGAGTAAGAGCTACTCTTCTACCTGTGCATGAACTACCCACGCCTTGAGTGTGGAGATGAAAGAGTAAGTGGGTGCTGCAACCTCCTTACTCTTCACCCCCTCCAGAAGGTGGGTGGGGAATGGGAAGGAAGGGGTGGCAAATGTGTGGAACCTTGATTCTCCCCCTCCTACTTGTTGCCTGGTGCAGGAATGGAGGTTAAGAATTTACTGCTGATATAGGCCAACAGCAAATTACCACCCTACTGGAGCAAGGGAGAAGCCTGGAGGGAATTGTGCCTCAGAGACGTGTCTCTGAATGTCATAGTATGTCCCTGAACTTGTCCTAGGACGGTGTAGCTTACACACTGGTACTTGCTCAGGACTGGGCCAAACAGCACAATTTAACCCTAAAAAACAATTAATTTTTAGAGTCAATCACAGGAAGCTGCTATAAAATAAAACTGACACTGGTCAAAAATGGTTCCTCGCAATGCTAGCAACTTGACTGGGAGCAGAGTGGAGAATTCTGTAGAATCCAACCCTTTAAAATATTGGCTGATGTTAGCTTGTTTTGTACACACGTTACTAGCCAGCTGCAGTATGTTTTTTTCCAAACCTTGTGCAAACTATCAGTGGAAGGGAATAAGCTGCAAATCATTTCCAAGCCTTTCCAAGATGTAGAGGAAGAGAAACACCTTCCCTTTTGCTGTCATAAATTTTCAATTAAAAAAAACCAACCTCACAGTTGCCTGCGGAGTCCGAATGAGTTTTGAACAGCAAAGCCAAACAAAAGTAAAAAATAAAATAAAATTGTCTTTTGCGTAATGTAATATAAAACAAACTCGTTTGTTCTGTTGTATTTTTCATCACGACAATAACTATCACTAAAAATGCTGTAATAAATATGTAAAACTCACCCAGTCTAAATGAAACAATTAGATTTTCTTTTGCTCATCTGAAATGATGCCATCTTAAGTATTTAATTGAGACAAAGTATTATTTTATGGCTTCAGACTAAAATTATGATATTACATTTCTCTCCCTCAAGCATCTTCACCATCTGTTTAGCAATACATAGGGTTTGGTTCTTTGGATTTTTTTAATGAGCACAGCTTTCAAATCAGATATATAGACTGTACCAATCTGCCCTTTTTCATTTCTGTGAGAAAAAATTCCATGCCCCTAACGCACAGGTTTATACTCAACTTTACCTTAATCTTGAAATGTCTGGATTAGGTTTTGTTAAAGCATTTTGGACCAAATTCTGCTCACCTTTGGTATGTCTACACTGCAGTAAAACACTTGTGAATGGCTCATATCAGTTGGCTTGGGCTTGGGCCGCAGGGCTATAAAATTGCAGTACAGATGTTTGGGCTCATGCTGGAGCCTGGGTTCTGGGACCCTGAGGCGGGAGGGTCCCAGAGCCCAATCTCTAGCCTGAGCCCAAATGTCTATACTGCAGTTTTGTAGCTCCACATCTGAAGCCCCGCGAGCCCAAGTCAACTGACATGGGCCATCTGTGAGTGTTTTATTGCAATGTAGACATGTCCTTGAGTGAAATTCACCCCTTATTTTGCATATATGTATAGGGTGACCAGACATCCCGTTTTTAAAGGGACAGTCCCATATTTAAGCTCTTCTGCAGGTGTCCCAACTTTCTCTTTAAAAAAAGAAAAATTATCCCGTATTTTCTGTCTCCCCCAACCATCAGTACTGGTAGGTTCTGCTGCTGGCCAGATCCCTGATCGCTAGCTGCCCGCCCACCAGCGGTGAGTTGGGGGGGGGGGTCCAGTGGCCGACAATGGGGGTGGGTGTGCAAGGCTGGTGGTGGGGCTGGCTGCTCCCCATGCTGGTCTGTCAGCACAGCCCCTGCTGTGTGCTGGCTCTTGGCCAGCAGGTCCTGCCCCTCCACTCCGTTTCTGGCCGGCATTGGCTGCACGCTGCGATAGCTGGTGAGTGTGTGCAGGCGCTAGCCGGTGACCTCTGCTGCCCACCCATCGGCCCTTTACGTGCTCCCCCTCTTGCTGTCCTCTCCTTGCTTTGCCCTTTCACATCCCCCCAGCCCCACTGCTCCTCCATATCCCCCCTCGGTGGGGTGCATCCTGTTCCCAGCGCTGTGCAGAGAACCAACCCTTGGTTGGGGTGCTCAGCTCACCAGCAGCCTGGCCGGCAGGCTCCTTCCATCCCGCACTGCCTCTGGCTGGGCCGGCACCCTTGAAAAACCCAAGACCCTCAGGCCCAGGGCACTGGCCAGGAGGAGCTGAGCCCTGTATGTGCCAACCCCCCGGCACAGTGCTGGCATGGGGAAGCCTCTCCACCCCTCAGCTAAGCTCTGGAGTGTGTGTGGGGAAAGCGATTTCCAGCCTGTTCATGCCCCAAATCTGCAGGCCTCACAGCTTAGCACCCTCTTCACCTGCCCCCCCCCCCGTCCTTCCCCCAGGGAGTGCAAGGCTGCTGCTCCATCCCCTAGTCATCCTCCGCTGCTGAGCCACCTCTCTGGCCAGGTTAGCTGAAGTCCCTGCAGTCAGGTTCCCTGGGTCTTGGTGCACAATGCATCCATAGGGCTTAACCCCTCCCTGCCCACGCTGTAGCTGGGGGACAGGAGGCGGCTGGGTTATGTCGGTGGCCAGCAGCAGCCTGGAGGTATTAGCTGCCTTTCAACACTGTGCGGGAAGGAAGGAACAAGCTGCTTCCAACCACAGGGGAGTGGGGCAGGGAGAAGAGATGAGCTCTGCAAAGACATGGTCCAGGTCATCTCTTCCCCACTCCTGCCCCTGCGGCTGGAAGTAGCTCCCATCCCTTCCCTCCGGCACAGTGCTGAAAGGTTGTTGCTGGACACATTCTGGTGTGAACCCTGGCAGAAATCTGGGGAGGGGGAGCATGTGACCCTGCGTGCGCCCCTCCCCCATGTGTTACCTCAGGAAGACGTGGCGCCGTGTATCAGGAGAGGCGGGTCCATTCCAGGGGCCCAGCTAGGCATGGAGGGTGGAGAGCGCCGGGCAGGGAGGGTCGGGTCAGTCGGTCATCCCTCTGTGTGAGAAAGGTGTATGTAAGTGTGTGTGTGTCACCTCTTTCTGTATGAACCCCAAAGCCTTAAAGATAAGAAGATAAATAAAAAGAATCCAACTACACAGTATTTCTTTTTGACAGGGGCTCAGACATCTTGATGTTAATTTGAACGTTTGTCCTGCATAGTTCTGATTGCCATTGAATTTGCTTGAATACAGGTAATTTTACCAGGTGTCCCATATTCAGCATAGGGAAATATGGTCACCCCATATATGTAGTTCAGAGGCCTCTGTGCTGTTTATTTTATTCAATGATTTATTGCTTCATTTGTAAATTTGCTTGATAAAACAAAGCAAACAAACAAAATACATGTAATTGTAACACCAGGTCGGCAATGTCTACTCCACTCCATGCACACACAAATCCTACTCCCTTTATCTCACACAAGTACTCCCTTTGACCTCAGTGAGTCTGGTGAGAGGAGTAAGGCAAGCAGGCCCATTTTAACAACACTTGTTTCCAAGATTAGGCACCAATCTTGCACCACTGAAATCAGTGGGAGTTTTGCCAGTAACTTTAATGTGACTATGATCTGGGCTGGGGTAGGCAACCTATGGCACGCGTGCCAAAGTCGGCACGCGAGCTGATTTTCAGTGGCACTCACACTGCCCGGGTCCTGGCCACCGGTCCGGGGAGCTCTGCATTTTAATTTAATTTTAAATGAAGCTTCTTAAACATTTTAAAAACCTTATTTACTTTACATACAACAATAGTTTAGTTATATATTATAGACTTATAGAGAGAGAGACCTTCTAAAAACGTTAAAATGTATTACTGGCACGCGAAACCTTAAATTAGAGTGAATAAATGAAGACTCGGCATACCACTTCTGAAAGGTTGCCAACCCCTGATCTGGGCCATAAACTCAAATGGGAATGTTTTAAACACAAGCCTACATCTCATTCACCTCAATGATCTCATTGATTTCCTGCTTGTTCAGGATGGAATTCACTCCTTTGCAGAGGGGCAGCACAAAGCTTATGAATTGCTTAAGATCCACTTACGATCTCAAAATAAGGGGGTGAATTTCACTCTTTACAAGCAGGAATTGGCTCAGAGTGCTTTAACAAAACTTAATTCTGCTATTTTATATTTCAATTTTAGGTTTTTCTGCTCATAATTTTTAAGAAGTATTTTTAATAAAGAAAGTTCCCTATAGAATATTAACTTAATATTCAAATAACTAAATGACTGTTCAGTCTAGTATCATTGTTGATTAGTAATGTAGTGTTTAAAGTAGTGTTTTTTATGACTAACAACTATTCTTTTATTCACAACTGGATCCAGATTCAAACCATCACTGATGAAAAAGAAATACATAATTTTACCTCTTATATAGAATGAAGGTATAATCATAATCTGTACCCCTTACATAATACTTTATGGATCAGACTGATTCCTGGTACAACTCCAGAATCATCACTGGAGTTACACTGGGGGTTGAATCTAGCTGATGCTCTGCAAAAAAGTATTTTCCAGCAGTTTTTCACTTAGTACGAACTTCAGATTTCCCCCTTATTTACTGGTTTGTGTTTTGTTTTTTGGCTGTTGTGCAAAACTGGAAACCCTCTCTCCCCCTCTCAGTAGACCAAAGAGAAACTGACAAAATGAAATACATTCATTATCATCATTTTAAAAGTAATATGAGCAGCATATGATTCCTGAAATAGCTTTGTTACCAGTTGCTAAGCTCTTTCAGTATTAGATTTGTTATTTGTTGCTGATAGATAATTTGATCCAAATGATCACTCACAGTCCCCAAATTGTACTTTGATTCTAGGTAATTCACCAATATGAACACTGAGTGCTTATGGCTTAGCTCAGTCACACATAGGTTATACTTTGCAAAGAATACATTTAAGAACTTTGTATTGCAGTGTTGATTCATAAGGCACACCGGGTGCATTAATGGTTGATATGCTAGCAGGCGGGGATGGCTTTGATATAGCCGGATGTAGGGAGAAATGCTTCTTCCAGCTCTTTGAAAGAAGGGTATTCATGTGCTTATGTCAAATGTGTTTGGGGCCTTCTTTGTGAGCAGAAACTGCAATTTAATCCAGGGGTGATGCTGGGAAGACATACACGATACTACTCAGCCATCACCATTTAAGGGAAAAGTCACCAACAGGTGGGTCCCAAACTGCTCATTGCCCATCTGCTCCCTTTTCCAGGGATTTTCCTGTTTTTTCCCCAATTGTGCAGCAGATGCTTTTGAGTCTCATGCGCACCTCAGAATCTTTTGGGCTGGCTGCTGCAATAGTTCCTCTGAAGGACCACTGTTAACAGTGCAAGGGATTATGCCTTTAAGAAATGGAAGGTCCCCACTACAGATAAATCAGCCAGAAAGCAAGATACCCTTTTGGGTAAGAAATGACACATAGGGAATGTTTGGTAGAAGGAGATGAGTAGCAAGCCATGGGAGAGGTCTGCGGTTGAGGGCTAATCTTTGCCTAGAAGGCCAACACACTAGGACCAAATCTTATTGTATTCACTTAGGGCTATGCTGTTGCACTTAGCCACAGTGTGTAGTAATGGCTGATCTGGAACTGCATCATCCTAGGGGAAGTACTGAAGGTGGAATGTCTCACAGTTCCCTGGCTGTGTTGAAGGGAATGCAATTTCTGAGACCTCTTTAAAGGATTCAGCATTATCTCCTCCACCCCTTGAGTAGATGAGGAAAATGCTGATTTGATTAAATTGAAATGTTTTGTGGGAATGTATCGATTTAATTGACATTTTTGACCAATAATTATCTAAATATTTTGTTTGGGTAAAGTCAAAATCTTTAGTTTCCATATGGCCAAAGCACTTCATTTCAACATTATTGTTTCAACCTTTATGCTATATGAAGTTCAGTATAACATACTGTAATATAATCAAAATAATAATGTCAAAATGAAATGTTTTCATAAGATCATTTAGATATTTCTGAAATGAAAAATTTCCCCATTTTGTGGAAAATGACTTTTCATTATGATTTAGGATGAATGGAAATTTTGAAATGTCAGAATTCCTCATGGATTTAAAATTCTGAGTTTCAACCAGCTCTAATAAGCATCTATATAGACGGACCATTCTCCTGAGGCCCAATCTAATACCTCAATCACGGACTATCTCAGAGAAAAGCCATTATACAATACTAATGCAGCATGTAAAACTGCAATTCAACAGCAGGCCATTAAAGATACACAATGAAGATTATTATTGTTGGAAAGTTGGGCAGTATTGAACTGAAAATTGTTCTGAGCTTCCTTGAAGTGTGTACTATTTAAGTATAACTGCTCATTGGAGAGAAGTCAAGATTATGTTTGGAAAATAACCTACTCTTGCTGTTACTGTCATCCATTTAGAAAGAACCTCAGGTCACCTTACAGCAAATATCAAACCAAATTATCTGTAAAAATGAAATAAACAGATGGGAGTGATCATTGTGTTATTCTGCCTTCATTAGATAAATTTATGTATAAGAATGAAATCAGTGAGATTAAGATCCCCCGCCCTGCAGCCCTGTTTAAACGACAAGTCCTTCCTCAGGTGAATAGTCTGGTTTTAAATCCCTGGAAATTAATTGCAGTTTCCTTAGGCCCACTGATTTCAGTTGAGAAGCTGGTCATGTGAATACATTTTCCAGAATTACTCTCTTAAATCACACCTCTTCATGTTTTCTTTGCAGCTTAGAAAACTGGTGACTCTGATAGCACACAATATAGTTGACTCTTCCACAAGATGCAGCAAACTTGTATGCATTAATAATCACTATATTAATCCAGTCTTCTTGCCAGGTTTTGGTCTCTCAAAGCTTAAAAATAATATATCAACATACATACACACACACAGCAAAGACATCTACATAGCAAAAACAGACTGGAGAGACTTTTACAGAAATCCCCATCTTTCCCACACACCCCTTCCTAGACATCCTAATTAAGGGGCAGTGGGAGGCAAGGCTGGAGTGTACTGTACTCCAGCTATCTCCAGTTGAAGTACAGAATCTTGAGTACTATTATCAGCTGGCACAGATTAGAGCAGCTCCAAGGGTGCTGTATCACCTGGGCGGAAACTTGGCACAGCAAAGAATCTGGCCTATAAATCTGACCGCAGGATTTACACAGCATTTCACTTTCCTGGTGAAGGGTTTGGTGCAAAAAGCCAACAATCGGGAGCCAAGTAATGACATATTTGCTTTTTTCTTCTTTTGTTACTATATAGAATATTTATTAATGGTGGAAACAGTTTTCATTTTGAGATGATTCCTGTTTTCATTGTATCTCCCGCACACTCAAGGTGAAAAGTTGAAAACCTGGAAATAGTGGAGTTTGTCTTTGTAAACAGGAATAAAATAAGATTTGCACAAATTTGGTGCATAGCTCATCTTAGGAACCCTCAGTTTCCCTGCCCCTCCACCCCAGTAGCTAAGTTTAAAAATACATTTAGGTCCTCTAAGGTAGAAGCTGCTGTACCATTGAAAATGCACATAATTATTTGATGAAAAATGCCAAAATTTGAATATTATTCACAAAATATAATCCAACCTACTATAGAGCTAGTTGATTAAATGAAATACTTATTCACAAATAGCACATACGTTTGGTAAAATCATGATCTGTTCACAAACAGGAACATTCAAATGAAATGAATTGAATGAATTATCATAGTCCAAGCTCTTCACTAAAGGAAAATTGTAGAACACTCCCAATAATTTACTTATAATGCATCCCTTAATTATACAATTGTGGGGGTGAAATTTATTCCTCCCATAACTAGTGAACAGCATGTGACCTGACACATGAGACCCTTGTATTGTTACCTTTGATGGCCTAACTGCACAACCTTCTCTTAGTTCCTCTACCAATCATACTGAGCTGTTTGCCCCCACAGTACTCTATGGCAGTGAGCCCTGCCTGTTAATCATATTGATGATATTTTGGTCTCCTATGCAAAACTGGAGTAAAAAGGTTTTGTGTGTGGGGAGCTTAAAAGATTTTGCGGGGGTCCTTCTCCCTGCAAACCAAGGCATAGAGAGAAGAACCTTGCAGCTTGCCACAGGAGATACTAAGGCCCGTGGACTGCAGTGGCAGCTGTGGCTTACTACATTACGTGCAGGTGGCTCAAGGCCACATCTTGCCAGTCCCATCGGTATTGAGAGGGCTGCTCAGCATTCATCTCTGTGTGGCCTCCCTGTTTCCTGATCTCATGCACAATGGAAATGAAGTAGGGCTGTCGATTAATCACAGTTAACTCATGCGATTAACTCAAAAAAATTAATCACGATTAATCACAGTTTAAATCGCACTGTTAAACAATAGAATACCAATTGAAATGTATTAAATATTTTGGATGTTTTTCTACATTTTCATATATGTTGTATTCTATGTTGTAATTGAAATCAAAATGTATATTATTTTTCATTATAAATATTTGCACTGTAAAAATGATAAACAAAAGAAATCGTATTTTTCAATTCACCTTATCCAAGTACTGCAATCTTTTTGTTGTGAAAGTGCAACTTACAAATGTAGATTTTTTTTGTTATATAACTGCACTCAAAACCAAAACAATGTAAATCTTCAGAGCCTACAAGTCCACTCAGTCCTACTTCTTGTTCAGCCAATCGCTAAGACAAGTTATTTTACATTAAAGGAGGTAATGCTGCCCTCTTCTTATTTACAATGTCACCATAAAGTGAGAACAGGTATTTGCATGGCACTTTTGTAGCTGGCATTGAAAGGTGTTTAGGTGCCAGATATGCTAAACATTCGTATGCCCCCTTATGCTTCGGCCACCATTCCAGAGGACATGCTTCCATACTGATGACGCTCATTAAAAAAATAATGTGTTAATTAAATTTGTGACTGAACTCCTTGGGGGAAAATTGTATGTCCCTGCTCTGTTTTATCCACCTTCTGCCATATATTTCATGTTATAGCAGTCTCGGATGATGACCCAGCACATGTTGTTCATTTTAAGAACACTTTCACTGCAGATTTGACAAAATGCAAAGAAGGTACCAATGTGAGATTTCTAAAGATAGCTACAGCACTCGACCCAAGGTTTAAGAAGCTGAAGTGCCTTCCACAATCTGAGAGGGACGAGTTGTGGAGCATGCTTTCAGAAGTCTATACAGAGCAACACTCCGATGTGGCAACTACAGAGCCTGAACCACCAAAACAGAAAATCAACCTCCTGCTGGTGGCATCTGACTCAGATAATGAAAATGAACATGTGTTGGTCTGCACTGCTTTGGATTGTTATCATGCAGAACCCGTCATCAGCATGGGGGCATGTGCCCTGGAATGGTGATTGAAGCATGAAGGACATATGAATCTTTAGTGCATCTAGCATGTAAATATCTTGCGATGCTAACTACAACAGTGCCATGAAAACACTTGTTCTCAGTTTCAGGTGACACTATAAGCAAGAAGCGGGCAGCATTATCTCCTGCAAATGTAAACAAACTTGTTTGTCTGAGCGATTGGCTGAACAAGAAGTAGGACTGAGTGGACTTGCAGGCTCTAAAATTTTACATTGTTTTATTATTGAAAGCAGTTTTTTTACATAATTCTACATTTGTAAGTTCAAATTTCATGATAAAGAGATCGTACTATAGTACTTGTATTAGGTGAATTGAAAAATACTATTTCTTATGTTTTTTTTTACAGTGCAAATATTTGTAATAAAAATAAATATAAAGTGAGCACTGCAAACTTTGTATTCTGTGTTGTAATTGAAATCAATATATTTGAAAATGTAGAAAACATCCAAAATATTTAAATAAATGGTATTCTATTATTGTTTAACAGTGTGATTAATCACATGATTAATTTTTTTAATTGCGTGATTAATCGTGATTAAATTTTTTAATCGCTTGACAGCCCTAAAATGAAGTATTTCTGCTAAGATTAATCCCATCTTGTATTGTAAGATGGGGTGAAGAGGAGAACTTGGCTGGCCTTTTCTGTATTCCTCATCCTTTTCTGTATCGCTTTTTACTCTTCTTTCCAGCCTGCTAAAAATAGTTCTAGTCTTTAGAGTCTTTCCCTCTATGGAAGTCCTTCCTGCTGTTAATTCTGTTTTTCAAAGGACTGTCAATATTTCTGGTATGTCTTATTTGAGATGAGATTGCCATGTGTGAATTTACTGTTCAGCACGAGGACATACCACTGATTTATATGTAATGTCTCAATTCTCTATCCCTTCCTTAACAAAAGCCTAACAGCTTAGTTACTCTGACTGCTTAAGCACACTGGATTGTCCACAATGACACCTAGGGCTTTTTCTGAAATGGTACAACTAATTCAGAACCCATCACCGTGCGTATGGATAGTTCCAGCTGTTCCTTACGCTTTCACTTGTATAAATTGAAATTTCAACTGTAGGTGTGCCACGCAGTTATCAAGTTTTGTTCAGGCCCTTTGGTGTGTGCCTTGCAGTCTTTCCCTTTATTGACTCGTTACCTCATTTTGCGTTGCCAGCAGATCTTCAACCCTTCTTCGAGGTTGCTAGTAAATAAATTGAACAACACTAGTCAGTGCTGGTTTTGGGCTACACCACTACCAGCGTCTTGCTATAGAACAGGCCATTTATTCCTAATCTACGCTTTCTATCTCTTAGCTAGTTTTTATTCCATGATTCAGAATGAAAATTGCTGAACAGCATCTCACAGTTACCTTGTGCTCTCCTCACATCTGTTCATTGTACCCACCTGTTGTCTCTTTTGGTCAGAGACTTATCTTTCTGTTGTGTATGTTTACAGAACCTAGCACAATAGGGCCCCAATCATTAACTGGACCTGTAAAGGTTACTGCAATACAAATAAATAAACATATGAATATCATACTAATTCTGAGGGATTTTATATCACCAGCCCTTAGACTTTCAAAGTCAATTATATCCAATGGTTCTTTCTCATTCAGTGAATTATAACAGGTTAGAGAGATACCATTTACCCTAGCAGAAGATGTGCTGTTTTTTCCCCATTTTACTCATTGAGGTGCCTTCTAACTCTAATGATTTGTCAACTATGTTTCCTAGCACTGAAATGCTGCTCTCCAGTCCATACTTCTCAGGATCACCTTTAACATTGTTTTCAAAGATGGGCTGTCACAGGGTGCCTCTGTTACTATCCAGTGAACCTCACTGCCTAACTAGCTCTGGTAGTTTCACAGCCAGCCACACACACTGGGCTGCTTATCTTATACCAAGGTGTGATTTCCTCCTCTCTTACATAGTAATACCACGCAATGCAGTCTTACAGCCGGGGTAGGCTTCTCTGCAGCCCATGCAAACTCTATTTGCTTCCTTCTGAGCTGCCCCTTGCTTCCTGTTTCCTCCCCTTATGTTCTCTCCAATTACCTTCCTCCCGAAAGTGTATAATTGCCCTCAGCTGGACCTGCAGCCTTCTCCAGGCTGCAGTAATGTCAGTGTTTAGGGTGCTGCTGATAGCACTCTGTCACATGGGCACAGAGTTCTATTCACTTCTCTGTATAGCAGTCATTTTTGTCTGGTTTTAAAGGAGACTAAGGGAGTTAGGTGCCCAACTCCTGTTAAAATTCAGTGGGATTTCAGCATCCCTGGGGTTCATTTGAAAAGCCCAGCCTGTAATGATAAACTATATAGCTTTGTTAGCATCCCAGGTGCATCTCCATCCACTGAGACCTCTCCTCAACCGTCTGCAAGTATCCCACGTGGAACAAAACTGTACAGATGATGTGGATGCTCAGCTCAAGATCCTTGTACCCTATTCCTCAGAGCCACACTGGAATCAGAGCCACATTGGTTTCACTATTATTTATTTGTCTTGTGGTAGCACCTAAAGCCCCAGTCCTGGACCATGGCCCCATGGTGCTAGGTGCTATACAAACACAGAACAAAAAGATAGTTCCCATCAAGCCTTCTGCACCCATGGAAGGGACTAGGGAGGGAAGGCAAGTTCTTGCCAAAGTTGATGTTCTGTTCTGTTATCACTTAGCTTCACTCAGACTGAATTTGCATGGTTAAATGATATATTTTTAGCCTGACTGAACACCTGCACCTTGCCATTTAACCACACAGGCTTTGCTCATTCACTTTTTTGCTTCCTTTTTGTGTTGTGGGTTACACAGGCCTTCTGCCTCACCGCTAAGATATTCTCCAACAGCCTCTATACTGCTTCTATGAATTTTAATTTCCTAACTTTCCCCTTCAGGCTGTTAATAACTAACTTTCTATTTTAAAAAAAAATCACCATTTTGAAACTGAGTGCCATGGTAGTATTCCTTGGTATGATCCCCCTATGAGGATGTGGAACTTAATTACTGTATATTATGGTCAGTCTTAGTCGCTCAAACACACTTGCTTCTTAAAACAGTTCAACAGTAAGTCAAGTTTCTCCCTTTTAAATGCTCACACAAACTATTGGTTATGGTAGTAAGAAATTGTTTTTCCAAGTCATGCCCTCATGTGACATTGTTTACTCAGTATTTGGGTAGCTGAAATTACACATTACCATTCTACTAGCTTCTATTGCCTTTCTGATCTCACATACATTTCTGGGCCATATCCTAAGCCAGTGGTTCTCAAACTTTTGTACTGGTGACCCCTTTCACATAGCAAGCCTCTGAGTGCGACCCCCGCCCCCCTTATAAATTAAAAACACGTTTTAATATATTTAACACCATTATAAATACCAGAGGCAAAGTGGGATTTGGGGTGGAGGCTGACAGTTTGTGATCCCCCCATATAAGAACCTCGTGACCCCCCAAGGGATTCTGACCCCCAGTTGAGAACCCCTGTCCTAAGCTTTCACTAAGGTCCCTTTGTACTGTAGAAGCTATAAAAGGAACATCATACCAGTTCCAAATGGGCAGGTGAAGATTCCCTTTACTTCATACACTCTCCTCCACTTTTGTATCATGTTGTGGGTGGAACCAAAACATGATGCCCTCTAGAAAACCTGAACCTATGGAACATCCTTTAAGGGCAGTGTTCCTCCACCTTTTTGATATCAGGGACCGGCTTGCTGCCTTCCTAAACTGTGCCAGGGAGATCTCAGGGACCGGTGCCAGTCCACGGATCGGTTGTTGAGAAACACTGCTCTAGAGGACTCTACTGGCTAGTATAAGTGAGAGCAGTCCATAGGATGCTCCAATTGATGTTAAGGGCAGGTTCAGCCCCAAGACCAAGGGCAAGGGTGATGATGGCTCACCACAGCTTTTGCTTTCCCCCACAGTTGTGCCCTTTGACTTCATCTTTGTTCTCATTGAGAGCCCCATGTGCATCCTAATTTTAATAAACTCAGATTTGTATTCATGCTGAATCTACCTCATAAGTACTATTCTCTACACAGAAAACCTATTCTTCCTAAGAAGCTCTCTCTATATCCCATAGATTCTTTAATATGTAGTAATACTTCTCTTCTTCTTCTACCAAAACCATCTTTCTATTATAAATTGCATCCGGAAATCATGGTATAATGCAGTTCATTCTCATCTAACTAGTACACGAAAGCCAATTATTATGAGATCTTCTCCAAATCTCAGGCTTTCCAGCTCATCTATTTGTGTTTTCAAGCTTCCGGCATTGGTATATAGGCATTTGTAGTCTTTATGTGTAATGATGCACTCATTTATATGTAACCCTTTGCACTGGGATGCCTATACTGGATTTCTCTGCCTTTCTTCTGGTGCAACCTAAATTAGAGCATGCCCTTGGATGCGAAATGTGAAGGAGAGCAAGGAAGAATACAACAAGGTGGAAAAGCTCAGGAGTCGAGTCTGTGACTCACCCTCCATTTTGGGACCCAGAAGAGGCTCCTCTGCAGCCATGCCACATGATGGAGGAGCTCAGCAATTTGGAGGAGGGAAATTCAAAGGGGTGCTGGACTGCAGTCATTGTTGAAGGGCAGGCTTCCCTCTGAACTGGGTTGCTATTCATGCAGATATGTCTGGAAGTTAATGCTGATCCTAGCAGCTGTAACTTCTACTCCATGCTTGTATTGCACTTCGTCTTTGTCCGAGAGGGCCATTCCACAGTATTCATACAATATTTAAAACCAGAGTGAAATCAGGTTTGATAGGATACATTTGGATACCCCTCTCGATAAGCTTTGTGATGCTTAGCTCACCCAAACAGAACCTTGGAATCTCTTGAGCTTGAGATACACACAGAACTAATAGGGACAGTCTTTGTCTTAAGCCTTTAGACACATGCTTAGCTGACAACAATACTGGCCTAAACAAACTGTTCCAGAGATTACAGTACCTAGTTGCACAGTTAATGGGAAATTTCTGTGTAACCTAGTTCTGACAGAGAAACAAACAAGCTCCCAAGGATTAATTTACATTTGACATTGCTTGCATAAAAGAAGGGAGTCTTTGTAATAATTAGCCCCTCAATGAGAGTAAGAATTCAGGCAATGGAAGAAAATGAATAGCTGATTACAAAAATAGCACATTAGCACATGCTCAGTAATCATAGTGAAGTTACAGTAGCAACAAGATGTTTTTCTAACTTTGATACAGTTTAAGCTGTGGATCTGAAAAATAATTCTTCATAAATGGCACCATATTATTGTACATATCTGCTCACTATGATCCTCATTCTGGTCCAGCATTGTCAGACCCTCCTTGCCCCTCCCACAAAACCCAACAAGGGCATGCCACATTTCTGCCTTCCCATGGGGAACAAGTAGTGGAGCAGATATATAGAGAGAATCCACAGCATACTGTTGTGACATTCCCCTGGTGTTCTCTGGACTAGTGATCTGGTAGGTCACTCCAATCCTTGACTCTGGGAGCCAGCCTTACCCTGCTCTGCTCTGAGAACCCCCACTCCTGGGCTGTTCATGCACAGCCTCTGGCATGTAAGCTGCTTTGATTGTGCAACCAAATGAAATAAAGGCAAAACGCATTCTTAGCTGATCTTAACACTTTTAGTGCCCTTACAAACTTAGATGCTTCTCACCACAAGCTGGCTGGTTGCCCTTCAGCCAGGCTCTCCCCTTTGATCAGCACTTCAGTCCCTTGGAGGTGATGTCTGTAGATGTAGGTGGAAGAGAGAGGAAGAGCATGACAAATGTCTCTCCCGTTTATCGTGTTCTTTCTTCCCTCTTGGCTTTGTCCCCCCCACTTCAGAGTCAGATGAGTATTACCTCATCGCAGTCCCTGACTGACCAAGGGAAGGGGGGTGACTCACTCAAGAGTCCAACAGATCCGTTGTTGCTGCCTAGGCCAGTGTCCTTTGTTCCTGTGAGGCTGGGCTGGGTTTGTCCCATACATGCCCTGATGAAGTGTGAACTGCCCCTCTGTTTCTGGAGAGTTTTGCCTGGACTTGTTTTAAGCCACATTTTCAGCCTCATAACTATATACATGAAATTACAATCTATAACATTACTATAACAACAATGCTCAGTGCATCATGAGCCTTCCGAAGACACCCGACATGACAAACTTTGCATTGGATACCATACAATCATTTTATAAGGATGAACATAGAGGTGCAGGGGGTTCCCCCGAGGCACAGAGTGTCACAACTGTGACGTTTAAATCCTCAGCCATACTATTCACAGAAGCATGGAGAAGAACTCAGTGTGGGAAGAGCACAACTGGTAGGCTCATGAGCAGAACTAATCCTCAGGATCACATCACCATGTTAAAGGGATGCCATGGGCCATGGCTGCTAGCTGGACTGGGGGAAGTGGCTACAGCCAGGTTGTGCGGGTGCTTCATGCTGCATTCTGTTCTCTCAGCCAAAATGCTGTTGCCTTGTGCAGACTTTTTTTGTCAGGGCCCAGTTCTGCTGCCACTGAGGTCAATAGAAGTTTGCCTTTGAGGAAGCATGAGCTGGCCTGTAATTGCCTTTCCAGTCCCAGCTGCTTAGTTTACTATTAAAACTGTCCTTTGACTAGTGCAGGATGAATAGTTCCTTATGTTTGTCCAAATAGCAAATGAGGGTTTCAGAATTCCTCTCATAACAGTTAAAGGAAGTAAAAAAAATTATATATAATACTTTTTTAATGTAGAAAAACTGGGCAAATTATTCCCTATTGTGTAAATGTATAACATACTTATAGTCAGGGCTGGATTAAAGCTAAATGGGGTTTAGATCCACCAAACCTTTGTGCGCCTATCTCCCTAGACAGATGGCTTGCTCAGCCTCCCTTTCCCAGACAGACTTCCTCCTAAGGGTGAGCCCATTCCCTTTCTCAGAAGAGAAACAGGCCAACTCACCCTAGTAGGTAACTGGCTCCCATTTGCCCACCACAGCCACTGGGCAAGATCCTACACCAATCTGTACTGTTACTCAGATGTGTCATCATAAACAATGGGCTGCGATTTATTTCATAGGGAGCTTTTCCATACAGCATCTCAGGAGGGGTCTGTCACTCAGATGACAGCTGGATATGGGAATGTGGCAGTACAGGGCAGGGCTAATAGTGAGTCAAGTCAGGCATAGCTTAGAAGACTAGGTAACATTGCAATCCAGAGTTTGCACTGCTGGATGTCTGCAGCCAGGTACCTGATATAGCACTTCCTGACTAGGTTTCTCGATGTGTAAGAATAAGACTGACTGACATCAGAGCTTAATTGATCACTTTTGTTCTCTGTGAACTCATGACCCCTCTGAGCTGCATAGAACAGCCATTGCCGTAGTCAGGAGTAAACTTTTCCAAAATTCTGTGACTCTGTTTGTTATCCAAAGAAGCTGGCTGCCAGATCTAATAAACCTATCAGCAGTACAGAGAATGCCTCTGATTCCATGTCAGGCTCCAGCATCCCAGAGCCCCATCTTTTCATTCAGACATAAAAGATCTTGCTGTGGTGGCCTGGAAACAGAAAGGCATGGTTTCCTAAATCAGGGCGAGTTGATCATTCTAAAGTTGCAGGTACATCGTTAACATAGGGCCTGAAGCTCAGGTCCTTACTGAGTTCGTATTCAGTCCTTACTGATGCAAACTTCAAGTTAATGTCAGCAAGGATTTTGTCTGAGTAAAGCCATAAGAACTGAGATCAGCGCGTGTTTGGATTAAGGAAGGATGGAGTAAAAAACTAAGTAAGGTCCTCAGGCTATGTCCCCTACAGAAAGAAATATTTCTCCTAGGCTCAATTCTGAGTTTCTTAGTGATACTTAAGAAGAAACTTCTCTCTAACTGATGGCAGAACAAGTCAATTTCATCAGCACTGTGTTATTTATTTACGATTTTTAAGGCTTCAGTTCACCTTGAAAGGAATTCGCTACTAATTTGCCACTCATCCAGCTACAATAAAATCCTCTGAATTATTATTTTCTCCTCCAAGGAAAATAAGTTATTCTTTGACAGCTAAGGACCTTTTCCTAGTTTTATAAATAGTTTGTGAAAATACTTACCATTGTGCACCCGACTGGCAGAGTAGCAGAGTAGCTGACTCTTTTTGGATCAATAAAAACAGCATAACCACTGAAAATCAAAACTTTAGCTGAGTAAATTGTACAGAACCTTTCCTGCTGTACTGACATGCTCAGCTTGTTTCTACTCTGAATGATGGATGCTTTAAAACCACATAATGGTAAACTGCCAGTACAGTCTAGTGGTTTTAATCTATTATTTTACCAGATCTGTGGTTATATTCATATCAGTCTGGTATCACCAATATGTGCTCTTTATATGACTGCCTCACATCAATGTAAAATGAAGGTTAGCAGAATATTGTGCATTAGTCTGATAAGGATCAAAAAGTTAGCATCATTCTCAGAATACACCTCTACCTCGATATAACGCTGTCCTTGGAAGCCAAAAAATCTTACCGCGTTATAGGTGAAACCGAGTTATATCGAACTTGCTTTGATCCACTGGAGTGGGCAGCCCCGCCCCCCCGGAGCACTGCTTTATCGCGTTATATCCGAATTCGTGTTATATCGGGGTAGAGGTGTAGTGAATATAAATTGTTGCATGTTGGATGGAAAGTGAAGCTATGAAATGTACAGTTTACAAATGCATCATATATTTGTATTATAAAAATCTGCAAAAGTGTTGGGATCAGTTCTCCCAAGGTGGACCTCCTACTCCATTAATATTAACAGGAGTTGTTTGTTCTATCAACTGCGGAATGTAGGCCTTAGAGTTCAAACTGTATAATCTTTGTTGGTAGATGGGTTTTCTTTTTTTTGCCACCAGTAGTTGTTTTTATTTTTGTATCTCATGTTGTCACCTGACTTCTGTATGCCTACCCATATTACAAATAAAACAACTAACAAACAAAAGAACAGGCAAACAAAAAAAGTAAAAAATAAATGATAGTTTCCTAAGAGCAGAATTGTTTTTCTACTTGTTTTCTGATGTCTTCCTTTCTTGGTTCACCTATCTACTTATAATATATAGAGATATACCTAGCTCATAGAACTGGAAGGGATCGTGAAAGGTCATTGAGTCTAGCCCCCTGCCTTCATTAGCAGGACCAAGTACTGATTTTGCCCCAGATTGCCCCCTCAAGGGATTAAACCTCACAACCCTGGATTTAGCAGGCCAATGCTCTAACCACTGAGCTATCCCTCCTCCTTATTACTTATACTTATATGGCCTCCATCAATTTAGCCTCTGAATGATTCCCAAGCATATAAGACTAGAAGGAAGAGGTACAGTTTTGAACTTTCTTTCTTCCTCCCCAGTCTGGAGGAGAATTAGCTTGATTGGTTTTTTAATGAAGCTATAAATCTATTTATTTGTTTAAATGTGCATGTATAAAGTCATCAGTGCTAGAGTGAATGCAGTGAGGTGTGTGGTCATTCTAATAGTATGATTTGTGGTCATTTCTCATTCTGTTGCCTGTCTAATTCAGATTGTAAACTCCTGAGGACAAGGCCTTTGTCTCCTTACTTGTCTGTGAAGTACCATGCACAATGTCTCCTGGAGCTCTTCCAGCAGGCACTGGGAGCATTCTCTCTGTAACCCCATTAGGAGCATGCACTGTGTGTTTACCTGAGGGGGTGGCACTGTCCCCCCATATTTTTCCTGCCACTCCGAGCTATGTAGTGGTCACTAGCAGAGAGTAGCGCCTGTGCTCAGGAGAATACCGGGCCTCCCACTGTAGCTGGCCCCTGTCTCAGTGAGCGTGAGGGAGGGAAGGCTCCTTGCACATGCAAAAACCAGGCCCAATCTGTCCCTAACTAATGCTCGTATGCTCCCATCTGTCATCACAGTTAAATTCAGGAGTCTTTTAATTCATCCCATCCTATCCCGCCACTCTCTTATTCCCTTCTGCATCCATTTTTATCTCCTAGTAGTAACTGTCATCTCAGTGCTTGGTTTCTGCACCCACAAGGTGGCTCAAGCAACCTTTGAAGCCAAGGGACAGAACCAGGTACATAGAGCCCTACACAGATACAAAATTTGTCTCCTCATCTGATCCATGAGCCACAAAAATGGTCTGTGGATGTGGCTATCCACTACAGGACTCTATAGCTACAAGAAGAAAAGAGCCGTTCTCCTCCTCTGATGTGGACCATAATCATCCTGATTTCCACCAGCCTATTACTATTGTTATTTATTTCTATTACAGCAGCGCTGTAGTCATGGGCCAGGGCCCATTGTGCTAAGTGCTGTGCAAACACAGAACAAAAAGATGGTCCCTGCCCCCACGGAGCTTACAATCTAAACCCAGGGCATCCATGACCAGAGTCCTGAAGTCTTAGAAACTTTTGGGTTGGAAAGTCCTACAAAAATCCCCCTAGTTCCTGCCCAGGCCTTGTGGCAGGATTGATTTAATAATTACTTAACCTGTTCCTAATTGATTGGTGTCTACACTAACCCTGAATATCTCCAGTGTGGACATTTCCACACCTCCCTTTGGCAGTTTGTTCTCTTGTCTAACTTCTCTTTATGTTTTAGGACTAAATGCTGACGTCTACTACATGGATGCGTAACTAGTGAAGGGAAGGGAGGGAAAGAGGTGAGGAAAAGGCATATGGAGCCTCTTCCCTCCTGGAAAACTTTAGGGCAGAATATCTCTATAGTACTAAGGAGAGCCCTAGAGATAGCATGCTAGCATGTCAGCTCACAGCACCTCTCCAAGAGTTAGTGGGCTGTGGGGATGTGACTGCTCTCCAGCCAGCTGATACATCCTGTGGTTAACTGTATGTGCTAGCTAGAAACAGGTAGTCATGAGCTTTGCTCCAGTTCAGAGCAGCAGCAAGGTGCACTTCACAGCACAAATCCCCACCAGGGTTTCTGAAGCACAGGACGCACCTCACAGTATTTCTGCTCCTCCTTGTAGACTGGCCACAGCAAAATTTGATCACTAATGTTTTTCTTAATAATGGAGCTACAATTATCAGTCATATTAAACAGAGATTGGAGCCCCATTGTACTGGACAACATACAAACTCATAGTAGTGGACAGTCTCTGCCCTGAAGAGCTTACAATCTAAATAGATAGGCGAGACACAGCGGGGAAGGCACAGAGAAGTGAAGTAATTTGTGCTCCCCAGTACACAGCCGGTCAGCTTCAGAAATAGAACCCAGGCCTCCTATACCCGAGTCTAGGGCCCTAGCTACTAGGCCAGTCTGCCTCTCAACCAGTAAAGGGTGCTGAAGTGCTATATGGGGCTTGTACATTCTCCCCCCTGATTGAGCAAAATCTGAAGTCATGCATTTTCCTTTTAGAACTTCAGAAAACGACTTGTTGCAACGTTGCTGTCAGAATGCAGAAAAATGTCATTTTACAAATGTTACCTCTTTGAACGTAACAACACATTGAATGTCATGGTGGCTTTAGCTCAGATCTGCCTGTTGACTTAGTCAAAGTAATGGGCTCTCTAAACGTTCAAGACCATTGTTACGGTCACAGAAGGAAAGGTTTATGCTGACATTTAAAATAAAATTAATAGCAGTGATATGGGGTATTGTTTTCTGCAGTACCAAGGACATTGCCATCACAATTGCA
Organism: Terrapene triunguis; assembly: GCF_002925995.2. Lineage (NCBI taxonomy): Eukaryota > Metazoa > Chordata > Testudines > Emydidae > Terrapene > Terrapene triunguis. Next base: position 51,489,656 of record NW_020664409.1, on the reverse strand, counting down.
GTCACTGGAATGTTGTTCTTTTTTGGGTGTCTGTACAAACCTGTTTGTAGGAAGTAGATTTTTTCTTGTTAATTTCAGGGTTTGTTATGTTCATGGGATTGCATGAGCCCCCTCTAGTGGCTAATGTAATATCTGCAAATTCCAGTCTAATGAAATAATGTAGCATTTTGGACAAATAGTCTGACTTAAGGTATAGCATTGCCTTCTAAACTAATTGGATTGTATTAGTTCATCTTTTTCCTAGAGACAGTATTAGTAACTAAATTGTCTTTATTTGATTTTTTGTTTTGCTTTTTAAAGAATCATTTAATATTAAAAAGTGAAAATGGAAATAAAGGTCATTTTGTAAAGTTTCAAATGTATGAACAGAACAAAGTGACAAAAGGACCCATTTAAATAGTAAACTTAAACAAGATGTCAAATAGACTGATTTGCTCCTTCACACTGATTTGCTTCCAAGTAAGGTTTTATGAATGCTGGACGTTCAGGGACACAACTTAGTTCTGTGTCTTGTTTTAGCTGGTAATTTATTTGCCTATAACTCCTGTAGCTATGGGTAAGTGTTTCTTTATATTAGCACTGCTCAATGCATGAGCCTTTCTAATGAAACTTAGCTTGGAGTTTTCTTTATCATGTCAAATATTTGTGTTCAGAATTAACAAAATGTTCTATTATGCTAATTTGATTTGCAACAGTACATTTAAAAATCCTTTATTGAACGTTTCTGAAAGAATGATAATCAGAGTTGTATGTTTGGTTTCTATCCGAGCTGAAATAAGGGATGAGGCAGCAGTCTGAGGGCCTGATCATGGGAGATGCTGAGCAATCTAAGCGAACTCTCTGGGGGTGGAGAGCAGTCATCACTGCTTGGGGGTGCCAGGCAGAAATAGTAAGACAGAGAAAAACTCTATTTTAAAAAACTATTTTTTTGTGAAACTGGGAAAAATGCTAGCTAAGCAGGTGACATTTTCACCCCTCAAACACCTAACAATGCAAAACATCAATCACTCGATTTTACAACAGGGAATTAAATTTAGTTTTTTGTAGGTGTTTTATCTGCATGGAATGTGCCAGGGCTGCTCCTAGATAAACTTAAAAGCAGACATGCTTGAGTGGGGGAAACCTCTGCAATGCTATGAGCCATAGCCAAGGAGATAACATGTTATCATTAGAGCTGGAAACAGTCAGCTGTTTGAAATGCATATTGCCATTGACTATATAAAGCTGTCAGTGTTCCCCTTTCTTTCTTTTCATGAACAGATTGCTTCTATGACAGGGGTTCCCAATTCTTGCTGGGCAGCTGTACCAGTTTGCCAGAATAAGACCTCCCTTTTACCAGCCAGTGACTACTGCTTCCTGTTTACATGTGCTGCTACTAATGCAAGCCCTGATTCAGGGAAGCTGATTAAAAGTAGCTGGATGTCCACAGGCTTTTATTGGCACTTTGGGGGGAGGGGGGGGGGGGGGGGGGGGAGAGGTGAAGGCAGTTTAATACACACTTATTATCCACCAATACCTTCATCTCTTGCATCTGCAAGCTGCCTGTCTCCACTTCTCCCCAGTCATGCTGCCTGTGTTTACCTTTTCCCCATTTCCCCTTTTCCCAACCCATTACATTCAATGAGTGGGGATGGGGGTGGGGGTGGGGGTGGGGGGAGGGATTGTTGTTCATTGATGAGGTCCCAGCGGTTCACCATTGCAGTGGTAGTTCATGAGACATGTACTATCAAAAAGGCACAGCCAGCCAATTAAATGAATGTTAGGAAAATCTATGTCCACAGCCATACTCTAACGTGGCGAATATGAATTTGTGGCTTGGAAGAGAGCTAGCTGGCAGTGACAGAGGCCATGTCGATGGGTTGAGTTTGCAGAGTTTATTTCAGTGCCTCAAAATGAGGGAGTACACCATTTGTAATGCACTGTCTGTTACCACACTGATCCATGCCTTTGTCATGGATACTTGGCAGCTGAATGCAAGACATCCTTTCTGTGGTTAAAATAGGAGGGGAAGTTATCAACAGTACCTTCTTTCTTACTGGACTTATAATGGTCATCATGGGATTCCATCTTTTATAATATGTGCTGGCTTTGTTAGCTAAAATCACCTTCCTGTTTCTCAGGCACACACAAACTTTTACCTACTGGTGACATTGTCTGCATCATTTTGTTTTAGCTCCATCTAATCCACTGGAACTCTACACTGTACAGCAGTATTGATGAGGCAGTGGGGAAGAAGCACGGGATAGCTATCATTGCTCTGTTTGTGCAGGTAAATATTTTACTGTGGTAATCACATGTTATCATTTGGCTCCTATAAAAGAGTCCCCTTCTACTTTCTACTGTTAGTGATTTCAGAAAACAAAAGAAATCGACAGTTGCTTGTATTCTAATACAACAAGTATTTGTCTACACGTATCTTCAGTGCAAACGGTAACTAAAATGATATTTGATTAAAAGCAACATACACCTCTATCCCGATATAACGCTGTCCTCGGGAGCCAAAAAATCTTACCGTGTTATAGGTGAAACCGCGTTATATCAAACTTGCTTTGATCCATCGGAGTGCACAGCCCCACCCCCCCAAAGTGCTGCTTTACCGCGTTATATCTGAATTCGTGTTATATCGGGTCGCGTTATATCGGGGCAGAGGTGTATTTAAAATAATGTAACTAAAGAATGGAAAACGTACCATCTAACAGTCTTGTCCTGCAGCCTTGTCATGTCATATAAGCTAAAGAGCAGTGGGCTGGCTGGGTATTTGGATGACATACCTTTAAAGAACACTTAGGTGGCAGCAGGAAGTGGTGTAGGAAATTTAGAAGGTGCCACGCTGCCTTCTCACTCAGTCAGTGCTAGGTGGTACTGTGCTGCTGCAGGTGCTGTATAAAAACTGAAGTGCTGACCCCTCTTTTGTTCGTTAAAAGTCCCACAGCACTCTTAATAAGAAATAGGCGGTTAGCTCTGATGTTCTGGCCAAACTTCCATTGGGGTAATTACATCCTGTCTACCTCAGTTCACCCTGAAGTTTCAATTGGAAAAGGAAATTCTTAGTTTCTTGTCCTAAACTGTTGTGTACAGCGGCATGGTGCTACCTGTAAATGGTGGCAGTAAAACACAGGCCTTTGCTGGGACAGGTGTGGAATCACACCCTTCCAGTGGGAACAGAAGGAGGTAGTGTGCCTCTGGGATATGACACCTCCTAGAGCTCTCAGGGACCATGTCCACTTAAAGTTTGCTCCCTTCCATTCTTGGCCACTCCTGTTATTCAGGCCCTGGGAGATACGGGGACTGGAGGAGTGTTGTGTGGATTAGTCTCCACTTACTTTCTGGCCCCAGTGCTACCAATGGGGGTAACCCTGTAGAGAGTTTGTGCTAGACCCAAGGACACCAGCATAGTATGGCCTCTGCACAGGAGTATAAGGTGGGGAGAGACTTTCCCTCTTCAGAGACATTGGACTGGGAGATGCTGGGTGATGGGGCTCACAGGGCAGCCCTTCCTGAAAAGTCAAAAATAAAGGAGCTGTGTGGCCTGTTGGTGACCCTGGGTGTTAATTGGGTGTTCATGTGATCCCCTGACTCTAAGTGACACTAAGTGGCTTCAAGAGCTGTGAACGCTATGAACAAAGCCAACCAGTTTTGATTCCCAAACCCCCCGTGAACCCAAAGCATCGATTTCACATAGCCCTAGTCATGACAAGCAGTGAACGGTTCCGTTTAAGGAGGTTTGAGGAAGAGAGTTATGATTCACATTTAGATCAAATGGATTTTCTTTCACAGTTGTACTGTTAATTAGTCATATTCCATAATGAGCTTCTGAGTACCTCTGAGATTTACCTCTATTTGAATGTAAAGGGACATTGGTTACAGTCTCAGCGCTGAGATAGAATTGTTAAACAGTAATGCTAGAAATTCTCAGTTCTCTCAGCTTCGTATCCTACAGGCTTATGTCATAATTGCTTATGTAAGTCGCCCTCTAATTCCAGCAGAGGTAACTTTGGAGTCACTTACAAAGTTACATACAGTTCTTAAATAAATCTTTGAAACGTAACCAATATCTTTTTTTCTACTTCTGACTCTCGCTGTAAGCATTCCATGGTGTTTTCTTATTAGCCAAGAAAGGCTCCACATAATTAAAAATTGTCTAAAAAATCATAGTTTGCTTTATGCTACTTATTAATGGTCCAGTGAGAAAACAAATTAAGTCACATTTCTTTTCAATTCTGTTAAAGGCAGAAAGAGTGATTTTTTTTAAGCCACTGTTTATAATTGCTTCTTGGAGGTTTCAAACTCCTACTGAAACTTTTTTCCTCCTAAAAACCTATACGCACAAACACATGCTCTAACACCCCCAACACCACTAGTCAGTTGAAGTGTTGGGTGCTTTTTAAAAAAAAACTATTCCTGCCTTGGTGCCAGTTCCCCCTGCACTCCAATTCCACCCATGCACGGGCATTTACAAAAATTTGGCAGATTAGAAAAAAAGTCAAATTTTAGGTCTTTCAATCTTGTTAGCGTTCTTATGAATGTAAAATCACTGTGTGGGGGTGGGGGGGAGAGAAGGGGGCTTGTTCTGCTCTCACAATGCATGGTGTAAGGGCTTGTCTACACTACCGCGGTAGTTCGACGGCTGGCAATCGAACTTCCGGGTTCGATTTATCGCGTCTGGTGTGGACGCGATAATTCGAACCAGGAAGTGCTCGCCGTCGACTGCGGTACTCCACGTCAGCGAGAGGAGTACCGCGGAGTCGACGGGGGAGCCTGCCTGCCGTGTGTGGACCGCGTCTGAACCGCGGTAAATTCAAACTAAGGTATGTCGACTTCAGCTACGTTATTCACGTAGCTGAAGTTGCGTACCTTAGATCGAATTGGGGTGTTAGTGTAGACCAGGCCTAAGTTAGGAATAACTCCGCTGAAATCATGATGCATGGTGACATCAAAATCAAACCCAGGAAGTTTTGTGAGTTCCTGATTTTTAGGGGGGAGGGATTTTCAAAATCACCTACTTAAGAGCATGAGTCCCACTGAAAGTCAATGGGTCCTGTGCTCCTAGATCACTTATGTGCTTTTGAAAATGCTCCCTGTATTTTATTCTATTGCCCTTGTTATACAGGAGGTCTGATTAGATGATCACAATGGTCCCTTTTGATCCTAGGAAACTGTGAATCTATGATTCTATTCTTTATGGACTCTCACACCCCCTTCACCATCTTAGTATCTGATAAGGCATTAAGCAATGTGAGTAACATCGGTCATATGTGGTTCATTCTTTCTCTCATCCTCTCCAGAGGGGGAGAATTGTGTGTGCGCAGTGAAGTGTTTGGCTTCTGTAGGTTTTTTTTTAAAATATGCCCATGCTGCTCTATTAGTGCTTATGTGCCTAGCTCAGAAACATACTGCATTTAAACAATGACATTTTGTAAACTATCTGAGCGCATTTGTGCCCATGTACATGTGCATACAGCTCTTAATGAAGTCAATGGCAGGCGTGCATGTATGTGTGCGCATATGTATATATCTCAGGTTAGAATCAAATCCTGATTCTACAATGCAACCTGGCTACTTTAAATCTACATTAAATAATCAGGATCTCTCACCTTAAAAATTTCTTTCTACATGTGTCTTTTGTCCGCTTCTCAAAGACATTCAATAAAGATGTGGGGTGAAATCCTGGCCCCATTCAAGTCAATGGGAATGTTTTGGGAGTATAAAAGGGGTGTGGGTGTGTATGGGGGGGGAGTGGGGAAGAAAGGGGTGAACTATGATTCTGCACTTCTCATCCAAACAAACTTTCCTTAGCTTCAATGAGAGGTTATCCTCAATAAGGAGTGGAGCACACAGCCTCAGCTATGCAATACTATGGGAACAAACTCAAAGGTTTCTGTCATGCTTGTGTACTAAGTTCTTTTCTATGTACTTTTCTAACAAAAATGTGTAAGGACAAATTGTAGCCTTGGCATTTATATCTCACAATGCTGCATGGCTTTGACCCTTACATGAAGCATGTGCTGCACTATTGAGGCAAAACAAGGTGAGTTCAGGCTTATCAGCCTTGACTTTGACTTTTTTTTTTTTTAATTCTGTCAGTTTCCATTACTGTTTTAAAGTTACTTAAACCTAGTTTCATTCTGGCCAAGGTCTTTATTGTATGGGAATTAGTACCTCTTGTTTGAATTTGCCATGTAACAGAACAGTTGGTTAATCCAAGGTTGTGTACAAACAAGCACTGAACTGGCCAGACTTGTTGACCTCTCTCTTAGTTTTCAGAAACAACACAGCAGTGAAGTTCATTTTTGGGTTTGCTTGTTTGTTTGTTATGTTTCAGATAGGAAAGGAACATTTAGGCCTAAAGGCCGTAACTGAAATTCTCCAGGACATCCAGTACAAGGTGAGGAATTGTCTGAGGGAAACAGAAATACTTGACAGAGATGGACTGAATGGGGGAAGGGCAAAGAAGATAAACTGAAGCAGAGAGTACAGTATCAGAAATGTTTGTGCTAAGATATCATGTGGGAGCCATAATACAGTGGTCACCATTAAAAGTCAACATTTAACAATAAATCCCACACAATTAGTACAGTTATTTCCTATTCTGACTGCAGGGAAAGTTTTAATCTCATATACCAGTGACGGTTCACAAGTATTGATTTTTTTAATGATACCAATACTTTGTCAGTGTGAACTCAACCACCAAGAAAGATCTGTACTGAATGTTCAGAGAACCCCAGTGTCAGTATTCCCCAACCTGTCAGGTTTCAAGTTATACAAGAGCAGAATATGCAGAGCGAACACCCAGGCAAAATCACAACTGCAATATGGCTATAGCATAGTGGAACCCTGTTAAGAAAGTCAATGAATTAGATATGGCATTGGAATAGGATTCAGGGGATCTGGGTTTTCTTCCCAGCTTTGACACTGATTTATTCTGTGACCATTTAATCAAGACACTTAATCTCCCTGCCTCACTGTCCCCATCTGTAAAATGGGGATAATGATTATAAAGAGCTTTGAGATCAATGAATGAAAAGCACTGTATAGGTCTGAAAAGACAGAAGTATAGGAATTTTAGGAACTATGTATTATTATTAATTAATCTGAATTTTAAATCTTGTTTTAGTTGAACAATATCTCATGTACTCCAGGTGTAGCATTCATTTCTACAAACTATTATTTTGTGTGTGTGTTTGTGTACGTGTGTGTCTGAGAGAGAGAGAGAGAAAGAGAGATTGTATAGAACTCTTTATACTCTATTGGTAGCACAGATAAAAATAGGAAGATCATGAATGCACACTCATGAATTCAGAGGGCCAGCATGATACGTGCTTTGTGCATATATACATTTTATTTGCACTAAGCACATCAACATAGTCTTATATTATAAAGTGTCACACCCAAAAGTCACATCTTCAATTTCAACCCAACTTTGCCATAATCAAAAGAGATTAATGAGAAGTTTATGATAATATATTCGCGAATACTTAGAATTGGTATGTTACATGTTTTTCTAATAAGCTTTCCAAATCACAGAGTGAAGCACAACACTTCCTGCTCAGTGGGCCTGATCCAAACCCACTGAAGTCAGTGGAAGTCAATGGGCTTTGGATTGGATTTGTGTTAGGCATTTTGATGTGGGAAATACAAATCCAGACGCTCAGGATTTGGCATGTAAGTGTAGGAGGGAACTGATTTTCAGATGCTTTGTTTTAAAACGCATTTTTAGTTAATTAATTTTACTGCACCTGTTAATAATCTCTAGGTGCTTCCAATTTAAAATAAAAATTAAATCAAATGTAAACAAAGAACAATTAAAAGGATCTTCCTTAAAATGCTTCCCCTTCCCTTGAGCAAGGCAGCCACTGCAGAGATCCCACCATCTGCTACTAAATAAAAACCCACATGCAACATATAACAAAATATTCCTCTAGGGGATAACCCTTCCCCCCCACACACACACTCACTGGTAATTTTTACATTTATAAAGCATTAATGTTGGTGTAAAACACCTTTTTGCAAAACCCCCCAAAGCTTTGAAATTCACTTTTGAAAATCAAAGACATTTTCAATTGTGCAGTTAACTCTGTCCTTTGATGCACATGTTGTCATCCATGATCTCAAAGGCCACCTGCTATTAGAAATCTATGGGCAGAATTTGGCCCTTAGAAATAATGGAGTAAACAGGCTGCTTGGGACAAAGCTCATTTAGGGGCCAGTCCTTCAGTTCACTGCGTGTAGGCACGCAGCTTCACTTATGTGGAACCCCACTGAAGCTAATGCAGTGAGCTGCAGGATCAAGGCCTTACAGAGGGCTCCATGCCAAAAGGAGAGACTAAGCTAGCAGAGATCTACAAAAATGGGCTGGGTAGCCTTAGACAGAAAATATAAAATAAATAAATAAAAGGGTTGTATAGCTGCAAGGACTAATGTAATGATGATTCAATGGAGACTGTCATCAGTGGTTGCCAGGGACAGAAATTCAAGGCTTACTGTGATGACAACATTCAAAGGCTCCTTTTTTTCCCCTTCAACATCTTTTTAATGAGAACTGGAGATGAGATGGATTTGTATTGATTTTTCAGGGGAAGTCCAAAACAATACCCTGTTTTAATCCCAACTCTTTATTACCAGGTAGGTGTTGTTTCATATACAGCAAACCTTTACTTACTAGTGTAGATGTACTGTTACATATGTTACATATGCGTTCTGAACAGTCGAACGCCTTGTGTCACTTTATAAAATCCTATTGCAACTCATTCTTTCCTGGAGAACAGCTTTAATGTAGTTGAATCAACAGCACAACTCTCTGTAGATCTGGACATGAGTGCTCCATTGACCAACAGTGGAGATGAACAGTGTCTGGCTATCAGCAATTTACCCATTGAGTACCCATTATATTTCTCATCATGTGGAATCATTGTTTCCAAGATTGCGGCCTCTGCCATGCAGTTGACAACCGTGATACTCACAGGAAGTCACAATTTACATCAGTGGCTTCTTTGGTCCCCTCGAGGCACAGACCCAGCCTGGGGTGATGTGGAGGTACAGTGTTTCCCTGAACATTCTAGTGTACCTGGGGCGTGTGGATGCCAGTACATCCTTTAAGATTGTACAGCATCCACTACTCTCTGGCCAGCCAGCTTGATAATCTCCCATCCCTGCTGGCTCTCTGTGTTTTCTTTGTGCAGTGCTCTCTACTACTCCAGGCTTCAGAGGTAGATATGAGTAATTCTTTATACAGAGCTGTTTTTCTAAACAACTACTGTACAACGTTTGATAATTAATCCCCACAGCTCCGTTGGGCTTGATGTCAATGGAAAGCATGCCCCAAATGCTAGGATATCTACATCACACATGGGTAACAGAGAAGTTAAGTGACTTGCTCAAAGTCACACAGCAAATAAGTCTTAGATCAACAAAGACAAATAAGTGTAACCAACCCCATTGCAGGGTGTCATGAAAATCTGACCCCTTTTTTGACCAGTTCTACCAATTTCCTTCAGAACAAAGCTTCCATTGTAAGGGCTGCCTCCATGCCAAATTCCATGCCATTGTGTCAGTCTCTTTCCACAGTACAGACCCAAAACTACATTAAAAGAACATTTTTAAGGTTGGAAAGTCAAGTACTCAAAAGATAGGAAATGCCAGAATTAAGGCTGCAAATGCAACCTCAATTCAGCCCCCTGTTGCATATGCATTATGATACAGTCTTTAATTACATGCTCACATATGCATCCGAAGAAGTGGGTTGTAGCCCACGAAAGCTTATGCTCTAATAAATTTGTTAGTCTCTAAGGTGCCACAAGTACTCCTGTTCTTTATGCTCACATACTGTTTTTTTCCACAGGACCCTTGCCTACCAGCTCTGCCTAAAATTAAGGACTGGATTGTGGCTTTAAGTCAGTGCCCATGTTGGGTGAGGGTGAAGATGTTTGCAGTGGAACAATGCCTACGGGAGAACTAGGAGAATGCATACAGTGGCCCCTTTACAGGGTGCAGCAAGTGTTCTTCCTCATGATGGCCAAGGTGCACATGTGGATATGGAGGGAGTGTATAACTACAGCCCTAGCCATACCTGCTCCTCCTCATGGGGTTTCTGTTGCAGCTCTTGGCCCTATCACTGTGGGAGCACAAGAATTTAAACCCCAATCCAGCAAAGAGCTCTGAGGTCCTTGCAGGATCAGAGCCAGAAACTGTCTGATCTCCTCTGACCAGGGAACAAGAAAGGAACTAATTCTTTCATCTTCCCTTTTATACAGGCAGGGTTAGGCACAAGGGAGGCAGCACTTACTAATGATTAGAGCAGAGAAGCAGGGACTCAAAAGACCTGGAATCGGTTTTCCACTCTGTCATATATTTGCTGTGTGACTGAGGACGTACACTCTCTGAACCTTGTTTTTCACATCTGTAATATAGGGATAATAATAGCCATTTTTGTAGATTTTAGCAGTTTTAGATTCTTGGACAGAGTAAGTATAAATTATTATAATAAAATCTGTGTATATGTGAATAGAAACTCCTTAATTACTACATTAACATTAAATTATCCTTTTAATTTCAGATCCTCTTCTACGTGATTATTGGGTATATGAGGGCTCCCTTACCATCCCTCCTTGCAGTGAAAGTGTTACCTGGATATTATTTCGATATCCATTGACTGTTTCCCAACTGCAGGTAATAACTGTGCTTAAAGTGACCTGAGAATATGGTTCTGAGCTAAAGGTTATAGCGTGCAAATATATAGCAGGATGCTATACCTAGTTTTTCTTGAAGATCCCATTAGATCTGTACATGGCTTTTCAAGTAAATGTTAAACCTTTTGAGTCAGTGAATGCAGGGAAAGGTCAAAGATGGAAACAAATCTTGTTATCATTTATCATCTGCATTTAAAATAATTCTTTACTAAAGTGAAAGCAAGAAATCAATGAGCTAAAGAAATTCAATCCTTTGTAATCAAAAGCTTTCAAATAGCACTTCTTTTTGATGTTAAAGGAACAAAGACACACTAGGAGACAGTGTGTCCTGGAGAATGAAATTGTTAATAGTGCAGGTTAACTCTATTACTTTGGACTATATTTAATTTATCTTACTCTTTTCTTAATCCTACATAATAAAAGTTGGCAAATGAACAGTCAATATAAATTTGGCCCATTTTTAAAAAAAATATGCTTTTATAATATATATAAGCCTTTCTGCACAACATAAATAAAAAATACCAAAGAAAACTGTTGGTGCTGAGCACATAAATATTCCCCGGCAGTGTTTGAAACCCAGTCATAGGAACACTAGCAATGAGCAAGGTGATCCTAACTATAACACAGAATATGAATGCATTGATTTTTCATTGTCCGTGCTGAGAGAAGGCAAAACAGTAGAGACAAAAGATCATAAACAGTGACGAACTAGATTTTAAATTTTTTTTTCATTTTTAATAATCTAAGACAGGGGTCGGCAACCTTTCAGAAGTGTTGTGCCGAGTCTTCATTTATTCACTCTAATTTAAGGTTTCGTGTGCCAGTAATACATTTTAATGTTTGTAGAAGGTCTCTTTCTATAAGTCTATAATATATAACTAAACTATCGTTGTATGTAAAGTAAATAAGGTTTTTAAAATGTTTAAGAAGCTTTATTTGAAATTAAATTAAAATGCAGAGCCCCCTGGACCGGTGGCCAGGACCCGGGCACTGTGAGTGCCACTGAAAATCAGTTCGTGTGCCGCCTTCGACAGGCGTGCCATAGGTTGCCTACCCCTGATCTAAGGTATTACTTGTAACACAAGTAAAGAAATGTGTTTGTTCACAATTTATTTTAAGTTGACAGTGTTTGTTTTAATATGAGACGTTAATTCAACAATATAATTCATTGATCAGGGGGTTGGACTAGATGATCTCCTGAGGTCCTTTCCAACCCTGATATTCTATGATTGATCATAGAATAAAAGCACTAGCTCCCAGTAAACTTATTTTTAAATTAAGTGACTGCAACTAAAAAATATCTAATCATGAGTCTGACACTTCTTTTCTTGCTGAAAGGACAGGTCTCATGACAGTTTAGCACTGATTGAATGAAAACACATCTGTTGATATCAGCAGACTCAGAATAACTGTTGTGAAAAATGTACTCTGTATTAATCTATGTCACCTGCTATAACCATCCTAGTATGATAGTGTTAAAAGGTCTTAAATATGAATGTAAACAAAACAATACTCAAGTATCAGAGGGGTAGCCATGTTAGTCTGTATCCACAAAAACAACAAGGAGTCCGGTAGCACCTTAAAGACTAACAGATTTATTTGGGCATAAGCTTTCGTGGGTAAAAAACCACTTCTTCAGCTGCATCAAATAATACTGTGGCTATCTGATTGAGGCCTTGAATGACATTCTGCTTTACACTACTTAGATATTTTTAGCCTATATTCTGTATTTCCTGATAGTTAATAAAATATTTTAGTATGTAAATACAAAGCCTTGAACACAATGCACACAACTGAAAATGCTAATAGATTTTGCGGGCTATTGTGGAGAGAAGTTTACTAAATCTCTTTTTTCATCACAGAAATTCCTGGAGATTTTGGTATTTATTAGGAGAAATATTGCTAGCAATATGAGAGAGGCTATTCTCATGATGAAATAAAAGGACTAAGTTGTCCCTTATTCACCTCGATAGGTGGCCATTTTGCCCTAAGTCACTAGCTCAGGCAACCCTGTGTCCTGTTAGCTAGCCATGAGTAATTCAGTATATGATAGGCAAATTAAGGCAATTAGTGCACAGTGGCTGGCACAATTTAAGCTACCTACACACCGATGATTCCACACTAGTTAACATACAGAAAAAAAAGTTCTAGAGGTCATGGCTACTACAATGAAGACACACAAATTCACAGCAATGGTTGAAAAAGCAAATTAGATGCTAGGATGTATTGTGAAGGGGATAGAGCTTAATGTGGCCCATATTATGCTGCTATTATATTAATCAATGGTTCAGCCTCATTCTCTCACCTTGATTACCCAAGTTCACTTTCAGTCAGGTTTCTTTAAGAAAGAAAGCAGTAATACATGATGTGCAGAGAAAGGAAAGAAAAGTGATTAGTGTCAGTAGGCCAGATCTTTCAGCTGCACTGTTGGTTGGATTAGGCCTTAACTTGGCCTAAACAGCTCAGGGAATATCACCTCAATTGAAGGGTATAAAGATTATGTAACATAAGTTTAGATCTCCCATTCCTATACATTCCAACCAGGGCCGGCTCTGGCTTTTTTGCCACCCCAGGCAAAAAAGCCTCTGGCCGCCCCCTCCCCACCTGCGGGGGGGGGGGGGGGGGGGGG
>NW_020664409.1:51355455-51476242 GCF_002925995.2 Terrapene triunguis | reverse complement strand
CCCAGGGGCCGGAGCGCCGCGCCGCCCCCCTCCAGGTGCCGCCCCAAGCACAAGCTTGGTGGGCTGGTGCCTGGAGCCGGCCCTGATTCCAACACATTTTCATTTTTGCTCAATATGGGCACAAAGATGGTAGAGAAGTTCTTGTATAAACTGGTTTGATCTAGACTTAATTATGAGTGGCTGATAAGGATTCCAACCAGTTGGCCTGATTCTCCTCTTACTTATGATAGTTTTATACTCCATTGACTGCAGTGGAGTTACTCCTGATTACACCAGTGTAAGAGGAGAATCAGGTCCAATACATATTTGTCACTTTGGTAGCTGAGATTGGAACCTATTAATTACCTGAATAACAAAAGAACAAACAAGGAACAGAACTATCAGGATGCTAGGGCCTGATCCTACTCCCCCGGCAGTCAACTGGGACCCGACTGCGCAGTTGTTTTCACAAGCAGTCCTATTGAAGTCTGGATGGCTTTTGCCAGTAACTGTTCAGCAGTGGGAACAAGGGGTTCACACTCTGGCCCTTGGAGTTTTTTCACTCATGTCAATAGGAAGAAGATCAAGTCTTTACTGGATAACTGCTCCCTCCTAGTGTCAACCTTCTCCTTCTTCCTCCCTTCCATTCTCTTGTCTGTTTATGACCCTCACTTGTCTCATGTTACCTTTATTTCAATGGGAAGGACAATGTCTTAATTTGTTTTGGGAGACACTGAGCACATTCCTATGCTCTACAGAAATATAACATTGTAATAAGAATAGTATTCTCCCCCTTATGATGTTCCCAAAGGAAAGGAAAAATAGGGAAAAGCTTGTTCAGACTTTCCTGGACAATTTGTTTTTCTAACTGGACACTTACGAAGAATTTGCTTTGTGGTTCACTGAAGCACAGAACAATTGCAGCCAGTCAGAATGTGGCTTTCTAACAGTGATACAGTGAGCAGCTGTCATTCCACTATACTCACTGCCAGAGTTAGCTAGTTTTGAATTGAGTGGTTAGATCTCTAGCCCCTTTGTCTAGCTCATTCGTACCGAATCATTTTAAAAGCAAATAAATAGTCACTGGAATAGATGATTGTGGCTGGAGTGGTGTGGAAATATGTTCAGCAAAATAAAGAACTATGGGAGATTCATAGTATTTTGTTCACGCAAAAAAGTACCTGTTTTCATAGAATGTGTCACTAAGGTACATGCAATTTTCAAACAAAACTGGAAACAAAAAAACACCTACATGATAATGGGTCCATTTTCCAAGCAAATCTGATTTTCACAGAGGAAACATTCTTGGGTTTGTGTTGTGCTATGAAGAAAATAGCCATTTAATTGAAACCATAAATAAAGCAAAATTTAAAGTCTGAAATCAGGAAATCTGACCTAAATGTTAATTCTGAAAAATAGAAGCTAATGGTGTTTTTGTCACCAGCTGTGATATAAATGATGAGCCGTGTCTACACAGTGTTTATAATACAGCAAAGAGCTTTAATCTGGTTTAGGGTTCTATATAGTTAACATTTTGGGCTTGAATTGGTTCTCAATAGAATTCTAAGGGACTGTTAGGATGGATTTTAGTGGGACCAGGATTGGGCCTTCTTATTCCATTCAAAAGGTCAGCTCATGCACCCTGGATCTGAACATGGATGGAACCCTCTGTGCCTGGATCTCCCCGCTCCCAGGTGGAATGGGTTTTTGCTGGGAGAGGGAGCCACCTCTACCGAAACATCCTTTTTCCCTGCAGGGCCTTGCAGAGTGTGTTTCAAATGGTGGTGTCTGTGGGAGGGAGGAGGCATGGGAAGGTTGGCAGAAGGTGGCAAACTACACATTGGGTGGGGCAGAGCCAATGGGTTACACAGTTTCCCTTCTCTTCCCTGTGGAAGTTATCTGGGAAAGGTAATAGAGCCTGGGCCTGTGTTATCTTTCCCACAGAGCCACTTCCTCAGTGGTCATGAGGACAGCCATGGCTAGCAGAGCCCATGCAGTGTGTCTGGCCTGGAACCATGCTATCAGGAATTGGGCAGGCAGACAGTGGGGCTCCAAAGCTGATGCAGACGCACAGTGCATCTCAGTGCAATGGCTCTGACCCTCTGCAGATCAAAGGTTTGTGATAGGGCCCCAGAACTCAGTATGTGGGACTGGGGTGAACCCTGCCCTCCTGACTGAATGGTGTTGGAGCTGCTCTGTGAGGAAAGTCTCCAGGAGGTGAGTGATCCAGCTCGGCGTACACTGCAGCGCATTTGAAGTTGCAGCAGTGGATAATTCCAAAATATTGGCTTTACAGAAAGCCTTTTTCCTGCTTGATTTGTTTTTATTTGAAGTCTCCAAGCCTCCAAAGATCAAACGAAAGCTGTGCTCTTGTGAAATGCTTCTTCCCAAACTACAGTGGTTTCAGACGATTCCACTATTGATTCAGTTCAGCTCTGGTGGAAGAGGCCACCTTCAGAAAAGCCGCTCACTGCTTCTACCAGCACTTGACTTCTGCAGGTTTCTTCAGTCCCCAGGCCTGTAATGTATTATTTTCAGTTCGAGTTAAATAATCATAAAATAATAAAAAAAAAAATCTTCAAGAATAGGCGTCTGTATTCCAGCTAAATTAATACAACAGTTCTACCTTGAAAAGCATTCTAAAAGAGCCTCACCACTCTTCCCTCCTTTCATCTTTTCAGTCCAAGCTGTCTTCCTTAATCTCAGCTGTGAGAGGCACAACATGCTGCTCTCTGAGGAAAGAGAATCTCAGCTACAGGGAAGAGCTAGCTGCTAAATCAAACACATACATCTGAAAAGAAGCGACTCTGTACTTTTTTGGAGTAAATAACAGTGATCGTAGTTATCTTCTGAATTACAATTGGAAACTGTGTCCCCAGCCAATATAGCAGCTACAAAGATTCTAGAAAATACCACTAGCTATCTTGGAACACTTCACTTTCCTAAAAATCTGGGGTTAGATTTACATGCCCCTCCGTCTCTATTATACATGCATAGAGGAGGCCTCTGTGACACACTTCCCTTCTTGGGGCTGGCAGAGCCCTTTCTGCATGCTGGGGGATCAGTGTGGAAACAGAGTCATGCAGGAGGATGAATGGATAGTAGGAATACCCATCAGCCCCCCCACCCTGGCCTCACAGACGTTACATGGAAATGATGATATGATCCTAGGCTCCATCACTTTTTCTGTGGAGCTCCAGTCTAGGGATGCAATGGAGTTGGGTTGCTGGGGAGTTGGGTGCCAGGGCAGAGATACAGAAGCTCAATGTAAAATGGTAAAGTTTTTGAATGGTTTTCTACACACAATGGAGTCTCTGTGAGAGAATCATTATAGAGATTTCCATGCAAAAAGCCCCCTTGGGTGGGTTTTACTTTGAGTGGGGAGAATCTACCCTCTATATTTTGTTATTATGCCAAAGAAAAGATAAGAAATGTAATTCTTCTATGAAGTTTAATTATTTAACAGATCACTCTTTCATGTTACTTTCCTTCTACTATGATGTTCTTTTCTGTTTAAAATACATGTGATTTGCATTCATTTAAAATCCTATTTTAAAAACAAACTGTCAAAAAGAGTGTGCTATTGCAGCAACGTGCACAGACTGGTTCAGTAGTGCTGCAAGACTACTTTTTGTCTCATGCTTAACAAATGAAGATATGTCACTATGAACTCACCCTCTGGCACCGTTTCTGATATCACAGAGGACTTATGCTGCTATTAAAGGAGCTATCCCTGATTTACCATCCTCTAAGTGAGAGCAGAAAGAGGCCCCCTGTCTGTTGTGTTATTGCATATATAGGAGGTGATCTAAAATGAAATGCAAGATAGGGAAATATCTGCACGACAGGCCTTAGGTGCTTTGTTGCCCATGGCAGAAAACGTTTTCGGTGGCCCCTCCTGCACCAACCCAAAATGCACAAGCAAAACACAACAACTAAAAAAAACTAACACACCAGGGATTTGGCACCCCTGAATGTGATCATTTGGTACCCCTAAATGTTGGCAGTCAGGGTGGCTGCACCGATTGCCCACCCCAAAGGCTGGCCCTGAATATATGCTCTAAAAAAAGTGGTGATAATATATGCAGAGATTAGCTTTCAAAACCATATGCACACACTTTCTTCTTTTGCCCACACAGCTACATATTCTACATGTGCAATTATTTTTCTGCAGTTACAATGTAGGCACTTATTTTAAAAATAATTGGCTTAAAATACCATATTTATGTTATACCAACAATGTAAAAAATACAGACATTGGCTAATCTGCATTTTCTTCCCCAGTTATGTTCAGTTTTTAATCTATTGATTTAATTTTTCAAAAGAAGTTTCTAAAATTGCATGGAGAGGTATGAATGTCCAAATATTTGGCGAGCACTTTTTCAAGAGCAAGCTGTAGTTTGAGCTAGAACTCTTTGGGACATTATGCACACAATCGAATAGGTTGACATCTGTTGTAATTGCTAATCATTTTGCCCAGGCAAATGCAGTTTTTGTGTACAAATTAATTTATCCACCCACAGTTACTTGATTATGAGAATTTATATGCTCAGATATTTAGGCATTGAAAACCACACATTCAACTATAGTTAAGATTAGATCATTGGCCCCACAGCGAACAAAATATCTAAAATTGTCTGCATGTCATTTCTTTACTTTTTCAGATAGAAGAGTTTCGAAGACTGAGGACACACGTTAAAGGTGCAGAACTTTTAGAAGGCTGTGATGGGATGTTAGGAGATAACTTTAGACCAACTCAGCCACTTAGCGACAGAGTCATCAGGGCTGCATTCCAGTAGCAGAAGAAAAAACAACAATGAAAACAAAGCTTTATTCAGGTAAGGGAAAGTTCAGCAGAAAAACAAAAGTGGAAAGCAAGTCTATTCAAACAATTTTCATGATAGAGATTGTGTTTTAGGAGACAATGCTTTTAGACAAATGCTCTGGGTAACCCATGTACTTTGAGCCTTGCATTATTTTAATTTTTCATCTGATACCACAATATGTTTTGCCTTTATCTGGACTCCCAAACACCTTGTAATAATTAGGTTCAATATAGGCTCTGTCCAATACTTAGTAAAGTCAATTGGAGTCTTTTCATTGATTTCAGTGAACATTGGATTGGGCCCTGTTAGAGCAATTTGGTTTCCTGTGACAAGAAGTGTGCTAAACCTGAGGACAAGTGAGATTTGCCTAGTTGGATGCACTGGTTGATTTTTACATTTTGTATTTTTAGGACTCCAGTCACCAATGAGTCGTTTTAGTGTTACAGAGCTCCACTCCTTGAGACTGATAAAGATGGAAGAAAATGACCTCGTCTCAAAGGAGGATTGTTTCATTTGGATCTCCTCTGTCCTCTGTTAAAATGTTACTCTTTTACTCCAGATGCTGCATGTTTAGTTAGGCACAGCCAATGCATGCAGAAGAGGATGCTGAATATTTGGCCTTTTCATGGCTAATGTTAATCTGTTGTTCCATTAATTAGAGTAGTTATGATTGTTTCTTGCCTCAGTAATGTTTTTAGCTTCCACTGGCTTGAAGAACAAGAAGTAAAAGATGACTTTGGGTCCCGTGCATAGGTGCAAATACACATTTGAACCTTCACAACCCACACGTCAGTTAATCAAAACTCCCACAGTCTATTTCCCCTGACCTTACATTTAAAAATCCCTCAATATTCCAGCATAATTCACCAACCCTCATTACACTTAGATAATCAGTGTACTACACAGCAGCCTGGTGATGGGATATACTAGCACTGATTAAAAGAGAACTTACTATGCAGACAATAGGATCAGCCCCAACTTGGTAACCAACATTATTATTTAACAGCCCTCCAACATTGTCAAGAAAATGGACCATTCCAGATGCACAAGCTACTCACTTGCTCTCTGTAATGCCTGATGATGCAAAATAAGTAGACATATCTCCATAGCTACAATGATCAACACACTCCCCCCACAACATACATTTCAGGATCCATAGGTCTTACACATACCTGTCACAATAATGTGATGTACCTCATCCAGTGGGTGAAATGAGACAATCACTATGTTTCTTGAATTAACTCACACAGAAAAATGATAAAAGACAAAAACATCATGTCATCCATGGCCAAACACTTTTCACAAAGTGATCACTCCATCTCTGACCTCTCAGGCCACAAAGCAAACCTGAACAACACTTTCAAAAGGTGAGTCTGGGAGCTTAAATTCATAACTTCGCTAGACACTAAAAATCATGGACTCAGTAAAAACATCACGTTTATGGCTCATTACAACAATCGGTAACTCACTAACCCTCCTTTGTTCTATGACTGCAGAGGTGTTAACTGCCCACTTCACCTTGAATGGTCTCTGGCAACTTGTGTTAACTCCTTATGCTTAACAATTTGTATTTAGCTGTGACACTCTGAGTAACTTTCCCATACCTGAAGCAGAGCTCTGTGTAAACTCAAAAGCTTGTCTCTCTCAACAACAGAAGTTGGTCAATAAAAGATATTACCTCGCCCACATTGCCTCTCTAATATCCTGGGACCAACACAGCTACAACAACACTGCAAACAAAAGAGAAAAACTAATAACATTCTGCTCAACCACTAAGAAAAGTTCTCACCCTGGGCAAATGGATGAGTAGAATAAAATTTTACATCTATAAAACTTCTCTAGCCCTGGAGTGTCTGAGTTTTGTACCAAAATACAAGAGCAATTAGGCCACAGTTATCCAATAAACTGCTCAGCTCTGCAGGAAGAATCCAAATACATAAAAGCAACAATTTCCGTAGCCCCAGGCCCCTTTAGAACCACTGGTTAAAAAGAAAACAAGCACATATTGAACCTCACTTGGAAGAATGCCACCATTTGGTTTGGTATACGTAGAGGGGAGAGTACTTCAGAATCCTGCTGGAGTGTGAAATCTTAGCCTGATTAATTCAATGGCAAAACTCCCACTTGACTTCAGTGGGACCAGGATTTCATCCCTCATCTTTATGAGATTATTTTTTGAGCTCCAGCTCCGAATCTTGATTGGCATAACAAGTGATCAGGCAGAAGATGGCCCCTCAGGTAGATTGGTAACTTGAAACGATCAGAAAATGGAGACATTAAAACCAATGGGTTATAAATGGTCTCTCTTAGGGCTGGTCTATACTTACCGGGTAGTTCGACGGCTGGGGATCGAAGTTCCGGGTTCGATTTATCGCGTCTGGTCTGGACGCGATAAATCGAACCAGGAAGTGCTCGCCGTCGACTGCGGTACTCCAGCTCAACTAGAGGAGTACCGCGGAGTCGACGGGGAGCCTGCCTGCCGCGTGTGGACCGCGTCTGAACCGCGGTAAGTTCGAAGTAAGGTATGTCGAATTCAGCTACGTTATTCACGTAGCTGAATGTGCGTACCTTACTTCGACTTGGGGGGTAAGTGTAGACCAAGCCTAAGTGTAGTAATCCTTTATATAGAGATAATATGAATGACAGAAACTGTTAAACAGGCTAGTGCAGTGGCCTAGCATTCTGGTGGAGGGCTTTAATCAATCCTTAAAAACATTTTCTAGGTAAGTACTTACCATGTATTTCATACCTGTGTCATGTACCGGCTGCACAGATTTTAACAGTGAAAATGAAATACTGGTTTCTCTGTCAGCATTGCTTCCACACTCCTATATTTAATTTTTGGACACATCCCTAAGCCCACTGAAACCTCAATTACATGGGCCTCTGCAGTCACAAAATGTCATCACTTTAATCTTGAAATGGGTGATTCAAATCAACTTGTCTCCTGCAGAAAAATTACTTAGGAAAATCACAGCAATATTTAACTACATTTTTTTCCTCTGTGAGTGAATAATGCCCTAAGGCCATTGCAGGTAATTCAGGTCTCCGAAACAGTGAAATTACTTTACATGCTGACTTTGAATTTTAAGCATGAAAGAGTTTCTTTTATAACTGTTGGAATTGAAATGTGAAAACGTCCCCCTTTGCTTTTATGTTTGAAATTTTATTACATTTGTCAACACCTACAAATAATGGTTTTAAATAATCAGATTTGCCTTGGCCTTGCTTCACAAAATAACTTGCAGTTTCAATTTCCAAATGATGGATTTTTATATGTAAAATGCTAGTATTCGCTGTCAGGCTATGCTAGTTAAGGACTCTACAGTACTGAGAAAGATCTGTGGCTCTGGGCATTTTATAAGTCTACAGAAGACATGGATCTCGACTCTACACCTGATTGAATTATTTATCAGAAATTCACTTTGCCAAGGGCAGTCTTCTTTTTAGTTTTGGATGCATTAGTACAGATAGCATCAAGCTAATCAAGGGGGAAGAGTATATCCTCACTGTTGAGTTTGTCTCTGAGGAACTCAGAGTATGATTTATGAAGGCTAAAAACTGCCCCTTCACAGTCCAGCCTTGATCATCCCTGTCTAGAGAAAAGAGTTTCCTGTCTTCTTCCCCCATCTCACTTCTATGTTCACTTTCTAGAGTGTTCCTGGCACTGTCCTCACTGGTGGGAGGGGTTGAGGAACTATAGCATCAGGGATCCATGGGGAAGGCACCTACCCTACTATGTAGAGGAATCACATCAGGATGGCTAATGCTCTGCATTTTCTTCTCCCCAATGACAGTGTAGCGTCAATAAGAACTGTGTTGACACTGGCTGGATCCTCCTGTGAATTTTATTAAAGCCAGTCGGAAAATGGATTTTCTGTCCCATGAAAAATTTGGAGATTTGGGAAAAAAAGCATCCAAAATTGGGATGAAAAGACAAAAATGTCAAAAAAAATTTTTTTCTTTTCAGGTTAATCAAAATGTTTCATTGTGATTTTTACCCTATTTATTTTTATACAAAATAAAGTACATTGCTAAACAAAAAGACATTTGAAATAAAAAAGTGAAAATGTTCATTCTGAAAACATCAAAACAGGATGTTTTGACCTTTTCAAAACAGTTTTTCTCCAAAACCATTTTTGTCAAAATCTAAACAATTTGGCAAAAAAAATTCAGTTTTGCTTACACAGCATTTTCCAACAGAAAAATGTTTTCCCAAAAGCTTTGGACCAGCTCTACTTAATAGCAGCTGTGGAATTCAGAGCTCCGACTGGAAAAGAACAGCGAATGATGCCAGTGATAGCACCATCTCTTGTATTGCACATCTCTTTGACCCAGCTCTCCCCCCAGTAATTCACAGAGTGGCATGTACATAATGGCCAGGGAGGGAGTGCTCCCTCCCTTCACAGGGAAGGTTACTTTTTGGAGGGTCACTTCCACTCATATATATTTCTGGTTTTATTATTCCTTAGCTATTATATCTATAAAGGCTGGCAGACTCTGTACACACAGGGTTATCAGTATTCCTATGAGTAGGTGAGCTGACCATTTTCTCCCATTATTTAAGTTAGCATGGTTTGGCAGCAGGCTTGTTGCCATTGAGTATGGAGGCTCCCTCCAGTAACATCAGAGTTCCCCCCGAGTTCACCAGTCTATCGGGGGAGGAGGAACCAAATGATTCAGATGAATGTATTGTGTAGCGAGGAAGAGAAGAGGGTGCTTGAAAGGTTTCATTGTTTCCTAGTGAATCAGGATGTGGGCTCTGTGTATGCCACATTCATAAATTTGCAGAACATCTGCTCCTCAACATTGACTGAAATCTTTACAGAGCTGAGCAAAGGTCTAGGCGATTATCATCAAACGATGTGTTATACATTGATGGCAATATATGGTAGTGGATTTAATGAGCTACAAAAATTAAAGGAAGAGATGATATAGAGAACATATTTCTGGGTAGGGGTTTTTCATTTAAATTTTAAACAAATGAGTCATTTCTTTTGCAGTGGCCTTCTACTCTCAACAATCCACTAGCAGCTCTATAAAGTGAAAATTACCCAGGTAGTGTTATCCCTCAGTGCTAGTAGTCTGACATCTCAACTTCTGAGTTAACACCAGTACCTGATAGTGTTAATATCTGAGATCGGGGTTTATTATGTGATGTTGCTGAAGCTGGGTCCCCTCTTCTGAACTACTATTACCCATGAGAAAAGATGTTGCCGCAGGGGGTTTCAAATAATTGAGGTGAAGCCATATTGTCAACATGACCATAGTAGAGCCAGATCCCTTACACAATAGTACCTGCCTCTCCTAGAGCTTGTGGTGACAGGTAGCCCCTCTCCCCCACCACACACACATATCCCAGAAGACTTGTTTCCATTTCCAGTCTCTCTCAGACCACACCCACCACCTGCAACACAACTAGTGCAGGAAAAGCTCATTGCAGTATATTTGTCCTACGACATGCAGGACTTAAAAAAAAATCCACAGATTCCAATAAAACTTTTATTTAAAAAATCATTTTGGGGCAAATACCACACAAGCAGTTTTCAGCTCAATAGCAATTCATTTCAGGAAGTTCTGAGCAACTGAAAACAGGAGCAGTGTTTTCATAGATTCTAGGACTGGAAGGGACCTCGAGAGGTCATCGAGTCCAGTCCCCTGCCCGCATGTCAGGACCAAATACTGTCTAGACCATCCCTGATAGACATTTATCTAACCTACTCTTAAATATCTCCAGAGATGGAGATTCCACAACCTCCCTAGGCAATTTATTCCAGTGTTTTAAAGTATGTCACACTGCAGAGCATGAATGGAAACCCAGGCAAGGGATGGTATATGCAGCAATGCATTGCCATTATGAGACTGAATTAAGGAAACTATGGTTCTGTTAGTTTGTTGTTGCTGAGTAAACAGCTGAGGCAGATTTCTGCAAACTTGACATTTCACAGATGTTGACATTACCAATCAATAAGTATCTTTTTTCCCAGTTACTAGAAGCCTTTGCGGTTCTTGAGGCTCACAAAGAAGCTGCCCTGGGGAAATTCCAACACATTGGGATTTTATTCTTTCCTGTTATGTTGATACAGAAGCTGGAACAAGCTTTCATCAGTCATTCATCACTCTGATGTGATTACCATTCTTCTCTTCTCCCTAGTTTTAAGAAATACTATCAACATGTGTTTGTTCGAAATGTACAGACTGATGTCTTAGAAGTGAAGAAATAGGAACATGTGCGCATTTAAACCTTGTTCCATTTTTCAGTTAATGACTCCATCACAACCATTTCAATTCCTCTTACTGTATCCACTGGTTAAGGTTCAGTATTTAAAAAACAGGTTAGTTTTACTGTTAAGTTTCAGGTTTAAAAAAGGCTGTACTGTATATTGCCAAAATCTAGTGTTGGGTTTCCTCCTTTTGCAAAGACTGCTGTATGGGACTTAGCTCTCTGGCCCCAATTCAGCAAAGTACTTGAACATACGCTTACCTTTGAGCACAGCACTAGTCCCATTGAAGTCAACAGGACAACCTACATGCTTATGTAACTCACACACTTCCTGGGTGTGGTGCTCTGTCCCCTCTGGTGGCACTGAGACCACTTAGAGATTAATGAGTCTGCTCTACAGCCTAAGCTAATAGCCATGTGGCTTTTAGGTCATGCAGTAAAGGTTCATGCACTAAGCTCCAGAGGTCCCAGGTTCATCCCACCCACCGACAACCAGGGTCTGTCAGCGTTACACTTACACTGTGTGTGCTTAAATATGTATTGGATCCAATACTATTCAATATCTTCATTAATGACTTGGATAATGGAGTAGAGTGAATACATAAAATTTGTGTATAACACCAAGCTGGGAGGGGTTGCGAGCACTTTGGAGGACAGGATTAGAACACAAAATGATCTTAGTATGTTGGAGGATTGGTCTGAAATCAATAAGATGAAATTCAGTAAAGACAAGTACAAAGTTCTACACTTAAGAAGGAAAAAATATCAAATGTACAAATACAGAATGGGGAATAACTGGCTAGATAGAAATACCACAGAAAAGGATCTCGCAGAGATAGTGGATCACATATTGAATGTGAGTCAACTGTGATGCTGTTGGGAAATCTCATTTTGGGATGTATTAACAGGAATATAAGACATGGGTAGTTTTTGTTCTGCTCTGCTTGGAACTGATAAGGCCTCAGCTGGATTACTGTGCCCAGTTTTGGTTGCCACACTTTAAGAAAGATGTGGACAAACTGGAGAGTGTCCAGAGGAGAGCAACAAAAATAATAAGAGATTTAGAAAAACTGACCTGTAAGGAAAGGTTAAAAGAACTGGGCCTGGTTAGTCCTCAGGAGAGAAGACTGAGCAGGTACATAACAGTCTTAAAATATGTAAAAGGTTGTTAGAAAGAGGACTGTGATCAGTTGTTCTCCAAGTTCACTGAGGATATGACAAAAAGTAATGGACAGTCTGCAGCAAAGATTTAGGTTAGATATTAGGAATATCTTTCTAACGGTAAGGGTAGTTGAGCATTGGAGGTTATCTAAGTAGTTGTGGAATTTCTGTCATTGGAGGTTTTTAAAAGTAGGTTAAATGAATACCTGTCAGGTATGGTCTAGGTATAATTAAAACAGCCTCAGCACAGGGAGGATGGACTAGATGACCTCTCAAGATCTCTTTCAGACCTACATTTCTATGATTTTGTGTCGCTGGATCTGGGCCAGAGTGCTTCTTACCAGGTATGATCAATCCCAATGAGAAGGAGGGAATTGTCTCTGAGCTGGAATTACATTTTCAGAATGAACACAGTGTTGAAATTGTCTTTGTTTAACCTGTAGTTGAACTGCTTTATAAATACCTAAATAGAGATAGGTAGAGAGATACATACATAGCACGTCAAAATCTTTTAGACTATTAACAACAACAACAAAATATTTTGCTTTCTTTCTAAAGCTAAACAAAATCAAGAGATGGCTTGGGGTCATTACCTTTAGGTCACTAGTACATATTTTCACTTAGTTCCATGTAGACAAGAATCCACATCATAAAAACCACCATCACAGATAGCAGCCCCATGATCTTCTGCTCCTTTCGCCGCTGAGGTTCCAGGGAGCCCTGATCTCCCGGGAACCGCAGCAGCAAAAGGAGCAGAACGTGGGGCTGCCAGGTGGCCCCACACCAGCAGCTCTTCAGGCGTGGCCATACCGCCCCCAGCCCAGCCCACAGCCCTTCCATGCAGCTGCGTCTCCTGAGTCCTCCCGCCTGGGGTCTGTACAGCAGAAGTCTCCAGTGCAGTGGGAGGAGGACAGAGTCCCCCCCCCCAGGCAACATGGAATAGATGTGGATCATGGGGAGGGGATGGGGAGAGCGCGGGGATCTCGGGCTGGGGGCAGGGTGGGGAGGAGTCATGTAGCGGGTCACATGGAGAGGTCATATGCCCCCCCCCCCCCTTGTGTCCCTCCCATGAGTGCAGCATGCCGCCAAGAAATGATTTCTACTTCCACCACTGCTAATTTCCTATCTGAAGTCCCAGTCTTATGTTTGTGACACAAAAACTACCGACTGAGTGGAGCATTGTGATTTCAAAAGTTTTGATCAAGATGCTTCTGTAATCTCCTAAGCAATAAATTCTTTAATGCAAGAAATGACCTTTGAAATAAGAGATCAGCAGAATTGCCTTGGAAACAATGCTTTTCAGAATTTGGAATGAATTATCGGTTACTTTTTATGGCTATTTATATGTGTTAATATTTACTTCTTTTGCAATTGTTTTAAACTGTGGTATTCTAATAATAGGCCCCCAAAATTTCCCAGGTAAAATGTTTACAGTTTATGGCCCTGATCTTGCAAGCTGCTGTCTATGAATTTACCTGCATAGTACCTCACTGGAATCAATGAGACGCGATATGGGTACAGGTTCTACCCATGGAAAGCAGCCTCCAGGATCAGGGGCATAAACTGAAAAGAAACATTTCACCTGGGGAATTTTCTGATTATTACACACACACATTTTTTTCCAAACACGTTTCATACACATAAAACAAAGCTGTTGTTTTGGCTGATAAAAATCTTGTACAATATTTATCTCTAGTGCAAGATTTATCTAATAGAACATTACTACTTTTAATATAACATGGTAGTAAAATTATCCTTAAACAAGAATAAATGGTAAACTTGTAATACTATTAATTAACAAAATTAACATTTTGTCGCATAATACTTTACTTTACATATATTTGCATAATAAACACAATACAAAATCCTCACATTTATGCTTAACTAGACTCCTTACCACAAACCTTCCTTTAATACAATAGTTGCCCAAATCCCAATTCAACTTAATTTCACTGACTTTGATTTCTGGACCAAAAGCATTAAGCTTGAAGTAGTGAAAAATGTATCATGTGTGCATTCAATTAAGGAGTAATTAGATTCTCAATCACCCTTACATCACACGAGGGATTAGCCAAGAAAGAAGAGAGATTCTACTCACTGTAGTGTATAGAACAGTTTTGTTAATTAGTTTAGCACTAATTGAGATTGAGAAAGTGTCAGTGTGTCATAACGTAGGTTTGCCTACATAGAGCTGTTTTTGAGAACTGTGGTCCAGAACTTGTAAACTAAGGCTATTGATGTTTTCACTTCAGTGATTTATGGATTATGCCCTAGCTGCCTAATAACCCCCTCAATAACTATGCCGACAATACCAGTTATTTATTTTTTGAAATGCTATTAGGCTATGGCCCCAAGGAAGCCACAGTGAGGAGTGGGGATCCATTGCAGGGGTACCCCTAGACATTTTTCACACACAACACACAACTGAACCACTCGCACTTTAATTTAACATAGCATCATTCAGGTTTGGCCCAGCTGCCCCTCTGTCATGATGGAGGGGCCACCATGCCAAATGTTACTGAGTGCATTGCAGCCTAGTGCGCCAGGTCACAACACCACTCATTGTGGGGACCCTCTCAAACGGGGGGCTTGAGGCAAACTGCTCCTCCCTCCTCCTCCCAGGGCAGTGGTATGTACCATGTGTAAGGCTGTGGGGGCCACTGTGTTGTGCTGGGCACTGCATAAACACCTGAGTTTACAATCCAAGATACATCCAGTGGTGGGAGCCCGGGGGGAGGAAAACGTGGCAAGGCTGCCATCAGGGTATTTACTTCACATCCTTCCATTGGGCCTATCCCCAAGCTCCATGGATCCCTTGAGAGTTGTGAGGAGATTAGGGAATAACCTGGAAGCATGGGGACAGTTGTATAGATGCCTTTGCGCCTCCTCCACATTAGACCCTTAGCTCCCTGCAGCTCTCCCTCGCTCCTTGACAGGACAGCCACAGCATAGCCATACTGCCAGGGAGTAGCTGTCCCGGGACCTTTTAAAGAATTGGGGCTCTCCAGAGAGGAGGGGGTTCTGCCTAAAAGCCAACACATTCTCAGAGGAACATTCACACCTCAGCGTTTGGTGCTCCATGTTTATAGATTTAGATGAGGTATTTTTAATAGTAAAGTAAGGTTACTTGTCAAATACAATGAAATAGTTCATTACATTCACACCAGCCATTTCTGGACAGTTAAGGTGAAGAGCATCACAGGTTATTTGATTGGAAGGATATGGATGATATGTGTTTGTACAGCACCTAGCACAATGGGAACCTGATCCATGACTGAGATTCTAGACATTGCCATGATACAAATAATAAATAATAATATTATTTCCTTAGGTATGTCTATAGGATAGACCTAAATGAATCTCCTTATTAATTGAAAATTGGACTTCAGCCTGCAACATGCTGAGCAATTCCTGCAAGGTACACAGTAACCTCAAGAAACATACAATGACTGCAGGGTGCTCAGCACTTCACACAGTTGGGCCCCTGAATCCAGGCTATACAGTTACATTTATTTCTCTAGTGACCGTTTGTATTATGCACATTAACAGCAGTTTTCCAGCTGGTCCGGCTGGGGAACACACGGCTTGGTACAGCATTAGGGTTGGTTTGAAGTTATGATGATGGTACTATTTTACCAGTATGCTTAACATTTTGACATGTTCATGTCGACTTTTTTCCTTCTCTATTAAATGTTTCAGCTTCTCCTGGAAACAGAAGAGAAGGACCTGCTATAAAATTCAGATCAACAAAGGCTTAATTTTTTTCAGTGGGTTTTGTGGTATACTTACACAGAAATATCAGGCATGACTGATCTTGCTCACATCAGTTTTTCTCCATTGATTTCAGTGAATTTCCTTCTGATTTACACTGGTGTAAGTGAGTATCAGTCCATCCTGTCATTGAAGGATACACTCTGCAACTCTCCCCACCTGCTGTCATTAAACTCCTGCTTCAGTTTCCCCGGTCTCCCTAGCAGGACATAAACAGTCCTTCAGACCCACTGTGGAGGAATTTCAGTAACATAATTGTTCCACTCTCCTTTCAGAGAGGGGGAAGACAATGCTCCCACAGTGCCCTGGGATGAGAAATGGAAACTTTTGAGA
Source organism: Terrapene triunguis (assembly GCF_002925995.2). Lineage (NCBI taxonomy): Eukaryota > Metazoa > Chordata > Testudines > Emydidae > Terrapene > Terrapene triunguis. The sequence goes on along the minus strand of NW_020664409.1, from coordinate 51,459,949 downwards.
CTGCTGCTTCAGTTTAACCACAAAGCCTGTATTGTCTGCCTTCATCTAATTCAGTCTTGATAGACAGCTGTGACAGTTGGCCTGTCCACATGGTCCAGTGAAATTCTGGGAATGGGCTGTACATTAAAAAAGGAAAACACATTAAAAACCTCCCAGTCACCACTGTTATCTTTTTACATTTTAATTACTATTACTGACATACTACAGTTTCTGTATTGTAGCACTCTGTAGCTGTCTACAATGCAAATAATACTAGTTTTAAGTTTGAATGTGAATATACACACACACATCAAATTCACATGTTTTGGACATTTTGATTTTTTTATTTTATTTAGTAGTATCTCTTCATGTGTTGGCACTAGCCAACATTTCTCTTGTAGAGGAGGGATCAAAGATGCATTCTACAATGTTACTAAAATAATTGTTTGTTCATGGGGAAGTTTATACAACTTCAGAAATAATTGCAGAGATGGAAAGAACTTGGTTGGAATCTCCCTTCACCATCCCTGCAAAAACTGTGCCCTTAAACCTCAATGCATAGTTTATTTGAAATGTAGCAGAATGCAATTTGCATTATTAGGATTCTTTTTAAAGTATGGAAAATTAACTGATGTTGAAATAAACTGAATTGTGTTAATTATTTTCTATGCATTGAATAGTTGAGTTTTGCAGAGAAATATTCTATCCTTATGCAGAAAATTACAGGGCTTCATCCATGTATGTGCTGTGTCATTCACAAGGAAGGGAGAGGTTATACATGGTGCTGCACATTGATGAAAGGGGCAAGTTAGATTAAAACCGGTGCAATGCTGTGCTGCCCCTTAGCACTGTGTACTGTAGTGAGGGCAGCACTATCTGGTGTCTGAGCCCAGTCCACACACAACACAGGGAAGAAGGGAGTAGCTTTTGGAAAGGGAAGCAGAGCCAGATTGATGAAACCTGCAGCCTAGATGATTAAAATATCTTGTAAAGTAAAGCTGTCAGAGGTGGCTTGGATCTACATAGGTAACAGCGTACCCTGCATCATCAATGCTGGAGCCAGGGATTGAGAGGGCAGGTTCGAGCGTGGTTCTGCGTGAGCAGAAAAACTCTGTCACAGATGGTGAGCCCCATGCAGGGGCACAATGGAGATGCAAACATAGGGCTCACAAAAGGAGGGTTAATACAGAGGAGCAGACTGGTGAATCATCAATCACAAAGGCATCACCGTGCTATGCTAGGCGCAGTGTCACAATGCACGTTTGATCCAGGTTTTCAGCACTGCATAATGAGCAGTTGCTGCATAAACAGTTATGGAGTCTCACAATCATTTATGTGCATATTAGGGCAGCTGGGAACAATAGAGCAGACCCAAACATCAAACAGAGGTGGGGAAGCAGAGTGGATGCTATACACTACCGTATGTGTCCGGGGCATGCTGTACATAACAGAAGCCATCACTATCACACAGAGGGAACACAGACATAAATAAAACTGTCTGTCATACCATACAATGCAACAAATACACACAGGACATGCAATAAGCAGCAGATGTGACATATGTTCAGAATGAAATTGCCCATTTGTTTTCAGCATACAAGAGGCCAATGCCTTATAACTAGAAACTGGGTGAGATTTTCAAAGGGGAGTTGGATGCCTATGAAAAATTCACCCTGAATTTTTAGGGTTAAACTTGCTGCCACCCCCAGTTTTTTACCTGGTTTTAGCACCTTTTCCCCATGGGGCCAACAACCATGTTATCTGGTTGGGACTCAAATTTTCAGTACTGGCAATCAGCATGCATATAATCGGAGCATTCGCTACCCCTACAACCCTATTAACAAAGGAGCCACTTGACTGCCTGCTGCTGCTGCTTCCTCCTCTCTTGGACAGCAACTCCCACTATCTGCAGCAGCAGTTAGCAACCACTGATAACAACAAAATAATTGCCTGAGATCCTTCCTCCACTGAGGAGCCTCTATCTGTCAGGGAAGGTGGAGTCTCTGACTCCCCCCCCAGGGAAAAGGGTCAGGGCTGACAAACATAAAGCAGTCTCTACTCTGCAGGGACTGGATTGGATCGGCTAGACTTTTGCCAGTGAACTGCTACTGTTTCCTAGCTGCCATGATGTGCTCCAGTAGCTCAGCTTTCATTTAAAAAATAATTAGGGGCCAGAAGTCGATGGACCTAGGCCAATTTTTGGCAGCTGGATACCTGGCCCTGGGTCTCTAACCTTTGGGAAACCTCCAAAATGTAAACTAATCAAGCTCTGAACTCATTGATTTCCTGGGTCCAGCTTTAGCTCATTCAGAAGAAAACTGGTGGTAGGTCTTTCCCCATTTGCACATAACATGTTAATGGCTGAATATTAGCTGATGGATCTATAATTTTAATATGATAAATATTGAGCTTATGATGAAATCTGAGCTATATATATTCTCCAAATAAAATGTGTCCCTTATCTTGGGCTGTACTATGTTATCCTGGCTGTGAAATAGGGAATACATTGCCAAGCAAATGATGTAATGTCTCCCTTAAAAAAATCCATTATTTCTCTTTCCTGTGCTCCATTCCTGTGTTTACTGTACTTTGTTGCATTGCTTTGTGCACTGATGGTCATAATGGTAAAAGTGCTACAACTGAGGAAGGGAGGAAGCTTAGCAGACCTGGCTCTTCAACATTATTTTTATTTTTGAAGGTTAGACTTTTGAAGGAAAGAAAAACAAAAAAGCAATCGCATAAAACTGTATTTTGCATTTACAGCTAAACCTCATCCTAACAGCAAACATGGTCACATATCATACCTGTCCTAATTATAAAGGGTTGTTGTCAAACTGATTTCTGTGTGTTAAGAAATCTTTCCTTTTGGTAAATAAAGATGGATAAATCTCTCTGGCTTCAATATGAATTCTTCAGGTGTGAAGTCTGCAGACCTGGTCCTTTGTCTTATGCTACCATCATTCTGCACACACAGCTTCTATCGATAACAGAATGCCTCAGTGAGACATCTACAGGTATGGGTGCCTATTAATGTATTTGACAAATTCTAAGAAACAATAGTACATAATAAATGTGAACTGAGGACAATATATGGTCACAGACTAATAATTTCCTTTTAAAAACGACATAAGTTTCTGATCCAGATTGCCATATAACACTTAAAGAATATTAAGGATATATATTTAATTTTTATGGTTCTCAATACCATTTCAAAGACTTCTTTGAAACTGAGTTAAGGGTGCTGGGCATAAAATAATTTCACAGACAAAATTTCTGCAGTGTAGGACAAAAGATTCCTGGCATGATCCAAACCAACCTTCTATAGCCTTCAAGAGAAAGTTAGTCTTGAGGCAGAAAACCAAAAGAAACCCAACTCTGGGCAGGGAGGTGTGTGGGGAAGAACCTTTTCTTTAATTGGCCTTCCCACTGCCTAGGGGCTGAAATTTCTTTTCCTTGACCCATTCGATAGCCCACAGGAATTCTTACAGCCTTCCAGCTGATGTAACCCCAACAGGAGAAGCGGAACAGGCTCCAGGTGGCATACAAATTGTCTCAGAAAGGACTATCTGGTATGTGTCTGTTTGTCTGCGTGTCTGCCTCACCTCCAAAGAGTAACTGAGGGCCCATCATTGTTGTAGATGTGTTGAGCTTAGTGTAAAAATGCTTAAAAATGAGGACGCAAGTTAGAAAAATAAATTTTATTGAGAGAATTATTAAACTGAACTTAATTGACACTGCATAAGCAAGTTGGAGAGGGTGAGTTCCAGATCTTTCTTGTCTCACAGAAACCCCACCCACCAAAACTCTACCATAGCCTATCAAGTTGAGCATTACACGATGAGACCAAACTCTCATTGGTTGATTGTACCTGGAGAGCATGACGCTGTTCCTAGGTTATTGTGGAAGCAGCGGCCTTTTACAAATTAATCCTTCCATGGTTGTCACGTACAGCACAGTGGGAGAGAGGAAGGACTTCCTGGCTTTTTAAAATGAGGGACTCCCTCACTGTCAGGTATGGGGAGGGGGAAAGAGGAGAGAGATCACTGTTTGGTTTGGAAGTGTGGCAAGAGGAAAATCTTTGACCTGATGGATGGCTTTTTCCTCCCTAGCTGAGTTCCACAATGGAACTGTCGGCCAGGCATTGGTCCTTGGGATGGGTCAGTCCTTTACAGTCTTGCCCTGCTGATTGAATGTCAGGCAGCTGAGGAAGAATTCACACCACATCTCATTATGTTGGAATGGTGGACAATACACAGTGTGTATGTGTCAATATATAATTTTATATATATTGCACACAAAATGCATTAAAAGAACGTTGTTAAGATTGCAAAGTCAAGCAAAGTCAAGAAGTTAGGAAATACTAGAATTAAGGCTGCCTGTGCAACCTTAATCCTCCCCTCCCCCCCCCCCCCCAATGCATAGGCATTATAATACAGTGTTTAATTACATGATCAGATACTATTTTTTCCCTCAGGAATCCTCTCTCACTTAGTGCACAAGATGGATTGTGCTGATTCAACCTTTTGTTTTTCCCCTGTTCTTCAGTGTGTGGCCCCAGACCTTCTTTACCACACACTATTCAAACCCTGCTCCGAAGATAGAATAATTAATTTCCTCATGGGCTCTTCTCTTCATCCTATCTGTCTCTTAGTCTTGGCTTCTAGGCACCCTTTCTTCCCTGCCCCTCTCCCGGTTTCCTGTTTCTCCTGACTTCAAGTACCAGTCTTCCTCCCCAGACTCTTTGTGTAATCTCATTACCCCCTCTCTCCATCTCCATCTCCATCTCCTTATACTAGTCCTCCCCTCACACCCCAGCTTCTCATCAGATGTGTTTCCCCTGTGCCCTGTGGTTGTTAATCCAGTCTCCATGCCCAACCAGTCCCAGTCTCCCCTGACCCAGCTCCTCATCTGATCTCAGTCTCTCTCTTAACTCACTGGCTCCTAGCTCCCCTCTATTCCCCTCTTCTGTTCCCAGTTCCAATATCCTTGCTCAGCCAGTTCAAGTGTCCCGCTGGCTCACAGTCCCAGTTTCCTTGCCCAGCCAGTCCCCATCTCCCTCAAGCTCCCAGTCTCCTTCTCCTTGCTCCCACTCTCCCCACCAAGTGCCGGTCCCCATTTCCCTCTCCACCACAACAGATTCCTGTTCCAGTTTCCTCCCCAGACTCCTTGTCCCAATTTACCCTCCTCCTCCCAGTCATGCTTTTGTCCCCACTGCATTTACATCAGGCAGCTTCCTCCTCCATACTGCTGGGCCTAGCAGGGAGTCATTGAGAGCACAGGAGAGACAGGCTCCCTGCTCTTGGTTCTGGTGTCCAGGCCTGTCTTGACTCAGAGCAGCCCAGATCTATAATTGCTAAGAAAGTCATGCTCAGACTCAGGGTGGAGCATTCCCAGTGCACACAGAGCTGTGGAGATTTTAGCTGCTATATTCTAAGAAGTCTCTGAGCATGTGTGAACTGCAGTTTTTCAAAGAGGTTATAACTTGGCCAAATTTCACAAAGACACCAAAAGCTGCATTCATGACACAAAGGCCACCCCACCCTCTCAAATTTCAAGTCCCTGCTCCAAAGCAGGGGGGGCGCTGACGCTTTTCAAATAAAAGGTCACCAGAATTTTTTAACGTGGACAAAACAATGATTTTTTCCCTAGCCTTATACTAAGAAACAACTGAACTGTTTTGGCTAGAATTTTCCAACATGTTCAGTCTGAGGCAGATACCCGGTATGAAAAATTTCAGTCCAAATGGTTTAAGTTTGGCAATGTTATAACAGGGCCCTATAATAGGGCAACCTAAATAAAGGTGGTGTTACCCACCTATAATATATATATATATGTTACCCCGCGTATAATATATTATATATATATATATATATATATATATAATCAGCTGTTCAAGCCTCTGAATATCACAGTGGGAAAAAGGAATTTGCTTATTAAGCCTCCATCTTTGCAGCAAGTCTGTGGTTGGGAGCTCTTCTATTATTAATTAATTAATTATTATTATTATTATTATTAATACAAGACTTGCATCTTGCAAGTTCCTATGTCCATTGCCCAACATTACTCCCTGCTTTGTTTCCTCCAGGAAGACAGTAAACAAAGCTTTACTTGAGAAACTGCATTTCATCCCACGTGCAATAGACACCCTTTGTTACCATACACTCCAGCATTTATAAAGCAAAGAGTTTTCTAAGGATGGCGCTTCGGAAGCACAAAGGGAATTGCATGTCCTCATTATTTCAGATGATATCTGTTTCTGTGGCAGAGACAAAAACATCTTATTCTCACACAGAGGTAAAGCCCACTGTTTCCCATAGGCTTTGCTATAAATATACACTACAAATAGAGCTTTCTAAACTGCCTCCCCTGTAAACATCTGACAGTGCTGAATATAAAACAGATGAAAGGTATGGTAACAGAGTGAAACACATACAATTGCATATGGTACGTCATGTCAACAATATTTTATATGATATATTTAAAAGCAACTTTGAAAAATGTGTATGTAACTTGATTTTTATTTCTGATGGATTGAAGAATATCAGTGGAAAGTGAATTCCATGATTGTGGATCATAATTAGAGAAAGGCTTGATCTCTTTAGCTGAACAATCTAATATGGGTTGAGCAAAAAGCAAGCCAGAAGTAGGGAAAAGGTTTAGTTGGGGCTTAGAAAATTGCAGTAACTCACACAGATAAGAAAATGTTTACTCAAGAGACAAATCAAAAACAAACACAAAAAATCCTGAAAGCAATCTAGTATTGGGAAGGAAGACAGTAACAATTACCTAGTGCATGAGGTTTAGAGTGATATTAGAGAAAGTGATTTAGCAAACGTGCTTCAGCATTTTGAACCACTTGATTTCATAGCATTGTATGTTTTAGCCAACCTGCCATCACTGAATTTTAAAAAAATCAGCTCTAGAAACACAAGAGGCAAGGGTATCCCAAAGGATCCACAGCACAGCAAGGACCAAAGTGAAGGGTTTTATTTCACACAGAAACTCAAAAGCAGCAGACGTCTAAGCTGATAGGGTCCTATGCATGATGCCTTCAGACCAAGAGGAGGTTGAGAAAAGTTTGCATGGATCTGATGTTTACTTGCAATGTATTATTCAGCCAGTAGGTGTCTGTGTGCTATATAGCATTTCAGACAGGGTGTGGTCCTTGGTAAACAAGGAAGACAAAGATGAAACTTAAGCAGTGTGGATTCTGTCTGAAGTTGGTAGCTGTGTTCTCTTACAAGTGCCCCTTGCTTAAGAAAGATTTTGATTGCATAGGTCTGGACAGACCCTGCAGGGAAGTCCTATATATGGAAAAACAGAGCCATGAAAATTAAGAGGAATCTATGGATAGGACCCTTTCTCCTGGTCATACCATGTCCCAAAGAAAATTCAGAAAGAGATGGCTACAATCAAATAGAAATTACTGCTGCCTAAATTGGTATGAATTCCCATTAAGCAGGCAATTTGGCTCAAAAGAAGAGGCGGTAAACATAACAAAGATTGCTGTGAGGCAGCTGTAGCAAGTGTACATGTGGGTAAGGGTGGATGCAATGTCAATGTTAACAAGGGGGTCCTCAAGAGGAAAGTTAGAAACTCAGCATGGGAAATGGGCAGGGTCACCACCTCCCTGGCAGAACCGGGTCCTGAGATCTGAGAACTCCAGCCATGACACAGACTCACTGAGACATACCCTAGCAAGTAGCCACAGGTACTGTAGCAACTGCAGCTGTGCAATTCTGCTCCCTCTGTGGGTGTTCCACATATTTGCTGCTTCTAGCATCCGTTTCCTTGGCAGCACTTGTACTGCGATGGAGATCTATTTATTGTGGGGGCCTGTAGCTGAACTTCCAGTTACTTTTAGCCCCCGCCATGCTTTCAGAAGTTGTCTTTGTGGCAAATCGCAAGGCATTCTTGCTGCATTTTTACGCTGGCTGTTACTTGTGCAATTTAACTGTTATTTATTATTTATTTGTCCAGTGCAAATAATGTGTTCAGCACTGTGCAAGAAACAAAGATGGTCAAGAAGTACAGAAGTACTCAGGTGAGACTTGAGGGTGCCCAGTGCTTCACAGAATAGAGCCCATTGAGAAGACAGAACAAACTGGGACATCTAGAGGTCAAAATAATATTCCTTTGTAATTATTCTTATTTTTAATGTGAGCTAATTTAATGCAATAAACACACCTTTTTGCCCATACTACTTTTTCTGTGTGACAGAGCATCCTAGCCCAAGCAAGATACTTAACCAAAAAGCAGAAATTTTGTATAAGGAAATATCTGAGATTTCTATTTCAAAGAAACTTTCATACTGAATTATCCAAGAGACAACTGATGGTACATTGCCCAGCGCTTCCTTTCTGTACGCACACTATGTCAAAGTTACAAGAATTTAATCTAGAAGAGTATATGGATTGGCAAAGAGCTTTTTCAGTTTCAAAGAGCTCAAATTTTGCTCTAGGTTTGAGACACAAACACAGAGGTCCCGGTCATCTATGCTTCACATACTCAGGATGGAAGTTGCCTCTGTGATAAACACTAGCAGATGTCAAGGAATTCTAGCTGCAAACAACATAATTTTTTAACCTTCCTCCAACAGGAGGCTTAGGCTCTGAAGAAATTGCAAATTCACAGATCATCTTCAACATCCTGTAATGCTGGGCTTACAACCACGCCCGTCTTCAATGGCTTTCCACCTTTCATCTCACCCTGCTTTTCTTTCTCCATTGCAAGATGCACCCTCCTATCACTTTTCCCTAATAGAGCCTATTCCTAGTATTATGGATTCCTTTTTCAAATAGGTTCAGTCAGTGGATGCATAGTTTATAACATGCCTGATTTTCTATATTTTAGCAGTACAGGGCAATTTGTCATTTCTGTATAGACTTGGCTGATGAGTCATTCTCAGGCTTTTCCCATTTCCTTACAGCTGTTGATCAATTAAAAATACACCAGTTGTTTACAAAATTACAAAATCTAATCTCATCCTAGAGCATTCATTCTCATTTTAGGATTGATTTCTATAGCTATGCTTACCGTACCATCAAGATTTACATTTTTGGGGGTCAGTTAATGGCTAATGAGCATTATAAATGTTCATTTCAGACCCATTTCATTTGTTAAACACAGTGAAAGAAGAGAAAACTGCTTTTCTTTCTGGCCAATAGTTCCAGAGGTTTTCTTTAGTCATTGGTAACAGTGAGCATCAAACTATGAGTGTTTCACTTAAATTAAGCTAGGAACAGGGATTGAACAGTTTTTCAATTAGTTTAGCCTTTCCTTTTAAGTGGTGTCTTTCCCTAGGAGGGAGAAAGCCTCACAGCCCTAGTAACAGCCACATCTTTTTAAACCAGAACAGTTGCATGCATTCCTTTTCCGTTTTTGTGGGAGTGATAAACCAGGCCAGGTTCATTGCATTCCGTTACTGGGACATCTTTTCTTAGTCACAGAAATCCTGAAATTATTGTCGGTGGATGAACTAGTTTACAAGAAGAGCCTACAATGTTTCCTAACCCCAGTGTCTCAACAGTAGGCATAAGCGGCATTAAACGTTACAGGGCAGGGAGGGACGGAAAGCTTCTCCCCACCACACACACTCTTTTTGCCCCTGTGTAAGTCAACATTCAAATGTTAAAAAATATAAAGATTCTGGTCTTATAACATTTAGAACCCCTAGTGGTATTAAGGGTCTATTGGCGATCAGCTCTAAATCTTCTCACATCGTTCTTAGGTCATAGAAAGAAACTATCTCCCCCTCTTTCTATCTGAGGTGGAAATTGGGGGAACTGAAGAACATACAGATATATGAGCAAATAACAGAAGACCATCCTATATGTACACAGGGATTTGGAAATACAGTAGACATCTCAGAATGCAAGATTTTTTGATCAAACTATGGAAGATGGCCACACCAGGAGATGAGACATTGGGCGGGGTAGGCCAGAGAGTTGAGGTGGCATGAAGCATTCTCTGTCTCAAGTACTTGGCTGGGTCTTGCTCGCATGCTCAGGGTCTAACTCTGGGGTTGGCAACCTTTCAGAAGTGGTGTGCCGAGTCTTCATTTATTCACTCTAAATTAAGGTTTCACATGCCAGTAATACATTTTAACATTTTTAGAAGGTCTCTTTCTATAAGTCTATAACATATAACTAAACTATTGTTAAAAGCAACAAAGAGTCCTGTGGCACCTTAAAGACTAACAGATGTATTGGAGCATAAGCTTTCGTGGGTGAATACCCACTTCGTCAGACGCATGGCCCTGATGAAATGGGTATTCACCCACGAAAGCTTATGCTCCAATACATCTGTTAGTCTTTAAGCCACAGGACTCTTTGTTGCTTTTTACAGATCCAGACTTACACGGCTACCCCTCTGATACTAAAATATTGTTGCATGTAAAGTACATAAGGTTTTTAAAATGTTTAAGAAGCTTCATTTAAAATTAAATTAAAATGCAGAGCCGCGCCCCCCCCGGACCGGTGGCCAGGACCCGGGCAGTGTGAGTGCCACAGAAAATCAGCTCGCGTGCTGCCTTTGGCACACGTGCCATAGGTTGCCTACCCCTGGTCTAACTGATTGCCATATGTGGGATCAGGAAGGAATTTTCCCCCACGTCAGATCGGCAGTGACCTTGGGTTTGTTTTGCTCTCCTCTGCAATGTGGGCGGGTCACTTGCCAGGATTATCTAGAGACATCTCACTTAATAATTTCCTTGCCACTGTGGGGGCCTCTAGTGTTGGTGCACCTCAGTCCCTCCTAATCTCTAATTTTGATTGTTGGGTTTAGCGTCTGGGTGCTGTGTGGTGTTGGTGGTCTGTGCTATACAGGAGGTCAGACTAAATGATCTGGTGGTCCCTTCTGGCCTTAAACTCTATGACTCTGTTTGATAGAAATTTCACATCTGTTCTTCATGTGTTTTTGCCCATTATAGGCTTAATCAATTTCTCTCATTAAGAGATATGATTTTAAAGTTTTTGACATTTTGTTAAAGAAGAGTTCCAAGTTTTACCTCCAGCTGAAGTAAAAGTAAATCTCTGACTTTATCAATTTTTATGGAGAGAAAGACCCAAAAATGGAAAGAGGTGAATTTTTTAAATAACCTAAATTTACACGTATTATTTACTAGACCAGGAAAACAACTGAAATCCCAGCTAGTCATATGAGGCGCTACAAATAGAATGATTCCCCCCCTCCCCCCCGTATTCTAGGTAAATAAACACCTGGACCAAGATTTTTAAAAGTGCGGGCTTAAAATTAGGCTTCAAAATCCATATTTAGGCACCTAAGTATGTGGCCTGATTTTGAAAAGTGCAGAACAACCAGTAACTCCCTCTGCCATCACAAGCTGTGATGGAACATCCACCGCACCCAAGGCAGAGCAGGTTAACTTAGGTTAATGAACCTGATAGGCTGTACCTGAGGGAGAGCCAGGGCTTGAAAAGCTGATTGATGATGGAGCCAAGCTGAGAAGGAATGGGCGGGGCTGGTATAAAGCCAGGAAGGTGGCAGCAGAAAAGGGTGACAGGAGAAGTAATCTGCAGTCACTTCCTGGGAGGAGGGAGTTTGGGCTGGTAAACCCAGAGAGGGGGTGAACCAGAAGATGTGGAAAGGAGTCCAGGGAAAAAGCAATGGGGTCTGAAAGCAGACCCCAGTTATTAGACATAGACACTGATATAGTAGCTGGGGATCAGAAAGTAGTGGGATGCCCAGCCACCTCCACTTTCCCTGGCCCTGAGTGCCAGAAGTAGGTAGAGGGGTATCCAAAAACAAAGACTCCTTGACACCAGAAAATTCCACTACTTGGTAATAATCCTCCCATGTTTAGGAGGATTTAGAGACATAACAGGTTTAGAGACATAACATACCACCACAAAGTGATCACACCAGGCTTGGAGGACCTGGGCCTAGAAGTAAGAAAGAGGTTAATGAGCCCATCAAGTCCAAATCACCTACGTAGAATGTTTTTTCTGTAGTGTTATGAAAGTTTTGTATCCCCTTAGTTGCTCCTAAATTCTTTTTTCATAAATTCGAAGGCCAGAAGGGAGCATTATGATCATATAGCCTGATCTCCGGCATAACACAAGCCACAGAATTTGACCAAGTGATTCCTGCATCAGGCCCATAATAGATGTTTGAACTAGAGCTTCCAGTCTTGATTTAAAGACTTCAAGTGATGGAGAACCCAACACATACCCAGGTAAATTGTTTCAATGATTACTTATCCTGACTGTTGAAAATTTGCACTTTATTTCTAGTTTAATTTGTCTAGCTTGAGCATCCAGCCATTGGCTCTTGTTATGACTTTGTCTGTTAGATTGCAGAGTCCTCTTCTGTCAGCAGTCATCTCCCCATGTAGTCACTTATAGTCTGTGATCAAGTCACCTCTTAACCTTCTCTTGGATAAACCAAATACATTGAGCTTCTTTAGTGTCTACTATAAGGCTGTTTTTTCCAGACCTCAGATCACTGTTGTAGCTTTTTGCTAAACCTCTTTCAGTTTGTCCACGTCCTTTTTAAAATGTTGACACCAGAACTTGACACAGTATCATAATAAATCTCACTAATGCCATATATAGCGGTAATAATGTTTCCATAGTTTGATTTGATAGCCCCTGCTTCTACATCCAAGAACAGCAATTGCTCTTTTAGTCATGTCATCATACTGTGACCTCACGTTCAGTTGATTATCCAATCAGACCTGGTTGTATGGGTCAGTCACAGGATGACTATGAGTCACCACTGTGATGCAGCTGTGAAAAAGGCAAATGTATCAGAAGAGGTATTTCCAGTAGAGATAGAGAAGTGTTAATGCCATTGTACAAGGCACTGGTAAGATCTCATTTGGAATACTGTGTACAGTTCTGGTCACTCCTGTTTAAGAAAGATTAATTCAAACTGGAACAGGTGCAGAGAAGAGCTACTAGGATGATCAAAGGAATGGAGAGCCTATTTTATGAGTGCAGACTGGAAGAGCTTGGCTTGTTTAGATTAGCAAAAAGAAGGCGGAGAGGGGTAGAATTGCTCTCTTTATAGACATTAATGGGGTAAATACCAGGGAGGGTGAAGAGCTATTTAAGCTGAAGAACAATGTTGGCAGGAGAACAAATAGATATAAACATGACCACATTCAAGCTGAAAATTAGAATAATATTCCTAACTATCAGAGGGTGAGATTATGCAACAACCTGCCAATAGGAGTTGTGGGGGGAAAACAATGTAATTGGTTTTAAGAGAGAACTGGGAAAATTTGAGTGCAATTGTATGACAATTTGCTTATGATGGCAGGGCTCAGTTTTTTTGCTTTATTGTATTTTAAAACTTCTGGTTTATGTCTTATGTTTCTAAAAGCTCATGCTTCAGGGTTTCAACTGGCCACTGACATGGGTCAGGAAGGGATTTCCCCACACTCAGTGTATTCTAGGGTTGCTTTTTTTTACCTCGTTTCTCTGAAGCATCAGGGATGGCCACAGCTGGAGATTGGACGTTGGGTGGGAAGACCAGGGCTATAAGGTGGCACCAAACATTTTCTGTCTCTGGTGCTTAGCTGGATGGTTCTTGCTCACAAGCTCAAGTCTAACTGATGGCCATATGTGGGTCTGGGAAGGAATTTTCCCTCAGGTCAGATTGGCAGTGACCTTGGGTTTTTTCTTCCCTTCCTCTGCAGTGTCTGGCTGCAGGTCACTTGCCAGGACTATCTGTAGGGTGACCATATGTCCCGTTTTGACCGGGAGAGTCCCTTTATTAAGTCCTGTCCCAGCCGTCCCGACTTTTTTTTTACAAAGGTGGGCATTTGTCCCATTTCCTTTTGCCAACTGACCAAGTTGGCAAGAGCAAACAAGCCAAACAAGCCCACTTTTGTCAAAAAATGTGGGATGTGGAGGAATGTGTGGGGAAGTGAGCAGTGATGCCAGCCTCGCACGGGTGAGGAGGGGGGGAGACAGGGCTCAGGCAAGCAGCGATGTCAGCCCCAGCCTCACCCGGGGGGTAGACGTGGTTCGGGTGAGCAACGATGCTAGTCCTGTATGCTGGGTTTAGCATGTGGATACTGGGTGGTGAAGGTGGCCTGTGATACACAGCAGGTCAGACTGATTGATCTGGTGCTCCCGTCTTCAACTATATCCCTTTCTATGTCACTGCTTCCCAAAATAACTGTGACCTGTGTTTTTTGGTCTTTGATGTGTGACCTTACATTTGGCTTCATTAAAATGCATGACCTTCAAGTGAGACCCACTTACCAGGAGATTCATATCACTTTGTAGAAGTAACCTGTTATTATTTACCTCTCTACCAATGTTAAATCCAGAGGGGACCATTATGAAAATCTAGTCTAACACCGGCCATAGAATTTCACCCAATAATTCCTACATCAAGCCCAGAACTTGTGGCTGAGCTTTTGTCCTGTACATAATCCCATGCTCTCAACTTCTTAAATTTAATGTGACCGCAAAGACTTATATACATTTTCTTGGTTAGCATCCTGAAAATGTTATTCATATTGCTGCTCTTCTTATCAAACTTGTTTTATTTTTCCTAGAGCTTTTAGAATTATTTGCCTTCTTCTGGATCCCTTCTCTCTCAGGTGTTTGTTCTTTCAATAATATAGTGCCTATATTTTAACACAATGGACCAGATTCTGATCTCAGTTACACCCATGTAAATCCAGAGTAGCTTTATTGAAATAACAGATTCTACAGATTTTAAGGCCAGAAGGGACCATCATAATCATTTAACCGGATCTCCTGCATAACAAGATTTTCAGCCAGTAATACCCATATCAAGTCCAACAACTTGCAGTATTATTGCTTTTGTACCCAAATTCTGTGATAAAAATATTTTAAAAGTATAAAATAATACAATGGTACCAAGAGTGATCAATGCAGCTCTGATGCTGTATCATTAATGTTGTACCACCAATGCTGGAAATTGCAATACATAACCTAAGAAACTACCGGGGGGAGGGGAGACAAAAAACAACACGCACCCCAACCCTTATCTAGGAGAAAACCATAACCAAATTCTAGACCAAGCTTAATGAATGCTGAACTCTAAACTTTATTAGGCTACAGTTGTCATGATCTTCTGTGAATAAATGCATGTGAGACTGGACGGGCAGCTGAGGGACTGGATGAGAGAGATTCCGCTGGAAGTCCTCGTGTGAAGTTAATGGCGTCTCTTCGCTGTGTGGCCAGAGTTCAGTCTATATCTGGGAAACAATGTAAGCATTTGTTTTCTGAGAGCAAATCCAAATTTCAGCAGAAGATTGGGTTCAGGTTAGACACCTGCAAAGGCTGAGGTTTAGTCTGCTTTGCACTAAATTAATTCACTGAACACAAGATGGTTCTTTTTCCATTGCTGCACAGCAAATGTACTGGGATTCCCAGTAGTGTGGATGGCAATTACTAATAAATGGATGGACCCCAAAAAGTTCTGACCATTTCCTTAATTATTAAAATACTTTTAAAAATCTGTTCCTCAGTGTTTGTGTCTCCTTTAATGTAACCTCACCCTTCCACAACAGTAAACCAAGTGTGCAGACAACCCATTATTAATCAAATACTTTTTATATCCCAGCCTAAAAATAGGGATTGGTGACACCTACCAGAAATCCAAAAATTTCTATTCCTAATGATATTATAGAGAAAATAAATCATAGACAGCAGGAGTGAGCTTATAGTCTTTCCCCCCTTTGCGCAAGGGTGTCAAGGTCCCTGGTGCAGCAAAGCCAGTGCAGTTTTGCTGTCCAAAAATGTATGTGGTGTGGGAGATTAGGATTTGTGAAGCTGGTAGTTGGATTGCACTGCCCCCTGTACAGTACAGAGCCTGGTTCTCTTGGGACTCCCTGGATTCTGTCTCATTGTGGGAGAGGGATTTCTTCCTCTCTTCTTCCCTATTTCATTTCCCAGGCCCAACTAGGTTATTGCTCTGGCTGATGCTGGGAATACAGTTTTGACTAAAGTGTAGTACTTCTCTAAGAAAGTGTGTGTGTGTAAAAAGGGCATCTTCTGACTCTGCAGTGTGTGTATTCAGAGTGAGATCTGCTCACTTTCATGACAAAAGTTAGTTTTCACTACTACTTACTCCCTTACAGCTATGGACAGGTGAGCTGGAGTCTTGTTTGGCTCACATATCAACAGAGTTGTTAAGTGAATTTTAGAAAGGGTACTTCTCCTTTTGCCCTCACCCTTTTTCCAGTTATGGGAGGATCAGTATGTGTGGTCCAATAGAATTCAGAAGTATTATCAGGGCCGCCCAGAGAATTCAGGGGGCCTGGGGCAAAGCAATTTTGGGGGCCCCTTCCATAAAAAAAAAGTTGCAATACTATAGAATACTATATTCTCGTGGGGGCCCCTGCGGGGCCCGGGGCCTGGGGCAAATTGCCCCACTTGTCCCCCCCTCTGGGCGGCCCTGATTATTATGGCAAATGGGGCAATGCCGCTATCCTGTCCTCCTTCAAATCCAATCTTAAAACCCATCTCTACTTTGATGAATTGTAGATCAGCAGTTTCTCTTTGAAGTCTGTGTTTGAAGTTTTTTTGTTCAAGTATGGCTACTTTTAAATCTGTTATTGAGTGTCCAGGGAGATTGAAGTGTTCTCCTACTGGCTTTTGTATGTTACCATTCCTGATGTCTGATTTGTGTCCGTTTATCCTTTTACGTAGAGACTGTCTGGTTTGGCCAATGGACTATGTGCCAGCAATGCCCCTCTGCCATGTACATTGGCCAAACCTAGCAGATATCCAAGAATTTCTGTTCCTAATGACAGCTCCTGGCAAACTGTCTAATGACGAGGGCCAGTCAGATGGCCCACTAGCTATTCATTAAAATCTAGTGCTCACTCATCTGATTTATTGAAAATAGCCACCACCAAAACTGTGCTGCTTCCACATTATACACTTGCTAATATTCACAGTCTTGTGTTCCTGTTGCTGTCATCACTTCCTGCCCCCTCCCTGCCTCAGTTATTTCCGACAGCCTCTGTTGTCATGTCTCATCTTTGTTTACACAGTAAGCTCTTTGGGGCAGAGACTGTAGTTTATTTTATGTATGTGCAACACCGAGAACAATGAGGCCCTGAGCCTGATTCTGGCCTCTGGGTGGAACAGTAATTCAACTAAATAATAACACCAGATAATGATAGTACAATCCATAGGTCACCTTGGAGTATATGAGCAAAAAAATATCTTCTTAGAACTGCATGGCTGATCTCAAGACTCTAACAGCCTGCTTTCCTTACCTGTTTGTCTGTCTGCTGTATATTCAACCCATGAGGATAAAAAATCTATCGAGTCAGAATCTATTGTGTAGATCTGAGAAGATAAATTTGTCCTATTTTATTTCGGAAGGCATTGTCAATATCTCCTAAGAAGACTTTTGGTTAAATAATCATTAATCACTCCTTTCCATTAGAGTGTAAGGCAATACATCTTTTATATGTATTTACTTTAAAATTTCTAAATATAAAATATGTTATATTACCTTACACTCTAATGGAAAGGAGTGATTATTATTAACCAAAAGTCATCTTAGGAGATATTGATAATCTATGTGTGTATGTGTATATGTAAATGCATACAAACATGAGTGTATATGTATATATACACACACACACACCACAAATATATACTGTATATACTCGTTCATTATCCTGTTCATTTATAAGTCGACCCCCCAAGATGGTTAGGTAAAAATAGCAAAAACTGTATGATCCTTTCATAAGCTGACCCTATATTTCAGGGGTTGGCAAACTTTGGCTCCTTCCCGCAGCTCCCATTGACTGGAAACGGCGAACCGTGGACACTGGGAGCTGAGGGGCTCCATGCCTGCAGATGCTCCAGGTAAACAAAATGACAATGTATTAGATATTCAATTCAATGATTCCACAGAGTTTAAAATCATCACATTTTGGTGTAGACCCATTTATAAGCCGACCCCCGCTCTTTGATGTGTCACTTTTTTACCAAAAATATTCGGCTTATGAACGAGTATATACGGTAGTTATATAGCTTTGTGAAAATATATATATATATATTCAAAAAATTTATATATAGAGATCTTCCTAAATGAAAAAAGTCCTATTTTGAGGGGAGGGAACCTTTTCCTGATCAAGAAGCATGCTATTTCCAAATGCTGTTTAGACAGCCTTTTATTAGCAGATTTAAAATTAATATCACTTCACACCTATTTCATGGTTTTCTCTTTCCACAAACACTTCATTCATTCATAAATGACACCTTACTTATCCAACTCGGAGTACCGCTGTCAATGTTGTTTACTATATTACAACGAACTGTCTGTCCTGGATTGGCATCTGTCATACTAAGCAATGAAATATACAGTAAAAGGTGAGGAGACATCACAACTTCTAAACAATCAAATTAGACCAGTTGGCCTAGTGGAAAAGTGCTGCAATAATAATTTTGTCCATTTATATTGAAATATACAGAGAAGCAAGGTTGAGACCACATTCTCTTTTAAAAATTAGCTAACTTCCTGGCACTTGATGTTGCCACCCTTATTCACACTGGGTAGTATTTTTTCCTATGGGCAGTGCCACTGAGTTCACTGGGTCTATTTGTTTAAGTCTTAACTAGTCTAAGGGTGGTGGAATCAGGACCTACATAGCTTTGTCTCTTCCATTTTAGAGTTACAGCAGCACTCCTAAATTTTAGATTATGGAATAACAGCAACATACAAATTCAGACCTGTGGAGTGACAGTGCCATCAGCTGTTCTGAATCTATATAACCAATATGCATTCCAGTGGTTAACTTGAGCCACTTTAGTATGTTGAGGGACTGTGGCTTTTCTTGGTGCTTGTATGCTTTCATTGTGAAATATGCGTTGTTCAGAGTTAGAGCTGTATAAATTGTAAAAGGTAGCTCATATGCAACAAGACATTGAGCTAAAGAATTGGTTCTTTACAGATCAAACTGATGTTTCCAAATGCTGCCACCAGAGGATGTACCAAGCACATTTTTTGTTGGATCAACATATAAACAGATTAAAATAACCAGACTTTCCACCAGAGGTAGTATAACTTCTCTAAAGACATCAGAAATTTCATTGTAAACAACAGGTCATAAAAAAGACAGAGCATAGTGAGAAGCAAAGAGGGTTGTTATGTACTAGATTTTCTGATGCCTTGTTCCCAATTGTTCTTGGGTCATTAGCATGATACTAAATGGCAAAAATGTCTGATTCATTACTTGAAAACACTGTTAATAGTGGGAATGTCTATTCAAGACCAAAGTCCAGTCTCTATTGCAGTTTCTTGAAAAGACAGCAGCCATTTTAGTGGTTGAATTTTTTTTTTCATTGCACTAATTCATGTGGTAGATCTGGGACAGTCAGCTATTTAGGAACAGCAAAGAATGAGGAGTGCTTAAAGTAACAGTCTAGTACAATGTTTACTAGACTGAAAAAGTGACTCCCAGTCATTTGAAAAATGGTTACAGTAAAAAGGAGTAGTAAGAGCCTCAGCTGTAGATAACAGGATAGTGTTTAAAATTGGTGTCTTGGAGCAAGGTCTGTTATCTTCTCAAAGAGAAATGTCAAAGGCTACTTAATAGTTACATCCTATGTCAATAAGAAAGCATATACTTTGTAGCTGAAAAAGCACATTTCATCCCTCCAATTTTGCCTGTTATTAAATAAACTGTATACTTCTAGACTACTACAAGTATACTTTAATATATGTACGTTGAGAATGTATCATACAGATAGATTTCAGGTATGCTTACCATGCATTAATTCTGCTTTTATACCTCATTAAGGGTCTGACCCTGATCCCATACAATTCAGTGGCTCCAATAGTGCAAGATCAAGCCCTAATTTAGCTATTTTTCCAGACCAGAAAAATTGATTGTGCTAACACATTGTAACCAAGATGATTTTTAACAGAACTCTGCATCTAGTGTAGGCTGGACAAATGATGTTTAAAAACTTTAGCTGGTTGTATTATACTTTGACCATGACTAGCTAACATTTTAAAACATGATTTGCCCTTCTTACACTAAACAAAATCTTGTGTCTTATTTAAAACAGTCTTATTTAAAACACCTTAGCAAACATTTTAAACACAACCTATTTCCCTAGTCCAGATTTGTCCCTATGGTAGTATATCAAATAAACAGAATATTGAAAGTCTGTGGAAAAAAAGTTATTCTGGGTGTATTACAAGTTGCAATTTCATTTATTTTTTATGGCTTTGTCAATATAAAAATGAGTAGAATAATTTTGTCCCAATTATAGTGCTACGAGCAGCTTCAGTTGCTGTAGTAAAAATAGTGGATTAATATATTAATTTGACACAGAAATTATATTAGGAATAAAGTCATTAAGTCAATACAGTGAATTCTGATAACTAACAGCATATTATTACCCACTAGGATTCATTTTTTAAACCCATCAGATTTTTTAAACAATATAACTAGTCACTTACTCCAGCTTTGAACACAGGATGACAGCCAAAAGCACATAAATATATGTCTGCTGGGCCATGTAACACATCAGGTGGCACAATCTCTCCCTCTGAAGGTGGAAGATAACTCACCATCCAGTGTCTCCTTGAAGCAGGACCAGATAACAGAAGTAATCTGCCGCGCAGAAAATCCTCCGGCAGTTTAGTACCCTACTTTTGTTGTGTGTGAACAAATCGTAAGGTTGTTTCTGTAGTCCATTATGGGAAATCCCTATTTAAGGTCCACACACAATTAAATGAGCAAAAGTCAACCAGTATCAAAAGCATGGATATAGCACAGCTCAAAGTATTTGTCGTCTGGCTTGTTGTGGTCCAGAATTTAGACCCAGACCCTCAGAGATATGTAGGCTCCTAACTTCTATTACATTGTAATCAATACCTGTAAATACCGATGATGATCTGGGCTGATTAGTCACAAAACAATCCCTAGTCTCCTAAAACCTTATTCATGGGTCCAGTTAGACTCAGTTGTCAGGGGAGGATCAGGGGTGACTCTACTCTATCTGTGTGCTCCTGTCCAAAGAAGTCCACACCAGCAGGTTCTGCTCCAGTGTGAAGCTGGTGGTCCAACTCTCTAACATCGACTCTGCCCCTGGTGGTCTGGTTGGTCCTTGCTGCAAAGTCAGGTCTGCACCACCCCATCTCTCAGGTCTTAGTGAAATCAGATCTGCACTGCCACCTCAGGTCCAGTCAGGTCGTTGCTATGAAGACAGCTCTGTACCACACCCACTGGCCTGGTCTGGTCTGGTCCAGCCCAGTCTAAACCCACAGAATCCTTCCACACAGGGTTCAGAATCTCCAGAGGCGGGCGGAACCTAGAGCAAAACACAACCCTTGGGAAGAGTCTCTGAAATAGAGTGGATGTCTAGAGCAAAGCATTCTCCTCTTTCTTGTGGAGTTTGGATCCCATTCCCAAAATATAGTCCACTGCCTATACTCTTAGGGTGACTCTCTTATGCCAGGGTATATTGGGCACAAGTCATTTGGCCTTTCATGAGTACAATTGCAATAACAATTTATTATCATTTACACAATCAGAACATCATGATTATTATAAATAAATCTGTCCAGAACAGGCTTTTCCCCTATAGAAGGAACAGAGAGTTCCATCCCAGTAAGCCTTCTAGCACATGTGTATTCCCAGAACTGATTTTTTCCGACCACTGGGATGCCAGAACCCCAAAAGAGTTTTGGTTTGGCTGTATGTGGGAGCTTTCAGTTATTATTCATGTGGTATTCTACCCTCTGCAATGGCCATATCTGGAGCCAATTTCTGGAGTGTAACTTAATCTAGAAGCTTGCTGAAATCACTTCAGAAGCTTCTCAGATGGGCTGCTGACAGGGAGCTGCCTGGTTACATGAGTTTTAACATATCTTTCAGTTAACTCAGAGCCCCAAATTCAAAATCTTCTGTAGCATGGAGGGACATCATGTGGATTTGTGATACTTGCTTGAGGACTTTGGAGCCATAAACCCACGAATGGACTACAATAAGAGATACGTACAGTATTTTCTTCTGACAAATGCAATTTTGTTCCAATACTTTAATGGAATTATTTAATTGAAAGCAATAGCCATTTTGCTCAACCCAGAAATTTGGAAGTGCAAAAGTTAAGCATTTATCAGCGTGAATAAATTGTGAAAGGTATTTGAAAATAAAAATGCTCGGTTATCACGGTAATGTTAAATCTACTTCCTTATGTGTGGGGGTTTAAAGTCTAATCATATTTCTTCTTTGAATCTGGGCCAATCCTGCTTCAGGTGAAGAACAATGGGAGTTTAAAGGTGAGAAAGGTTGGGTCCTACATATTAGCTTCACGGAGGAGCCCAAAACGTCCATATTCTGGAAACTATGTATTTCCAGCTGCACTGAGCTGACTGAATACAACGTGCCACATTTCCAGATAAGCACCGAAAGGAAAGAAGACAAGTATTGCTTTCTTCACGCTGGTGCCAGATTCTAAAATTTTAAAACAGCCTGAAAAAAATTATAACTAAAATACTGGCTTTTTGGGAAACACCTGCCCCCAAAAAACCTCTGCCTCTCTCCAAGGCCTAGGTCTTACTCCATGGGGACAGAATCCCTAAGCCCAGACACTGACCAATTGTTTCCACAAGGATTATGTGCAGCACAGGGGTACAGCAAAGTAATTTACAGTTTCAGGTAGTTTGTAAAATGTTCATCAAAAAGGCTTTTTGAGGAAAAAAAAAGGCCTTTTCAAATTTTATGAACATTTCTGTGATACACTTTTATATTGTTTGAACATTTTTTATTTTTTTAACTAAATGATTCAAAATGAAAAAATTATTTTCAAACTGATTGGAAATTTTAAAAAATCATTTCTATTAAAAGTGAATGGAATAAAAATGAAAACTTTTTGTTGGTAGTTTTTATTCCCTTCCCTCTCTTCACTGCTTTTTTCCATTTAAGAAGAGAGGGAAGGAAGAAAAAAGGAAGAGAAAAATGGGAGGGAAACACAGAAAAATGATTTTTCCCTTTCAATTCCATACTGTGTGACTCAATGGGAGTTACCGGTAGTTTCCACAAAATATTTTGAACAAAATCACTCATTTCAGTCAAATAAAAATGTGCTGATTTTTTGACAAACAATTCAGAACAAAAAAATGTACTTTCAGATTGATACAAGATGAATATTTTTTGTTTAGAGTCACACAATATGGAATCTAATTTGAATGTAAAACTGCCCTTAGAAATGTCACATGAAGTCACTTCAAGTTGTGTTGAAAGTCTATGTGTCTGATTTCCTAAAACTGAGGAAGGTTGTAGGTTCCTGCAAGGCGATAAATCTGATTTTACATTCAGATTACTGGTAAATGAAATCTAAAACAATAAAAATACCACAACGAGTTAATAGAAAGGATTTTCAGAAATGTATTGATATACTCAATACAATCTTATCATTTTAAAAAGTTTTCTATCTCTCTATTCTGATTCAACTAAAAATGAACATTAAAGTTCATTTTCTAAGCATTCTAGCATGTTGCAGGGTATAGGCTGAGACACTCTCAGTTCTAAGGTGTTTGGGATATTTGACACTAACAGTGCACCAAAGGCAAGAGGGTTCCTAGCAGTGATGTTTAAGATGGGAATTGTGGGGCTCAGTCAGGCAACTACCTGTTATTACTATGGCTGTGGCATCCATTAGAAGGGGAAGTTTGCTTATGTGCCCACCGTCCACATCTATACGGAGACACATGGCATAGTTCCTTGGCCCCACTGACAGCTACTCCACAGCATACAAGGAGGAGGCAGCATCAAGCTGCTGTTACACTAAATGGGAGTATCTGTCAGGGCCTGCCCACCCAACCTCAACCTGAAGGTTGAGGGAGCCTGGAGACTCATTAATTTCAGTCCTACACCTGCTAAGAAAGACCATCTGCAGTTGAATAACTGCCTACCACTAGAAAAAAGGGGACCCATTTCCCAACTGACCACCCAGCCTACTACCTGCTCCCCACCCCAACAAATCTCTACACCACAAGAGACTGCAGAGTATCTGCAACATCACTGCTGCTGTGAGGAACAGCTGCCAGGTCAGGGAGTCAGAGGTGAGGAAGGGGAATGGAATTGATGGATTTTCTGAAGGGAGCGTATTTTACCCAGGGAACGTCACACCTATCACTGACTCTGGCAGAAATTAAAGGGACCCTTTTGTTAAAATTTTGGCAGTATATCATGGAACTCTAGAGCTACATAGAGGTTCCATCCTTTGCTATGACTCCACTTTTGCAGTAAATAGGGCCTGATTTTCAGAGGTGCTAAGTATCTACAACTCCCACTGACTTCGCCTAGACCTTTGGGTGCGCAGCCTGCCGGAAAAGTCAGAATGCTGTATATGTGTGATTTTTCTGCAGTATGCTGTATGCTTTTCAAGTACAATGTGAAGCATGTACAAAGTGTATTACCTTTTCCTATGAATTATATTTGTGTCATAATAATTCTCTCTCACTTTGGATGAAGGCTGAGGAATTTATTTCATTTATTTGGGAAAGATGAAGTCTGGGGTACAACACAGTGGTTAAATAATTGCCAGGTCACCATAAAGACATTATTATATTTAATGTGCACAATCTTAAATTCAGTCAACTGGTGCTACAAGCCAAGCAGAACTAATCAAAATATTGAAGGTGGGGGCTTGCTGCAAGTGTTTCTTAAACATTTACCAGTCATGCTATATACAAGACCAGAATAAGAGTTACTTTATTGTGAGGTCATTTTTTTTAATAATCTGTAGCTAAAATTGAGCAAAAATATCTACTAAAGAGAAGCTAGACAGTTGTAGGTAGGTCATGACTTGGATTTTTGTATTCATCTATTCCACCAGGGATAATATTCTCTCTTTTGAGGATACACACCATTTTACAGCTCTTTTAAAGCAAACATCCTGCTCTTTACAGAGACAACTCAGCATTGCTACCTCAGCTTTTGATCTGGAAAACTGGATATCATAACTGGAGCCCATAGAACCATAAAAATGTATGGCTGGAAGGGACCTCATGAGGTCATCTAGTCCAGTCACCTGTGCTGAGGCAGGACCAAACATACCTACACCATGGCTAAAATGTATTTGTGTAACCTGTTCTTAAACTCCCTGAAAAGATGGGTATTCCACAACCTCTCTGGGAAGCCTTAACTATTCATATACCGTAGTTAGAAAGTTTTTCCTTAAATCTAACCTAAATCTCCCTTGCTGCAAATTAAGCCAATTGCTTCTTGTCCTACCTTTAATGCACATGCAGAACAATTGATCACCATCCTCTTTATAACAGCCCTTAACATATTTGAAAATGTTATCAGATCCCCCCTCAGTCTCCTTTTCTCAAGACTAAACATGTCCAGTTTTTTTAACCTTTCCTCATAAATCAGGTTTTCTCAACCTTTTATCATTTTTGTAGATCTCCTCTGGACTCTCTCCAATTTGTCCACATCTTTCCTAAAGTGTGGTGCCCAGAACTGGACATAGTACTCCAGATGAGCCCTCACCAGTGTCAAGTAGAGCTGGACAATTACCTCTCATGTTTTACATACAACACTCCTGTTAATATACCCCAGAATGATATTAGCCCTTTTCACAACTGCATCACATTTTGGACTCATATTTTAATTTGTGATCCACTATAACCCTGGGTCCTTTTCAGCAGTACTGCAGCCTAGTCAGTTATTCCCCATTTTGTAGTTGTGCATTTGATTTAGCCTTCCTAAGTGTAATACTTTGGACTTGTCTTTACTGAATTTTATCTTGTTGATTTCAGGCCAATTTTCCAGTTTGTCAAGGTCATTTTGAATTCTAATCCTGTCCTCCAAAGTGCGTGCAACCCCTCTCAACTTTGTGTAACCTGCAAATTTTATAAGCATACTCTCCACTCTGTTATTCAAGTCATTAATGAAAATACTAAATAGACCTGAACCCAGGACAGATCCTTGTGGGACCCCACTAGGTACATGCTCCCAGTTTGACAGCGAACCATTGATAATTACACTTTGAGTATGGTTTTTCAACCAGTTGTGTACCCATTTTATAGTAATTTAATCTAGATCGCATTTCCCTAGTTTGCTTATGAGAATGTCATGTGAAACTGTGTCAGAAGTCTTACTAAATTCAAGATATATCACATCTCTTGTAAAAGCTCACTTTGACTTTCCCAAACAGTGCATCTTCATCTTTCATTTCCTCAGACATGAATAACTCCATCTTCTCCTGGGAAAGGTCTGGCAGCCTGGTAGCTAGCATGATTTTCTGACACGTGATGTGTTCTCCTAGCATCTCTCTATTAAAGCAATGCAAGAACAAAAAGCAAAAACCCAAACAAACAAAACAAGAAGGAGGGGGAATTTTTCTAGGTTAATGGGGCGCAGATTACAGACTGAGGGATAAAGAACTGAGTTGTGATCATGGAATTTTAGTGAATATTTTTGTTCTATATCAGGCTGGAGCAAGCAGTGAGGGCATGCCTGAGAGACATTGCACAGTTTGCTATTAGTCTTAAATAGACATTTCAGCACCTGAGAAGTGACCTCTTCATGGTTTACTTGGTGAGAGGCTGAAGAACTCAATCAGTCTGTTCAGCAATATCAATGCATTAACCCTGTAAAATGCTTTGTCCAGGGAGAACAAAAGAGAGACCAACCAGAAAATAGTCAGAGAAGTTACACATTAACAATTGTGAACGACCAAACAGTAGCAATATAAGAAAAACAATCAAAACGGATAGGATGCCATCGGAGGCAGTTATCGTGTGAGATCATAATCATCACTTGGAAGGATGGAGAGAAACTTGGGCTTCAACATAGATTCGTAGACTCTAAGGTCAGAAGGGACCATCACGATCATCTAGTCTGACCTCCTGCATATTTCAGGCCACAGAACCTCACTCCCCTACTCCTGTAATAGACCCCTAGCCTCTGGCTGAGTTACTTCTCTAAGCTTTCTGTGAGGCC
The DNA here is from genome assembly GCF_002925995.2 of Terrapene triunguis. Lineage (NCBI taxonomy): Eukaryota > Metazoa > Chordata > Testudines > Emydidae > Terrapene > Terrapene triunguis. The sequence goes on along the minus strand of NW_020664409.1, from coordinate 51,433,032 downwards.
AGAGGTGACTTCTCTGCCATAAGCTGGAAAGAAAGCCACATGCCCAATTTGTGACTGTTAACTTTATAAGGGTGGTAGGCTTTGTATTAGAACAGTGAGCTCATCTGATGGTAAAATATACCTGATATAAAAAACTACTTTCTCTTAGGATGTGAAACTCAATTGGAACAAACTACCCAACTACCCAAGAAAGGTCCAGTCACAAACTGTTATTTGCTGTTGAGTAAAGACGTTGCTAGAGCAAGTGACACTTAAAAAAATAACCTAATATTCAAATATCTTTGGAGACAGATGGAATTTGAGTCAGTGAAGCTGGTATTCACAAAATAAAACTACTATCTTGATTTAGTCTGGGATGAGCTGATATAATGTTAGTTGCTCAATTAGACTTCACTGTTGAAGTTATACAACCAAAAGTGGGCTATATGAAATAGGAGTTCTGGTTACATTGACATAAACACTTCTGGATTTGTGACTTTACACAGGTAAGGAAGACAAGTAGCTTTGGCTATGTGGATGAGACAGAGTTATCTTCTTAATACTATATGTCAGAAAACTGATACTCTAATTTGTAGCAAAAGTTCAATGCCAGACTCATAATACTTGCTTGCTGTCATTCATCTACACAACTTATCTTTATACTTCTCTTTTATATTATTAATTTCTCTGTATCTCTTTAGACTTGCCAATAAATATTGTTTTACTTAAAATGGCCTGTACTGAGTCTCTGAAGTGGTAACTGGGGCAGTCATTAATTGGTGCCTTGGTAAGAGAAACTGAACACTGATATCAGAGGAAGCAGAGTCATAAGTAAGTATTGACAGGAGTATAATGTCCAAAGTCTTTGTTAGATGGGGGGAGCGGAAGGAGAGAAGGATCCCAAACTCTATTGTCATGATAAATCTAGTCTTTTCATACATTTCTGGTTTAACACTTCCAGTTGACAGATTAATAGAGATGAGTAGCATATGGGTTGCTCTGATATGAGTTATTGCATGTGATACTCAAGCCTAAAGTGTGTCACTCTTTTAGAATGATGTACAATGGAAAATTGTTAATAGATATTTCCTGCTTAGATCAATCCTAGTTTTAGGGACAGGAAAATGAGTTCAAGTATCAGTTAGAACCAAACATTCTTGGAAGCTCATAAATATTTGACTAATTTTATTTATTTTAATTTTTTTACATCTCTGATATTCCTGGCTTCAGCTTGAACCAAAATCAGAACCAAAACAGACTTCCCTCTATAGCCCAAGAAAAGCTATTACCATGATATTTATGGCTGAAACTGCAGGGGAATGTATTTTCAATTAGCCATATATGCAGACTGACAATATTGCAATGACCACCACAACAAGGACAAGTGCAGAGTCCTGCACTTAGGACGGAAGAATCCCATGCACGGTTACAGACTAGGGACCGAATGGCTAGGAAGCAGTTCTGCAGAAAAGGACCTAGGGGTTACAGTGGATGAGAAGCTGGATATGAGTCAACAGTGTGCCCTTGTTGCCAAGAAGGCTAATGGCATTTTGGGCTGTATAAGTAGGGGCATTTCCAGCAGATCGAGGGACGTGATCATTCCCCTCTATTCGACATTGGTGAGGCCTCATCTGGAGTACTGTGTCCAGTTTTGGGCCCCACACTACAAGAAGGATGTGAAAAAATTGGAAAGAGTCCAGCGGAGGGCAACAAAAATGATTAGGGGGCTGGAGCACATGACTTATGAGGAGAGGCTGAGGGAACTGGGATTGTTTAATCTGCAGAAGAGAAGAATGAGGGGTGATTTGATAGCTGCTTTCAACTACCTGAAAGGGGGTTCCAAAGAGGATGGATCTAGACTGTTCTCAGTGGTACCTGATGACAGAACAAGGAGTAATGGTCTCAAGTTGCAGTGGGGGAGGTTTAGGTTGGATATTAGGAAAAACTTTTTCACTAGGAGGGTGGTGAAGCACTGGAATGGGTTACCTAGGGAGGTGGTGGAATCTCCTTCCTTAGAGGTTTTTAAGGTCAGGCTTGACAAAACCCTGGCTGGGATGATTTAGTTGGGAATTGGTCCTACTTTGAGCAGGGGGTTGGACTAGATGACCTCCTGAGGTCCCTTCCAACCCTGATATTCTATGATTCTATGACCATTCAATTACCATAATATAGTCAATCCCAGAGTGCACGTACACATTTTAAAAATGACCCTACTGAAAGGTTTCATAACTTTAGATAATATTTATTTATACTGTTGAGTCCCTAAGTAGCTTTCACTAGAATTTTAGACATACTAAGCGAAGTCCTTCCCCTGCTGAAGTCAATGTGACTTTCGATGTAGACTTCAATGGGTCCACGATTTGACCCAATATGGGTACTTGTCTTCAAAAGACAATAAAAAGGGAAATTAAAGGCCTATGGCATAACCGAGGTGTGCTCCCTACATCACACAGTGGCTCTCTCCCACTTGAAAATGATTTTTTTGTTTTTTAAATGAAATATAATTCCAGCACATTACTGGGAGTCCCAAAGCTTTTAGATTCAGAATGTTTTCTGACAGTAGCGAAACCCTCAGACATAACCCCCTCCCACATTCAGAATTTTTCCTGACCCATGTCCATGAATCATTGCCAAATCTAAGAAACTAATGTTGGAAAAATGAGAAAATGGGCAATTTTGATACAAAATTTAAAGAAGTACAGAACAGCAGCAACCGAACTATATCTTCCTTCCTTAGAAGGATCTTATTGGCAGGTTCTCAAATTTTTATCCTGAATAATACAGTCTTTGAGTTTATTTTAAACTCCCTTTATTTTAAACTCCAAGCAACATCTTGTCCACTAGCACCATTCCTTTATTTTATTACAGTTTTATTTTACTTCACTATGCTTACTTTAACCTGAAAAACAATAAAATCTATTGAGTGATAGGTCAAAAGTGAGGTTGCAAGAATTTTCTGAGCATGGAGTATCTTTAAAATGAAGTAGGCATGATTCAGTTGAAGATAATGGATTTCACAGCTTAAAAAAATCTCTTTATGATATCTTGTTAAAATATAGAGAAGAAATTTGAAGTAAATAAATTTAAATAGCAGGTCAGATCTGAGATTCATATTTTGCTAGACCGCGTAATTTTAATCTGTTTCAGTCCAAATTAGACTATTTTAAAAATACTGGATCTATAAAAATATGTGCTTGTAATGCTAATCTCACTACTCAGGGAGTCTGGATGCCTCAGTAAAAGAGTGAAATGTGTGATAACACTAATTGCATGAATACCCAGATAGCTAAAACAGAGCAAGAGGTACATATACTGCAATTGATTGAATAAAATTTAGCAGCAAGTTATAGGAAAATAGGCATACATCAGTAATTGCCTATGTATGTTATTAACTAAGGACCTGATCCTGCAAAGCCTTATATATATTAGTGATCCCATTGAAGTTACTGCCATGTGAATAAGAATTACTTGCATGAGAAAAGGTTTTCAAGATTAAACCCTAAAAGATAATGATTCTGGTCCTTTATTTACACAGCATCCTCTCATAGGCACTTCTTTACATGTTTTGTAAAAACAAATTTATACTGAATCTTAAAAACAACAGGGTTCTTTAAAAATTACCTATATTCTAGCTTTGGAGTTTACATCATCCTTCCTTACACTCCAACTGAAGACTGATGGATGCAGATAATTTTATGCCAGTGTTGTAACACATCTGATTTGTGTTACAAAACTTTAGAATTCACTTCACTCCATAACAGGAACTGTTTCCTTTTCCTCCAAAAAATGAAGAATGCAATGTAAGTCGTTTTCTTTAGTTAGTTGTGTATATTTTCCTTAAAGCATGGAATTCTGGTATTTTTTTCAACACAATTATAATTGCCATATATGAAAACAATTTTCTATGGCTTGCCACAAAGTCTGTTCACAGGCCTCATTGTTCATATACAGATAGACATAATGCCCATATTTGACATCAACAGATGCAGCACTATCATACCATACAGAAAGTAATGGTGCCTGACATTTCTAGGGTGAAAGCCTCTCTTTGATTTTAGTGCTAATGGAAACAGACTTTTTTTGTCTTCTTGTAAATCCAAAGCCAAGATGTAAATGGGTATGTAGTAAGCAGACTTTTTTTATTCCCATGGAAAAGAAGAAAAAAAAGTCTCACTGCAGGTCTATGTCAGTGTACTGAAAGAAGATTTTTTTTCTTTGTTAGGTTTCATTTATAAATATCTACTAGACATGTGAATGGACTGCACATGCAAGTACCAATATTTATAGTTTATAGAGGCAGGGGTTTGGTATCCACATAAATTACAGCATGGTGAAGTATTTACAAATGGAGGAAGAACTTCAAACAGATTCACTATAGTGATTCCCAGACGTAGTATTCTGATGCCTAGTACTAAATAAAAATCTCAGGTACTCTGGAAGTTAGTTTTATAGCATCTCTGAAGGGTTGGTTATCAACTTAATGGAGTAGTGTCAGTAAATAGTGTCTGACTTCAATGGAGCAATGCCAATTTACACCAGCCGAGGATCTTTATAAGCTAATAAAGGTGCTGCAGAAACGTGCTAAATACTTTGAGAATACTTTCAGATTGTGTCAAGACAGGAGGTTTTTTAAGGAGGGTGACCTCTTGTACAATTTTCACTGTATTGCCAGAAAAAAATTGAGGTGCTAAAATGGTATTTTTTGAAAAGTTACAGTGTTGAACAATGCTGAATGACTAATTATGTGACCTAATTCCTACAAAATGTATTTTCAATATACGGCATACCTCATTATACATTTTTTCTTCATTCATGGAAACTCACAGTGCTATTGTTAACTGAGTGCCATCATGGTGACATATAAAATAAAGAAGGTCACTGTCCTTGACCCTGGGCATTTACAATCTGAGGTCCTGATCCAGCAAACACCTAAACATGTGTATAATTGAATTCAGTGGGACTATTTATATACTTAGAGTTAAATATATACTTAAGTCTTTGAAGAGCAACCAGTCCAGACAACCAGATGAAGGTCAAATTTGAAAGCTGTGTAGTTTTTTAAATATACATTTTGTGGTATATTACATACTTCTTGCTTGGTGGATTATCATGATATGCTCTTTGGATTATGTGATATTTTACTCTTTAAAGTGCAATTGACACTTTGAAAACCCCGACAGCTGAAAAAAATAGCTTAACTCATGTTTTGTTATCTTTATCTTGTTTTTTCTTTTTCTTTTTTTTGGGGGGGGGCAGAATTTTAGCTAGGAGATCATTGAAATTCTGAAGTAGAGCAAAGCCAAATTAAAAATGTACATCTCATGGGAAATTCTGACATTTCAATATTTGTTTTTGACCCAATAAAATTAGACAAAAAGCTGACATTTTGAAATTTTTCCCAGAATGGAAATTCTGAAAAGTTTTGACTCAGAAATATTTTGATCAAAATTAAACTTTTGATATCCTGAAATTGAAATGTTTCATCTTGTTTTGTTGAATTGACCTGAAACACTTCCTTTCAAGTCAGATCAACATTAAACTGTTTCTTTTGCCTTACAGGAGTTGTAGTTGGACCCCTATTTTGTCCACAGTGCAATGCGGACTGAGCTGCATGATATATCAGGGGAGCCACATGTCTCTGTGTGCATCATGGGAAATGTGGTGCAGCCTGGGAGCTTGGCCCATGAACACAAAATGGGAAACAATATAATTGTATACTCGGAAAATCTCCCATCTTGTTTTATACCACCTGTCACACTAGGCCAGTCTTTCTCTCTGAACAGACACAGTCTATTGTGATGGGATGCAAATGCTGAATCCCTCATGCCTGTAAGCCCTGGGAGGTCTGGTTGGTGACTGATCACTGTTCCTAGCTCTATGTCTCTCAGACACATGACCCCATCCTGACACCGTTCTTGAACAGTGGGATCCTGCAGTCTGGCTGCCTAGACCTTGGAACCAGTATCTTAGCTCTGCTGGGCCTCCAGTTACTTAGATATGTTCCCCCAGAGTCCACCTGCTGTGATGGCTCTGGTTTTCTAGACATGGTAGTAAATCAAGGAGACACAGGCTTAGCAAAGGAATTTCTTATACACAGATATTTTACTCATAAACAAGTACATGAGAGTTACAGATCTATGGAAAAAACAGGCTCCTGTATGCAATCTCCCTCAGTGACTTCACAACCCTTTTGAGATCTGATTTTTGGTCTGAGTCTTTCAGGCTAGTCATCCCTTCTACCTTCTTGACCTGACTGTCTTGTTTGTGGTGGAAGAATGGCTTCCCTTTGTTTTGAGAGTATTCCTCTTTTAAAATAGCTTCTTGCCCCTGTGCTTCTGGTGGGGAAGTTCCAGACTCCAACACCCTGTCAGCATCTGGGCAGAGTCCTTCAAAATGAATGTCCTTGTTGATAGCAAACCCACTGTCCACTAGGGTAAAACCATTCAATGCAGAAGGCCATTAATTCCTCTCGCAAAGCTTCCCAGATGTAATCTCTGTAGTCAGTGTCAAGTTCCTGCTACAAAAATAAAGGCTCAAAGTCACATTGAAAGGTTATGGTCATAAATGGTGTTCACAAAATAAAAATGGGATTCATAAGTTGACACACATATCTCCCCAACTGTGTCAACACCGTCATATAACCTGGATTATGTAATGTTAATGGCATACAGAGAAGTTGGATAAAAACACGGAATATTCTTTATGAGAAGTTGCCAAGTAACACTACTTTGTTTCTTTAAAATACAGAATCTTACCCCACAAGAACCAAAAACAGAACGAGACAAAACAGGATGTCCCCAAGGAACAGAGTCACAACTCAAGACCCTTGCTGTAGGCTGGCTCTCTGCTGACTGACTGCTGTGAGACCCAGATCACATGCTTCCCTATAGTGCCCCATAGCCTGAAAGCAAAATCAGGAAATCCTGGAATATTTAAAGTGGTAGTTCAAAATTTGAAAATAGTTTTCAATATACCGCAGATTGATGGACGCTGTTTAATTTCAATCCAAAGTCTTATTTTGTGTGAACAGATAGTGCTCCCCACCAATTTACAGGATATGAAAGGACAATGTCTGGGGGCAGCCTGCAGACAGCTAACCAGGTGGGGTAACCTATATAATCTCATTATTTTCCTTTTCTTTCAATAAAATTTTGTTCACAATAATACAATGTTGACTTGATTATGATTATGTATAAGTACTTTCATGGGGAGAAAACACCAGGCACTAAAGGGCTCTTTAATTTAGAGGAGAAAGGCATAAAAAGAACCAATGGCTGGACATTAAAGCCAGAAAAGTTCAAATTAGAAATGTCACACATTTTTAGTAGTGAGGGTGTTTAATCATTGGAACAAACTACCAAGTGAAGTGATAGATTCTCCATCTCTTGATGTCCTCAAATCTAGACTGGATGACTTTCTAGAAGACATGCTTTAGTCAAACATAAGTTATTTGGCTTAATACAAGGGTAAATGCATGTCATTCTATGATCTGTGTAATACAGAAGATCAGATTAGATGATCAAATGGTCCTTTCAGTCCTTAAAAATCTATGCATCTAAATCTCAAAGTTTCCAGAACCCTTTTACCACTAACAGAATGGAACAAGAAACACTCCACCAGTTTATTCCTGTGTCCTCTGATATCAAAGTCAGACATAGCGGCCATTTAAACAATCTTATCCTTGAGGCAGTTGCAAAAATACACATGATTTTTATTTGCTGTTGCCAGGGCATTTTATACTATTCGACACTACCCCATAATAACGATAGCTTTGTGCCATCAGCATGCAGTCACTTAAACTTTTCCATAATGGACATGCACATGAATCCATAATAGACATGGGTATGGATCTGTTTGAAGTTAGACTCCATTTTTGTTTTTCGGGCACGATCAAAAAATCAATAGCTAACTAACTAACTAAAGATCAGGCAATAGATGCATTATTTTCTTGTTTCGGTTCTTATTTGAATTCTTTATTCGCTTCTCACTAATGCTTTTCATTCTAGAGAGCTCTATGAATATATAAGTGTAAGTGCTGCTTATTGTGAGCCCTTAACAAAGAGCAGAAGCAGTGGGTTTCAAGGCTTTTTGGCTATAATGTGCTGCTTTCTTGATAATGGGCTCTCTTGGAATTGTAATGAAAAGCAAACATATCATTAAGAAGGAGCTCCATAAAAACTGTCTGCCATATATCTTAAGGTTCATTAGTTTAGATTAATGACTGACTTGATATACATGACAATGGGTGAAGCAAATCTTTGTTTACCTATTGACAATTCGATGTAACTGTGACATGCATAAACAGGCTTCCCTCTGATTAGCTCCATGTTTTAAAGTAACTTTGTGTTATAAAACTTGTTAACTACAGTATCATTTTATTGAACTCTGCTCTGTGAATGATGTGATCTACATTGAAAGGCATCAATATTGCTGCCATTCCTGGCAGGCATTGGAGCATTATGCACACAGATTGGAGTAGATATCTCATTGTACAAATCCAGGGACCCAGAAAATGTCCAGTTATTGAGACTCTGCACTGAGAGGACAATGTTCTATTCATGGGCTCTGCAGTGTAAGGTCAGAGAATGAAACCTGAACTAAGTATAAGGTTCAAATTAGTTTCATGATTTTGCTGAAGACCTCCCTGAATGTTAGGTTCTGAAAGCATAGATCCTTTCCCAGAGTTCCCTGCCAAAGATATATTTAATTATTCATAACACTGGGCATAGCATTCTTATGAATTGATACTTAGGGAGTGATTTCCAATCTGAAGCTTCTGTAAAGCCAAGGAGAAAGAAGAAAAAAAGAGATGTGGATATGGCTAATATCGTATTTTTCTAAGTGACACAAGGGAAGTTCTATGAGCCCATTATAACAGTGCCACCCTTTCAGAAGGTGCTTGGGGGCTGGTGGTAGAAAGATGTACATTTGCTATAGATGTTGGGTTGCATGAAATGATTTATATTAGCATGAATTTAAAAGTTGAAAGCTGTCAAGGTTATTTACCCCTTTAATATCACTGACACCCTATGGCTCCTCTTAATAGCTCCCCTTTATATGTCATTAGCTCTCAAAACACATATTGGGAAAGGACTTCTTTAAAAGAAGGTATTAAAGGCAGAACTGGCAGTGACACCTTTTATTAAGATTGTCCAACATTTCCCATTGTAAAAGCATGATTTCAGTTACATATAACTTGGTCAAACTTTAACCATTTGGGCTGAAATTTTACATTTTACATTTTTACATTTTACATTTTATCTGTCTCGGGCTAAAAGTTTTGGAAAATTTCAGCCAAATTGATGTAGCCATTTCTGAGAATGAGGCTAAAAGGAAAATACACCATTTTACCTATATTTAAAAGAATGGCAACCATATCTTTGAACACCCCATGTTTTGGAGCATGGCCTTGAACTTTGGCAGGGAGAGGCCTTTTTGTCAAGGATGTCTTTTTGAATCCCTGTGAAAATCTGCAGCTAAATGTTCTGACGATTCCTTCCTCATTGTGCATCCTCAGGCCTCTCACAGCTCCGAGTGCACATGCACCAGCTCCAAAGCGTGACTGAGCATACTACATGACATACCCTCATAGACCCTATATGTGACTGGACTGCTCATGTGCCATCCCCACAGAGTGACTGAACATACTCCAGCCCACGGTTACAGGGATGAAGCCAGACTTTCCCTGTAATAGCTAATCCAGGCCAGGCTGGGGCTGGGCACTGGAAATGAAAGCAAAGAACCTGTCACTCCTTTTGTTCTCAATGATCCTACTGCTAGGCACAGGCGGTGTGGAGGAGGAAGCCGTCTGATTTGAATGTAGAGGAGACAAAATCTGGACTAGGGAGGAAGGAAATGTATTGGAACAAAGAGTGTGGTGAAACTGGGACTGGGTGGTGGGAGGATAGAACCTGTGGTTTGGATTGGCTGGGCAAAGAGACTAGGAGCTTGTGGAGGGAGAAAAAAGGTGACTGGGACTGGGAGGGAGTGAGTGTGGGGGAGAGGCAAGGCTTGGACTGGCTGGCCAGGAGCCTGGGACAAGGAAACAGGAAGGAGGGGAGGCTGGGACTGGAAGCTTGTGAGGAAAATGTGGGTGAGGGATATAGAGCTGGTTGGCTGTGTGGAGTAAACTGAGATCAGATGAAGAAAGGGCGAGAGTGAAGACTGGGACTGGATGGACAAGGTCTTTAGGACAGGGACTATCTTTTTATTATGTATCTGTACAGCACCTAGCACAATGGGCTCCTAGTCCATGATGGGGACTCCTAGGCACTTGGGAATACAAACAAACAAACAACAAAGGAGATTGGGACTAAAAATGGGGGAAAACAAGGCTGAGGGAGGGGAGACAGATTTTACAAGGTACAGGGGGAAACTAGAACTGGCTGGGCAACGAGACGGCTACAAGGAGCCAAGGAAAGAGTAGGGGAGAAAGGGGAAAGAAGAAGCTGGGTGGGGGAAATTGGCACTGGCTTAGTCTCTCTATTATCCCTGTGGGGTATTGTTAATGAACTCAGTGAAGGGGGCAGATCACATGTGTTTTTACTTGGTTACTACTGGCAGGATTTTTTCTAATTTAGTAAAGGCACCTTATCCACTCTTCCTCCAGCCTACAGTATTGTTATTGGGGGGAGGGATAGCTCAGTGGCTTGCTAAACCCAGGGTTGTGAGTTCAATTCTTGAGGGGGCCATTTGAGGCAAAAATCCATCAGGGACAGTACTTGGTCCTGCTGTGAAGGCAGGGGACTGGACTTGATGACCTTTCAAGGGCCCTTCCAGCTCTATGAGATAAGTATATCTCCATATTAATATATGCTTACTACAGACTTCATGAATTTCCAGTATACAGAAGATAAAGTGTTAGTAATATGAAATATCACCTTCCACTCCACATGCATGCACGCACATCATGCATAGCTGTTAATGAAACAAAATACTCTGTATGAAGAGTGTGACCACCTGGAGAGACACTCTTAGGGAGGAGTTTGGAGGTTAGGAACTGCTGGGCAGAGTGTCTTGTGCAGTTTCCCTAAATCATTTGGATGGGATTGGTCCTGCTTTGAGCAGGGGTTGGACTAGATGACCTCCTGAGGTCCCTTCCAACCCTGATATTCTATGATTCTATGACTCTATTTCTGACTAGACAGGTCTAATGAGCCATTCCCCAAGCCAGACTGCTGTCTCAACACCCTCCCCCACTTTAAGATAGAATTTAGGACTTGTCATAGCATATAATTGCATCTTGCTCAGTATCCAGTCTCCAGCAGTGGCCTGTACCAGCGGTACCCCTGAAGCTAGAGGTAATGAATGAACCCGTCAATGGGGGAAAGTTCTTTCTAAATCGATCAGCTGGGGAGGTTAGTCTATATCCAGAAACATTGCTAACTTAGAACAAATCCTATTTAACTTAACTCTGGATGCACTTCTTATGAAAATAAATATCCGATCCTTTTCTGTATCCTGCTCAGCCATTGGCCTCAAAAATTTTCTCTGGCATGGAGGAGACCAAGGAGGGGTTGGTGTGACACTAGGCTGTAAATACCTGACCATGCAAAGATAGCCAGGTGGGATCATTCCCTTCGCCAGAGAAGAACAAAACATCTCAACATTCATACAAAGCTCTGATCCTGTAGCCTTTACTCACTTATGTAGCTTCTTAGTCTTCAGTGTGATTATTCCTGTGAAGAAAGGCCTACGGGATCAGGTGTATAACGTTTAGGGAATGTGATGTACATATTTTTCCATAGAGAAAGAACAATTCCGTTCTTTAGAAATGAAAAAGTATTAGAGTGACTCAGAATGCACTCTATTATTAACAAACAGGAACTGGAGAGAGACATGGAAGTAGTAATTCTGAAGCAATGTGCTTACTTTAACACCGGCCACTAATTACATTGAAGAAGGATCCTGAGATAATATTAACGCTAAATGATATTAATGAGGCTAATGCACTGCAATTTTATTGATACTGTAGACAATATAAATTCTAAGGTACACAAGTCCAAAGGAAACCTTCATATCAGTCTCTTCCTAAATCACACAATTGTAACACTTTTATAGATCCTCAAAATTAAATGTAAAACCCATATGGTTTCAAGATTAAAAGTCCAATTTTCATAAAAAGCCCATAGGCATGTTTAGTTTGATTGCATGGTCTTTTCCCTTATGCATTGCTATACCTTCTTATTTTCCTAATAAGATAGTTATGCACTGGATAGTTTCACTGCATTGCTGAAATTCCATGTCATTAGAACTCATGCATGTATTAAGTGCAGGATTCTCAGAATTAAATCGAGTGATTTTTTTAAACACTGCTTTGCTTCAAACTCAGTTTCTCTATATTTCAAATACAAAATTTCCCTTCCAAAATAATGTCCAGTTGTCTAAGATTATAATTCAGATTATAAGATTTCAATACAAATTATCATCTACAAACTGGAGATTACAACAAAAATGCATTATTCTTGTGATGTGGTGAGTAGAAACAGATCTCAAAATAAGAACAAATGGCAGTATTATCTCATGGGAAAGAGCCTTCTGTATTGATCTATTATTTCTCAGCTTGAAATGTGCCACTATTGTACTTCCACTTGATTATGAGCCTTGTTATCACTTCCCCCAGTTGATTCAACTTGAGTGCTTCTGACATTTGCAAAGTTACTCACATATTCCACTGAGCAGCAGGGGAAACCTTGTTAATGAAGAAATAACAAGCTGAAGATTTGAATAAATATTTAGTTTATTGAAAAGAGGTACAGTTAATTTTTTTAAGGCTAAAAACTGAGGAAACACAGGAAATGCTTTCCTGTGTCCTCTAAAAACGGGTTCTTGTGGTCTTTCTCCCTGTGCCACAGGGCACTTTCATTTCCTGATTTTATTATATACTAAGTGACCACCTGAACCTGCCAATGAAGTTGTTCTATTGTGTTTTTCTATTTTTAATCCAGAAAGAGTGAACACATTTCTCATCAGATACCTTACAGACGGCTGTAAATTGGTAAGATTTATGAAGGTGCCACTGGGTTATTACAAAGCCATTCATTTATAAATAAGTGTCTTTTTTTGAAAGAAACCATAAATGATAGCAGCATCTTCATCATTTGCCAAATCTGTATTACAAAAGTGTATACTTTTTTTTGTGATAGCTCTATGGGTATAATTTGTTTTTTTACACTTTATTTTTTAATTCACTATATGTTTTCAGATCTAATCTCTGATTAAGGGTCAGCCAGGATGATGAATTAGAGAGTTAACGGCACTGGCAACAGATATAGGAATACAATGGCTGTTTCAATATTCATTTATAACAAAAAAACAACACCCCAAGAGTCCAGTGAGCAGAACTTGCAAACTGTGAATTAATCACACTGCTCGATGTATTTCCTCTGGTGGACTTTGGAACCCTATGTGGGCTGCTCATTAGATGCTCTCAGTGAAATACCCACAGAGATTGCTCCATTGAGGATTTTCTGCAGCTATAGCCACCTTGATAGGGACTATGTTGCTCATGATTTCAGGTGGTTTAGCAATGTGGAAAGGAAGCTTTCTTAATACATCTTCAGTGGTAATGATGACTGACCCAATGAAGAATTTTCTTTGAATGATCTTTGGTAGACCTAGCTGGCAAATTGGCCACTCCAGGGATGGTCTTTTGTATAACCTCCTGATACAGGGCCAACTTAGATACAAGGCAGTAGGCACCTTAGAAAAACCGTAGATAGTTTACAAAGAGAAGGAGGAGAAAGGAAAAGAATAGGGGTACCTTGGGCCTCCTAAATGTCAGAAGGTAACATCCAATGGGACACCATCGCAATCTTATTAAATTATCTTTTGGGATTGGAGGCCCCATTGGCCCATTTGTTTAGCTGGCTCTGAAGTTATGCTGAAATTGGAGCAGTTAGTGTATGATGGTAGGAAGGGTTGCTTTTAGAAAAAAAAAACCTGCGTGTCTTGCCATGCCAATCTGATTTTGACAGTTCTGGGTACAATATCCCACCACATAAATGCTGGGTTGTGACTATCATAACAACTGTTTTTAGCCCAGTCTCAGGAACTGTGTCTCTGTCAGCTTGCTGTTTAATCAAAAGCCAAAAGTCATATTTTAGACATGTGTTTTTCTTTATTTTGCTTTGAGTTCAATCAAAGGGTCAGGAGGAAGACCAGAATGCATCAGTTACCACAGCAGGCTTTCTCTAATTTCCATACAAAATAGTTTAATGGGCTGCCCTGAAGGTTTTCAGTTCTCAATATTTGATTTTTATTTGATGTAAAGGAGCAACATGGTAACTTTCAGCAGTTGATATATGCAGTCCTTATATACATTCACAGTCATGGAAAAATCCAATTCTAACTACAGGAGCTTTATCCTGCTTTGGAAACTTAAGTTTAGCCAGATAGACCATTAGAAAAAACAAATGCAGGCATTCTCACACCAACTTTAGCAGCCAAGAATAGTGAAAGTATTACAATAAGGTTTATTTGAATATACAGTCACTGGAAATCAATGTACAGTTGTTACAAAAAGAAAGTAGGAGTGATTGACATAGTATTAACACAAAAGCTTAAAATGGATTCTGCTGTGTAAAATAATTGATTTCCATGGGTCCAATTGTGAAGCACCTATGAATGAAAACCTTGTCTAGGATCCAAAAGGATGCTAATTATTGTGGCTATGTTTGAATGCTTAAAGTGAAGGCATGTAATTTCCATGACCACCAGTCCATATTTACAAACAAATGCAAATTTTTATGACATCAGGTGGACCCAGCTGAGTGGGTGCAGTGGCTCTGTTGTCAGCTCATGGGAGGGGCAAGTTTCAGAGACTGACTGATATTCTGGCAGGTAAAGTATGAAAATCATGTTTAATAATAATAGTACCTTGCTCTTAGCAGTAGAGCTCAAAGCTTTACAAAGGAGGTCAGCATCATTAACCCCATTTTACAGATGGAGAAACTGAGGCACAGGGCAGCAGAGGGACTTGCCCCAGGTTACCCAGCATGCCATTGGCAGTGCCAGCAATAGAAACCATGCCTCCTAAATCCCAGTCTACTGTGCATTCCTCTAGGCCACACAATCAAATAGGTTTAATCAAAGGTAAGAAGGAAATTCCCAACAAGGAGTTCAAATCATTGCAGTTCCAGTCCAACTAGCACACAAAAATCACCCTCCACTTCAGTGTCTCCACTGCTACCACTTGCTTTTTGTATCAAGTTTGAAGATCTTTGGCCTCACTTTCAGACTTTTGGACCACTCTGCTCTGACCTGTGTCTCTGCTCTCCTTTCTCCCTGCTTCTTCCTCCCTCTCCATTCACACCTCACTTCTTTCTGGTCTTCTCACCCTGGTGCATTTTGTCATGCTTCCCACTAATCCTGGAGCTCCATCCTGATCCCGGTGCACAACAATCTCAGTTTTTCCTTGTTCAAATCCTTCTTCAAAAACATCTATCTTCCATGCAGCCTATTAGTCTTAATAAGCAATACTATCATTCATCCATTAAAAAAATAAACTGCTGCACTGCTGTGCCATGAATCCTAGTCACTTGGTGTCCCACGCGTTGTTTGTCTGCCTGCTTAGCTACATTGTGCAGACAAAAATCCAAATCAGCCTGTTACCTAAAATTATTTATAAAATTCAGTATAAGTTGGAGATAAATAGACTGGGACAAATTGTATTGTTTAATAGACACTTGATAAGGGGTTGGGCAAGGCCCCCTGTAGTCATAGGTTGACATGACAATGAGCTGAAAGATTCTAAAAATGGGAGGAAATGTTTACAGTGGAAACCACCAAAATGTGTTTTGACTGGTTAATGTTAATGGGATGAGGCGGCCACCTCTTCTTGGACATATAGGGTCACTAAATGGGACTGAGTAGGACACACTGACTGGAAAGAGCCAGTTTTTCCATTATGGCTGCCACACACACTGTCTTCTGAGACCCCAGACTCCACCATAAGACCATTGGGCCTTTTTATCCTGATCCTGAAAGATGTTCTGACCCAACCTGGCCAGAGAGACCATACTGATGACGTCACCACCTCCACCAGCTTCAGCTAAATCCTGCATCTGAGACTCAGATTCTTGCTGTCACCTCCTCCCTCATGTGTCATTTTCCTTCCACACCTTATTTCTCTTCTTTCCTCTCTCCCTCTCTTTTTGACTTCTAATAAGAGTCTGGCTTAACCAGCCAAGACAACTCCATTTCTTGCAGCCTTGCTGTGAATCTGTGGCCAGAGGCAGCTAAAAGCAATGCCTTAAAAACAGCCTGACGCTACAAGTTTGCCAGGTCTTATAGTGGCTGATCAGACTGTGTGTTGGGACCATGTTTGTCCAGCAGTGAGGTTGCAAGTGAGAGTCAGCTTCAAAGACAGAACCTGCATTTGTTATGTTTCTTATCCTTTTCTCTTCCTTTTTGTGTGTGTTTGCTTTGTTTTGTCTTAATGGAAGCAGGATCAGACTCCACTAACTATGACAGCTCCAGACTGTCTAAATGAACTCCCTCCCCCGCCAAAAAAACCCCAGTTAATTCTGTCTTTAATACTATCTAAAAGACTGTCAAACAGTCCCCATTAAAAAACCTCTACAGTGAAAGGGAAAAGAGGATAAGAGACGTTATTAAAATGAAAGCTTTCCTTAATACTTTACATTTCAAATGTTTTTACTGTTTTCCTCCTTTTTCTGCATCTTTCACAAAAGATTAAAAAGATGTTTAGTGGTGGCTGCTATAATGGGAGTAAGCCAGCAATAATTTGAGTTGAAACTATGGCCCACACTTAACTGGTTAATGTTGTAACAGTGAATAAGTGTTTCATTAACTTCTCATTCCTTGCTGGGCCTGAGACATCCTCTTTTCCATACAATGTCTAGTGAGCTTGTTGGGGTGGGGACCTTATCTAGTCCTTGCTCTGTACAGAGTTGAGCACCATGTCACCATTCAACAAGTCAATAACAAATGGTTCAACCCATGTGCATTTACGGCAAGCAATTCCACCTTGACCTTAATGAGGGGAGATGATGTGTTACACTGAATTAGAGATGGGTGAATACAGCATCAGAGTCTTCATGAATATTCTGGAGAATAAGCCCCAGGAATCACTTCATTAGCTTTCATGCAGAATTTTTTCCTGCCGTTCGCACTTTTTAGCCAAAGAGGTTGTGGCCCCCCTGTCCCATACAGACAGATCAATAGAACAACATGACTAATGCTAACATGGTCCCAAGTGAGATGCCTCATGGCATTGTCAAAGTGTCACAGCTTGTCACCTCTTAAGCTGTGTCTAGCATTTTCGGGGAAAATCTTCCCCCTTTCACTACCAGTGGAAGCAGCAGAACACTGGTTTCGACTGCTGCGTATTCTAATCCTGCTCAGAATAACTTTAGATAATAAGGCTGTTAGAATCATCAGTGGCCTGATTGCACTAGCTATCCCAATGGAGTTGCAGTAGCAAGAGATTTCCCCAAAACACTGGTGTAAACAGGACTACAAAGTCTGCAGTAGCATCATTCTGCCAGTGCAATGTGCACACTGCTATTTTCCTGGTCTGATATGGAACCATGTTGGCAGAAAGCTGAGATGACTATGCTGCTCATAGAGCTAATCCATCATGTGACGTGGGGAATTACACCCCCTCCTGCTTCATTTGGTGGAAGGGAAGATAGAGCTTTAATGGGTGTTCTGGAAGTAGAGTTGTATGAATAGCAGATTTTGCAGTTTGCTGGCAGTTTCGGAAAAAAAATTGGTAAAAAAATTATTGTGGGTCAAACCAAAAATGAAATTGGTAGAAATTTTCATCAAATCAAAAAGCTGAAAAAAAATTCATTTTGAGTTGAATGAAATATTTCATCCAATCCAAAATTAAATGTTTCATTTCAAATTTGAGTGTTTTTTGATATTTTAGAAAAAAATTCAAAACAAATTTGAAGGAAATTTCTAAATGTAAAGTCCATTTTGAACTGAAAAATTAAAATATTTTGTTGAGAAAATGTCAAAATGAAAAATTGACATTTGTGGGTCTTTTTTCCTCAACATGAACCGGCAAAACGAACACAAATCCATGACTATTTCAGTGTCACCAAGTCTGGGAGTACATGATGCAAAGACCAAAGTATGTGCTGATCTTCCAGATAATGTCAAAGAAAGACCTTTGCCACCAGGTTTAGGAAATGCTCTAAGCATGATGTATGAGGCAAATAGGGTGACTAGATGTCCCGATAAAATCGGGACTGTCCCAATATTTAACCCTTTGTCCCACGTTCCAATCAATTACGATCGGGATGCCATTTGTCCCAATATTCAGGTAAGGAGGCGAGTGGGAGGGAGGCACCGACTCCGTGGGCGCTCCAGGGTTGGAGCACCCACAGGGAAAAATTGCAGTCAAGCTCCCCCCTCCTCACCTCTTTCTCCCCTCCTCCCCCCAGCGTGCCATGTCCCCGCTCCTCCCCCCTCCCAGCGCTTCCCACTGCCTAACAGCTGTTTGGCGGCACTTAGCGCTTTCCGGGAGGGCGGGGAGAGAAGCGGGTTCGCGATGCACTCAGGGGAGGAGGTGGAGAAGAGGCGGGGCCGGAGTGGGGACTTGGGGGAAGGGGGTGGAATGGGGCGGAGCGAGGGTGGATGCTTGGATGGGAAGAGGCAGGGGGTGGACGAGCACCCACCCGGCAGAGGGGAAGTCAGCACTGTAGGGGTGAGTGGCAGGCAGGGGGATGAAGAGGCGAGCAAGTGAGCGAGCAGCGGGCGGGGTGAGGAGGCGAGCGGTGGGTGGGAGACTGAGGAGGGATACAGCAAGCCAGCAGGGGGCTGGGGTATGAGGAAGGGCGCAATGGGGGGGGGGGGAAGGGGGGGGGGGCGGAGCCTGGGAGGAGAGGAGCGGGAGTGGACTGTGGGCGGGGCTGGTGGCACCCCAATGGGTCCCAATATTTTAGTGATGTGATCTGGTCACCCTAGAGGCACATGGTTGCCCTGCCATGCTTTGCCATGCTTTGCTACAAATCTGGGAGAAAGGAAGGCATCAGCCACTTTAATGATACTTCACACGATGTCACTGGCAATACGTGGCTTCACAAACCTCCAGTCATGGTGCACTGTGTTGACACGTGGAAAGTAACAGGTAATTTGACTGCTAGTTCCCACATCTGTGGTCCCACCCTCACAGCTCAAAATCCATTTCCTTTTTCCATTACAGGCTACTACTACCATTAAAAATAAACATTTTAATAAGACTAGCAAAACAATGGGGGACTTTAAGTCTGAAGGGATGTTAGCAGCACACTTGTGACCTTTGAGCCTATTTTTGCTCAGCGCCTTCTGCAACCCCATTGAAGTGAGTGGGGTTAAAGCCAAGATCAAGTTGGCCATTTGTGTCTGAAAGAGGGAGAGAGAGTGTTCGGTGTTGCCAAATTAGTCCTAGAGGTTCCTCGGGTATCAGCGCAGGAACTATGTGTGACATACCTGGAATTTATGGACATAAAGAACTAAATATGTATTAATTTATTGTGGGAGTTTAAGCATACAGCCTTTTAGAAATGAAAAGGGTCCATTATTAACAGGTTGGAAGCAGCGAGGTCCTAGTCTGAGCAGCTGGCTAAAATAATTGAGTCAGTGGTTCCTCAAATTAAGCTAGTTTAGGAGTAGAGGGGCCTATGGGAATCTATGTTCTGAGGGACTGGCACATACCGTAAATAAAGTACACTAGGATAGTTTATTAATTCTTGGTCTGATTTTCAAAGATGCCAAGCACCCTCATTACACATAAATATGTCTCTGTGTCTCGTTCCACTCTAATAATATTTTAGAGTGGAACTAGACACAGAGACATATTTTCCTCTCAAAAAGAAATATGCCCCTCCCTTCAGTACAGAGCACCCTGACTGCTCAGAAGTCATGATTCTAGCAATCCACAGGACAGACCATATTATAAGAATATGTCCACATTTTATTAGTTTTCACCACTTCTCAGTAATAACAAAACAAATATTTCTTCAGTAAAAACATCAGAACACTCTCCTTCTGCAATATAGTCAAATCCAAATGTGCCCTGTGTTTGGGATGCAGTGTCATCTCTCCTGTGTCACTGTGATCAGTAGTACCAGTCCTAAGTCACTTGAACCCATTGTTGCTTCTTAAATCTTCATGTATCTAGGGAAAAAATGCAGGATCATGATATTATACTGCCATCTGGTGACCAACGATAACATTTTCCTTAGAATTTAGTCCATTACAGCAAAAGACATCTAAAATTCCACTGGTCAGCACTGATGAAAACACCAGTACATCAGCAAAGTATAAAGAAGGAACAAATATAGACTAGAACTCTCTTATGGTGCATACCTTAATAATCAGGGTTGCTGAAACTGCACTTTTGTTGATCTGCACAGTAGGGCTGGCTCACCTGTTTCTTCTGGGAAAGCTTCATGCTGGCCTGCCTCATCTCACCATGCAAGTCATTAGTTATAGGTTTCTCAGAAAACTAGCTTTAAATGTATTTATTGAAAGAAGTGGTGCTTTCATTTGACAGCTAACAGAACCTGAACATGCAGGACATTAGGTATTTTTAAATGTATTTTTTAAGAGTGACTTCAGTATAGTTTCCATGGCAGCTAGTCCAACTTTGACCCAAATTAAATTTCAATATCTAAAAATTCATTCAGCCAGAGAAGGACAACCTTTAGCCTCCCCTGAACCAGGCACAGAACTGATTGAGAACATTTCAATTAAGTCTCCATTCCTGTTTTTTGCTCCTTGCAACAGGAATTTATGTAATCACGAAGAAAGTTTGTGCTGCTGAATCACTCAGCTGGGTACAGAAGCCTTAGCTGTGACCTCCAAGCTGCAGAGATGTTTTCTTCTGAATACAGCCCACTCAGGGCTAACATTTTTGGTACATGTCATGCCTCATATGGCTAGAGTAGCAAATAAAAAACATATAGAGGTAGGAGACTTCTCCTCACCTCAAAATGAAGGGAAGACAAATCTAGTTTGTGTCCTTTGGAGAAAATAATATTTGTGGTGCTGTTCACTCTCATAAAACCCTCTCAATTTTATGACACTATCAGCACAAAACAAGTCATTTAGCTATTACAACAATATTTTATATGATACATGGTATCAAAGACTCTCTCACCATAATGGTGGTGAAGCACAATATAGAGTTTATAAAAGAGAAAGAACCTTCTCACACCTGTTATGCTGATGGGGACAAAGTCCCTGTTTCAATCTCTCAAGTTATGGCAAATTACTTTTAACATAGTCTATATTTCAATAATATCTAGTTAAGGTTTCATTATGACATTTCAGTCTAAAATGTGATGTACAATTTCTACTGTGTTTTCATAAAACATTACTGTGGGTGAGATTTTCACATTAACCACAATTGCAGAAATGACTGATGTTTAAATCTAAAGACAATTTTTGTCATTATTAAACTTCATTATAAAATAAAGTATGTGGGTGGAATAGTGGTTTGATGTGTTTGTAATTTGTTCTACCTTTTCAATGTACTTTTCAGTTACATTAACTGAATCATTTCATCTTATAGATGCAAAGATGAAGGAGAAGAACAAAAACATGCCCATTAACTGAAGCAGTGCAAATGTGCTAGTTAATGGAAACCATTTTGACATTTTGTATTTGATTCCATGGTGTATCTACTCAAACAATTTCAATGGCATATTAGAACAAAATGCTACATTGTGCTCTGCACTAAGAATGCAAGTAATAGACTTCAAAAATTACCTTTCAACTGAAAGTATTATCTGTTGGAAATGAAGAAATGTTTTATATTATGAAAGGCTTATATGAGTAAGGGGGAACAATGGGCTGGAATAAGAATGCAGGCAGACAGGGTTTTTTGACTGTGTTTGCCAAATTGCATGTGTTTTTATAGGTTATTGCAGAATTGCTTAGATAGGAACACAATGGCAATTGTTTCACTGATTATCTTACAATTAAAGATTTCTTAATGGAAAATCATATGAAATATTGTGACAAGATTTGTTCTGTCGCAGAGCAGATAATTGATTGTTTTTTCAAAGTAGTTTTTTTCATTACTGAGTCAATTCAAAGACCAGATGCAGTCCAAAATATATTTCCACTCTGATGCTAAAGCAAGTTTTACCTCTTAAACAAATCCTGCATTTCATCAAAGTGTAATTTATCTATTAGTAAGCATATCATAAATAATTTTAACATGCATTTAAGGCTGATTAATGAAAGTATTTCCATTTCTTGTCATTTACAGACCAACTAAAAATGCTGTATCTTAAATTTCACATGTGAAATTTCATAGAGGTACCATTCTTCTGCTCTCCCAACCTTATAATCACTCATCTGTAGTGATTAAGTTGGTGTACTTGGGAACAGCTGGACTACAACACTGGAATGCAACTAGAAAAACAAAATACTCTGCACATATGTTTCACCTAAATGCTAGTTTTGGCATTTCAATGAACTGTTTGGCAACAGAATTTTGTTTCATTCAAATTCACAATTGAGTGTTTGACAGATGGATAGACTGCAACCTTGTTCAAACTGATCCACTGTAACAAGAGGGTAAGGTATGCTTGCATTTCTTCTGTTGTCTCTCTGCATTTATATGTCAGCCTTTCTTTCCAGAGATTGTGTGTCAAGATGCTGTGGTTATTATGCAACCAGCACTGAAGAACTTGCTGTAATTGCCTTAGCTGTGATCCTTAATTCACTCATGAAAAGAGGATTCTCACTTTTCGAACTTCCTTGGATGCACTAACATAGATATACCATTGCCTGTGACTGTTATAATCTTTCACGAGAATGAGGTATGAGAATTTCATTCCTCTCTATACATGTCACAACAGCATCAAACTTCAGACCTTTCAACTTTTCAACATTGTCAAGAGGGCCAAATCCTCAGCTGGTGTAAATCAGCATAGATTGATTTCCACTAGGTGAAGATCTGGCCTTCTGTTTTGATTGGCTAACTGCTCTTATTTTTTGTACTGCTTATAAGCCTGAGGAGGAATCACCCTTCAATCAAAATACATTTTCAAAAGTGAAAGCAGTGTATCTGTGCTTTATACTACTATATTTTCAACGGGCTTTTGGAGGCATTACAACTCTCATGTCTTCGTCTCGTGACACTTAGGGCTAGTCTACACTGGCAACGTTAGTAGCGCTTTAACATGGCTTGTGTAGCCGTGGCACGGCGCTGGGAGAGAGCTCTCCCAGTGCTCTAAAAAAACCCACCACCATGAGGGGCACAGCTACCAGTGCTGGAAGCATGGCTCCCAGCTCTGGTGCACTGTCTACACTGGTGTTTTTTCAGCCCCCTGAGCAAGTCACTCGCTCTCCCCACTCTCACTCACTCACTCATTTTCACTAGGCTGCCTCAGGGGTTGGGGGGCAGGAGGGGGTGAGGGCTCCAGGGCGGGGCCAGAAATGAGGAGTTCAGGGTGTGGGAGGGGGCTCCAGGCTGAAGCAGGGGTTGGGATGCAGGAGGGGGTGAGGGCTTTGGGTGGGTCCAGGGATGAGGAGTTTGGGGTCCAGGAGGGGGCTCCAGGCTGGGGGGGGTGGAGCCGAGGGGTTCAGAGTATGGGAGGGGGCTCTATGCTGAGGCAGGGGGTTGGGGTATGGGAGGGGGTACAGGCTCTGGGCTGGGGCCAGAAATGAGGGGTTCAGGGTGCTGGAGGGGGCTCTGGCCTGGGGCAGGGGATTGGGGTGTGGGGGAGTGAGGGCTCTGGCTGGGAGTGCGGGTTCTGGTGTAGGGCCAGGGATGAGAGATTTGGGGTGCAGGAGGGGGCTCTGGGCTGGGGCTGAGGGGTTTGGAGTGCAGGAGGGGGCTCTGGGCTGGGGCTGAGGGGTTTGGAGTGCAGGAGGGGGATCAGGGCTGGGGCAGGGGGTTGGGGTGCAAGAGGGGTGCAGGAATGCAGGCTCCGGGCAGCACTTACCTCAAGCAGCTCCCGGAAGCAGCGGCATGTTCTCCTCCGGCTCCTATGTGGAGGCGTGGCCAGGCGGCTCTGCACACTGCCCCGTCCATGGGTGCCACTCCTGCAGCTCCCACTGGCCACAGTTTCCAGACAGTGGGAGCTGTGGACACAGTGCTTGGGGCAGGGGCAGTGTGCCTAGGAGCCAGAGCGGGGACATGCCACAGCTTACGGAAGCTGCGCGGAGCCATGGCAGTCAGGGAGCCTGCCTTAGCCCTGCTGCGCTGCTGACCGGACTTTTAATGGCCTGGTCGGCAGTGCTGACCAGAGCCGCCAGGGTCCCTTTTTGACCAGGTGTTCCAGTCGAAAACCGGACTCCTGGCAAGCCTAATGACACTTGCTTATATTTTATAACAAGATTAGAAAATAGGATAGTTACTAGGGAATGGAACTACAGTGGTGGTAGAATCCAAGAGCCTGACTCACCATTGTATTACTTGTTTTGCAATTTTGTAGCTCCATTTTTTACCTCTCTGTAGAATAAAACTGAAATAAAAGAGGAATAGAAGGCCCTAAACAAGGCCCTATACATGGAAGCAGGGCTCTTCTGATGAGTAATCCATATGCCCATGAAACATGTATGGAGATGCAAGTAGTTACTGCTAATGACTGGTGCATTTTGTTAACTCCAATTTGAATGTGGAGAGTTCGAAATGTCTCCCTGATTCAGCAGGAACTAGGGGCTGGGACAAAGGAGGTCCTGCAGGGAAACTAGCAACAGCCAAGTTTGTAGAAAAAGTCTTAGTCAGAAGTTTGTTCTTGTATTGCTACTTGTATTACAAATAAAGATAAACTCCAGGAAGGGATTAAAATTGGATTATGCAGAATGTTTGTATATTCTGATGAGAGCAGACTGGAAACTCCACCTGTTTACAGTTACATTTAGGCAAACTAGTTTAATAGAGTTTGGAACTGAGACTCAGAAGACCAAGTTTCTATTGCTGGCTTTGCCAGTCACTCATCATATCAACCTTGGGTATCACTGTTCTGTGCCTCAGTTTTCCCACTCATGAAATGGGGATAATACCGGGTCATGATGTGGTCTTCCTTAGTGAACAACATTCCCATTAACATCAATGGACAGTTATGCAAGAGGGCAGGCTATAGTTCGCTATATTTATTCTCCCTTGTAAAGTGTGTGGAGATCCTTTTCTTCATGAGGAGCAAATCCAGCCCCTTTCTCTGTGGCTGCAGAAAGTCCTTGTGGAGCAGAACTCATGAAGCCCTGCCAGACATGGATGGAGGGGAGCTGTATCTGACCCAGCTCTGTACAATCGCTCTGCACCATAATTCTGCAGATCTTCTCTTCCCTGCCTAAAGTAACCCATAAAGACTACTTCAGCCTGTGGCTTTGCAGCTGCTCTATGGCCTCCAGGTGAGCGAAGGACCGAGCTTTGTTATCCTTACCTTACATGCATCTCCCCAAGCAACTGGTCTGGGTTCTCAAGCTGGAGCCTAGAGCCTGGATTTTCCCCCAGTTATTTATTAGTTCCTTTATGGAAAATCCTACATAATTACAGAGTAAATAAATAGGGTTCTACAGAAATTAAACAAGGTTCTGTAGCTAGTACTCTGAAGTCTTTTAGGATTTATAGAGTATGATAGTCCAAACAAAATGATAAATATGCTGGTTTAAAAATTCTGTAGGAAGATTATCATACTCTATGAAGTTCTGTTGGACCTTCCTAGAAGGAATATTAATAATATCAATTACCATTACACAATTACCACAACACAACTGTTACATACATTATTTAGAACATCGTTTCATTCCATGGTACATTTGCCTTCCTTTAAAAATCAAGGAAGAAAAAAAAATATTTCAAATAGAAAAGACAGCCATTCCATTTGTGTCCTAATATTTATTCCTGATGAGGGGTGTGAGTTCTGGACAGATCGTTCCGATAAATATGGGTCAGACATCATCTTTGTTCCTCTAACTCTCCATGAACAAAATGAAGGCAAACCTTGAAGGTTTAGGCCACCAGTATATTTTTCTATGTGGATGGGTAGAATAGAATTGCTCCATTTTCTTTGTTATAAAAGTATGCATCAGTTTTTCTATTTCTCTTTGCAACGAGGGCCCTCACACCTAGCGGCTCAGTTCAGCGCTGGCATTGCATTGTTGCCTCAGTTTTCCCGAGTGAGATTTTTAATACGTTCAATTTTGAGAAGCCCTGTATATTGAACAGGGCCCCTTTCAGAGTCCAATTTATTCAATCCCAAAGGCAGAACATATTGAACAGGCCTCTCACTCAGCATTTCTAGCAGGAGGGAGCAGGGGCTCAGTCAACCTTTGTCCATCAACCCCAGTTATGTCCAAGGTCCCTTACCACTGAGACCTTCATGACTCAGAAGTGTTTTGTAGAGTCAGGGGCCCCTTGTCACTAGCTGGGGGAAGGTCCCCACGGAGGCTCAACTGTGATGTCCTTCCTCAGGACATCATATAATTCCTCTAATCTAGGCTTCTGGTGATGCTTGAGAAAGTCTTTAATGGGAGTCATGTTTCTCTGAGACTTAGCATTCATAGTCCCTTCCTTTCAGAAACTCTCCCACCCAGAAGCATTTTTCCTTCATTTCCTTTGCTGGTGAGCCCCCGCACCCCTTCATGAACTTCCCTCTGAGAGGCCTTCTCTAGAGGCGCTTTCTCTTTCTACATTCTGAGAACTGTTCCTCTCCCCCAAAGCCTCTGTTCCCCTAGCTAGCACCACTGGGAGTAACTTCCTTTTATCGTGTCCCGGTGCTCCCCTGCCTAATTAAATGCCTCCCAGATACTTAGTGAGTTAATTAGTCCCAGGTGAACCTGAGTTGCCTTATTCCGCCTGGTGGAGCCTGTAGGCTGAGCCCCTGACCCCTTGAGAGGACCTGCTACCTTCTGACACTCTTATATCCCAAAGCTTTCGTAAGCCAGTCACTGAACAATTAAGTTTTGCTTGACACATCTGTCTCTCTGCTAGATCGATCATTAAACCATCTAATTAGTTTAATATTGTACTACAATACGTTTCACATTTTTAAAAAAATATATGCAGGTCAGTGGTCTTGAAATTAAATGGCCTCCAAGATTGACGCCAAGTTTCAAAAAGTGATAATGATTTTGGGACCCTCAAGTTTTGGGTGCCCAATTTGAGACACCTTAAAAATCTTGGTTTTCAGAGAGCAGGTGCTCTGCATGTTCTGAAAATGAAGTTCCTTTTATATTGACCTGAAGTCATGTTCACATAAGTACAAAAGATGTAATGTCAGCACATTGATTTTCCAGACTGTACCACCAACATGACCTTCCCTAGAGAACTGAGGGCAGTATAACCTCCATGTTTTTATATCTTTGACCTTTCTTACAAGGCTGCTGATACAGCTGCGGGGGAGTGCCATTTTTAATGGTGGTTAATGTGAAATGAGCATCTGTCCACTGGGAATTTGAATACTACCATACATTCATTTCACACAGGTGCCTGAACAGCCATTACTTTTGACCACTGTTAGAAAAGGGTCCATAATGGAATGCTAGCTCTGAACCTCCTGGTCTTAATTTAGTTGAAATTCAGATCCAGATCAGATTCTAGGTATGAGCTTCAAAATATTCAAGTCTATTTGTACTCACTACTAACTTATATTTGAGAGAAAATATGGTCTTCTGATTTAAAGCACAGGCCTAGGAGTCAAGGGATCTGGTTCCTTGCTCTGCCACAGATTTCCTAAGAGAGCTTGACCACATTACTTAACTTTGCAAGTATCATTGTAAAATGAGGATAATATTTATCCACCTTATGGGGGTGTTTTCTCAAGTATATCTAAGTTCTTTGAGATCCTCAGAGAGAAGGCACCATAGCAATGCAGAGCATTATTTTCATATCATCTACCCATTAAAGTAATCTTAGGAAAATAAAAGAAAATTACAGATACAGGAAAAACTTTACATCTAGGATTCACATGACATCAACCCTACAGCTATGTATCAATCTGCAGCAATCAATGGTTGAAAGCATACACCACACCATAGTAATCACTAACTGGATACAGGTTACAGTGGGACTAGAACTCATCTTCAGCTCCCAGAACACATACTTCTATGGGGTGAGTTCAAAGAACGGCTCAACCATTTGTGAGAACACAGGAGTAAGCTTGAATCCATCCCACCCAGTAGAGGAATGTCACGCAAAACCCCAAAATCATATGCTATCCTCTGGGCAAGGCAAAGATTGTCCTTGAGCTCATTGCAGAAAATCTTTCCAGGATAGAGGAGTTCTTTCCATTAGACAGGCACCAATCTGTAATGATCCATGGTCACATATTTACATGCATTTATATATTTATATCTATTGATCTATACACACAGAGGTCATTGCTCTATTGTTAATGGTGAGTTGAGTTTTGCACACACCCCCACACACATAGAAGTGTGGATTTGCTATCGGTGCACCTTTCGGTACATCAGCTGTGTTCTGTCCACTAATCCATCTCCTGTGCCTTATTCCAACATGCCAACCCACTGAGCAAAGAGCTGCTGGGTTTTTGTTTTTGTTTTTTAAAAACACCACGACCTTAGACAAAAACATTTCCTCCTCTCACCAAATATAGAAATTTCCCCCTTCCACCTACCTAAGGGCCAGTAATAGCTTTTTTGTACCTAAAAATGCCATGAAGATGGATTTCTGTCTGCACTACATTGCTTTCTAGTAGGACTTGGTTCCAGCCTCACAGGTCCAGAGATATTAAATGTTTGTAGGTCCAGAAAAACAATTTCAAACCTTTTGTAGTGGAGTTTATGGCTCCCTCTGAGGTCTATACAGTTGTATTCATGGTAACATAGCCACCTGGCTTTGCAGAAAATAGTCTTCATGCTACTTCTCGAGAAATGCAGTCTTACTCCCATTACACCTTATCCTGAAATATGATTCACTAACACAGACCTCTGTGCCTGTACAAGTTATCCCTGAGACCACATTGCAAGTCTGGAGCCATTGTCTGCAATATGCGAGAATTATTCAAAGAACCCAATATGTTTTTGTGAAAAAGGCAACAACTGTCCCTAATGGAAACATAAATAAGTAAATTAATAATCACCACTTCAAATACAGAGGCGTTCCAATCAGATTCAAAAGGTTATTTTAAATTTTCTTATTTATAATGCTTTGTTTTGGAAGGAACTACAATGCAACCTTGATGTCAAAGCATTGTAATCAATATTGTAAAGAATTCACAAATCAAAACTTAGTCAATGCTGTAATAGATAGTATTCAACTAATTATCTGCTACATGAAATTTACACATCAGAAAGGAACATTTATAATATCCTGCATTTTTTTAACTTTGCGTCTGAGGCAGGATAGAGAAAGAAACATTATTTTAAAAATCCCATATTGCTGAGAGAAATATGGAGAGTTATTAACAATATTTCGATGATGTTAGAGTATATTTAAACAAGAGGGATCTCAACACCTTGAAAACATCCAAGTTCACAGGAATGTGGCCCTTAGGCCGCGTGATCACTCAAAGAACCTTTCTGCTCTTGCTCAGATTTTCTCTTTTTTAAAATAAGGGTATCATCAATTACTAACAGGTTATTGGGCTATTAAAGGACCTTGTTGCTTCTTCTTCAAAGGAGTGCTGCCTTAAATTGCTTTCAGGAGCTTAGGGCCTGATCCAATACAACTGAAGTCAACGGGAGTCCTTCCATCAACTTTGATGGGCTTTGAACCCTTAGAAACCCTATATTGATAGGCACCTTACAAAAACCTTACATTAGATAGATAGAATTGCCATACTGGATTAGACCCACAGCAAGTCTAATATAGCATTCAGTCTCTATCCCTGGCCACAGTGCAGAAAGTCACTTTCGATTACTTACACATACGCACTTGTGAAAGATTTCCAGAGACTGTATGAGAGTTTTCTTTGGAGGAAGGCTGCATTGTAGCTGACAGTGAACACAGCTGTGGCTGATTTCTGTAAGTCCAGGCAGCCTCTTTATTTCCCCCTCACATGGGTTTGTTAAGAGGGAGAGCTGGAGGAAAGGGTTCATCTGTGGATGGCCATGATAAGTCATGGGAGCTTGCAAAGGTGCTGGGAGCCCAGAGAAGGTTTTTGTCTCTGGTAACAGATAAGGACTCTCTCACAAAGCTGTATTTAGAATTCATTTTTTGTTCTAAATTTTAACAAATGTTTTATCATTTTAACGCCTGTGCTTTGGGATAAATAAATCACCTGAGTAGAACTGACCCTTTTTATTTTTCCATTCACCTGGAACATCTCTCCTGCCATAGTCCAATATTAGATGTTCCAGATGGTGAAAAACACCATGCAATAATATTTCCATAGGGGATCACTTTTAATTTTGGCACATACTCTTTTTTTTGGCCTGAGTAACTGGGTTAATGCTCAGAAAGACAAAGAAGAAAGCCTCTTACTCTTAAAAGAATCTTACCTCCTGGATCTTACTGGAAAAATTAGCTCCTTACAAGACTAAAAGAAGGGACTTCCTTATAAAACAGCCTGTAAATATCTAAACTGTTACTGCCAGCCATGTATTTTACAATTGCACATCAAAGTGCTGGTTCTCTGTCTTGCCCCTTTTTCCTTCTACTAAAAATCTTTTCATACTTATCATCTGTGTACTGCCTAGAGAATTCTTGAGATCCTCCAGTGTACTGAAGGTATTTGTCCTGTGCATGCCCTGTAAACATAGGCCCACTCGGGTGCTTGCTACTGGCTAGTTCTGTAAATAATTAATTAACCTGCTGGTGGTTTCAGCATCCAAACCCATCACCAAAATTAAATTTATTAAAACTGTGTGTGCACACGAACAGTATGTCTAGATATGTTTTACACACGGCTTATCTCATCTGGAAAACTGAGCAGTGTTGTGGTACAATTTTAAGGGCTGCTCCAAATAGATTTCTCAGTTCTTAACCCTTATTATAGAAAATGCAAATTTTATTACTTACTAAAATAAATTTGAATGCCTGTTTGTGTTTTTCTTTCTCTTTTCCCTTTTCCTTAAAATTACTTCCCTCTCATTCCTTCCCTATTTATGTTCCTGTATTTTTCAATATGTTTTCAATCAGTCTAATTTTTCTTTCATTGTTCCTTCTCTCTTAATCTGCATTTTGTTCTCTCCCACTATCCTCCATTTTCTCCCTTCAGTTCTATGTCTCTCCTTCTACCCACTCCCTAGAAAAACCTCAGTGTCTCCTCTTCACATGCACAAATGTTGGTGTGGAAGGTTGAGAGTAGCCAGTGGGAGTCTCTATCCCTGTCCTATTTGACTGGCACCACATTATAGTCTTCTGTTGGCTGAAAGCAAGAGGGGCCCCTCTCCCTTTCCCGTATTCGAGCAGAGAGGAAGGTGAGCCAGAGGATATCTTGTCTTTCCCTATATCCCAAAGGACAGTTGAAATTCTTTCTAATTCTCTTCCTACACAGGAGGGGAGAATATATGTTCATTTATGGGAAGGTTCATCATGCCAGTGGCTCGGGCCACCTGGTCTCTCAGGCATAATGAGAGTTTTGATCAGGGCTCAGCACATGCTCTCTGATTTAAGACCAACAAGCAGGCAAGTCCATGGTAAAGAAAGCAAGCTGAGCCCTGACTGACATTTAACAACTCAGTATATTTGCTGCTGCTTGGAGTCTTCAGAGGAGAAACTACTGGAGATTGCTGCAAGGAGAGAAAAGGGAGCTCTAATGACCATGCTAAAGACCAGCCTAGTTGCCCAGTGACCTACTGGTGACTTGATATTAATGTACAATACTTGGGACAGGAGCATCATGTGTCAAATGGTAAACATAATTTATTAATGATAGATTTTTATATGTACAGTGTTGAATCTCTGGATATATGCTTAGTAGGATAAGATAAGAAGTCTCTCCAAAGAAATAGTGATTCCTTCTCCTCTCTCATGGTTCTTCCCACTGCCTTATTATAAATACTGTAATATTCAACATTAGTGGCCCAAACACTGATGTTGCAATAAATAATTGCCTAAGCTAATGAAATTATATGATACAAATACGGGACTTAGTCCAGGGGTTTGAGGGCAACACAAGATTATTTCTTTATACTCTGCTTGAATTATTTCTCTCTTTAAACATTCAGAGAATGCAATTTTCTCCAAGCTGTGGTTTCCCCCTGCATAATGTCTTCTTTCCTGTTTTCTGTATGTGACTTGGAATGTGGAATCACTGCAGCAGGCTACGGACGATGTATGACAACAAAAAATCTCAGCCTAGTGCACAAAGAATCTACAGTCCTGTGCAATCATCACTGTGCTCTGCTTTGCCATTTGAATAGCACTGTATGCAACCCATATTTACATATTAATCATGCTGCTGGGGGTGTGGCTTCTGACGCTAGGGAAATTACTACTTTAGCAGAAAGACTCCCCATTGGGGTGTCATTTTTGGCCAGTTCTATCCATCTATCTATATTTTAACAACATAGTACCTGAGTGCCTCAGTCTGGATGAATCTGAACTACCTAAACGAATGACAGAGGTTACACGATGCATATGTAATCCTACTCACTGTCTTCATCAGCCTACTCACTGACTGATTTACACCATTGTTTGAAGGTATTCCATATTTAGTCATGGGAGACTCCATGAGGTCCAAGGAGGGAATCTTCAAAGGGGATAATTTGCAAAGCAAGTATAGGTTTGGCAGACTGTGGTTCAGGATTTAAAAAGAGGTTGTAGGTTTTTTAAAATTGCTTTAAGGGCTCAAGTTCTGAACCAGCAATCTGAAGAAAAACTAGTTATTTTGTAATATGAGAACAACTTGCATAAAAATAGTGTCTTGGCAGTTATGAGAGATGCATAAGCTAAAGAACCCCTACCATGTTAGTCAGAACACATACTTCTATGTTTTCTACAAAAACCTTAGATTAGATAGATAGAATTGCCATACTGGATTAGATCCACAGCAAGTCTAATTTAGGATTCGGTCTCTATCACTGGCCACAGTGCAGAAAGTCACTTTCAATTACTTACACATACACACTTGTGAAAGATTTCCAGAGACCTGTATGAGAGTTTTCTTTGGACTGGTAATTTGTTCCAGTGGTTAATTACTCTCACTGTTTAAAAATTGTGCCTTATTTCTAATTTGAATTTTTCCGGCTTCCACTTCCAGCCGTTGGTTATTGTTATGCCTTTCTCTATTAGATTAGACAGTCCTTTAGTCCCAGATATTTTCTCCCCATGAAGGTACCTATACTCTGTAATTAAGTCTCCTCTGTCTTCTTTTTGATAAGCTAAACAGATTGAGCTCTTTAAATGTCTCATTCTAGGGCATTTTTTCCAGCTCTTCAATCATGTTTATGGCTCTTTTCAGCATCTTCTCCAATTTTTCAAATTCCTTTTGAAAATGTGGACACCGGAGCTGTGCACAAACTTGCAGTAACAGTCTCACCAATGCCATATATGGAAATAAAATCACCTCCCTCCTATTCCTACTCCCATTTATAATTCCAAGGATCACATTAGCCCTTTTTGCACACCATTTACTGGAAGCTCGTGTCCAGTTGCTTGTCCACTATGACCTCTAAACACTTTTCAGTGTCACTGCTTTCCATGATACAGTCCTCCATTCTGTAGGTATGGCCTGCATTCCTTGTTCTTAGATGTATGAATGCATTTGGCTTTGTTAAGACACATTTTGTTTGAATGGGCCCAGTTTACCAAGTAATTCAGATTGTTCTGTATGTCTGCCCCATCTTCATCATTATTTACCAGTCCGCCAATCTCTGTGTCATCTGCCAATTGTCTCAGCAGTGATTTTATATTTACTTCAAGATCACTGATGAACATGCTGAACAGCATCAGGCCTAGTATGAAGCAGGATGTAATGTTCAGAAACATTATCAGATTGTATTCACAATGCACAGTGTGTGTCATTTTGGGGGAGTCTTGCAATTGCTTTTTTAGTAAAGCTAAAACATTTCTAGCCTGACTGGAGGATCCATTTTTAGATTTTCTCTTCCCTTACCATATAAAAGAGTGGTTCTATCATATTAAGAAGGTGGTGCTCCTTGCTTTCAACAATGTCAAAATGTCCGATATGGGAGACTGGATTGCTCTTGAGATTTCTCATGGTCACCAACCCAAGAGACTGAAAGTTACTCCTATCCCCCGTGTGTGGCGCTCACTTAAGTACCAGCCATAATGCAGTTTCCTATGCTCAGAGGAGTATGAGTCCTGCTACCTCTGTATGCTCCAAAGGAAGAGGAGCCATGGCATTCTCTCACTCTGAACTGAGCCAAGATGCATAGGTGAGCAAGGCTGCCTATTGTAAAAGATGGTGCAGCCTTTAAGTCCTTTCTGGGTTGTGCCAAGGAACCAGGAGAGAGATGTGTCTCTGAGGCAAAAGTTCCTCCTATGGTGGTGTGACTCCACACTGCCCCCAACATAAGAGTGTCCATCCCTTACAGTAATGATCTGCCCCTCCGCCCAGTGCAATAGGAGGAGATAATACATCCATCTCTTCATGAATTTCCATTTAATTAAGGGCTTGTTGAAATTGGATGACATTTCAGTTTTTAAAGAGGTCGTTGTTGAAAAGCTGTGTAATGGGTTAAAGGATGCTTTCTCACAGTCTCAGAGAAAGAAATATTTGCTAAGAAATATTTTTTGCTTGTTAAAATTTTTCTGGAATACCACAAATAAAAAATAGACCTCTTAATCTTGGTGCCTATCTTGAAACCCTATTACTAAAATTTATATAAATGTGTAAATACTACTCATTTTTCGAATGTTGGCATGTTGTAAAATTCTGTTTTCTTTTCATGTTAGGCTGTTGTAAATAAACTGGACCTGTACAGTAGGTTTTTGTCAGACTCCCAGAAAGACAATTTTATTTTATAGCACATCCTAGACTGACAGCCAGAAACTGTTCTGCACCACCTCAGTACAAACAAAATTAGCTTCTCACAATATTTTTGCAGATGTTAAAGGTCATTAATAGAATGAAACCAGATGACTAAAGCAATACATTTGGAATGATTGGGTTTTATTTTTCTCTCTAGCTTAAAGAAACAGAGTCCCCTTTTCTTGACTAGTTGGCTGCATTTCAAATATATATTTTTTCTTTTTTGCTATTTAATGGTTTCCAAAATCATAAAAGTGGTGGGATATGTATTTCTTGGCTTATGCAACCTTACTTGTGTGAGAGATCTAGGATTTTTATAGGATGAATATAATATTAACTGTTCAAACAACACACTGCTTTAACAATTGCTCAATCTCTATATTCTGACTAAGGTCAAACTTTTGTAATGATCAAGTGAAATGCTGGTATTCAATCCAAAAAATCATGTTCAAAATGCTACTTGATTCAGAATTTTTAAAAAAGAAATTCCCATTAAAAAGTATGGAGACTGATTCCATTGATTTAAATGTGAAATAAGGTTCACTGTTAGAGCTAAAGCTAAAGATGATGACATGTAAATGTACTGGCTTTTCTTACTTACATGATGACATCTTGCTCATAGTGTGATTTCTAGTTCATAACCTATCTAGATCACAACGAATGCCTTCAACCTATTTTTACTAACCTTTTTGAACCCAATATATTGTTCTTTCAAGAGTAATCCTACTGTGCATTTAATACTCCAGGGCAGTTTAAAACTATTGTACACAACTTATATGCTTCAAAAATCAACAATAGATAATTATTGTTTGTCAAACAGTGACAATGTGCTTAGTGCTATACAAGACAGAAGATATATGTATGGTCCCTGCCCCAAAGAACTAACAGTCTAAATTGGCCAAAACACAAATCAGATCTCCCGGGAAACCAAGATAGGAATGTTTGCATCTACTTTAGAGTCTTGTTTAAAAAACAGATGCGTGATAGGATTCTTATTGAACCAGATTAGTGTCTGTGGGATTCTAGAGAAATAAATGTTAAGGAGGGAGTTGAGAGAGGGTAGAGGGGGCTGACCACACTGAGACAGGAATGCCATTCTCAGTGGATAGGGTAAAAATGAAAATGGGAGGAAGAGAAGTCAAAAGGAGTGGTGGAGTGGGATTCATTGGTGAAGTGTAGGGGAGAAAGGAAGTATGGGAGGAGATGGAAGCAGAGGGTTAAGCTGGAGGGGAGCTGTACAGAGCCTGGAAGATCAGCAGTCATAAGTAACATGATCCATATAGGGGTCAAGCAAGATAATCTTTATGGCAGCAGAAGTTGTGATATCCCCTCTTGACTACTGCAAAGCCTGGACAAGGATTGTAGCCCCACAAGGCAGAGATTTTAGAGATGCTATATAGATGCTGAATAAGTGATAGTATATGGTAACAGCTTGGATGTAGTCAGAGAAGAAGACTCAAGAATAATACCATGTTTGTGAACTAGGATGACCAGGAGGACTGTTTAAGTATCTAAAGTGATAGGATAGGAAAGGGGCAGGTAGGATTTTGCACAGAAGACAAGGAGTTTTGTTTTAACTTGTTCAATTTGAGTTGGTAATGGAGCATCCTAGCTGAAATGTCAGAGAGAGAAGCAGAAATGCATGAGGGGACTGCTGGACACACAAGCAGACATGGAAAAGTAAATCAGATAGTCATCAGCACAGAGACATAGAGATGGTAGCTAAAGTCATGTGAGTGGATGAGGTTACACAGGGACAGCATAGGGAGGGAAAAGAAGAGAAGGACCGGGGCAGGGCTGGCTCCAGGCACCAGAGCAGCGAGCTAGTGCTTGGGGTGGCCCATGGAAGGGGGAGGCACGTCCGGGGGTCTTCGGCACCAAGTCCCTCAGTCCCTCTCAGAGGGAAGGACTGGCCGCCGAATTGCCACCGAAAAATGAAGCGCGCGGTAGAGCAGCCGCCGAAGTGCCGCCGATTGTGGCTTTTTTTTTTTTTCTCTCTTCGCCGCTTGGGGCGGCAAAAAAGCTGGAGCCGGCCCTGGACAGGGGGAAAGTCTTTAGGGGATAGAAACGGAGAAGAATCTACTGAAAAAACTGGCCCTGAGTCATGGCAACTCAAAGTATAGAAAGAAAGTGCACAAGTCAAGGAGGAAAAAAATCAAGCAGAGGCCCATTGATTTAGAGAAAGAGATTGCTAGTGACTGTGGTAATGATTTGTTCCCTTTCTTGGGATTAATGAGACCAGAATGTAATTTACTCTTTTTTTTTTTTTACACTTTCCAAGCCTTAAAACTGGAAAGTTGACAAATAGACTGGACACTATAGAGATACTTACAAATATCAGAATATGGTACTTTCCTATTTCAGTTATGATTGACTACCATTTGCTACTCACCCACTGGAATGGTCCTTCTGCCCACGCAGGATAACTTTTGTAGGGGAATTTTGTAGTGGGTATTGCAATCTGAGAAAGGGGAAGATTCATGGAATACCTGGAAGTGATTTTTTTTAAAAAACCCTTGCTTTCTCTTTGAAACTATCAGAAAGGATTGTGCAATGACATAACAATGGATGAATTAAAGGTTAATGCAAAATATTGTAAGGGGCCTTATGGATTAGACTTTTGAAACATGATGTGTTCTTTGAAAATTTACAACCTAGGAATACTGCATATAGTACATCATGAAAAAGATTTCATGCATTAAACAAATGTTTACGAATATGCATGGCAGATGGTTAGAAATATGTATTGCTTGTTTTGCACATCTCAAAATGTATGTGGAGAGTGGGTGGAGCTGGAATTACAATCATACAACCACAGTTTTAATAGAAAAATTGTGTGGTCAGCTTTTCTTTTAGCTGAGCAAATTTAGATGAATAATAATCTTGACAAACAGTTAACTTTCACAAAAGTATACAAATTACAGAAGAAATGCCTCTAAATCATTGATGTTAACAGCTAAGTGGTCTCGGGGTGTGTTTATGTCTGGATTACAAGAAAGACCCTTCAGAAGGCAATATTTTTCACAAGGGCAAATTAATGCATAGTTACAGAAGAGATCTTTCATTCTTTTTCATAAAGAGATGTAGGTTGGCATAATTCAATTTTTATTTTTTATAATTTTGATGGATAATATCCATGTTTATTTTTAAGCACTTTTAAAATTCTGTAATCATTTAAGTTTCAAAGTTGGGCAAAATTATAGGTTTTAAGTTTTTTTATTTTTATCAATTTAAATTTTCACTGTTGGGAAATTATGGGTGGTTCAGACAATAATTATTTAATGACAATAGGCAAAGAGAGACAAAAAGTTAAAGTTGCATAACTATTAAAACATAAATTGCCAATCTCCCATGTCAAAATATACAAATTAAATATCTTTCAATCAAACTCGAATAAGTTCTCAAGAAGCATTTTTCTTACTTTGCCTACGTGAAATTTAGATTATGGATGGAAATATTTTTTGTCGGTTTTTGTGTGTACAGGGAAATCAATGTTTACTGATAAAAATCTGATTGTTCCAAGCCTAAGAATAGGTTTTGTTTTTATAAGGATGTTATCAAAGGAAAATTTGATCTGCAAGAATACTTGAAAGTCAGACAGACAGAAGCCACACTTTGCTTGTAATGGTAGTAATTACAGAGCATGCTTTATCTGGGGATCTCAAAGCACTTCAGTACAAACATCAATTAACTAACTTTACAACATCTTTGTAAGGTAGGATAATATTATTATGCCCATTTTTCAGATCAGTAAACTGCACCACAGGGAGATCACATGACTTGGCTAAAGTTACAGAGCAAGACAGTGACAGAGCTGGAGTTTTGAATCAGAACAGTTGCCACTTCAAACCACAAGACCACAGTCCCACCACATCAAGTAGCTTGTAAGTAGCAAGCTTTTTGAATATAACATTACGTTTGAGTTGCTATTCTAAGGAAAACCAGTGACTATATTTGTTTTTCGGTTATTATGTAGCTGAGCTGCCATACCAAATCATCAGTTATTTTAATAAGACATGATATAACCCCATCAATTTGAAAAGGAACCAACTAAACCCTTCTACCATAGTCAGCATCCAGCACACAGTAGTATTTTACCACAATTTCTCAGTCTATTTAGAATAGGAGATATCTGTGGTAGCTGTGTTAACCATTGCCAAACGTTGACTTGTTAAGTATCTTCTTCAGCTGCCAAACAATAATTTATCTCACAATATGGAAGTCATTTAATTCCTGACAAATAGCATGCAATTTAAATATTATTCTTTGGATGGGTGAACAGGATTCCTACAATCAATTACCTAATAAAGTAAATATTTTTAATAGCTATCTAAAAATAGACAAGCAGCAGATATCTCATTTTAAACTATGCTCAAAATGTTTGCTGTATATTACTTCCCTATACATATACTGATTTCTTTTTTAACATTTAGGGTTATTTAGATTACAAATTAGCTCAACACAATAAGCCTATTCTGCCAAACACTATAGAAAGGGAGTATTTACATATGCTAATGACTTCTATCTAAGAAACATACAAATAATGGAGAGAATGAAGAATTAAAGCACTACGCTAATAAGCTGACATTTACAAAGAAAACTGTATTATGGAAGACTGAAAACATGATTGCACACAAAAGATCTATTCGCACAGATCTACTAATAGAGTATGATGCAAATTTTCCTCCCTGCTCCACAGCCATTTGGGACCCCTTGCCATGCAACTGGTGTATTCCCACTGAATGAGGCAGTGCAAAATTTGGATGCCACTTAGATTCATAGATCCCAAGGACAGAGTGGACCACTGTGATAATCTAGTCTGAGCTCCTCTATTACACAGGCCATAGAGCTTCCCCAAAATAATTCCTAGAACATAGCTGTTAGAAAACCATCCAATCTTGTTTCAAAAATGGTCAGTGATGGAGAATCCACCCTAAACCTTGTTCCAATGGCTAATTACTCTCACCATTAAAAACAAATTATGCCTTATTGCCAGTCTGAATTTGTCTAGCTTCAACTTCCAGCCATTGGATCATGTTAAACCTTTCTCTGCTAGATTGAAGAGTCCATTATTAAATATGTGTTCCCTAGGTAGTTACTTAGAGACCATAATCAAATCAGCCCTTAACTGCCTCTTTGTTAAGCTAAATAGATTGAGCTCCTTGAGTCATCCCTTAATCTTCGGGGGGTGGAGGGAAGGGGAGAGTAAGGAGGCTGCAGCACCCACTTTTTTCGCACCCAGACTCAAGGTTTGGGTAGCTCATGCAAAGATAGAAGGGTGGCTTTTACTCTTC
Source organism: Terrapene triunguis (assembly GCF_002925995.2). Taxonomy (NCBI): domain Eukaryota; kingdom Metazoa; phylum Chordata; order Testudines; family Emydidae; genus Terrapene; species Terrapene triunguis. Next base: position 51,392,942 of record NW_020664409.1, on the reverse strand, counting down.
TTCACCTCCCTGTGCAAGCACCAGAACTGGCCACAAGATTCCAGCAGCAGCAGTGCCAGTGCCAAAACCAGAAGTAAAATGAACTCTCCACTGCTACTCAAAACTCCCCTGTTTATGCATCCCAGGATCCCATTGGCTCTTTTGGCCACAGTGTCACACTGGGAGCTCATGTTCTGCTGATTATGCACCATGACCCCCAAATCTTTTTGAGAACCACTGCTCCCAGGAAACAGTCCCCCATCCTGTGATTATGGTCTACAGTCTTTGTTCCTAAATGTATACTTTTGCATTTACCCGTATTAAAACACATATTGTTTGCTTGTGCCCAGTTTACCAAACTATTGAGATCACTCTAAATCAGTGAACTGTCCCCTTCATTATTTACCACTCTCCCAATTTTTATGTCATCTGGAAACTTTATCAGTAACAATTTTATGATTTCTTCCAGTCATTGTTAAAAATGTGAAATAGCATTGGGTTAGGAACAGATCCCTACAGGATCCCACTGAAAACACTATAAACCTATCCTTAATCTTTGTAGATACTTTGGACTTGATCACTAAAATGCACGTGACTCATTACTCATTTTTTTCCTCTGTATATATGTTGCTAAATTCTGATCTTGTGTCATTTTGGCAGTTAGAAAATAATTTGTGCCTTTACAGTATACGTATGTCATTTCCCCCAGCACGTCGTTTTGATAACTCTCCTTAATGATAGTGCTAACAATATAGAACTAGAATAGATTTTGATTTTGCATAGCACCTTTCATACTACAGGAATTTCAAATGTATTTGTAATAGCTGATGAGTAGGATGATGATATAAGTGACTGTGCATGTCTATGTGTCAGACGTTTTGTAGTCAGCTATAGCTGTTAAGATCCTTTTTTATTTAGGGAAGCAGCTTTGGCTTCTTGCCGAGTTATACATATAAAAATTCACGCATGTATTTTTAAGTACATACAAGAGTTATGGTTACTCCTTACCATACTTTCTTAAAATCACTATGGATCTTTAAATTTTCACTTGAGACACACCACAAAGACCAAAGGAGGAAATGTAAGTTAACACCTTGTAGTACTGCCCTACATTGACTACTGTCACTACTGTGTAGGAGAGACAAGGTGGGTGAGCTAACAACTTTTATTGGACCAATTTCTGTTGGTGAGAAAGACAAACTTTAGAGTTTAACAGAGTTCTTCTTCTTGTGTAAGCTCAAAAAGCTTGTCTCTCTCACCAACAGAAGCTGGACCAATAAAAGATTTTACCTCACTCACCTTGTATCTCTAATATCCTGAGACCAACATAGCTACAACAGCACTGCATACTACTGAGTATGAGTCAGATTTGGTGTGCCTTTAATGTGAAGGGGCTTACAAGCGAGCCATATTATTGAGATTTTACCTGGTACAATAGGTGTAAGAGAACATTAGTCTATGTCACTATCTTTGCCAGGTCACAAAGCAACTGACATTGACTGAGACTGTAGTCACTGAAAAACAAATCCATTCTGAATTAGTGATGGGCACCCTTTGAAAGGTTCAGAGTTCTGGTTTGATTCAGATAAGCTTCCCCAAAGCTTATCCAATCCTCAAGTCTGCAAAATTGAGCTGGAAATCACACAAGAACATGATGAGATTTGCAGTACTTCTGTTTCCAGCTGAAATTACTGTAGGAACAGCCTCTCTCAGCATATCTGCCCTTCTAGTTCCACACAGAACAAAATAGATGCTTCTGAACACCCCATTTATCGCTGTTTTTAACTATCCAGATAGCTATTGGCCAGGGAACAGAAATGTACCATGTGACCTGTGTGGCCAATCAGAACAGCCAGCACAGCAGGGCTATCAAATACTCACCATTAACTGCTCAGAAACAACCTTAAGACCAAGAAATATTCAGAAAAGTCATTTGACAAATAACTTCAATTTGAATAGATCTGAGAAAAGTCACACTCTGCCCGTGGTCAGTTTGTGAACAGAAAAAGATGCTGAATATGAATATATTTTATAAATTCCCACCTGTTGTGCACAAATTGTCCTCCAGTCAGGGGAGGCAGTGTGGTGTAATGGAGAGGACACTGGATTGTGAGTTGAGAAACCTGGGCTCTAATTCTGCTTCTACTCTGATCCTACCTCCTGGTTTCTAATCCCCCTAATATGTTGTTTGACCTTTAGCACAGTCACCTCACCTCTTTTTGCATCTGTTTCCCCTTCCACCTTTTATATGTCTTGTGTGCAATAGTGCCATCTACAAGTATTCTCTCTTGCTAGGTGTATGTACAGCACACAATGGAGACCCGAGATAAGTGGTGGCCTTTAGGTTCCATTATAATGCAAATAATAAATAATCCTCACAAATTAGCTGATAGCAGTAACACAGTCATTAGGTATAGTAAATATTTATGGACATTGAGGTTTTTCAAACTTCATTTTGTATTTGCAGAAGACCTATACAATACAGATTATCTTCATGAGGGCCTGATCCAAAGCCCATTGAAGTCAATCGGAGTCTACAGACGCTCCCCAATTTACGCAAGCAATCTGTTCCGGAATGCCTTGCATAAATTGAATTTCGCTTAAATCGGGAACATATACCCGACAATTACACACACACAAAAAAGAGCTTACAGAACTTTTTCCGTAAGTGCGGATTTCCATAAGTCGGGTTTGCATAACCTGGGGAACGTCTGTATTAACTTCACCAGTCTTTGGATCAGGTCTCAAGCAACCACTTGTCTTGAAATTATGCCCCAAAGTATCCCCAAATATACTGTGTACCATTCTATACCACCTCTGGTTAAGTAACCAACTTTGGTTAGCCGCTTATGGGGCTGCATTAGGTGGGTGTCAGTGTAGTACAGATTACTTATCTTTTTCCCCTCTAACTGGGACCCATTGAAGGGTAATTCAATTTTCAAAACAAACCATACACACATTTGTCTAGCTAAAGGGAAGTATTTGCTATATTTTAGGGACAGTCCACCCTGCAAAGGCTACCCTAGCACACGTGGCGGTGCCATTGTGTTTACTGAGTATATTGGTTTTATTTCTATTAGAGCTTTTCTCTTTCCCTACCGCTGCTTCTTTTTTTCCCTACAGCATCTGAGTTTTGTTTTCCTCTCTACTCATTCTACATTATTTGGCCTTTCCCCCTTCTGTTATCCTCACTCCTCTGTTTGTCAGTCGTCCTTTAGCAGAATGAGAACCTGATAAAGTTTGAGATTGTGTTCCAGCTTCAACCCCGCCACAGAGTGTTTGGAATTAGGCAAGCTTGCCCCTTCTGTCTGTTGATAGGAGGGCTTCTGCAATAAGAGCCATGAGAGAGAGCTCTTAACAGCTAAGCAGAGCCCTACTGAAGATGTCACTGGGGTTGCATGCAGATCAGAGCAATCTGATTTCAGGATCAGAGTCTAAGGCTGCAAAGTCGAGATGAAATGCAGGGAAGGGAGGCTACATCAAAACCATCAGCTACTAGGCCAAAAGCTTAGTGTAAACATGTAGTCAGGACATAGAGGCAATGTTGTTAAGCGTACGGCACCCCTCATGGAAGTTCTGATATTTTAACTAAGAGAAAAAGAATAAAATAATGTTTTGTTTAAATTTAAAGTGAGTTACACTAAAGGAGTGTGAGGTGAGAGATGAGAGCAGGGGCTAGCAGCGTTAAGCAGGCTGGCAGATGTAAAGATCATCCGCACTCCCCTATGACTGCAGTCAGACACCTTGGCTGACATTATGAGAAACAGATGACAAACCGCTAAGCAGATGACAAACCGCTAAATAGACATCTAAATAATGTTAAATCACCAGCCTCCCCAGCAGTGGACCAGCTGACTCATCAAGCCCTGTACACCTCTGTCGTGCAACACTGATAGTTTGCATAGTCTGGCTAACCTTTGGATTGATGCCTGGTAATGCTGACTAGTCAGTGCACAAACTCTGCACGCTATAGGCGAAGGAGAACAAAAAATAATGGTAATAACATTTCAGCGGAAGGGATTGATGATGGTATCCACCTTGTCTATGTTCTATTTGCTCTTCAACATCACATACACTTTCCAATTGTTCCAGACATTTCCAAGTATGTGATACATCATGTTCCCATGGGCTGCACTCTCTTGTTTCAGATGATGCTCAGCAAGTTTTTTCTCCTGCTGCAGTTAGATCAATTTCTTTCGCCCTGTACAAGACAGTCAAGTAAAATGTGTTGGATGCCGTAATGCAGTTTGGAGGAGACAGAAGGCAACAGGTCACAGAATCATGTGGATGTCTTCCAGTAAAGTGCATATGGGTTTGAGCTTGTAATATAAATCCCCATGCTTGCTTGAGTTTACCATTGTTTTGAGCTGACAGAACTGTGGCATCAACAGAATCACTGCAGTGTTTAGCTCTACTAATATTTTAAATGTTCAGGTTACTCTGAGGTGAAAATCAATGCAAGCAGCATGGAATTCCTGGAGTTTATGTAATAATAGCCAGCTCTATGTCACCCAGCATGTGTGCTCCACTACCTGATACCACCAGTTCTTGGGCTGACATACAGCACTTCCCATAGTTGTTCTGAATCCTGTGTTTATTTAGCTGATGTGTTTTCTCAAATCTTTTAAGCAGAGATGTACTCACCCAAACAGAGAAGGTAGATGATACTCAAATGAATTATGATTTCCAGGAAATAGCTATATCTGTATACGGATATAGATCTCCAATGTATCATTGTGGCTCAAAAGAAATTCACCTGTAAGCATATTTATTTGTTAAAAGAAGGGAGGGGGGAGGCGGAAATATAAGATAAATTTCAAACTGGACATTTGAGATACGTAGCAAATTGGGGAAATTAAAAATTGACTTTTGTCATCAGAGGTGACACAGCAGCATCTGAGATACCACATTTCATCTTATACAGGAAATAGTTGTGGCAAATGTATGGTATCTGGTAGCAAATATTGGCTTTTTAATGGTATCAACTAGAGAGAAACTAATAATTACTAACTAATAATGTATCCTATCCTTTAGATTATGCTGTCCTCTGACCAGATGGACCATATATATTGTTGTTTGAGCTGGAGTTCTCTCAGTATAAAAGAGGAGCTGCTGTTGGCTTGTCATTCTATCTGAGGGGTCCTCTATTTGGGGAATGGCTTTACCTGCGTAGATAACCAGAACCCAGATTTATGCACCTTCCAGGCATGCTGTAATGCCCATATTTTTTTCCTCTTTGTTAAGGCTATTGAGGAGACTGTAGTTGTGATAGATATGTTCAGTTCTTTAATACGTGATTTTTAATTTTTGGAACAGGTGCCCAGAGCACTGGATAGGCACCTACAGTGTATATTTTTTAAATGAAGAGACAGACAGACCAATACAACACTGCAAAAATTCTTCCACAGATATTAATTCACATTTTAAATGAATTTGTTTCAGCCACGCTTGACCCTCTTCTCCGTTGATATTCTCTGAACACTCATGCAACTGAGCATCACTAGCATTCATCTAAATAGAAATCAAATTTTAAATCCCTGGATGCAAATATGTGCACTAGAAGTGCTTGTGCATAGTCGTGATACAGAATACTACGTGATTTATTGAACCAGTGATGACTAACTAATACTACCCAGAGAGAGGCTACCACATAACAAATAATCATAGAGGTCTTTCCATATTCAAGCCTCAAATTTAAAAAATGGCACCTAAGAAATTGGTCAGTTAATTTCAAATCAATATCTTAAACTGAAGAAATCATGCTGACAGACCCTGTGAACAGAAATCAAGGTTAAACTTGTCAGACAAATTATTCATTGTGAATTATCTGGTCAGCAATAATATTCACTCTCTCCTGTTGTTGCTACCCTTTAATGTGGCCCCTTTTTGCCTTTATCATTTTTTCTTCAGAAAGATAAAATTAATGGCTATATAAGAGGAATGGCTGACAGCTTAATGAACAATTATTAAAGCCTGGGACACATTTTTCCAACCGTTGTTTGTGAGGCGATGGCTACTGTAATCCATTGCAGTGTTAAAGTGGAGTCTGTTTTGTTGACATCTATTACTTGAGAGCATAGCACTCTGTGTGACTGCAATGTTTACATCTCTGTTTATGGAATTTCCAGTTCAAGGTAGCTGGATGTTAGCCACAGTGCAAGAAAGACCTTTCTTTCAGCTCTCCGAGTTACTTATTTGTGGATGCAGACAGGTTACTTGCCACAGTTGCCAACTTTCACATAAAAAGCAACAGAGAGTCCTGTGGCATCTTTAAGACTAACAGATGTATTGGAGCATAAGCTTTCGTGGGTGAATGCCCACTTCGTCGGATGCATCCGACGAAGTGGGCATTCACCCACGAAAACTTATGCTCCAATACATCTGTTAGTCTGAAAGGTGCCACAGGACTCTCTGTTGCTTTTTACAGATCCAGACTAACACGGCTACCCCTCTGATAACTTTCACATAGTAAATAAGCACCCTGACTTTCACAATAAGCTAAAAATCAAGATAATCCCATTTCAAAACAAGGCCAAAACAAGCCAATCCCTAAGAACCCCAACACTCTATGTGGCTAGATCCCCCTGGCGTGCAGTCTGGGACTGTGGTGGGCCCACTCTGCACCCCTGACTCTCTCCCCGCTCTTGCCCCTGCTTTCTCCTTGCCCCTGCTTGGCAGGAGCCGATCAAAAAAAAGAAGCAACAAGCTACAACAAGGAACAAGCTACAAGCTCAACAAGCTACAAGTCAAAAACTAGCCAACAAGCAACTCACAAGCCAGCCAAAACCAAGCCCAATTTCTGCATTTTTTTTTTATGGGTTTGGCATGTCTGGTCACTGCAGTGTATCAAAGAACTAATGCTGAGGATGTTTCAGGACATTTTTGGAAGGAAAATACAGCCTGGTCAGAAAATTATTGTTTCCACTGAATCAAAAACAACAAAATTGATGCTAATTGGACAATGGAATTAGGCAAAGGAAGAAAGGTTTAAATAATTACTCATAGCAAATAATGTTGAGGATGAGGTGGGATAAGCATTTTTATTAGTCATTCAGATCAGGGCTGAATCTAAACCTATTGAAATTTGTCATGGTACCACAAAAGCAGATTCCATCAGCTTACTAAAACCTCTCTCACTGGTGAGAGCTGTGAGGTTTAGGTTTAGTTTGATCACACAAACCAGAAAGATAAGCAGAGTTTCAAGATTATACTGTGAATTTAATTTACTTCAACTGTAAGCTATATGAGGCGGGGACTGTCTGTTTTTTTTTATATGCTCCCATCCAGGCACCGAAACAAAGTAGCCTGATTTTCAAAAGTGCTCAGCACGCAGCAGCTCTGAGGTCAACAGGAGCTGAGCACTTTCAAAAACCTGGCCTTTGAAACCTAGTCAGCAGATGCATCTACCCTAGTCAAGGTCTTTGTGGGAGTACTACTCAGACCATTAGCACAACTTGAATCAATGACTCATCCAGCTGTGAGTAGGTCTCTGTCAAACTTTTGTAATAAAACCCTTTATTTTTCAGACAGAAGCAATTTCTCTAGAAAGTTATTAGTCTCTATTTGCTTTATTGATAGCCCCCCTTTGGTGCTCAGAGGGCACTCAACAGAGGGCTGCAGAACAGGAGATCTACACTGATTTTGGCAGGGTAGATTGCGACCATCACAATCGCTCTGAGGAGCCTATTAATACACCCACAATCAAGTTAAATCAGGCTACTAGGGGTGATTGGCAACATTAGCAGCGTGGCAGAATTTGGCACAAATGTCAGCTAAGTAACCCACCAAATAGCAGTAATGGATACAACATCAATATTGTGGAACATAAACATTTTGTCTATTGTTAATGTCAATTATCATTTGCTTAGATACTCTCTTTGTGCTTGCTTGTAATCAGCTATTGTAATCAGCTTCCACCTGTACTCATTAATTTCTTAAATCAATTAAAAAAATACTGTTTTTAACTGTATCTTATGATTTCCTCCTAAATCCAACTTTGTGCCATTAAGAAACCAAAACAAAACACACACAAAAATACATACACACAAAACTGAGCCTTTTCAGTGCAGTGCAGGTGGCATTGTTAGGAAGAGCACTTCCGATCAAATGCCTGATTGTTCACCCCATAAAAGAACAGTACCACACTTTACTTGGGTTAAGAATAAAATCAAAATAAATACAATGCATGCATGTTACAAGAAATGTCATCCCGCCAAAAAATAAGTTAATACTGCAGCATTACAGTGATCTGGCTGTCAGTTTATATGAAACAATACTTCATACAAAAGGCACTGTTTGGAAATAACATTGTACCAATTACAAAAGACAGAACTGGAGTGCTGTCATTTCACAATTCTAAATGTTAATGAATTAACTCTGGGTATGTGGGGAGGAGTTTCCTAGTGCAAGAAAAAAATGAAATTCATCATGTTAATAACACATAATAATCAAGAGATCAAAATATTTTATTGTACCCCATTTCTTCAGAGCAGAAATATACCAAGTAATTGACAGTAATGACTCAGAGAAGATGAAATGGACAGGATATGTAAACAGCAGTGTAACTTTATAGATTACAAGTCACAACATAACCAATACAGTTTTATTGATTAAATCTACCTCTTTTTCCTCTTTGCAAAAAGGATTTCCTTGAATAACCCCATTTTCTTTAATCTCATGCAAGTTAGGATCAGTTCAACTATTCAAAAATATCAAAGTATTTTGAGGGCACAGGATAAATGGCTCAAAATATGTCTGGGAAATTTATGTCTCCCAAATGACTGCCCCCTCCACCAAGAACATCTGCCCATTGATTCTATCTGATCTAACCTGAACATTTAGCAGGTCAAAACCTTGGAGCTGGACTGGACTCTGCAATACACATGGACATCCAGGTTGCATTAGTAATGAGAAATGCCCTTTTCCTCTTTCATCTGGTGAGACTGTACTCACTCCTTGCAGATGAGGATCTGACCACAGTGATCCTTGCATTTGTTTCTTCATGGCTGGAGTTCTACAATACTGTATGCCTGGGACTGAGAGATGGCAGACACCTCGTAGTAATCTTATCCATCTCTTCATTCAGGATTGTTTCCTGCAATTTATTTTGCAGTACTGCCTAGTCTAGCTGTAGTCTTAGTGTTTAGTTCAGTTTTAGGGTGATGGGTCTTCCAATCTTTGGGATGCTATTGCTCAGTCTTAGATCTCACAGATTCTTTCCCCCACCCCCAATATTGATTTCCTTAATTTCCATTATGTGTAGTTATTGCATCTCACTAAATAATTCACCTCCCTTCTTCCCTCTGTAAAATATGAAGAACTGGAGAAAAGAGATGGAGGTCATATCTCATACCTTTAACACAGATCCAGAGGCCTCACCAAGCAGGGGAGGAAGACGGGGTAGGTTTTATAAAGGGAAATTACTCGAAGTGAAATTAAACCCTGTATTTGTTACACTAGGCCTTTCATCCAAGAGCAAATAATGGCCAAGATTTAGTATTTCAAATTGTTTATTTCTACTGCATCCCTAACAAGGTTTTACTGATCCTCCACAGATGCAGCTTCTCTATGGCTATTATCAAGGCTCCATGCAGTCTGAGGCATAGGGCTGTGTTTTTAAGCAGGCTGTAATTCTATGGTTTCTTCATTTAAATAAGGAGGCTTTTCTTGAGATAAATATGAAAGTGAATAACTCAATCAGTACAGCTGGTCCTGTGTTATTTACATTAGAGTAAATCTTGTACTGTCCTCATTTTCATGCACTATAGACGTTTGTATTGACCGTATCATAGAAGTAGCTGGGAGTTCTGATACCTGAGATATCATGGACAGTTTGGGGTTATGGAATGAGCACAGAGGGAGTATTTTAGTTAAAATTATCATAAGTGTAATAATTCATGATGACATTTAAACTGCCATATTTAGTTTTTAGTATTGACCCCATTTTGAGATCAATGATGCAGCTCATATCTCAGGAAGATGACCATTGCATTGCTTTACTTCAAATCTATGTTTTAAGGTTCTCTTTGCACTCATGAAGCAATAAAAGCTGAGATTTTGAAGCAAATTATGGATTCTATGGCCATAGACTACACAGGATCCTGACCACTGTACAGTTAAATCTATACTAAGTAATTCTGCAATATACTTTTAAAGAATTTGAGAGGATCACTTGTTGTTTGAGAAATTAAAAGTTAGTGTCTAGCTTATGAGCCGTCTCTGTCCTACTGTGAAGGCAAGCCCTGTACTCTTGTTCTCATTTCACATCTCAATATCCAAGATTAGACAGTAAATGTTCCTGAAATACTTCTGACTACCTAACTAGCCACTTCCTTCTGTCTTCAATACATTACTTCAAAGATTTCGTATGCGCTTTAGGCTATCATTGACTATCAGGCAGCACAGGTGGCAACCTGGTGGATGTTAAAGTTCTCAGACAGCCCACAGATAGTATAAAAAATGCCAGAATTCATTTACGTCTTGGCACTATACAAGAAATGTCAGTAACCACAGTTCAAAACAGCTCCCGAGGAAAGACAAACCCCAAACCAGCAAGCCAAAAAGTGAGCACCAGAAGCTAATTCTCAGGTCATGAAATACAAAGGAAAATATAGTGCTGTGAAACAAAAGGAAAATCTGACATGCTCTAGACCTTCTCTGGCCCTAGCCGACTACCTTTGTAGCTCAGTAAGACTTTCTTCATGCACTGCTGTACTACTATCGTTGTCTGAGAAAAGAAGATTGGGGAAAGCCAGCTTTAAAAAAAAACAACCCTCTGACTCTTCTCTCAACCTCCTCTACCAATCACAACTTTATTCTTCTCACCCACCTCCCAGATAGTTTCTTTCTCACCTGGGGACATTTAATGACCATTTTTCCCAGGTGTCCGCCCTCAGGCTCACTTACACCCACACAAGCTATAACAAAAGATGAAACTTAAAAGGGGGGAAGGAAAATCATTTCACTGCTTCAGGTATTCTTGTGTTTCTGCATTGTTATGGGACCATTTGCTCAATTACTTCATGGTAATAGACTCCAAATAGGGCAAATAATTTGGAGTCTCTGCTCAGTACTGGGGAAAATAGCATGGGCTATCAGGTCCCACCCATCATGATAGGACCATGAAATCTTGCATGTATTGTACAGCAAACAATAATGTGTTCCTAAGCCTTCATGCTACAACAACATTAACCCCTCTTTCATCATTTTCTTCCCCCTTTGCTGCATGTTCCAGTCCTCCTTTCACTGTAATTAGCCTGAGTGAATGCTTACTGGCATGTTTAATGCTTTAAAATTTCAACATTCTATTAGTTTACTCCACATTTCCCTCTGCTGCTTTCCTTTTCTACTTTTGTGGGAGCTACTGTGCCAAATTCTGTAAAGTACACACTAGGACGGTGCCCACTTACATTGAGTCAGAAATTAGCCCATTTTGCTCAGAAAGAGCTGGTCAGACACAGGCTAACATCAATTACACGGTACAGATAAATGTTGCAACTGCTCCATATCTAACCATAAATTCTCAAAAATCTCTACATTAAATAGTTAGACGAGACTTTCAGCCTTGGCTCTAAATTTCCTTTTTATATGTGTTTAACACAGAGCCTGAAGCTTAAATGTAGTTTACTCAGGTGATTAGGCCCCCAGAGGGTGTGAGACATGCTGAGACTTTGCAGCACCTTTTGTGCTTTGACATACATGAATGAAGCTAAAGGCTGAGAGTTGCATCCTCCAGAGAAATGCTCATATTTTAGCAGGTCATATAGCCTAAGGTACCTGATTATTGCAGTTATAAAATGCCCCAACGACAATTTTTGGAGGAAACAGAAGCAAATTATCTATTGAATTCTTCATTAGTCTTTAAAGCAAACTGACCCAGATTCAAAGCTGCTATGAGTGCCACACCACTGAAGTTTTACATCAGACCCAAATTTGCCCTATTGTTCTGCCAAAAATATAATTTCTAATTTAAAAGTAAAGTAAAAAGTGAAGTAAAACATAAAAGCCTGTTAATAATTAGTTCCTGTCCCACTCTTCTTTTCAGGCTTTCTGGTTTTTTAAGTTTTCTACATCCCTCGCCACTTCCTCCTCCTGATTTTTTTCTTTTGTTTCTTCCTTTACCCCCATCTCATTCTAACACATAGTTTGTCCCATCTGTAGACCCTGGTCCTGCAATAAGTGATTATCTAAATTGGACTCTACACAGGTGCATGGGCCTGACTACTAGAGGCCTCATTGCAGGCCATAAGCCTTAATTTGTAAGTAGAAGTCACATCAGTCCTCTGATTAAGATACCGAAACACCACTGGGAGTGGTTCTAAGCAACAGAGGATGCTCAACTAGGAGGCGGTGCTTCTTTTGTTACAGCAGCAGGTCAGGGTGCCCCCAATGGCACTTAAGAAATAGAGATAATGTGGGTTTCTGCTAACAAAGTAAAGGTAGAGGTAATGGGGAAGGAGGATTAGCAGGAGGAGGGAGACAAGGGAACAACATGGGACATAGAAACAGAGGTGAGCAAGGCCAAGTTGAGATGGGGTTATGGGGTTGCTTACATCATGTTAATTCCTATCATTATTTCATTTATTTGTCCGTTTAATAGACACATTTAAGATATTGAGAGCAGTTAAGAGAGATGGCCTTCAAAACAGAGGCGCAGGCATCTTCATTAATCTCCAAACTATCTTATGACTTTATGCAAAAAATTCCAGTTCTGGCTGGTCTTCTACAGAGCTTTGCTGATCACTCACTCACAGCAGCAATCATGCAACAGATATGAAGAGCTGTGGTGAATATTTTGAAAGGAGGAAGAGTTTTTACTTTATAAACTAGGTTTGTCACAGCAAAGCCAACTGTTGCCTGACAAGCAAAGCGTGAAAATTCTCCTCAGTGCAGGGGGTCAGGACTTAATTCCCACTTTACCACTCAAAACAGAGTTTAACTGGTACTTAAATGATGTGTAGGCTCTGTGCTAACCTTCTACATAAAAGTCTCTACGGTGCCACAAGGACTCCTCGTTGTTTTTGCTGATACAGATTAACACGGCTACCACTCTGAAATAAGTATACTGGTTCTTTAATTATGGAGCAGGTTAGTCATGCAGTATATGCAAGATCTGTGAAGCCTCCTTCATTCAATGCACAGATTATCCACCGATATCAATTTGGAGAGAACGTGCCCATAATTCCCTATTTTCCATAAAGAAAGAGAGTAAAAATTAACATTGCTAAAGTCTTGGTGACCCAAGCTTTTTTTTTTTTTTAAAGCTTTTACATTTGAAATTCATCCCCATGCAGGGCTTAAGTGGTGCATATGCCCTCTGTCCTGGAATGGCTCTGTCCCGGCATGTTTTGTCTCTTTCATACTATATTAATTAATTCTTCATTTCTTCAGGGATTTCAATGGTACCAGATTTTAAAACAATATATATGAGTTATATCTGTCTGTCTATCTATCTGTTCTTGGCATTTTTAAATTTCCCATTGCTATGGTATCTAGGCATAGTATCTCCATTTGTTCACAGAGCTGGAAAAAAAACGTGGGAAAAGATTCCAAAAAGCACTGAGATTCTTGAAATGTTGATTTCTGAGTGCTGAGGATGTAGTCTCCAAAATCTTAGAATCTCTTTGACCATATCTGATATTAACCTTCTTTATAGCTGCCAAATGCTACCATTACAAAAAGAAAAAAAAATGCCCTCTAGTTCTTTTCTCTTAATCTTAACATTGGTTGACTGCTCCACTACATTAATACTTGCTCTGACTGTTCTTTTGACTCCCTTGGTGATTTCATCCATAAATCCCTCCTCTCTGGAGCCCAACAAAAATTACATATTTATTTTTGTAGTTGGAGTTCATGTTCCTGAATTTTCAATGTGTTTTCAAGGCGTTTACTGTGGTGGGACATCATCTCATGTGGGAAAAATAGTGACATTTTGAAAACATACTGAAAAACAGATGAACATTCCATTTATACATTTGCTATGGTTTGGCTATGCGACTTTCCTTAGATATGCTCAATTGACAGATTTGCCATAAAAACACACAAGTGACATATTTTCAAAGCACTGTACTTTTTTCAGTAAACAAAAAACTACAAGGTTATGGCTCTGTAATCTGGTATTAAATCAAACTGGAGCATCAACCCACACAGCGTAAGAGAGCACCACTGGGAGATGTCTACCACTGATCTCCCTGCCTTGCAAGGCTTAAGATTACATAAACGCATTCTCTTTCATTTAACCTACTCAAAGCCTGTCTCTTTGAATCAAAACTCATGTTGGCCACTCCAAATTATCAAGACACAATTTATCTACAATAGACTGCTCCAAAAGATTACTGACAAATTATAAGCAATTTCAGCTGCCTGTAAATGTTTCCTGTGGATCATTTTGACTGACCTTGAGATCAACCTTAAGTAATCCGGGTATTTGTCTTTCATATATTTCCCCAGTGGATATGAATATCAGTTGTATTAAAAATGATGGATGGTTGCAATTTCCTATTAATTGCCATAAGAAAAAACACTTCTGATGGGTAGCATTGACCACTGAGAAAGGGTGACTGTATTTCAGGTGAATGTTTTCTCTGGCAATTTTTGTGTAAACGAGGTTTGAATGATGCCTTTGAATAGTTGAAAAAATGTGTCATTGGCAATTGTCCTAGAATTACAAATAGTGCAAGAAAACGATGAAGTCACCTATTCAGCAGAAATAATTGCCAGACACAAGGAAGAAAACACGCTATTTATTTCTTTTTCCTGTTACAGTTTGTCTTTATGTATCTACCATAGTGAAACTAAATTGGTGATCTCAGAGGGCCCTAAAAACTCCAGTTTCAGTGATTATTCTTGTTTCTTAAACCCAGTAGATATATCTTCATATTAGATATAGCCATCTACCACATTTTAATGGTTAGATTTTTATTATCCAAAGCACTTTCAAGAAATTTTAATATGTTAAGAACACTAACTAAGCCACAATGATATTCACAAACCTTATTTGAATGGTCTTTATTGAAAAACTTTGTACAAACAATTGCCCCTTGTATATGTAAATTTTTGACATAAGAAATATGAATATATACTTACAAAAGAAAACTGTATTATTGCACAGAAGAACAAGGATAATAATTGTCTGTTCTAATACAAAAATTTTTAATCTATGCATTACTTAATATTTTCTTCCTCCTTGGTTTGATTTACAATGCATTCATTATTTCAGAGCTTTAATGTTCCCAACCTGTCAGGAGTCAGAATTAATATTTATGTAATTTTATTATGCAGCCATTAGTGCTGGATGTGCACAAAGCTTAACTTGTTCATTTGTGGATGGTTAGCTTGTAATATGGGGTGCTGTAGAGGCACCGTGCCCCAGTAAGAGAAACTGGAGGATTGTACCTTATGTTAATAGTCACTCAGGGCCAGATTTCTGAAGTAACTATCAACATAAGGCACATCACTGCAAGTTAGGTACTTTTGAAAATCCCACTAAGCACCTATCTGCATCTTTAGACTCCTAAATACCATTAAAAATCTGGCTCTGAGTGACTTCCAGTTAAGATATGCTCACGTTACCAGTAAAAACATGCTTTTTTTCTAAGTTTCTGAGTTTACAGCTGTAAATTCAGTTAGGCATCTGAGAGTCAAGCCGAGTTCTTTCCTTCTTGTGCATCATCACCAGGAATAAAGGTAATGCAGGCACCGTTATGCCCTCAGGCACTGTAATTGGAATGTAGTGAACACTTTTTTCAGTGATGCACAAGAAGGAATAGAAGCCAGATCACTTTTGCTTTACCTGTGTAGCCTCTGCAGATAAGGCTGTGAAAAACACAGGAAGTTTGATCTGCTGAATAAGAAAGGGATATTTTGACTTAGTAAGTGGAAACACACTTTGAGTGAAGAATAAAAATGTCTGTTTCAGGAAATATAATTCTTTCTGAGGCATATGCTTCCTCCTAGTGTTTTAGCTGCAGGTGAAGCCTTAGGCACACTCTCTTTTGGCAGTTTCATAGGATGCCACAGAGTGCTAGAACATACTGAGAACAATCTAGTCACTCAACATAAAGCCGGCATGGAACTGCTATTCTTTGTTTGCAGAATTTCTCCCCGTCAGTCCCCTGTTTCTTACATCCCCACCAAAAAATATTCTCCTGTTCCTTCTTAGCCTCACACATACCCCCAAATCCTTTTTTCCCATTGCTTCAGCAGCTCCTTGCGAATGACACTGCTGTCAGGGCACAGAACTATGAAGTCAACATGAGAACTAAAGGTGCAGGTGACTGAGCAGAAACACATGCATCATTTCAAAGTGGAAACTATGAAGATGGAGCCCTGGGTTTATTGTTGAGACATGTTGTTTGGTGTTAGAAGGAGAGTAAAGTATGGGTTGAAGAGACAAGGGCCAAATCTAGCATTTACCCAGGACACCTAATAAGTGAAGGGTTGACCCTGGTTAGTTGACCTTAATTACATTAATTTTCTGTGCAGTCTAAATAAAACTGTGCAATCTAAAAAAGTTTAGTTTGAAGTAATGAAGTATCATTCATGTATGTAATTTATTATTAGCTATATTAATATTTATAAGTAGAAAAAATAGCTGAAATATTTTTAGCCAGCACTACAGGATTTTGTTTTCTCTCTCATTTTTTGTTCCAATTAGTTATTTACATAGCTAGGAATATTTTGCTAGAAACCTTTTTGCCTGTTCGCTATAGTTTAAACTAAGTTGACAGAGTAATAAATGATGCTGGGCTTTATGATGTTGCTTTATATCTGTTATGAATCCTTTGGACCTTTAACCTGGCATCATGTCTCAGTGCAAATCCCAGTCAAAATTTAACTCAGAGTCATAGCCTGAGCTATACTTAAAAATATAATGGCAAGAGTAGATTTTAAAAATAAAATGGGGGATTTCCTCGTGTTGCCTCTCCACTGACTCCAGTGCAATTCGACCAGGGATGAATTTTGCAGAATATATTTTATCTTACTTGTGTAGGGTCAGATTGTGACTTGTTTTACATGCCTAAAGTGGGGAGTGAGTGGATGGAAGCCCCCTGTTTCCTCTGTGTGGGATACCCATATTATGGATAGCAGCACAGCTGCTAGAGCAACCTATATGGTGCTACTCCCTCTCACATGCAGGTGGGTCAGGAGTGGGTAGGCAGGGAGACAGAGTGAGCAGAACCTTGTCCCCAGTGCGCCAGCCAGCACAGCTGAACTGGCAAAGAGGGAGAAGTGCCCTGCATCACAAACAGGGCTGGAGCAGATTGCATTCTCACATCCCAGCTCCAGGAAGGAACAAGGTAGCTTGGGACTCACTGAGTCACTGAGTGTGAATCACAATCTGACTTCCAGCCTGCTTCTGAGGCAGCACAACTATGCACTGCCCCTTACTTCTGGCAAAGCCCCAATGGAGCCTCGAGGCACTGTGTCATCTTTAACTTCACCATTTTGGGACAAAGTTTCAAAAGCACAACCTAAATTGCACCAGTACAAAACACGTTCAGATCTGCATATGCACAGTGGACTGTTGTATCATAAGTACCTGTTTGCACATGAAGCTGTCCATTTTCTGAGCACAAATGACCATTGCATGCATAAATGTGGTGCTTGTGGGCACTTATTTTAAAACTGAAATTAGAAAATTTGATCCTATTTATATTTGAGTTTTACTGAGGAGTCTCACCCCTTACTAACTGAGTTGTTTTGGCCATGTCATACCTTTACTCCACATGGCTGAACTACTCTTATCTAACTTGGAAAGGTTTTGTTTTTTTTTCATATAAAATTCTTCCAGTTGGTTCTCTCATGATCATTTTATCTTACAAAAGTGGTTAAACTGTTTACAATTGCATTAACAGGAAAAGCTTTGTACCAATTTAAGAAAACACCAGTTAGAATTGTGGGAAATTGCTGAGTTAAAACAAGCCACCAGACAGATCTATGATACACAATAGATGGAAATATTTACAGTGTCTGCTATTTAAAAAAAAAAAGCAATATTTTCCAAATATTACCACACTTCCATATCTGGTGTACTGCCGTATATTCCTACACCTGGAATAGGAGCTTAGTGCATTATTTCAGATTAATGTGTTGTAACTGTTGGAAACATTGACTTTTTAATGGCAAAGAAAAACTTATATTTGCTACAAAGCTCAAACAAATATTGTGGGCCATGTCCTCCCCTGGTGTAAATCAGCATAACTCCCTTGACATTAATTAAGCTATTCTCATTTACATCAGCTGAGGATCTGTCCATATGTGTAATATGAATGCACAGAGCCCTCAGTAACGTATTTCTATATTATGAACCTCTACTCTTATGGAAAACACACTTAGCCCTGTAGATACTGAAGTATACTCTTATACATATACGTTCTCCTTGGCACTCATTTATTTGATTAATGTGCAGTAGAGTAATGCTGTCACACAGAAAAAAAGTTTTGTTACTGTTCTCATTGGGTAGCACTTTACACTCCATTTATGCAGGTTTTAAGGCTGCACAAGGTACAAGGAATAATCAGTCCAGTTCTCCACCGGATTAAACGGGCTTTGTTTAAAGCCCATGGGAATATAAAGATGTTGTTGGGTTGTCAAGGATGGCCACAATGTTACCTAAATCCAACAAATGCATATCAAGCCTGATTCTGATCTCACTTATAGGCGTTTTACAGCACTTCAGCTCTATTGATTTAAGGGGGCTTGCTTCTTTATCAGCACAGGTGAGCTCAGAATCAGGGCAAATACAAGTAAAAAATAATTAAAAATGAATTATAAGGACAACAGAGTTCATGCGAAATGCCTTCCCTAATTGATAACAAGACTGACAGGCATAAAAATGTTCAAAATAGGAAATTTAAATAAAGGTGGAGGGTTTTTTTAAAACAAAATACAAGAAGAAGATGATACTTATATGTTGGCTGTAAATTTCTCTATACATTAAAACTGTTTTATATGTGATGTTCGAGTGACTTGAAGCTTGTTCTCTTTTAAAGCAAAACATATAAACTGTCAGTGCCTGGCATTAGCCCACTGCACAGGAAAGATAGGAAGTATGGCAAGAGTGGAAAGTGGAAACTTAGTCAAATTCCAAAGCATGAATATAAACAAACAACACAAGTGTGTAGGGACAAAATTAGAAAGGCCAAGGCACAAAACGAGATCAAACTAGCCAGAGACATAAAGGGTCACAAGAAAACATTCTACAAATGCATTAGAAGCAAGAGGAAGACCAAGGACAGGGTAGGCCTGTTACTCAATGGGGGGGGGGGGGACGGGAGGGGGAATAATAACAGAAAATGTGGAAATGGCAGAGGTGCTTAATGGCAGAGGTGCTTAATGACTTCTTTGTTTCGGTTTTCTAACGTAGTGAATGCCAGTGAAAATGAGATAGGATCAGAAGAGGCTAAAACAGGGAAAGAATAAGTTAAAAATTACTTAGACAAATTAGATGTCTTCAAGTCACCATGGCCTGATGAAATGCATCCTAGAATATTCAAGGAGCTGACTGAGGAGATATCTGAGCCATTAGTGATTATCTTTGAGAAGTCATGGAAGACAGGAGAGATTTCAGAAGACTGGAAAAAGGCAAATATAGTGCTCAACTATAAAAAGGGAAATTAGGACAATCCAGGAAATTACAGACCAGTCAACTTAACTTCTGTACCCAGAAAGATAATGGAGCAAATAATTAAGCAATCAATTTGAAAACATCTAGAAGATAATAAGGTGATAAGTAACGTTCAGCATGGATTTGTCAAAAACAAATTGTCAAACCAACCTGATAGTTTTCTTTGACAGGGTAACAAGCCTTGTGGATGGGGGGAAGTGGTAGATGTGGTATATCTTGACTTTAGTAAAGCTTTTGATACTGTCTCGCATGACCGTTTCATAAACAAACTAGGGAAATGCAACCTAGATGGAGCTACTATAAGGTGAGTGCAAAACTGATTGGAAAACCATTCCCAGAGAGTAGTTATCAGTGGTTCATAGTCAAGCTGGAAGGGCATAACGAGTAGGGTCCCGCAGGGATCAGTTCTGGGGGCCATAGTGGATTACAAGCTAAATATGAGTCAACAGTGTAATGCTGTTGCAAAAAAAGCAAACATCATTCTAGGATGTAGTGGCAGGAGTGTTGTAAGGAAGACATGAGAAGTAATTTTTTCGATCTACCCCGCTCTGATTAGGCCTCAACTGGAGTATTGTGTCCAGTTCTGGGCGCCACATTTCAGGAAGGATGTGGACAAATTGGAGAGAGTCCAAAGAGGAGAAACAAAAATGATTAAAGATCTAGAAAACATGACCTATGAGGGAAGATTGAAAAAATTGAGTTTGTTTAGTCTAGAAAAGAGAAGACTGAGAGGGAACATGATAACAGTTTTCAAGTATGTAAAAGGCTGTTACAAGGAGGAGGAAGAAAAATTGTTCTCCTTACCCTCTGAGGATAGGACAAGAAGCAATGGGCTTAAATTGCCGCAAGGGAGGTTTAGGTTGGATATTAGGAAAAACTTCCTAACTGTCAGGGTGGTTAAGCACTGGAATAAATTGCATAGGGAGGTTGTGGAATCTCCATCATTGGAGATTTTTAAGAGCAGGTTAGACAAACACCTGTCAGAAATAGTCTAGTTAATTAGTCCTGCAACTGGACTAGATGACTTCTCGAGGTCCCTTCCATTTCTATGATTCCATGTTTATCATAGCAATAGCTCAGATTTCCTGTTCACTTCAGAGCTGTATAAATAGTAACAGTGTAATGTTCTTTTCCTAACTTCATTTTGAGTCATTGCTGTAAGTATCAATACATCAACACTTATCACCTAAAATGTACTCTAAATCTCTGAGTCATAAACATGGAAAACAGTGGGTCACAATGGAGCAAATGATAACAATCAAGTTTAGAAAATCATATTTTAAAGAGCACAGAGTTAATGGGGACACGCTGCACATAGGTGGTTTGTGTAGAAAACATAGATCTCGCCTTGGATAAGCATTGCTATGTATCAACATAATTAAACTTCATTGTGTGGAAGTGGAGGAAATTTTCAAGTTGCAAAACTAAAGATCTTATATTAAATTCCAGCATGGTAATTAAATTTGCTCTCCATGTGCACGTCTTTCTCTCTTACTGTGTCTCTGTTCTGGTCTAAACATCTGGGATAAAAAGACATGGCTCCACCCTCTAGACAGACCATGTTGATCCCTAGGGTGGCAGAATTGAGAATGCAACAGAAAAATAAACCATCCAGGCAAAGAAAAATAAAGAAACCAGAACTGGGCAAATGTTGAAAAAAAATATTCTCAAATATGCTGTTCAAAAATGTCCCAAAATTCATATTTACACAGACACATGTATTTGCCCAGCTCTATAAACTGAGTAACTACAAAACTTCTCCCTTCCCCCAAAATATATTCAAAAGATCCCGTGAAATTCATTAAATAAATGATTCAATTGATATTGTTCAAGCAGCTCAATAACCAACCAAATCCTTGTTACAACTGCCTCCCTGACAGGTTTTCCTCACTCCATTCTCCTGTTGCCCCCGGAACCAGTCCCACTCCTCAATCCTTTCATACTGTAGTACTCTCCCCACTGTCCTTGCACACCCAGCAAAGGCCTGAGCAGAAACCCTGTTGATTGGGACCCATCTCACTCTGGTTGGTGAATCAGCCAGGGCATATTTAAGGGCCTATGATTTGGGAGATGCAGAAAAATTCCTCACAGAAGGCCTCCACTCTGAATGAGAGTCTGGGGGAAGAGGGGCAGTGAGTGAGTGAGTTCTGGATTGTGGGGGACCCAGAAGTTTGTGAGAAGAAGCAGCAAGTTCGCTTGGGAGTTTGTGTGGCTGGGTGGATGATTTACTTATGAAAAATCCTGTAGTTTAACTGGGATCCAACCATTATGGCTGTGGAAATTTAATGAAGCTCTGCACAATTCCCTTCAAATCCTACAATAGAGGCTATGTCTACACTACGGGATTAATCCGAATTTATATAATTCAAATTTTGGAAACAGATTGTATAAAGTCGAATGTATGCGGCCACACTAAGCACATTAATTCAGCGGTGTGCGTCCATGTACTGGGGCTAGCGTCGATTTCCGGAGTGTTGCACTGTGGGTAGCTATCCCATAGCTATCCCATAGTTCCCGCAGTCTCCTCCGCCCATTGGAATCCTGGGTTGAGATCCCAATGCCTGATGGGGCCAAAAACATTGTCGCGGGTGGTTCTGGGTACATCCTCCCTCCTCTCCAGGGAAGCAACGGCAGACAACCGTTTCGCGCCTTTTTCTTGGATGAACAGTGCAGACGCCATACCACTGCAAGCATGGAGCCCGCTCAGCTCAAGACAGCAGTCACGAACATTATAAACACCTTGCGCGTTATCGTGCAGTTTATGCTGAACCAGAACCTGGAAAACCAGGCGGCGAGGAGTAGGCTACGACAGCGCGGCGGCGAGAGTGATGAGGACATGGACATGGAATTCTATCAAACCGCGGGCCCCGGTGCTTTGGAGATCATGCTGTTAATCGGGCAGGTTATAGCCGTGAAACGCTGATTCTGGGCCCGGGAAACAAGCACAGATTGGTGGGACCGCATAGTGTTGCAGGTGTGGGACGATTCCCAGTGGCTGCGAAACTTTCGCATGCGTAAGGGCACTTTCATGGAACTTTGTGACTTGCTTTCCCCTGCCCTGAAGCACCAGAATACCAAGATGAGAGCAGCCCTCACAGTTGAGAAGCGAGTGGCGATAGCCCTATGGAAGCTTGCAACACCAGACAGCTACCGGTCAGTCGGGAATCAATTTGGAGTGGGCAAATCTACTGTGGGGGCTGCTGTGATGCAAGTAGCCAAAGCAATCACTGAGCTGCTGCTACAAAAGGTAGTGACTCTGGGAAATGTGCAGGTCACAGTGGATGGCTTTGCTGCAATGGGATTCCCTAACTGTGGTGGGGCGATAGATGGAACCCATATCCCTATCTTGGCACCGGAGCACCAGGGTGCCCAGTACATAAACCGCAAGGGGTACTTTTCAATGGTGCTGCAAGCACTTGTGGATCACAAGGGACGTTTCACCAATATCAACGTGGGATGGCCGGGAAGGGTTCATGACGCTCGCGTCTTCAGGAACACTACTCTGTTTAAACGGCTGCAGCAAGGGACTTACTTCCCAGACCAGAAAATAACCGTTGGAGATGTTGAAATGCCTATAGTTATCCTTGGAGACCCAGCCTACCCCTTAATGCCATGGCTCATGAAGCCATACACAGGCAGCCTGGACAGGAGTCAGGAGCTGTTCAACTACAGGCTGAGCAAGTGCAGAATGGTGGTAGAATGTGCATTTGGCCATTTAAAAGGTCGCTGGCGCTCGTTACTGACTCGGTCAGACCTCAGCCAAACCAATATCCCCATTGTTATTGATGCTTGCTGTGTGCTCCACAATCTCTGTGAGAGTAAGGGGGAGACCTTTATGGCGGGGTGGGAGGCTGAGGCAAATCGTCTGGCTGCTGATTATGCGCAGCCAGACACCAGGGCGATTAGAAGATCACACCAGGAAGCGCTGCGCATCAGAGAAGCTTTGAAAACCAGTTTCATGACTGGCCAGGCTACAGTGTGAAAGTTCTGTTTGTTGAAAACCTGCCCCCTTGATTGACTCATTCCCTGTAAGCAAACCACCCTCCCCCCTTAAATCACAGCTTGCTTTTAAAGGAAATAAAGTCACTATCATTTAAAAATCATGTATTCTTTATTAATTGATTATAAACATAGGGAGAGAACCGACAAGGTAACCCGGGTGAGGTTTGGGAGGAGGATAGGAGGGAAGTAAAAGGCCACTGAAAAAATTCAATATAATGACAGCCTTTTGGTTGGGCTGTCCACTGGGGTGGAGTGGGAGGGTGTACGGAGCCTCCCCCCCCGTGTTCTTACACGTCTGGGTCAGGAGGCTATGGAACATGGTGAGGGGAGAGGGAGGTTATACAGTGGCTGCAGCGGCACTCTGTTATCCTGCTGCTGTTCCTGAAGCTCCACCAGACGCCAGAGCATGTCCGTTTGATCACGCAGCAGCCCCAGCGTTGCAGCCTGCCACCTCTCATCTCGGGCGTCCCTCATGACCTCATGTTCACTGGCATCTTTCCTGTACTTAGATACCGTGTCCTTCCACTCATTCAAATGAGCTCTTTCATTGCGGGTGCATTCCATTATTTCCGAGAACATCTCGTCTCGCGTCCTCTTTCTCTGCCGCCTTATCTGAGATAGCCTTCGGGACGGAGGAGGGAGGCTTGAAAAATTTGCAGCTGCTGGAGGGATGGAAAAAAGGAGAGAAGTTTTTAAAAAGATACATTTTACAGAACAATGCTTATACTCTTTCACGGTGAACAACACTATTCACATTACATAACACATGTGATTTCAGTACAAGGTCGCATTTTCCATCTTAATATTGAGTGCCTGTGGCTTTGGTGTTAGAGATCACAGACGCAGGTCCAGACAACAGAATTCGGCTTGCATGCGGTCATGGTAAGCCATTGTCTTTCGGCTTCTGCGCCCTCCTTTCTCACATACCAAGCAAAGCCCGTTGACTGCTGCGGTTTTCCTGTTAACCTTCAGCAGCAGAAAACAAACTACCCCCCCGCCCCATCCAATTCTCTGGGATGATTGCTTTATCCCTCCTCCCACTGCGTGGCCGGTATCAGGGAAGATCCCTGCAGAAACCAAACTAACCCCCCGCCCCCACCCACCCACCATGAATTATCTGGGATGATTGCTGTACCCCTCCCCCCACCGTGTGGCTGGTATCAGGGAAGATCCCTGCTAGCCAAAGGCGAAAAGCCCAGCGCCACCCCCCCCCCCCCCCCCGCGCTTGGCTAACTGCAGGGAAGGATTTCTTTTCAGCCACAGGCAAACAGCCCAGTAGGAACGGCCACCTCTGTCCCCTTAATTAAATTCCCGTATTTCAACCAGGTTACCATGAGGCTATCACTTGCCTGAGGATTACACAGCGAGATAAAGAACGGATGTTGCTTGAATGCCAGCAAACACTGGGACCATACGCTGCCAGGCTTTGTCATGCAATGATACCAGATTACTTGCTACTAGCATGGCGTGGTCAAGTGTCCTACCATGGAGGACGGAATAAGGCTGCACTGCCCAGAAACCTTCTGCAAAGCCTTTTGGAGTACCTCCAGGAGAGCTTCATGGAGATGTCTCTGGAGGATTTCCGCTCCATCCCCAGACATGTTAACAGACTTTTCCAGTAGCTGTACTGGCCGCGAATGCATCCCAAGTCCTCAGGGCAAATTAATCATTAAAAAATGCTTGCTTTTAAACCATGTTTTATATTTTAAAAGGTAAACTCACCTGAGGTCCCTTCCATGGGGTCATGGTCTTGGGTACTGGCTTGGGAGGCTTGGGAGGGTACTTCAGTCAGGCTGAGAAAAAGATCCTGGCTGTTGGGGAGAACGGAGTGCTGTGTGCTCTCCGCAAGCTCGTCGTCGTCCTCCTCCTCCTCCTCTTCCCTGTCCACAGAATCCTCAGGTATGGCTGATGAGATTACCCCCGCCTCGGAATCCACGGTCAGAGGTGGGGTAGTGGTGGCGGCCCCTCCTAGAATTGCATGCAGCTCAGCGTAGAAGTGGCATGTCTGCGGCTCTGACCCCGAGCGACCATTTACCTCCTCTGTTTTCTGAGCTCTTTGACTTTCACGCGGCACTGGTATGAGTCCCTATTGTGGCCTCTCTCCATCATGCCCTTGGAGATTTTTTCAAAAGTTTTGGCATTTCGTCTTTTTGAACGAAGTTCTGCTAGCACTGAATCCTCTCCCCATATAGCAATCAGATCCAGTACCTCCCGTACGGTCCATGCTGGTGCTCTGTTTCGATTATTGGCCTGCATGGTTATCTGTGCTGATGAGCTCTCTGTGGTCACCTATGCTCTCCTGTGCTGGGCAAACAGGAAATGAAATTCAAATGTTTGCGGGGCTTTTCCTGTCTACCTGGCCAGTGCATCCGAGTTCAGATTGCTGTCCAGAGCAGTCACAATGGTGCACTGTGGGATAGCTCCCAGAGGCCAATACCATCGAATTGCAGTCACACTAACCCTAATTCGAAATGACAATATCGATTTTGGCGCTACTCCGCTCGTCGGGGAGGAGTATAGAAATCGATTTTAAGAGCCCTTTATTTCGAAATAAATGGCTTCGTTGTGTGGACGGGTGCAGGGTTAATTCAATTTAACGCTGCTAAATTCAAATTAAACTCATAGTGTAGACCAGGCCAGAGAATGTGATTTTGTCTATAGTTTTTCCCCCCTAACAATCTATAGAATTCTAAAGCAGGGATATAATTTTTAGTAAATTCTATAGGACTTTCCTGTAGGGACAGTGAGTGTGTATGCGTAGGGGCAGAGAGCAAGGGACAATGAGTGTTTATATGTTGGGGGTGGGCATAGAGTGTGTGCTTATGTGTGGAAGCAGGAGTGTGAGTTGTGTGGGTGGTAGACCATTTGAGAGAATAGGGGCAGAGAGTAGCTGGGTGTTTGTGGAGGGGCACTGAACAGAGAGGGGGTGGGTAGAAATGAGATTGTTGGAGAGAGCTAGAAGGACAGAAACATTACACAGGAAAAGAAGTCTGATGCGGAATCAGAACATGGGAGGCGGGGAGGAAGATACACTAAGATATACAGCTAGCAGAAAGGAAAAAGAAGTGCAGGAATTTATAAAGAGCAGGAAGAACCACCACAAAAGGAGACATATAGGAGCAACTTTATATAAATGATTTTAATAGAAATCTTAAGCCCCAAATCTTCAAAAAAAATATATATTAAAAATGGGATAGACTTGTGGGCTGTGGGTGCAGAGACATACTGCAGTTTGCTTAGTGCAGTGAACTCTCTAGGGCTGGCCCAGGGCCGGCTCCAGGCACCAGCTTCTCAAGCAGGTGCTTGGGGCGGCCGTTCAGGACAGGGGCGGCAGTTCCAGGTATTCGGCGGCAATTCGGCGGATGGTCCCTCACTCCGCCTGGGAGTGAAGGACCTCCCGCCGAATTGCTGCCGCGGATCGCGATCACGTCTTTTTTTAGACCGCGATCGCGGCTTTTTTTTTTTTTTTTTTGGTTTTGGCTGCTTGGGGCGGCCAAAACCCTGGAGCCGGCCCTGGGCTGGCCACAGATATAAACTAGCATTAGCTTGAGATGGCTAATTTTAAGAGCACACGTTTGATCCAATGATTATTTTAGCCTTTGGCTCTTGTATTCAAGAACTGTCATTTCTTTTGAAATGTGTTTACAGGTTAGGACATGCATCCCCTCCTTGTTACAGTGCTTTCGGTAATAAGGGTAATTCTGATCCAAGGCCTTTGCTGCTAACTATAATGAATGCCAGTGCATGGACATCCTATCCAATCATCAAAATAATGATCTGTACTGGAAAGGGATTTATATCAGCTTTGCATAACATGGATTTGTTCCATGAAACTATTACAGTTTTTATTATTTGAGCGAAATGTACTGGCTCAAGCATCAGAAAAAACTATGATTTCTACACTCTTTCTTCAATTAGGTTCAATGCTGTATTCCATTTTTCTCCCATTCCCATGATTATTTATCACCTCACTATATGGCATTGATCCAGAAGTCATTGATCAGGATTTTTCAGGTAAATGCATTACAAAATAAAGAAACCCAAAGAGTTCTTTAAACTGCAAACTGTTCCATTTTAAACAGACTTGCTTGTTGTACCTTTAATCTCAGCAAGTTTCTACATTCATGAATGGCAAATTCATTTGACATGTTATCTAGATAATAATAAAGAAAGCTTTAATACAACTTATTTAAACAAGTCACTTTTTTTTCAAAGTACCGTGGAGATCTCTCTCAGGTTAGTGTCTACTGGATAAATCAATGGACATAGAAATACCATATGCTTTTCCTCTTGGCAATACACATACTGACAAAGGAAATGCCTATGCTTCCGTTCTAGCAAAGTGTCTTCACTGTAATGTTGATACACCTGCATACAACATCACAGGCCAGCAGGCTTCATGATCCTTCAGGGGTGCAAGGCAAACCCCAGTGCTTAAACTTTATTTGAAGAGCAATGAAATTGTTTTAAGTGAACACATAAAGGGCACGGGGGAACTAATCAGTATATTGTTATTTTGACATATTCGGTTGCCTTTTAGAAAATGCATTCATAATTTTCTGTTTGACGTGATCTCAGCATCCAGTAAAAAGCTGAGAATTTTTCATCCCTCTGACAGGACTCCATTAATAAAACAACAATCTTTTGTGTGTAGTAATCTTTAATCTTATTTTGTCACACACTTCTC
Source organism: Terrapene triunguis (assembly GCF_002925995.2). Classification (NCBI taxonomy): domain Eukaryota; kingdom Metazoa; phylum Chordata; order Testudines; family Emydidae; genus Terrapene; species Terrapene triunguis. The sequence continues at coordinate 51,364,647 of NW_020664409.1, read as the reverse complement.
AGTAGCATTTCCACTCGTTTTACAGTATAATTTATGGCACTGAAATAACTCCCTGCCCTGAAAAAGGTCAGTCTGTCAAGGTTTACTTGTCTTTGAAGAAAAGTAATAGAGCATTATTTATGAAGCAAAGAATGCGCTTCAATACTTTAATCAATCAGAAAGATACTTGCATTATTGTATCTTTTGCCAAAAAATACCATGAGCAAAGGATACATCAACCTTGCATTCTCTTTTATGTTGCAAAAGGCCTTTTACCTTTTATGTCTCTTTCTCCTTTTGTGTTTACTGCAGTATGAAAATAACAAGGCTGATGATGTCTGATATCTGGGAACAATTTGTAAATTATGAGCACAGGATTGATCTTTTCTAAAGATCACAAAGTCTCTGGACAGATTAACTAGCACTATCCACTATGCTCATCACAGTAAATTCATCTGATAAAATGTTGGAGGATATGTGATTAAAAACAATGGAGTTAGAGAGAAAATTGCAGAAGGTTTCAAGATGTGTATCTCAGAAGGTAATCTGCAAAATATATAACCACATTTGGTACCCATATGTTTTTAGAAATCATCATAAGCACAAATTAGAACATGCAATGTGGGGAAACAAATTGGTAGTTCATTAGTGAAAACAGTCACACTTTAAATTAAATCTCTCACATAAGGATTTAATTTAGGTTTAGTAAAACAGCTTTATGTGAATGAAATACCAATACATTATTTAAACCCTGTTATTGATGGTTAACAAGTGTGTAATGAGATATATATTATCTATTAGTTCTTAGTCATTAGTAAATATGTTTTTAATAATCAGTTTATATCGAACATGAAATAGCTATTGCAACTAGTTTTATCTACCTTAATATAATAGATGGCTAATGTATTTTATTTAAATGTCAAAAGTGTACTAAAATAATTTGTAATGTTTAACATGTTTATGATAAACTAAGATTTGTATGTTACATAGCTGCAAGACCTCAAACATATTCATAATAATCAAGGCCATGATCCTGCAAAGACTTACAAATGTGCTTAACTTTACACATTTTGAGTAGTCCTAGTGAAATCAGGATGTGTAAGTAACCCAGAGCAACACAGCCAACAGAACAGGCGAGGGAACACAAATTATTAGGTCCTACATAAACAACTCTGAAGTCAGAGGTACTACTCAGTATTCATAAAGTTAAGTACATGCACAAATCTTTGCAGGATTGGGAACCAAATCGTAGTTCTGAAACATGAAAGAAGTATCATACGAAGTTCATAAAATACTTTAATTTAAATCACTATCAAGAAAATGTCAGTCCTGAGCATCAGTGTTCCTGCATCGAGATTATCTACATCTGAGGCCAAAAATGTCTGTTTTGAAACTACAGTTGCCAAAATCAGTGGTGATGTAAATGCATCTAAATATTAAAAAAATTAAAAATGGGATGCGTCTCGCAAGGTTGTTGTGTATGATTCAGAGTTCAAATTTAGTATATTTCCAAAGCAGTTTATGGAAAATGATATTGTGCTCATGTAATCCTACAGCATTGGCCTGAAGGGCAGGATGATTACAGCAAATAATGACCAGGAATTGTAGTGAAGGTTAATTTTTATTTCACTAAACAGTTGTGTAAAAAAATTTAAATATTGTGACTTGACTTCAGTGGGTCTGCTCACCTGCTTAAAGCTAAGCATGTGCAACAGTGCTTTGCGAGATCAGGGCCAAAGTGCTCAGCATCTGGCAGGATCGACCCTTAAAGTGGGGTGGGGGAGTCTCAAGTGCCAGTGACAAAAAGCTGAAATACCATGTACCAATACCAGTGATTAGGAAACACTGCCATACAGTCCCTTTCCCACAGTCCTTTCTACAGCCCTTCCTAGAGCCTGATCCAATACCCACTGAAACATAAGAACATAAGAACGGCCATACTGGGTCAGACCAAAGGTCCATCTAGCCCAGTATCCTGTCTTCCAACAGTGGCCAATGCCAGAGGGAATGAACAGAACAAAATGAATGGAAAATTTCCATTGACTTATCTGGGCATTGAAAGAGGCCACTAGAATTCAGCACCTACTTTCTTTTCCCTGTGGGGTTCAAATTAAATATGCTACAAAGGTATTATATAATGATTTAATAAACAATGCACACTTTCAAGAATCTCTTCACCCCCCCAATACAGTTTAAATCTAAAGTAGAAAGTGTTCACATAATGTTAGCAGATTTGTATTTTCCTATGGTTATTTCCTACTTCTGTGCTATTCCAAACCACTTCTGTTGGAGGGTGAAGTCTGTGGCTAAAATCAGATCAAAATAATTTGTGTGTTAAACCAACCTCAATTTAAACTTTTACCTTCCTCTCCTCCTCCATTCCATTAGTGCACTATTGTCAATTTTGCTAACCAAAAGCAAACAGTTTTAGTCTTTTGTTTATGAGAAAATCAGTAAAATTGTATGGGGCAAAAGGTGAGTTAGACAGTGCAGTGGATTTTTTGTTTTTATTTTTTCCTCCAAATTGTGGTTGCCATTTAAAAGACATATAGGGAGATATGAAAAGAAAGTAAAACTGGGAATGGCACGAGCAAGAACTGCTTTCAAAGTGATAAAGATTGTAACAAGAAAAGGTCTGTTGGTTTATACCATTTCCCTTTCTTGCTACAATCATTGTCTCAAGAATAGATTCATATTCTGCATCATTTTCTGTTACCTTTATAGTCTTTCTTATGGGAATGAGGAATGGAAATTTTAATGCCTCATATATTCTGTGAATTACTGTAGACGAGTATGCTGTACTACTTTGATCTTTCCTACATTCTGCAGTTTGATTGGATCGTGATGTGAATGGAAAACAGCATAAAACAAATCAGTTTCTGAGAGAATGATTGTAACAAGAATAGGCGGGGAAAAACAAGGTACTGTTCAGCCCATTTCATTACATTACAGATGGGGTGGAGAGAGAGTTCAAATGCTTACTATGTAAAGGTACCAAAAGTTATCTCAATTTTTAACCAACCTCTCAGTTAACCAACCTCTCAGTTACCAACAAAATAATTGACTGGGTGTTCATAAACTGAATATAACTGTCTAGAGTTGGATCAAGTATCGCTTCATGACAATTCAGCAGCACTATCACAAGATGAATGGGAAGAACCAGAAAGATAAGAAGATAAAAAAACAAAACAGTCGGAAGATTTATATGTTTCTTAACTGTGTCAGACAAACATTCTACCTCACATTTGCTATCATAACTGGAAATAACCGGCAGTCTTAACCAGGGTTCGGGCTGGAGCAGGGCAGCAAGGACAGATTGTCCTGGAGACAGACCTATTCTCTTATCTTTAGTGGGGCCCCTCCAGAAGAAGGCTAAGGCACATTGTTTGGAAAAGATTGTAGTACCATTCCCAATGATGTTCTGTACCTATCTATAGATAAACTGAAGACTTCAATCTCCAGTGCTGACCGCCCAGCACCTTTAGCAAACAATAAAATTCACAAAGTCACAAGAAAGCAATTTTTTTTCACACTTTCATGTACCCCATTCCCAATCAGCACTAAGAAAGGCAACTGGTTTATGGTTTGTACTGCAGCTAACTGATCCCTGGAGTACTATATAGAAATCTTTGCATATGCGTTGTGAATGGATGGACCTTTCATGAAATATACAGTAGTAGGTTTGCTTGGAGCAGAAAATAATGAGGAAGAGAAAGAAGAAGACAGCACAAACATTACTTTGTTACGAAGTATGTTTGTCCTTAGAGTGAGCTCTCTTAACTTGGGATGGAAATATAGTTTTCACTTTACTTGAGACATATGTAGTAATATCATCCACACAAGATCTTCCGTTTGCAAATCTTTTACTAAGTCTGGAGTCTGTAGATAGCTTGTGCCAAATTTTCTATTATGGGTGTTTAAGTAGCACTTGGAAAATTTGTGTATGCATCTGTTGCATGCAAAAACCATTCATTTGTATGGATGAAACATTGCAGAATAAGTACATCTTTGTCCACTCATTTCTCCATTCTGTGCACACAGATATGGGTTTAATGTGTGTGATCCTTGTCGGCTGGCCCACCGGGCCGCTAGGGGCAGTGGGGAGCTACGGCATCACTGGCCGGCCTGGGTCATGCCTCTGTCACCGGGGAATTGGCGGGAAGAGCGCCGGCCAGAGTCTGGAGCGCACCCCTCAGGCAGGGGAGCGCTGTCAACAGTCTGTGGTATGCCCCTCAGGCGGGGAGGGGGGCGCCGGCAAAAGCCTGTGGCGCGCCGCTTAAGCTGGGGAGCACCAGCAAAAGCCTGTGGCACACCCCTCAAGCAGGGTAGCGCTGGCAAAAGTCTGTGGCGTGCCCCTCAAGCAGGGGGTGCCGACAAAAGGCTGTGGCGCACCCCTCAAGCAGGGTAGCGCCGGCAAAAGTCTGTGGCGTGCCCCTCAAGCAGGGGAGCGCCGGCAAAAGTCTGCAGCATTGTCTGGGTTTTGGTCCCGAGGCGGGTCGGCTGGGTCATCAGCTGCTGGCAGCTCCAGCTCTCCCTCTGGCTCGGGCTCCTCCGGTTCCTCGGGGTACTCGGCTACTGGCAGTCCTGGTAGCTCCAGTCCTTCCTGCAGGTCAGGTTTCCCCTGGTCCAGAGCCTCCCCTGGCGTGGCAGCAGGGGCTGAAGGGAGCAGCCCGCGGTCTGCGTCTGCCTCCCTCCCTGGTGCTGCCCTGACAGAGCTAAGGGCCCCGCCGCCCTTTGTACTTCCTGTCCCACCCCTCCCCTTCCGGGGGGTGGAGTTAGCTTGGCCTGGCCCCGCCCTCTCAGGCTGAGAGAGCGGCCCTTTACCCTCAGGTTCGGAGGGAAGCCACCCTGGCTCCCTACAATGTGCAAATTTTGTAAACACAACCTTGGTGTCTGTATTTTTTAATTAGCTAAATGTATGGCATGAACAAGCTATTTCTCCAAAGGGTTTTTAAGAGTTCTTAAATCATTAGGCTCACTGGTGAAATGTATAGTATATAAAAAACAGACCATCATTCAAACAGTATGCAGTATATATCTCTGCTATCACACAAATATTAATTTTTTCTAGGTATTTTATAATATTCATACTAACTAAACTTACTTAATGTAGGAGCAGGAGAGCTGTATTGCAAATAGTAAGTAATCTGCATTATCCTGTTTCTTCCTTCTCTACCAGAATAGACAACATCACCATCCACCCTTCAAAAAAGGCTTGTAATTTTGGTGATGTCTGATTCATCTTTCTCCTTCTCATCTATGTATTGTCACACTTGATAGTGAAGGGACACAACTCTGTAATAAACATATAGCAGATTTTTTATTCAGGATGCTGGATATGGCCCTTGTAGCTCCCTGTCCAAAAAACATAGCCTACATAGCCAAGTGTCACCACGCAAAGTGTTCACTAATACTAGTCTGAAAATTGGAATGGATTACTGACTGCACAATAACCTATACCCAGGCTCTAGATCAGGGTTTCTCAAACTTCATTGCGCCGTGACCCCCTTCTGACAACACAAATTACTACAAGACCCCAGGATGGGGGACCGAAGCCTGAGCCCACCTGAGCCCTGCCACCCCTGGTGGGGGGGGGCCAAAGCGGAACCCCAAGGGCTTCAATCCTGGGGAGGGAGGGCTGTAACTTGAGCCCTGCCACCCAGGGCTGAAGCCTTCAGCCAGTCTTCAGCTTCAGGCCTGGGGCCCAGCAAGTCTAACACCAGCCCTGGTGACCCCATTAAAATGAGGTTGCGACCCACTTTGGGGTCCCGACCCATAGTCTGTGACCCATTGCTCTAGATGATTCTTACTGCTACTACATTTTGAATACCTTCACTTTTCTCTCCATTCCTGCTGCTAAAACCTTTGCTCCCACCATAGGCATACCATGTCTTGACCACAGCAACCTTCTCCAGTCTGTCTTTCCACCACCTATTTTGCAGTATTCCAATTCATACAACAGTCTGCTGCTACTATTATTACCAAAATCATCTTCCTCTACCTACATTCCTCCCAAGTCTTCCTCCACAGTTTCCTCTGTTTCCTCCTCCCACTCTCATCTTCATACCTTTCTACAAGCCACCTTTTATCCTCGATATGCTCTCTTTCACTCTCTCCTTATATGCTAGTTGGCTACCCTATTATAATTAAAATCACTCTTCAAAAAGCAATTTTTCCATGAAGCCTGTCAACATTAATTGATCAAGTATGTGTCATTTATTATATTTTATATTTGAAAAGCATCACTGTAGCAGCTTGATTCTGCAGGACTTACTCACTTTCAGTCATACTTACTCATGCAACTTGTATAATTGAAATCAATGGGCTTCATCATGTAAGTGCTACTGAAGGCGACCAACGGTTGCAGAACTGGACCCTAAGCCTGGCTCTTCAACATGCATATCTTATATGTCTGAACTACATTATCTGTGTTTGAATTAGATGGTGAGCCCCTCTAGGCCCGCAAAGTATGAAACAGACAGTTAGCTCTCAGTACATAATCAATCATAATCTCTTGACTATAGGATGCAGAAATATGTAAGGAAATGAATTTTCAGGTCAGCTGTGGAGATTTGGCACTCAGAAAACCAATTTCATGAAATAAGAGGAAAACAAATGAAACATTGTGACAAGTTTAGACGATCTGGGGGTGGGGCAATGATAGATGAATTCTGGAAGATGAATTCTGGTTAGTTACTATGGTATGCAAAGACCTCTACAAATTCATAGTAAAGTAATAGAACTCTTTCCCTGCTAAAAAAAGGAGATTTTAAAAGTTTTCAGTTCCCTCTCTTGTGCCGTTCACTTCAGCTAAAGATGAGGATTCTGTTTTATAGGCTGTCTGCAATCAAAATGATGTGACCTTTACTGGATTAATATCTCCTTCTTTTCCTAACTAATTTGCTCTAATAACAAAGGAAGATGCTTTGTGGTCTGAAAAACACTCTAGGGAATTGGGACTGGTCATATTAGTGAGAGTAAAACCATTATGGCAGGATATATAGTGGCGGTAAAATCTTATATATAAATTTGCAACCACAGTATATGGTAGAATTATTTTTTAATGCTCTAGTTCTCCTTTTATTAGTTCTTTGCTAAAGAAGCTCGGCTATATTGCTGTAAATTTTGCACAGAATCGTAGGCTAGATTCACCAAAGCTGTCTCAGAGATGTCTAAATTATAGCTTCCTCTGCCAGTTAGGCCCCTCATCCCCCCAGAAGGGAATTCTGTCAGAGGAAAACAAGCAGTATACAGATGACACCACCTCTCAGGGTTCCCAACTGGTGACAGAAACTAATGCCTGCTGAAACTCCAAAGAAGCTCTATTGGTGGGAAGTACTGAAGGAAGGCATTGAATTAATACATTCCATCTGTCCTAGTCATGCTTCTTTCTCAGCCAATCATCACTTTTTGGACAGTATAGGGCTCTATGCTAAAAAGGTTGTGGCTACTTCCCAGCACTGTAATCATCTCCCCTGGAGGATTTTCCACCTTTCCTCCGTTAGTCAGGGTCTGCAGAAGCTGAGGTAGGTCTAGGGTGAATCTAGACTCTTATAATAATAAGAAGAGGAAAAAATCCTACACATCCAGAAGGACTTTTGTTATTCTTCCTGCACACAGGACTCAGAATCCTCAGTAACATTTAGGATCTGGCCTGGCTGAAAGGTGATTGTGATAGATATGACAAAACACGGGCATAACTTGAAACCAGTGCACTTAATGTTATGAATGTAATTTGTATATCTGAGCCAATACTTGAAAGTATGGAAACTTTAAAAACCATTATATTGAGAGGGATCAGAGGATAGGCATCCCTAGAATATTAATAGACCATTGTATCAATGTGCATTATATGCATATATGTTCCTGGCTCACTGGTTGGATTGTCTGGGGAACCTGACATCACCCGAGGGTAATTAATGCAACATCCCAAGACTGGTTGTGGAGGTGCCCAAACTGTCAAGCCTTACCTCCTGAGGAAAGGGGCAGGGACTGCTTCTATGTTTTTTCAGTAGGCCTGGGAATAAAAATGGCATTTGGGGCTATAAAGGTTCAGTTTGAACTGACTTAGGGGATGTTTACACTAGAGCTGGAAGTGTAGTTGGCAGCTTGAGTACACATACACATGCTAGCTCTGACCGCTAGAAATAGAAGTGTAGCCATGGTGGTACAAGCAATTGGAGGAGCTAACCACCCCAAATATGACCCCATCAGAGACCATAGATACATACTTGGGGGGGGGGGGGACGGGACTAGCCCTTCCCACTGCTTGTGCTACTGGAAATTAGCACCTGCCAGCAGATATGTAGACATATCCTGAGAGAGGGCATCTTGGGCTACACATTTACATTACCTGATAATCAAGAGGGGAAAACCCTGAGAGAAGAGTCTGAAAGACTTTGGAACCTTTCAAGGACTCCCATGAGGATTGATAAGGTGTCTCTGGTGAGTTTAAATATGCACTTAGATCGTTTTATATATTTTCTGTGTACACTTTTTCTTCAGTACATTTACAAATAAATATAACCCTTCTGCCAGGTGTGGTCAGCAGCAAAAAGGAATAGCTTCAATTTTCTAGGGATTCCTTCTGAAATCTTAAATAACACCAGCTTGTGCTCCCACACAGAAACCTGGGAAACTATATATACCACCTTGGGCACCCTTGATGGGCAATACTTCCCCATTCACAAGCACTGAGTCCAGGGTTTCAAACATAGGGTACTTTATTAGAGGGATAAGGAGGAGACAACATAATGAACTTGGCAAACCCAGCAATTAATAAATTAATAGTATATATTAGGTAAGACTTCCACCCCCTCCCACCCCCCCAGTATGTCTTAACAATAGTCCCAACCTCAATCCTTCTCTCACCGTTACAAGTGGCTGAGGCATTCTAGCCATATCTCTACTCCGCACTCAAGACTCTGTTGTCCATGACTGGTGAAGTCCAAGAATTCTGGCAGGTCAATCACCTGGTAGGGAAATGCTGCCTGGCTTGCTCCAGGGACTCTAACACCTGACCCAGCTGAAGTGATTTTGGCATTGATTGCTGCACAGGGAGGCCCACACTAGAGTTGCTCAAGTAGGCTGTTACTCTCTGTGGCTTCAGGCCACACCATCTCAGTGCTGCCATGACACCGCCTCTGTCAAGGCTGTATCCCCACTTTGAACTTTAGGGTACAAATGTAGGGGCCTGCATGAAAACTTCTAAGC
>NW_020664409.1:51323177-51345455 GCF_002925995.2 Terrapene triunguis | reverse complement strand
TTTAAGCATCATTTTCGTTCTCAGTGACCCAGAATTAGTAAAGTTTGCCTACATTTATTTCAGAAGCATTTTGGCTGTAGAGCAGTGTAATTTATGTTTGATGACGGTATTCACAAAAGGTGAAACTGAAACCTTCTAAGTGGGTCAAATCCTTAATCCGTTTTTCTTCAGCCAAAACTATTATTGACTGCAATGTCTGCGTAAGGACTAAATAAAAACGGAGGGCCCCAGGATTCAGCCCTTCATATCCAGGTATAGGTACTGAAAGGTTCCCAGGAAACAATAGCGTGACTCCATTGACTTCCATGGAGATACTTCTGCTGTAAGTGAAATTACATCAGGCACATTCTCTCTAGAAGAAGTAAACTAGTTTGGTCATCATTCACTTTCAGTCCTTGGCCAATCTCCTCAGAACACCAATTGTGGCTGCTGCTTTTGTGATGTGGGGATCTGCCCAGGAGAAACTGGGATGAGACCACCCAATCACTTTCACACAGGTCCTCAAACAGATGATAATAATTTTTGGTAACTACCATCTTGGGCAGCATTTAAATCAGTTACCTAGAGATGAAATGCTCTGAATTCCAGTGCCAATTCCTGAGCCACACAGATCCCACGGATAAGTTGCTTTTGGTATGCAATGTCCATGTCCAATTATATTTTTCCTTCTTTTGGAAAATATAAAAAGAACTGGTTCAGAATGTCATTGCGCTGAAACAAAATATAAGGCTTTTCAGGCTGTTTTCAGGCGGTTTACCTTTTGGTAGAACCTAATTTACTCGGCGGGTGTGTGGGGGGCGTGTGTGTCTTTCTATAAAATGTTTGCCTTACAAATTGTCTCTGCAAAAAATTGCAGACTGAAGTCCCCAACACTTTAGCTTGAGGTTAATTTCCTTTTTGGTACTTCAAAAAACTATTTTCCTCCACTTTTAAATGATTAATGTTCATTTCATTTGCCATGGGGTATCCGGAGAGGGTGATACCGTGAATACTACTCTTGAAGCTTTGTCACAGTGCATATTTGTGGATTCCTAATCTGTGGTTTCTATATATCAAATACTCAAAGTAAAGAAAACATTTCTTAATGTGCTGCTTTATATTTGATCTATTTTGGGTTGTTAAATTTTATTCATGCAAGTAAATTATATCAGTTGAGTGAGTATGTATGTGGGGTGAGGAGACAGAGCAGAAACTCACTAAGTCAAATGAGTAAAAAAGAAACTCCATGCTTGAAGCACTGAAGAATGAAGACAAATTAATTCTAATAATCTTTTGCTTAAAAGCTCTTCTCTTCATTGCTGGGTCATTTCCTTATCCAGTTGATGCCCTTATCGACTCTCAGCATTCTTTGGTTATGTTTTAATACTCCACTGCTTTGCACCTCAAAACATGATCCTATATAACACATTCCTCAAGCACCCTGACAAAACTAGATTCTCCAGCCTGATTTCCTCCCCATGGCCCTGATCCCAAGCCAGTTGAAGTCAATGGGAGTCTTTGCATTCCTTTCAATGATCTTTGGATAAAGCTCTTGATTCATCCTTTGCTGATCCTTTCCACCTCAACCCTTGATGTTGATACCTATAATTAGACTTGGTCAAATCATCTTGGAATAATTTATTTGATGAATTTTGCTAAATAATTCAACTAAAATATTCTGTAAATACCATTTTCCATTATTTGTTTAGCTCTACTTTATAACTCTGCCCTGGTGATTGCTATGATCAACCAGCCCCATCCAAACCTGCATTGTTTCTTACATGTCAAGATCCTAAACCTCAAAACACTGGATCAGATCATCAGTTGGCATAAACCAGCATTGCTCCATTGTTGTCAGTGGTGCTATTCTGATTAACACCAGCTCAGGATCTGGCCATATAATATACATTCCACCTAATGCACAAATCAGTGCCTCAAAAAACAAAACCAAAAACCAAACAAGCCCTATATTCAATCTCTAGGTCCATTACAACATGAGAAATGTCATCAAATATTTTACAAAGCTACCTCAGAACTGCCAAGTCTAATTTCTACTCCTCCCTCCTTTCCACAGTCCGTGGACATCCTCAGTCCCTTCTCCATACCTTTTATCCTCATTCTTGCTCATTCAGAGCACCTCCCCAGCTTTCCAGCAGTCAGGTGAGAGAAATTTGATTTCTTCTATGAATAATACAAATTCTCCCTCAGGAGAAGAATATACCTGTGTAAAATTATGATTAGATACCTTTCATGCCAGGCTTATATAACAAACTGTATTTTATTTCTAGTAGTATCCACAGTATGCTAGGAGCTGTACAAACACAAAAGCTGGCATGCTCTCTTCCCTGAAGAGTGTAAACAGACATAAAATTCTTAGCAGCATGGTTGAAGAAAGGAACCATCTTCATATCTTCTGGGATTGTCCAAAATTGAATCATTACTAGTCTAATGTCAGAAAAATTGGTGCAAGAGTTATTTCCACACTATGTCCTTCCTAATGTTTATGAAGATGCTGTTACAGAAATGTCCTAAAATAATGAAATCAAACAAGTGCTTGTTTAGAATCTTTGTTACTGCAGCCAGTAAATATATTTAATCACTATGGTTGCAACAACAAATATCCACTATTGGAATGAAGTTCACAAGAATAAAATAACTAAGAGTAATGGAAAGGCTTACTGCTTGTATTACATTAACAGCTGAACTATCTGAGGAATGTTGACGCAAACTGGATCAACTGTTATCTTCTTGTTCTATGGCTGTCTAATTTAGGCCTTGATCCTGCAGAGATATATGCGTAGATTTCAGTGAAATTGATCACAGCACATAAAGTAAAGCACATTCATAAGTTTTGTTTTTTTTCTTCTTCAGTATCAGGTCCTTAGACTGCATGGTAAGTTCTTTGGGTCAAGAACCATCAGCCTGATCTGATCTCACACCAGTTTCACACCAGTGTAACTCAATTCATTACAATGCAGTTACAAGTGACTTTCACTGTTATATGTGCAATTAGAATCAGACCCCATGTATTAGCAAATCTTTGTAAACTGCCATGACAAATTCTGTTACTCTATAAATGTTTAAAATCAACAACTGACTAAATCATGTATTTGTAATAATAAGAAGTCTAATTTTCATAACACATCATCTAAAATGCCTCATCTTTGTTGTATTCTGTTCTTTTGTATGTGTGAAACCCTTTCTTTAAGTTCTTATGTAACAAAAGAAAAAACAACACCTTTTTCTGTCAATAACTCTATTTATTTTAACAATAAATTAGTAATTAACATTACCTTAATTTGTTACAATATCTCACCCATTCCCAACAGCTGCACCCCACTTTTTCCCACAAGAACTTTCACTTTTCTCCCTAGTCCCTTTCCTTATTTTACTCCCTGCCTAGCCCCTTGAGCCATTTGAACACCCTCTAGGTCATAATCTGCGACACTCAGCAGTGTTGGTAAAACACTGGTCTTTACTTCTTAGGCCTGGCACAGAGTCAGTGCTACACCTGTTCACTGATTCCGGTGGCTACTTAAGGAAAGGTCAAATGCAAATAAAACATACTATTAACCAAAAAACACTGCCACAAACTAATACAGCTTATTACTAAAACAGAATGTAAGTCAGGATAGATGACATGAATCTCTTTGACAGATGAGAGACACATGCCTCTTATTGAATGTCTGTTAGTAACTTCTATCTCTGGTCCTGAATGGCTGTCTGATTTACACAAACAGTTCTTAGGCTCAGAACAGTTCCTTGCAATGGTTGGCTTGGCTTCCTAGAGCCTGTGTTTGCTGCTCTTGGTGTTTTTCTTTGTCAGTGATTGGGTGGGCATGTGTTATTTCTGTCAGCACACACGAACTGTCATTAGCTTCTAGGATGTCCTCAAGAAACAGAAATCAAGTATCCTTCCTGGCTTTCTTTAGATGTCTTTTGCTCCTCCTCTAAGGCTGACCATCAGGGTGATTATAACATCTGACGTCGGTGTGCGCGCTATAGATGTTACCTGGGCAGGTTGCCAGCCATCTGCTATCTGAAATCCAACACTCTCTCCCATATATAATGGAGGTCACTTTTTTGCATTCTGGTCATAGTATGTCTTCAATTTTGGTTTCCTGGCATATTTGCTTTTTTGGACCATTTCAGGGTTCATTGTCTTTGGCTCAAGAAGCTTGGTATACGGTAGCACTAAGATTGTCATCCTGACTATGAGTCTCTGAACTAGTAATCCTCATAAAGCATTGTAAGATGTTCTGACAGATTGCAGCAATGCTAAATATGGACCCCTTGAATCTACCGGATTTGTTTTTATCAATATTGTTACTATTTGTACTAACTTTTCTCTTAATCCATTTATGCAATGTATGGGCTTTAACTGTACATAACAGTGTGTTTGAACTAACATGTGTACTGACATTCTAAAATGGGCCATCCCTACCTGGTAGACCATTATCTGTTATTAACTCATCTCGAGTCCCATGTAAACCATGAGTTACAGTGAGTGCTATTACATTACCATTCAAAGTGTTCTACAACAGCAAAATTACAACAACAACAACAACAACAAAAAAGAAAGAGAGAGAGAGAGAGAAGAAGAAGAAAGAGAGTAATAGTACATTAATCAGAGGTACTCTCTTTCTGATTTTTTTCAAGTAGATCTATGCTGCCCTTGAAGAAAGGTATATACCAGGAATCTCATGTGGTTTCAGTCTGTCTTTTGCCTTCTGTTTCCTGTATATTGCAGATTTCACATTTGGATACCTTATCTTTGATGGCAAAATAAGACATCTCAGGCTGTTCACACTTCTCAATGCTTAGATGGTCATTGTGGATTATACTTAGTATTTCTGACTGCATACTGTTTGCTATTGTTACATAATGCCTTTTTGTGCAGAATCTTGCCTAATGCAGCAATTTCATGTAAAAATTCCAGTCTGTTTTTATGCTCAGAAGTTCATGGATTTTTTTCCCTTAGCCATCTATCCAGAACTACTCTCTAAGGCTGGGTCTTGTAAGGTTGGTTCATTCTGTGTTTCTCAAAGATTCTTTGACAAATATGAAAAACAATGGCAAAAAAAAGAAGAAGTTTTCAGATTCTTTCAGACCTCAAATGTTTGATTTCAGTACCAAGCAAATGTTTGAGTTGGAGTTTTATTTTACCGTTAGTACATATAAATCTAGAAGCCAGAGTATTTAAAATATTTTCTGTATTTCCATGTTTATTTTGCTACATGTCATCTGTCTTTTCATTTCTAAAACATGAGTGTGAAGGGGGAAGGGGAAGATTGGGAAAATGCCAAAAGGGATTTGATCACTTTAAGAACAATAAACTTTTTAGTTTGACTTCTTCCCCTAAGGATGTGCCAGCATCTTGTGAGGCCTCTTTGCTCATGGGTTTTGATGGCAATCTGCATTTTCAGGAACTGTCAGCCATGATTGCCAAAGGTAGTAAGATTATGGCAATGAGATTATGACAAGAAGATTTGATTCCATGCAGGAAAGTTGACAGCAAATGTGAACAATTTAAAACTATATTGAATGAGAATGGACGTAAAGTTTCTAACAACACGGCATAATTTATTTTGTATTTTGTACCACTTAATAAATCCCAGAAGAATAAAGTGGAGTTATTAGAAAGTACATTATCTGGTAGAAATTTTGAATCATAAGCCTTCTTCCTAGATCACAAAGCCTAATCTGTGAATATTTTACTTAAAATTTGCTATTAGAAGTGCTTGGAGCTTAGAACATACTCTCCCATTTATGTATGTCAATGAAAACTAATAAGTGGAGCACTTTTTTTTTATGCTTGTCAATGGAGAAGCAGAATAAAATTCTCATGGATGTGAGAAAAATGAAAGATATTTAGTATGAGAGATCTTAAATTCAGTTATGTGGTCATACACAATTTTATGTCATTTTTTTGAAAATGTTGAATTCCATTTGAGAGACGTGAGCTAAGAATAACAGCTTTTATTTACAGCTAACCACTACATTACCTATGAGAATTACTTATGTGTAACCAAAGAATATCTGTGTAACCCAAGAATAGGCCTAATTGTGTTATGGATCACAAAGATAAGCACATTGAGGAAGGTACTGGTGGCTCCATGCAGACCCTGCGAACTCCTGGATGTGATCATGAAGGCCAAATCTTTTAAGGACACTCTATTTGTCTATCTGTTTATCCATCTATCTTCAATTTGGTGTCCAATTTTGCAAGCACAATAAATTGCAGGGGCAAATATTACCACTGAGGATAGTGGAGTTGTGTGCTCTTTAAATACCAGGTTTATTTGCTAAAACTTCACATAATTCTTTAACTGGTGATGAATACGCCTGCTGATTTTTTTTGAAGGGTGGGGATGTCTTGAATACTATCTTATCTGCAGAAACATTATATGTTGGGTTTTGTGTGTGTGTGTGTATGTGTGTGCACACGTGCTGTTATGGCTTCCCAGCTCCTAATTTTCAGGCTGGCAATCTGTGCCTGATAGTGATCTCAGATATGCTGGCATATATCCCTGCCTAGCTTGTTAAATCAGCTACTAACAGCTGATTTCACATTTTAAGCACCAACAAGTAATTGAATATCTGAAACCAGAATCAAGTCTTTTACGTCTCCTATCTGAAAATGTAAAAAAAAAAAAAAAAAAAAAAAAAAAATCCCCCTTCCCCCAAGTTCCTGGAACTCTGCCATTTTTGAAAAGGTATTTCAGTCTTTGCAGCTCAGGTCTTTTTTTTTATTCTAATGTCTCCTTGTACAGATGCTTCTTCTCATTCTTTGCTGCAGGCATAGTGCACCTGTTTGAAAGAAACACATTATTTTTTTTCTTTCTTTTTTTTATGATTTCCCAACTGGTAACCCTGTTGGCAGGAATCTGTCTTCAACAGCTGAGAAAGCTAAAGCCCTTTCACTTCTTAGAAAGAACCCTTAAAGTTTGTGTGAAGTCATGTGACGTTACTGGAACTTGTGTCTCTTGGATTTCTAATCTTAGTCTAAAATTTCCATGATACTGAGGCTTCCCACATGCATAATGAGAATGACATGTTTCTGAGAGACATTCAGTCAAGGGCATGGCTAACCTTCTCCAGACCTGCTGCCTAGTTCTTATACTTTGTCAGCACTTTATAAAAATATGGGATCTCTTCCATATTCAAGAATTTGATATACCTCTTTTTCTTTTACAGAACTCAAAACCATATGGTATTGTTCCCCACTGTTCTCTCCATGCTAGGAATCTCTTCAGTAAGCAACCAATATGCAAAAAAGAAATACATACAATGTTCTTTCTTCTGATGTTTGCATGTGCTTCAACCTTGTTTTCTAAAAAGCAAGCACAAATCCCAAAGGGAGATTGATAATCATAAAATTGCAGACCCACAGAATACTCTAGTGAAGATCAGGAAATTCAACACAAGTAACTAAGCATGGATGTACTATGAATGTTCCTTATTCTGGTAGTCATGGTAACAAATCTCTACACAATGTTACATAAATACATCTCTGCTAGTAATATTATTCCCTACATTTATCCCTATCCCCTTGGAATCTGAAAGTCAAGCTGAGATGTTTCTCGCTCTTCTGCCTCTTTTGACACTTGTGCCATGAGCAAGAAAGATTCTGAAATCAGAACCTAGGGCTTTTGTACACGGCACCACAGTATGGAGTACGGACGTGTGAATTGGGTAGAGCTCTCAAAAATGTTGTACACTAAGATGTACTGTGTAGTGTAGACTGTGTTATGGGACTATCTCAGCAGGAGCTTGGGACCTTTGAGTTGACACCAGCAGTGTCTACATAGGGCAGTTAGAGTGCAACACTTTAGAGTGCTCTACTGCTCTGTGATGGGGTGTGCATACCCCGCACTGGACAAGAGGGGGTTAACCCCACACTATGGGCAGCGGAAGTCCGCCCCTCAGACCGTGCTGGGCATGCTCCAACTACTGCCTCAGTATAAAAGGGAGCAGCCCAGCTCATTCTAGGCTGACCATCGGAGGGGAAGGACTTTGGGCGGAGGCTCCAGCCAAGGAGTCATCACAGCCTTTGCCTATGGGAACTGGAGACCTTGAGAGCCGGACCAGAGGGTCGCACTGCCCTGTACCCGAAGGCTGTTATATTGACACTGGCCATAGGGTTGCACTGCCCTGTACCCGGGGCTGTTATATTGATACTGGCCATAGGGTCATCCTGCCCTGTACCTGAAGGCTGTTATATTGACACTAGCCATTGGGCCTCACTGCCCGACGCCTAGAGGCTGTGACATAGACTCTGGCCATTGGGTCGCACTGTCCCATACCCGAAGACTGTTATATTGACACTGGCCATTGAGCCTCACTGCCCCACGTGTAGGGGCTGCAACATTCACTCCAGCCATTGGGTCGCATTACCCCGTACCAGAGGATTGTTATATGGACATATTATATGCCATATTGTCCTGTGCCTGAGGATGGTTACATTGACTCTAGTCGCTAGACTGGGGTGGGCAAACTACGGCCCGTGGGCCACATCCAGCCCGCGGGACCATCCTGCCCGGCCTCTGAACTCCTGGCCCAGGAGGCTCACCCCCGGCCCCTCCCTTGCTGTTCCCCCACCCCCGCAGCCTCAGCTTGCTCACTCCGCCGCTAGCGCAATGCTCTGGGCGGCGGGGCTGTGAGCTCCTGGGGAAGCACAGCTGCAGAGCCCACCCTGACCCAGTGCTCTGTGCTGTGTGGTGGCAATGGCGGCGGCGGCGTGGCCCAGGTCCAGCCAGGCAGTGCGGCTGTAGTGCTGCCAGCCACCAGTGCTCCAGGCAGCGCGGTAAGGGGGCAGGGAGCGGGGAGCGGGCGGGGGGTTGAATAGAGGGTAGGGGAGTTCTGGGTGGTGGTCAGGGGGCAGGGGTGTGGATAGGGGTCAGGGCGGTCGGGGGGGATAGGGGGTTGAATGGGGGCGGGGTCCTGGGGGGCAGTCAGGAAGGAGGGGGGGTTGGATGGGGCAGGGGTCCCGGGGGGGCCGTCAGGGAATAGGGTGGTTGGATGGGGCGGGAGTCCCGGGAGGGGTAGATAGGAGGTGGGGGCCGGGCCACAATCCCCTCCCCTAACCGGCCCTCCATACAATTTCCGAAACCCGATGAGGCCCTCAGGCCAAAAAGTTTGCCCACCCCTGCGCTAGACCGTGCTGCCCTGAACACAAGGGCAGCTGGAATTGACTCTGGCCGCCAAGCCATGCTGCCATGAACTTAAGGGTGGCCGTAACTGATCTGGCCACTAGACCGCACTGACCTGTATGCAAGGGCTGCTGGAAGTGACTCTGGCTGCTTTCGGCCTAAAGGTGGTTGGGAGACTGTAACGGCGGTGGTATCACAACCCGGTCCCAAAAGGGGGATGGTGTATGCATATCCCACGACATGCTCACACCCCCATAGTCCGGACTGCGGCACTGTGTAGACAAGGCCTGGGTTAACAATTCTGTTGATGATGTATAAAATAGAACAGAATCTAGTTCATTTCTCAGAGCTCTGCTAGTTCTTCGGGGATTACAGGTGGCAAAAGTAGCAAAAACTTATTTCAGTCAGTAAAGAAGATGTGACTTTGAATGTGGACAGGGATCAGACCTGTCCAGAAGGAAGATGCAATTTCACCTCATCACTTTTCAGAATATATCTGCACTTTGCACAAAAAAGACAAGTCAAGCAGCAATTAGAATTTTCATCCAGTCAATGAGGTGAAAGAAAACCAAGAGTACATTCATCTTTTCAGTTGGAATCTGCAATTTCTTTTTCTGTTGTTTTCTTCCTGCTTTTTGTTCATTCTTCAGGCCAGTCTCCTACACTACTCTCCTCACCTACTTTACCTACATCCTATTATTTTCCACTGTCACTATACTTAACTTCTTCAACTACCAAATTTCAGCTGCCTTTCTAGAACTTCTGGTTCCCTTCCCAACGTGCCATTACTTCTTCAGTCAAAGGGACATCACTCAAAATAATCTGCATGTTGTCTGAATAATAATAGAAGAGAAAATACAATCGCTTGTTTTTGAGTGCCCAGTTACATCATTTCTGATCCAATTGAATCAGAGGTTATTCTAACCCAAGCAAACTTGGATTTTGGGACTATGCCTTCAATATAGATTTACCAAACTGCTTCTATGAGAATTGGCTGCCTCCAGATGTGAGCATAATTTTAATGCAGCCACCTTCTGTGATTTAAACTTTTGCAAGCATGTGGTTTAAATTTTGGTAAAGACTACATGTCAATCTGCCTTAAAAGAACTGATACATTTTATATTGCTGTTTTTCAATAAAAGGCTTTGTCCTGGCATATCTCCAGCCCAAGGGCAAAGAAAAGTGGTTTGACTATTTTAGGATTTGTTCAGAAAACAAGCCTTTTCTCTTAAATATACAATATATATGTGCACTGTATACACATGTTAAAATCCACGTTATAGTCACAGCATGGTCTACAGGCAATGAATTATGTTCTTATACTGATTGAGGAATATCCCTTTGATCCTTCTACCTGGATCTAATAATAGAAGAGTATTGTGTAAGATGTATAGCACTTTATACACAGTAAAAACTCCTATCCATTCACTCTGCACATACTTATACAAATAAAAACATGGAATGATCATAATAAAACACCATCTGATAGGGAGTGGCCTACTCCTAGATGACTGGGCATCTTTGAATTCAGAGGTCAACAAGTTACTCATCAAAAAGACTAATGGTCTATATACATATACTTGGCAGTAAGTCAGCCAATGAAAATCTCCCAAAAATCAAATAAAAATGTCAATATATTTTTTGTGGTGTAAAAATAATTTTCTGATCAGCTCTGATTAATAACTCATAACCTTCTTCTCTGAGACTCATGTAAATTCAATAAAAATTGTAAAGAAAATAAAATCATACCTATTGTATTCAGGTAAGCCCATTACCACCAAAGGAAACTCTGATATTTGAATTGCTATTTGTCCTGATTTCGGTAGTTGAGGTGTGTTTTAATGGTCCAAGGCAATAGTGGATATATATTGTCCTGTTTTGTTCAGTTATTATATTTTATCTGTTTCTCTTGGTCTTTACTCTGCTTTCTTCTCATTTGACTGCATTTACTCTTTAATGGGAATAATTTTATACAAATTTGCTCCTCACTGACTGAAAGCCTGATGTAACATTACAATATGATTGGCAGGAAGTTTGATATCTGAACTGTGGACAGCTGTTCTACAAAAGCTAGTTGAAGTTATAAATACAGCTGGAAGAATAATATAAAAAGTGATTCATGAATATTTCTGCAATTAAATATGGTAAATTCTATCTTCACTGTTATTAATGGAGTCATATGATTTTTTGCTGATAAGTAGTTGGATGAGCATGGGTTTATTGATAAAAAGTTCAAATATCCCAAATATAAAGTTCCCCAAAATTTATAATTAAAACACAAATAATTTTTCATCTGATAATTTGTACTGGAAGTTGCATTTTGCACTGTTTAGTTATTTATACCCTGTTTCCCCGAAAATAAGACAGTGTCTTATATTAATTTTTGCTCCCAAAGATGCGCTAGGTCTTATTTTCAGGGGAGGTCTTATTTTTCCTGGAGCTTCGGGGCCTAATATTCCGGGGTGGCCTTATTATCCGGGAGGTCTTATTTTCGGGGGATGCCTTATATTACAGCGAGAGGCAAAACTGGAAGTAGGTCTTATTTTCGGGGGATGTCTTACTTTCGGGGAAACACGGTACTATCCCAATTAAAAAAGTTGTAGGTGCCTGGTTAGGGAGCAGGAACTATACCATGTGACACAGTTGGTCTGCCATACCCCAAAGAACAGCAAACAGTAAATAGTTGAAGCAAACAGTTCGCAAACAACTCAAACTGAAATTTGCTTGCAAATAATCAGTATAGCCATAGAAGTCATGATCAGTTCTCAAATGACTCACAAACAGAAAAAAGAAATTAATTTATTGTTAATTAATAATTCAGCCAGCAATAACCATGACCAAGCTACACCAGAAAACCATTTGTTGAAACAGCATGTAAACTATTAAATCTGCTTATTGTGTACTCTATCATTTCACTGAGCAACAGAAAGCATTGCCGATTATATAGGCACATAGGAAGATAGTGTCTTCACCTACCCTGATTTGAATGTAACTGCTGCTTTGATTTTCATCCTCCAATTATCAGAAGTGATCACACAGAAAATAAGAGCTGAAGGCACTACTTTAAGCCAGGTGCTGCCACTTATCAGTTATAGTATCTACTTTTGCTTCCACACTAATGAAAAATGATTTCAAAAGAAATGAAGATCCTGTTTCAATAAGACTGGGGAAAAGATGTAACCCAAAAGCTGTCTACAGACTTAGGAACAAGTGAAATGTTTTGACAGGGAAAAATATGTGCTGGCAACATTGCTTGACTCATATTTCAAAAGTAAAATTGAAACCATACTTCTAGAGGGTGCAGACACTGACAACTGGAAGGATGTTCTGAAATATATAGTATTTCAGAATATGCCATCCAGCTCCTCTTCTCCTCAATCTCTTTCATGTGCAGGACAAATACATTTCAGGGAAAAGAAAAGTCTGATTCTGTAAGTTCTTGCAAAGAAACAAACAAAAACAAACCCAGAAACATCATTCTGCCAAGAGTTCAGGAAACACTCACAACACTGTATATACCAACCACTCTATTTAATACTGTAAGAAAAAAGATATGGATGGGACTTTTGCAATCTGCCCATGGGGAATTTTGGTTGAGTCCATGTGTATCAGTGGTGGCAAACATCCAGCTTATTTGAGGAATAAATCTGGAACCATGCCAGATTCAGATTCTGAAGAATCTAAGCTTTACTGAAAATAAAAAACAAAACCAAAAAAAGTAAGTGTTTAGGTGAGATGGAGGTGACCTGAACGTGAATTGATTAGTGATGTCTCAGACTATCTTAAACCATAGCTCTGAGAAGTGTGAACTGCTCAGATTCATGTCAGTGCAGTTAAATTAACTCTTAAGCCTAATAATGGAATTGTAAGGACAAGAATTTCAAATAACTGTGATGTGCAACTGTGTGCCTAATTTGTTAAGGGCCGTATTCTAGCCTCAGGCTCTGTGCAATCAATAGAGTCGTTTTGGTCTCAAAACTCTGAGGGACAAGGACTCCCCCAAGACTTCATTGTGACATTTAAAAAGCAAAAAAAATATGTGTTTAATACATTCTCCCTCTCTATCATATGTATCTATATATGAGGGGTTTAGAAACACAGCATACAATTCCTCCTTCTTGAGTCCCAAGTGGACAACAAATGGTGGGCTGACAGTGATCTGCTGTCTGTGGATTTTTAAATACTTCATTGCCATAATATCTATGTGCGACAAAGTGATCACTGACAGACTGCAGAAAAGGGACCCTCCACATATTCAGGGCCTGGACCCCAACAAACTCTTCTTAAACCTCCCTTATTCTCAGTAGTTTTGAGCCAACTGCAACCAGGAAAACTGAAAATCCCCTTTAAAGTTTTGTTTTCATGAGAATCCCAACACAATTTCCAACCAAAAGAAAGCCATATTAGAAGCATCTGAACTTTTTGTTAAATGGAATCTTCAGAACTCTTTAGACTGAGGTATTTGAGGAACTGACTAGTATGGGCCTGAACTTGTACAAATTAAGTTAATGGCAAAATTCCCATTGAATTTATTAGGTGGGACAACGGGCCTTGGACATTCAAGTGACAAAGTCCTAAACTAAACTGATTTTCTCTTTTCTTTTGGACTGATAGGGTGGGAAAAAAACACTGAGAGAAATCTTACTTTTTTCTTCTTTCTGCTGCAATGTTGTAGAATCTCATATAAGGTCAAACTTCTTAAGGAATTTGTTATAGAATCTTTCTCTTAGGTTTCCCAACTCCTTTTGTTAACTTCCTGCAGATACCTGAAGGAGGACAGAGCAAATGGGGGAAGAAGGAGAAAGAGGAAATGGGAGGGTTTTTCCTTTGCCTTTTTAAATATCTGCGTGCCCCCACCCCCACCCCCATGGCAGTAGCACATATCGCCACTGCAGGGGTTGATTGTAACCTTTTTTTTAATGCAAGGGATATAAAATTCTCACTGAAAATTTACGTGCACAAGGGAAAAAAAGATGATGAGGGGCCAGATACTAAAGACGCCAACAAAATGAGTCTGTCAGATGCAGAAGAGACAAACTGTAACATGACAGAGGAAGAAAGACCTAGGGACATAGTGTCAGGGAGTTTGGTATTATTATTTTATAAATATTTGCTGTTTAACTGTTATGCTTATAGAAAATATCTTGATTTCATTAATGTTTATAAAGAGCGTTGATGTCCTAAAGCACAGTGGGACTGACCATTATGTTCAGAGAGCCTTCCAAACCCCGCCCTTTATACAGCCCAGGAAAGGCCAAGGAGATTTTCAGCTCCTGATCTCTGGGCACTGCAGAGGCACCACTGGCCCACCTCCTCCTGTGGTGCACAGTGCCTCCGTGGAGGAGTGAGGGTGGGGCAAGGATGTCCCTCCCAAGTGGCTGGTAGTGTAAAATGGACTTCACAATGGGGTGTAAGTAGTAGATGCAGAGCCCCTGTATGCCATGGAGCTCGGGGAGGTATTGTCTTATTGAAGCAGTATAAGTCCTTATGTGCCCCTAGAACAGGGGTGGGCAAACTTTTTGGCCTGAGGGCCACATTGGGGGTGCAAAACTGTATGGAGGGCTGGGTAGGGAAGGCTGTGCCTCCCCAAACAGCCTGGCCCCCATCCCCTATCCGCTCCCTGACTGCCCCCCTCAGAACCCCTGACCCATCCAAACCCCACTGCTCCTTGTCCTCTAACCGCCCCCCCGGGACCCCCGCCCCCATCCAACCCCCCTGCTCCCAGTCCCCTGACTGCCCCAACCCCTATCCACACCCCCACACCTTGACAGGCCCCCCTGGGACCCCACGCCTATCCAACCCCCCTGTTCCCCATCTCCTGACCCCTATCCACACCCCCGCCTCCTGACAGGCCCCCCGGGACTCCCACACTTATCCAACCCCCCCGTTACCCGTCCCCTGACCGCCCCACCCCCAGAACCTCTGCCCCATCCAACTGCCCCCTGCTTCCTGTCCCCTGACTGCCCCCCGGAACCCCCCGCCCCTTATCCAACCCCCCGGCCCTGGCCCTCTAACCATGCTGCTCAAAGCAGCATGTCTGGCAGCCACGCTGCCCGGCCGGAGCTAGACACGCTGCCGTGCTGCCCTGCAAGAGTGCGCAGCCCTGTCACCCAGAGCGCTGCCCACGCGGTGGTGTGGCTGCAGGGGAGGGGGGACAGCAGGGGAGGAGCCGGGGGCTAGCCTCCCAGGCTGGGAGCTCAAGGGCCGGGCAGGATGGTCCCTCGGGCCGGATGTGGCCCGCGGGCCATAGTTTGCCCACCTCTGTCCTAGAATCTAGCAGCTCTGTACCCCCTTCCCTTACTAGGGGCTGTGTGCTGCTTGTGTAATCTAGCCCTATATGTAATAATATCTAGCTCTTATATAGTGCTTTCCATCAGTCAATCTCAAAGCACTTTACAAAGGAGAAAAGTATCATTAGCCTCATTTTACAGCTGTGGACATTGTGGCATAGAGCAGGGAACTGATTTGCCCAAGGTCATCCAGCAGACCAGTGGCAGAGCTTGGACTAGACCACAGATCTCTGTCTAGTGCCTTGTCTATTAGGCCACATTGCCTACTATGTGCTAGTGTATTTTTGTTATTACACTCACATATGTGAAATATGTTTTATGTTATATAATTATTTTTAAATGGATCTATTGCTTTTCAGGGTTCAAAGAGTCATGGCCACTGTGAAAAGTTAAACAGACTTCAGTTTTCCAAACATAATGAGTCTGATTCTGATCTCACACTAGTTTTATACCACTATATGCTGGCTTCAGTAGAGTGACTCATGATTTATACAGGTGAGCACTGGAATAGAATCAAGCCCATGTGGTGTATGGTTTTCCCTGCCTTGTCTTTCTAGGAGAGCATTTCAATTCCTATTTTGTTAACCACATGTTTTACTAACAGAATGTTATATTTTTTTCACCAATACACTATGAGATATATTCTCCTCCGAATATATAAACATAACTCCCACTAATGTTAGTGGGAATTTTGAACATGTATTGAATAATATAACCCTATGTGTATAGCTCTTATGGGGAATCCAAGTTCTGGCTATGACAAAAACAAATCACAGTTTTTGAAAATGTCATTTGTAACAATGCAATGAGTTCCAGGCACATGTTTGCCAATAATGAATGGAAGGGTGCAAATATAATATTGGAACAATCTCCCACAGTGATGTATCATATACAATCATATATCCTGTCAGCTTGCTTGATTATGTTCAGGACTGAAACCAGCTCACTCAAAAGCAGAACAATATTTTCTGTGCTTCCCAAATTTAATTTCCATGTGAGATTTATATGGATGAACTTAATCAGCGATTACAAGAAGGGAACCAAAACATCTATTTGTGCCTTAATTTGCATGATAAACAAATACTTTTGTGAATGCCTTTTAGAAAGGTAATCACACATTAAAATAGAGTTCCTTCTTTAGCTTAATTTCACTTAAAAAAGAAACATTTATAGTCTCATTAAATCCTCATTTTACAGTTTTTCTTCATTGATGTAGTGTTTCTTTTACTGTAGAGACACTGCCCACATGACTAATTATCTTAATTTTTTTAAATCTGCAGTCACAATTCCATCATTAATCAATGTATCAGAGCTTCACTCCATTAGCTCTTGTTTGTAATAGAGCATTGCAATCGATTAGACTAGATTTTTTTATAGGACTTGTTTTATAAATTGAGTCTAGTCAAGTAAACATAACATTTGGTAATAGTCTTCATAGCAACCATCAAGATGACTTATTGTTTTTCCAGTCCTGCATTCCTTCAGAATTAATAATACCTTTGTGCCCTTTATAACACTTATTATTAATGCTATAAAAGTTCTCTATATTTAATGAGTGGATGTTTCATTATATAGTTTGGTTGACAGACTGAAAATTTTTCTAATCTGTTTCTCTTTTCCTCTTGATTGAAGGATTGTAAATATGCAATTAGCAGTTGGAGTAGAAGTAAAAGCAGAAAATGTCAACTGTCAAGTGGCTCTGTTGAAAGACGCATGATGCTTCAAGCTAAGACAGAAAGACAAAAGCATCTACCAACGTGGATGAAGGTTGCAGAATCTCTGCTTAAACATTCCATTAATCTCCTCCAAGGAATAAATATAGTCAATACATCCAGGAATGAAGAATCCACTATCAAAACTGCAGTTTACTTTCACTGTAAAGCTCTGTGTGGTAAGACTGTTCTCCATCCCCAGCAGGCACTCTGGCTTCTATCTCTATTATAGTCCATGATGTACAACCCTGTATGTAAGTTATAGCTTGCCATATCACACAAAATCCTTGGCTCTCAAGAACATGCACACAGAGAGAGTGCAATAAATCACTTACTGCATGGTTAGAGTATCTCTGTCACCCAGATCAACAGTATTGCTTTGAAATACTAGATTACTTTTTAGACCTCAGCCTGAAAAGCTGAATGTGCCTTAGCGCTTGAGTGTAGTGGTTCATTACATTTTAGACCAGGCACACTGGAGACGATAGCTGAAAAAAAGCAAGAGGAACATATAGAGGTACCCACGTTTATTGACAAGAACAGCAAAACTATTTTAACTTTATCATAACTTAGGACCAGAGGGTATTGCATATTCCAGATTTTTCTGGAGATCATCCACGCTAGTGGGAAAGGCTTGTTGGGATACAAAATGGTAAGGGATGAGGCCACCCTAATCAGCAAATCTAGAGACTTTGCTCAGATGGCCAAATCTAGATAATCCAGACAACTGGCCCATTATGCTGTTGTATTGGCCCCTGGCTTAATATCTATGTGATTTCTCAGTAGCCGCTATGGTAGAACTCTGCATGAGTTATTATTGCAAAATAAATGGTTGTTTGAAGTAGAGATGTGTCATTATGGGATGGGGATAAACTGCCCACCAGCCACTCCAAAACATCACGGTGGCTTACCAGCCCATTGAATTTCTGTGCAGGAGATAAGTGGTAAGAGTTCCTTTTCCTTATCTTCTGCTTATTTCCCTGTTCACTAGAACCTTTAAAAATATTATGTAAGGGTTTTGCAATGTGAGAAGAATATTTAATGAACCCATGATAGTAGTCTAGGAAAGCAAGTAGCTTTTGTAGCTTTTGAGTTCTTTCTGGTCTTTTTCTTTAAACTTTGAATGGTGTCCACAGGTCAAAGATCAGAATCACTTGTTATTAATCTCCCCAGGTACTGGATTTCTCTGTGAAAATGGTTATACATATTTTACCAAGTTTTAGTTTTACTCCAGAGTTTCACAGTTCTTAACTCTTTGTTTACATCTCCCACATGTTGGCCAAAATACCTGCTATGCACCAAGGCTATAATTTAAAAATGATATGCATATCTCATCCCAGCGACCCCTCAAATGTTAGAAAGCTGTTGGTGCCCATGTTGATCCAAAGGGAAAGCAGATTCACTAATAACTTCCCCATGATGTTACAAATGTGGTCAGCTTCTAGGCATCCTCAGTCATGAATCCTTGGTGATAAATTTGTTTTTGATGAAGAATCTTAAAATAATTATTTCCCTCCAAGCCATTGAGTATTTCTTGGATTCTGGATAGCTGGAGTCTGTCAGTACAGTTTCATGGTTTTATTACCAATAGTAATTAATACATAATCTTAATATCCAAATTTTTTCCCATATACAAACTACAAATGAAGCCTCATGGGTGGGAACATGATGGTTTTATGCATTATTCCAGTAAAAGCTATTGAATAGATATTTTGACTTCTTGGTTTAGGAATGGATTTATAGGTCTGAAGAATAGTATTGATATGTGATAGTTTTATATCCATCCTGAAACTTGAGACACTCAATATGTCTGACTTAACTCTAGCAAAAGTCATACACTTTTATTGAAGTGGATCCATCAGAAGACCTAGAATATCTAGAGAGCTTTCTCTGGGCTCCCAAACTGCTCTGTTCAAGCACAATTCTCCAACTCCTTCATTCTCTTAAATTATCAACTTCCCATGGGGCAAAGCACAATAACTTTATTTTCCTCCTAATGTTTTGTATATTTCATATAGATATTCAGTTTTAAGATGATAAAGGCATCTTTCAAAATGAAACTGTAAATTTCCAGTCATCCCCTGCTATTATTCTTTCATTGTTTTATGCAGACTATTGCAAGATAATGCCTCCAAAATCTCCTATAAAATGAATACTATAGAGATGGTCAAAATTACCAGAATTTCAAGCTTTTGATTAGTTTTTGTCAACAATTCAATAAACCATTTTCAATAAAAAATTTCATCCAAAATTTTAGAGTTTTGACAATGTTTCAACAATCAAAAATGGCAACAAAATTGTGATATTTTAACATTTTTTTAAAAATTGAAAATTTAAAGAGAAACTATAAAAGATCAAAAAGATTCCATGACGTTTGTTTGTTTGGACCATCTCAATGGAACATCCACCTTTTTTGACTTGTGAACAGAAGAAAGAGTTGGGAGGTATATATAGGCACAGAAAAAACACTCCCTCCAATACTACAATACTTAATTGCAATAAAACTGAAACAGTCCATTCCAATTTTCCTGGTAGCTCCTTAACTTTCTTGAGAAGGGCTCTCCATTTTGTACAGAGATTATCTGAACCCTGAATTCCACTGAAAGCTCTTTTGGATGGAACTTCTCTCTCTGTCCAATAGTTTGCCCAATAAATGGGCTACAGGAACTAGTGCTGTGCCATAGCCTCTGACTCTTACTCCCTCTTTTTCTTTTCGTGGTCATCTTTCTTTCCCCCATTCACCCTTCTATTTCCCAGTGTGTTACCTCTGGTCTGAACAGCTCCTCCTAGTGATCCAGTTTGGAATTGTACCACCCCAATTTAAGTTCTTGTCATTTCAGATGAAGAGAGATTGAAAAGATTGAGATTGTTTGTTTTAGAGAGGAAATGAATGAGATTAAATTATAAAAGTACCTAAAATAATGAATGGTTTAGAGAAGGTTGATCAGGAGCTTCTTTCTCCCTCTCTGATAACACAAAAACAAGGGGACATTCAATTAATTAAAAAGGTGGCAAATTCAAACTGATAAATGGAAATACTTTTTCACACAATATCAAATTAGACTGTGGAACTCATTGCCATGGGAAGTCATTGAGGCCGAGAACGTAGAAACATTTGAAAAAGGACAGGACATTTTTATGGATATTAAGTGTATCCAGAGTTGTCATAATTAATGGTAACAAAAATTTGGAAGGGATGTTAAGTCTTGTGCTTCAGGGTTTAAGCCAATCTCTAGCTGTTAGAGATCAGGAGGAGACCTAATGTGGGGGCAGATTATCCCACATCTATACACATCTGGCACTGGCCACTTTGCTGAAAGCTTTTTTGTCATCTGAGATGAGCACCATTGAGGTGAAGAATACACCATTCATCTATTTAATTCTAAATCCTTGAAGTAGTTACTGATAAAGCTTCATCTAGAATCATTATCAGCCTTATTGTATATACTTACTTATTTTATATATAGGTATATACTTATTTTATATACTAAAGTAGTTCTGCCTTGGCATCCCTGGAATAATTGCTTTGGGGGGGGGGGGACAAAGCAAAACCCTTCAGAAATAATAAAAACAAATCCAAAAATAAAACACAGTATTTTTTGTGAACTGATTCTGAAGCAGCATGGTGCTTACCTGAGCTGCTCCTTTCAAAAGGATGGTAGCCAGGAGAAGAGCTCAGACCTGCCTG
The DNA here is from genome assembly GCF_002925995.2 of Terrapene triunguis. Lineage (NCBI taxonomy): Eukaryota > Metazoa > Chordata > Testudines > Emydidae > Terrapene > Terrapene triunguis. The sequence goes on along the minus strand of NW_020664409.1, from coordinate 51,324,634 downwards.
GTCTGACAGAGACTGATAGAAAAACCAGAAAGTAAACTTCCTCAGAAAGGAGTCTGAACAGGTTGGACAAGTAGTTTGGAAGGCATTGTAAGACTGATAAAAGGACATTTTTTTTGCACAATGTACAGTTAGCCTTTGGAATTTCCTGCTACATATTACTGAGGCCTAAGAGCTTAATATGATTCATAAAAGGATTGGATAATGTTAAGGATAATAAGAATATTCAGTTACAACAACAAGGATTAAAAAAAACACGCAAGAAAGGTGGTTGGAAAGGCTATGCTTTAGGGCATAAAGCATCCTCAAATTAATTGGAGTTAGGAAGAAACTTTCCTTGTGATCAGGTAATTCCATGACTGCTTATTGCAATGTTTGAACCTACTCCTGAAGTAGCTGGTATAGTCATCCTGGGAAAACAGGATACTGGATTAGATTGGCCATTGATCTGATCCAGTGTGGCAACCTAGTTTCATGCCAATCTGAAGTGACAGTGGCACAAATTTCAAAGACACCTGATAGCTTTCGAGTCACCAAAAGAATGATTCTATGTTCTGGACACAATGCAGGTTTGGGAGAACCTGCAATAAGCAAGTGAGAAGACTGAAGTGGGGTTCTCTGGGGAAAAAAACAACATCAAAAAACTGTAATACTTTCCCTGCCTCACTTTCTCTGAGAATATTTGGGATGGAGCTGAGAGCCAGACCTGAAGTTCAAACTAGACACAAGAAATTAGGGCTAGAAAAATAATTATTTGACTTGCTATAGTGTGTTTTCAAGTTTATAGCCATGGGATTTCCAGTTGAAAATAATGAGAAAAGGAGTAGATGCTAAGAAATTTGACTATAGAAAGCTGCTAGAAGAACTACAGTTTACTGGTGTTTTCCTCAGAGAGGGTGCTCATATCATAGTGAAAATAGGAAGTGGCAGTCCTGTAAACATCAGCAGAGGCAGATAAAGCTAAAGGTTTATGCTGTTAGATGAAGCCATATTCCACTTAATTCAGACCTTATTTTGAATGTGGACATTTTAGATCATGGAGTATAACAGATTAGCACTATCCCTTCAATGTCAAACGTCATTAGAAAATTAGCGCCTGAATCTCATTTATAAGAGGCTACCTTATACCCCAATAGCAATGTAAAGGGTAAATTATATTTACACCTACATTATGGCTTTCTTACACGGCTAGAGTGGTCTAAATTGGAATTTGTGTAAATGAGAAACACACCCTTAGTCATTCTGAGACCTTCAGCAACAAAAGTCCTCTACCACTTGAGCTAAAGGAAAACTTCATTAATTGTGAGATAGTATTGGGCTGTTATACCTGCTGATTCAGCAGCTAGTGGGAGGCATGATCACACGCGTTACGCTGATATGTTTCATGTTCCCTCAGTTAGACAAGCTCATCCCAAACTGTTGACCGAAACAGGAAACTAAAGTAAAAGTGGCCCAGATAT
>NW_020664409.1:51277804-51318177 GCF_002925995.2 Terrapene triunguis | reverse complement strand
GTGTGCTGTAGGTTGCCGACCCCTGATCTAGATACTGACACATGTAAGTGTTTGAAGGATCAGTGCTTTCTGAAAGTTTCAGCTGCAGGAAAACATAAACACAGCAGTTGAGTCACAAGAGAGAGAAAACACCAGTAAGCTGTTCATCACAATGGTATTTATCAGATATTTTTATGCTCAGAATTTGTTAACTGCAAATATACCTCTTCATAACAATGGAATAATACAGTGCAGCTACTATACAAACAGACTGAGAAAGCTCCACTTTCTTTTGAACAGAAATAGATCCCAATAAGAATGGATGCTTCATGCAGTGAAAAATAATTATAAAGGTTATGCTAGTATGAGACAATATTCCATTTTGTCACAGCTCGTATAGTGCAAGCTTCATGCTCATAGGAAATACGTTAAGGGAAAGATGAACAAATAAAAATGCTTCTAATGCATTTATTATTGTAAACATACATGCATTATATTCAAACACTCAGTATAACTTACTTACTGCCACAGGCCAATTAGATCATCTCCAATCATATGTGGAAAGGGCTCAAGCTAATCTAATTGGCCCAAGAATGCTCCATTTATTTCTGGGTTTCTGATGTCTTTATACCATTAGAAAATGATCACTATACATGCCCTCCAGTGAGAAGAGCCCATGAGCTCAGAAATGCAAGTTCAGAGGAGTATGGTTTTGAAAGTATTAATCTTTCACTGTAACTCCCAATTGGGGCGTGGGGGGTGATACTCAATAGCCATCTGATGTTAAATTGGAGAGTCTTTGCTACACACCATATGCAAAGATTACTACTATCTTTCAGTAAATTAGAAAGTGCCATATTAAGGGTTCATTGTTCTTTGGTAACATTTCAGAAGAGTCCTTCATCTTCTGAGTTCTGACAATGAGATAAATTTAATTCTAATTCTAATATTTAGATTCAGACTTGGCTTTCCTTGGTTTGGGGAGTAAAAAGATAAGGAGGAATTATTGACATTGGATTGGATTAAGGGAAGCAAGCCTTCATTAATATTTGGTACCTTTGTCTATTTAACTGAGGAAACAAGTGTAGACTCTCCAGTAAATTGACTTTGGAGAAGACATGTTACCATTTGTATACTAGTAGCTCTTTGTATTGTATATATATATATATATATATTTAAAATTAATGTTTTACTGTAGTATATCGAAGATCTGAAGTAATGAAAGACATATTTATTAATTACTAGGTAATCATCCTGCAATGTTAAATAATAGCTTTGGTGTTCGTGTCTCATATGAAAAGATCCCTTTTTCAGATTTCAGATGGGTTACATTATCTAATCGCTTCTATCTGGTGGAATGAGAGATTATCGTATGGATCAAGTTAGCCCCAATGTTCTGTCATCCTCACATGCAATATTCTGTCAGTAAGTTCACACAGTGTGAATCATTTAACTGAGTTTGATTTTTTTCTTTCCATTTTCTTTCTCTTTTGTATTAATGCATGCAATACATTGAATTTCTCTGATAAGGTGTCAGAGTAGCAGCCGTGTTAGTCTGTATCCGCAAAAAGAACAGGAGTACTTGTGGCACCTTAGAGACTAACAAATTTATTAGAGCATAAGTGGGTTGTAGCCCACGAAAGCTTATGCTCTAATAAATTTGTTAGTCTCTAAGGTGCCACAAGTACTCCTGTTCTTTTTTCTGATAAGGTGTTGTGCCCAATATCATAAATATCCAGCGAACTCTGGGCTCATCTAAATAGTTCGCGGATGAAACCAAGAATGGGATTGCATCCACCAAGCCAGCGATATTCACTACCATCTGCGTTTGAGTTCAAGCGGTGTTCTGCAGTTGTAGTTGTAACTGCATTAAATGTCTTCAATAAAACTCCTACTTCTCCCTGAAGTGACTGAAGTAAAACATAACATTTTGGTCATATATTGTATCTCACATGAAATGTAATGATCTGAACTTACAGTACGTTAAGAACCTTTGTCACAGCACAAATTTAACAGTAGGCAAGGTCTAGTGTATGTTACAGGACATTAAAATGAGCATTCAACCAAAAGAAAATCATAAACTGACTCTGCCATAAATCTTGTGCACCCTTGGTGGCTATTAAAATTCCACCAAAAATTCACATGCTAACGATGTGATTCCAATCAAGCCAATTTATCAACTTTATGGGCTGATTAAAACTATATTACACCATTAAGATTAACTCATTGGTGCTGGGAATTAGGACTTTGTGAAGCTTAACGGCACAAAGTGGTAGCTTTGGATCAGCCAACTCCAAGAGGTTAATAGGAAACTATAAACTTTTAAAACTTCAGCCCAGCACAAAAAAGGATATATGTTCAAAAAGGTGTTATCCCATTCATGCCACAGTTTGTAAACATTCATTTGGTCTGGCAGCTGAATAACGTATATGCATCCATTTTCAAACACTGTTCATGTACACAAGTTAGAGCTAGAAGCCTCTCATTTGCCCTTCCCCCCCTTTGGATTTCAGCCCCCTTCTCTCCAGCATATAACAGGGAGGTGTCTACTTACAGGCAGGGGAACATGGTTCCATTAATCACAGAAAAGCATTCTTTATGTAGAGAAAAGCATGCTCCACACTTTTTCCACATAAAGACGTGATATTCATGTGGAAACTGCCTGAATTAGTTTTTATGAATAGGGCCCTTGGTGACTAATTCTTTTCCGGGGAGGGTAAGAAGCAAATGTTATCCAGATGCATTCCTCTGGAAGTATTCCCAGTTTCTGGAAGTGAAAACTACTGTACCTGTGGTACAATACAGGGCAGTCAGTGAAATGTGATATCAGCATAAAAAGTGCAACAGTGTTCCTTCTCCTTCTCATCAGTACTATCAATTCGGATCAGTTGTAAAGAGCTACCAAGTAATCTGACAGCAATTGAGGTTCCTATAATCATAAGAGTACCTGTGCCTACACACACAAATATGTGTGCATTATAATGACTACTTGATAGTCTCATCTCATCAACTGAGTCAAATCAGTTAAGCAGGAAATTCTGCCCACTTCTAATACTTGTTTATCCTGAGAGGAGGAAAAAGAATCTCAGAAAGGGACACTTTTTGTACAGTATATGGGAATTCGCTGGCTAGGGAATCACATATATGTGATCGGTACAATAATTTAGAAGCCCAACACTGCAAACACTTGCCAAAGTCAAAACAAGAGGGAAAGTGATACAGCTGAGGAAACACAGGTGAAGTGACTCATCCAAGGTTACACAGCAGGTCCTTTCAGTGGCAGAGCTGGGAATAGAATACAGTCTTCTGACTGTAAGGGAGTGGGGCATAGATAATCTGCCATAGTCACTGCTGGGCTGGTGTCCACTCATCAAGGACAGTCACAAGAGAGTATTCCATGAGCAGGTGGTGGAGGAATCGCTAGAGATGGGTTCAATAAGCAGAAGTCAGAGTCAGGCTGGGGTCAGAGACCAGAGATCAGAAGTAGTACCAGGCTGGTATCAGGAGGCAGGGTCAGGATCAGAGCCAGGCTGGGGCCAGAGACTGGAGATCAGAAGACAAGGTGTACTCAGGAGCCACAGCAGACCAGAAGTCTGTGATTACCCAGACAACTTCCAGAGACTCTAGCTGGTAGGAGCAGAAACAGCCAAAGCAGGGACCTTTGGGCACTCACAGAACTTCCTACAGTTTTGATTGGACTTTTGCTGCCTTGGGCTGATTTGGCTATTTGCTTCAACCCTCTCCCTTCCCAACTCCCTCTTCCTGCCTCACAGTCTCTTCACCTCCACAACTGCCCCTCTTATCCTCCTCTATCCTGTTCCCCTCACCCCCACGCCCTTTTCTTTCCATGTAGCTTATCCCCTCCTAAGTAACCGCCCTCCTTCCCCCTCCCCCCAAATCATGGAACTAACATGCCATTTGCCACTTTCACATTGTTCCCTGTGCTGGGTGTGTTATAGTCCTTCCCCTACCCTGTGTCTGTCTTGTCTATTTAGATGGTCGGCTCTTTGGGCCAGGGACCATTTATTACTCTGTGTTTGTACAGTGCCCAGCAGATTGGGTCCTCATTCTAAGTTGGCTCTTAAGCACTCTCAAAATAAACATGAGGGATAGCTCAGTGGTTTGAGCATTGGCCTGCTAAACCCACGGTTGTGAGCTCAGTCCTTGAGGGGGCCATTTAGGGATCTAGGGCAAAAATCTGTCTGTGGATTGGTCCTGCTTTGAGCAGGGGGTTGGACTAGATCACCTCCTGAGATACCTTCCAACCCTGATATTCTATGGTTAATACTAATACTGCAACAGGGTTAGAAAAATATAGTATCCATACAAATTTAAAAACTCTGAAACACTCTTGAATAGTTTTAGAGGAATTTCCAAAACAATACGTAACCTCTACTGGATATGTGATTTTGTGGTGAGAGATAAAGGATTTATCAGCACTTGTTTGAGAAGAGCTGCTCATAGCAATAAGTCCTGTGTGTCCTACCACAGTTTCTCCCATACTTAGTATGCTAAATATTTCAAATATTTCAGTAAATTTCAGTTATTGTGATGCGGATTGTTCAGTGGCACCCACTGTGTCCCTGTACATGGAGAATACAGTTTAGACAGATATATAGAATATTCGCTGTCTGAAAAAAAGATATCTCTGTAAACTGTCTTTCTTCTGCTCTGCTGTACACACATTGGCTAGATTATGATCATGAAATGTCATGCAGAAAGTCTAATTCTTCTCTATACCTTACAAAGAAATGCTGATTGAACAAATAATGATTGGGGCATACTGGTAACAACCTCGTCCTCTGTAATCTGTTATGTAGGGGTAATTTGAGTACTTTACGTTATATCAGTTTTTCTAGAGGATAATTGTTCTAATGAGTTTAACCACACAGCAGTGTATTATGTAGGTTCTGACAGCCTCCTTCTCTAACACACAAAGAATCCGCCTTTTGTCAGTATATACACGCTGCGGAGACTCCATACCACATTTGGAAAATCGCTCCCATGTTCAAATACTGTTATTTGTATCAATGGATTTTTTATGCACAGAGTAAAAACTCTGAAAGGAACTAAGCATGGTATTTTAGCACACAGTACTACATAGTTTATTCTGTATATTTCAAAAATAGATAAATAATATTAATGGCTATAAACAGTATATATACAAAGGGTATTGGGACCTGATCCTGCAGGTGCATAACAGGTGCATAACTTGTGTCATCAGAATAAAAATAAGCATGTACTTAAGGCTTAGCAAGATCAGGTCATTAGACACTAGGGCTGGGATTGTCAAAGGAATATAAAGGAATTAGGTGTCTAGGAGTTGGGAGCCAATCTCCCTTGGTTCCTTTGAAAGTCCCAGTCTATTTCCTACATGAATTTGCTCCCATATTTCTATTTTTCCTGCCAAAATGCAGTGTGTTTTTTCAAAATTTTCTCACTTATTGGATTGGGGAGCAAAGCCTAAATGCTAAATGGTAACTGGACAACACCTTGAGAGATATTTTGAAGTTTTTATAATACCAACCGAAAGCATATCAATACTTTGCAGTTAGTAGCTTTAAAGGGTTGTGCTGACATTTACTTCAATTGCAAAAACTTCTACTTTATTTGAGAACTAGCGATTAAATGGCCAATCAGCTTTCCTGAAAGGGGTGCTGTTACTTTCATCACTGTCCTGTGACCCACAGGAAATCAGTTATCACATGTGAGTTGAAATGAAATAAGGCTTTGAGAATCTTGGAAGTGGGTCATCCCCCACTAATATTAAAAATGGATTCTCAACACCCCGCCTCGCCCCTTGGGTCAAAATAGCCTTAATTTGACCTTCAGGGCATATTTCAAGGCTCTTATCTTTTCATTGGCATTTGAAAATGGGGGAGCATGAATTGCAACTGTAAAGGTGGAATTGTTTCTAGGGGAGCCGGATTAGTAGTGGGTTATTTTGCATTATTGTACTCAGGCTTTATTTTAAAGTTATGTCAAGGGCACCTAGGATAGGTGCATTTTTCATATTTTTAGAAATCAACTTAAATAAACAAGCCTGTTCTGCTTGAGCTACTGAGTATTTTTTCCTGCTGCCTATTTCCAGGTTCTAGAATCCTTTTTCCATGTTTGAGACTCCTGGAGGCCAGACACAGATGTGAAAAAAAAAGTTCAGTTTGCCAGTAAATTAAGTAGGGTTAATTTTATGACAACATTGTTTCTTACTTACAGATAAATCTCTTTCTTCGTCTTCCTTTATCCCTCAAAGATTTTATGCATCAGTGAAACTGGGTGTTTCTTCATTCTGTGATGCACCATTTCTTGTGATTGCTATTTATGTTGCTTTGTCTGGTCTATGGGTGAGCCATACTTTAGCAGTTTCCAAATTCTTCTTTTTTTTTTTTTTTTTTTCTTTTTTGTTAGGTTTTTTTTTTTTTTTTTTTGCATTATAATACACAGTTGGAGAGAGAGAAAATTGATAATTATTGAGGACTAGATTGTGACTACGTACTCTGCATTGTGATGCTGCCACTGGTGCAGCCCAGGAAGGAAATTGCTGCTCCATTGATGAAGTAAACTATGTCAGGTTTATACCTGGTGCAGTATACACTGGCCTGTGCATTTTGTGAACCTTCTCCCACCCACCAGTATAGTATGAGGTTGTAGTAGGTCTGCAGAGCCTACTTCTACTCCGATGCTCCTACCCATAATGTGACTAGCCAGCAGAAGGGATATTTTACATCAGCTTGCTCCAATGCAGTATCTGGGCCACAATTTTGTCCTGAAAGATTATTATTATTTTTGGGGGGAAGTAATTTCCTCCCACCCAGATTTTAAGGTCCTTGCGCCTTTGATCAGCCCAGCTGTTTGAAGTCTCTGAGTGGTTAATCATTCTTTGGTAGTGAGGGGGTGGAGCTGAGCAGTCAGGCTTAGGATAAAAGTCAACTGCTTGGCAAACTCATGAGCTGTGAACAGGGGCAGCAAACAGGAGGGTTTCAGGGGGAGTTTGGAGGGGGAGAGCGAGAGGCTTTCCTTCTACGTACTGATCTATGCTCAATATCATGATGGCCAGCAATGGATCAGTGGTTGGAACCTGCAAGCGATGTGCCATGTTTTCTTTCCTGCCTGATGCCAAAATCACAAACATGTAGGACTAGAAGGGATCTTAAGAGGTCATCAGTGCATCCAATTAGGTCATCCCCTAATCATTGGCTGATCCAAGTATTTCCTCACCTTTGGTGCAGGGATTCTTGCACTCAGGGGATTGACAGCTCCACAAACTGGAGCCCAAGTGGTTGGAACCAATCAGTAGGGAGGCAGGGGCAGGCCAGGAGGTAGTAGCAAACACCATGTTACACTCAGGACCATCCTGCTGATATTGGAGGCAGAAGGAGGAACCACAGCGGCTGACTGCCCCAGAGAGGGAGGCAGGGGAGAGCATCAAATGGGGAAGGGGAATGAGGAGTGTTGGGGCTATGAAGGGGATGGGCTCCAGGTTTGGGGAGAAGAAGGGGGTCAAAAGGGGGTCCTTGAGGATCTCAGAGGCCCTCACTCACCACACAGAGCCCTCTTCTATATAGAAAGGGCTCCTCCTTCTAAACTCCCCCCCTCCAGGACCCCACTTGGGCCTCCCCCTGCCATGCCTCCTCAGAGAGGGTCCGTAGGTTCCCCAGGTTCCCCATCCACTCATAGTCTTTCTCTGGGACTCCTCCACCAAGGGTCTCACATCATAACCCCCAAGGAGGCAACCAGGTCCCTGGAATCACCATTTCCTGTGAAAGAAGTGCAGACTGGTGGCTGTGCTAGGAGAATAGATTCTTAAATTGGAAGAACAAGTATGGACCCTTCAGAGAGACTGAGGAGTTCTTGAACAACCTGATTCAGGGCACATCACTACTTCAAATTCAAGGAAGAAAAGAACTGGCCACCAAGGAATCAGACAGAGAAGAAATCAGAGAGAAGGCTTGGCAGAGTCATTTTCACAAGGTTGAAAATAATTATCATATCAGTTGGGCAAGAGAATGTAAACAGAAAATTTTAAATGATATTTTAAAATTGATTGAGGACATTTTACTAGTGGCCCCAAAAGCTACAATTGAAAAAGAAGGGCATGCTTGTTAATAAAAAAACTCTGACTTAGAAGGGAAGTAAAGTCAGCTATAAAAATTACACATGGAGAGAGAGCGAGAGAGAGAGAGAGAAGAAAGGGGAAGTTGATAGCAATGAATATAAATCAGAGGCTAGGAATTGTAGAAAATGTATAAGGGAAGCCAAAGGACACAAGAGAACTTTATGTTCAGCAGAGTTAAGGACAATAAGAAGGAGTTTTTTAAGTATCTTAGGAACAAAAGGAATCCAATCAATGGTATTGAAATGGTATTGGTCCATTACTAGATGGAAATGGCAGAATTATCAATGATAATGCAGAAAAAACAAGTATTCAATAAATATTTATATTTTGTAATTGTGAAAAAACAGATGATGTAGTCAAATCATAGGAGGGGGATGAAACACTTTCCATTTCAAGTGAAACTCAAAAGGATGTTAAACAGCAGCTACTAAAGTGAGACATTTTTAAATCAGGTCTGGATAAGTTACATCCAAGGGTTTTAAAACAGCTGGACCTCTAATGTTGATTTTTAGTAACTCCTGGAGTACTGGCAACGTTCCAGATGACTGGAAGAAAGCTAATACTGTGCCAATATTTGAAAAGGATAAAGTGGACGACCTGCTTAATTATAGGCCTGTCAGGCTGATATCGATCCTGGGCAAAATAATAGAACAGCTCATACGGGACTCAATTAATAAAGAATTAAAGAAGGCTGATATAATTAGTGCCAATCAACATGGGTTTATGGAAAACAGAGCCTATCAAACTAACTTGATACTTTTTGATGAGGTTCAAGTTTGGTTGATAAAGTTAATAGTGTTTATGTGATACACTTAGACTTTCGTAAGGCATTTGACTTGGTAGCACAAGACATTTTGATTAAGAACTAGAACACAAAATCAACATGGCACACATTAAATGGATTTAAAACTGGCTAAATGATATGCCTCTAAATGTAATTGTAAATGAAGAATCCTCATTAAGTGGATGTGTTTCTAGTGGGGTCCCTCAGGGCTTGGTTTTTGGCTCGATGCTATTTAACATTTTTATCAATAACATGGGAGAAAACAAAGTCATCACTGATGAAGTTTGCAGATGACGTAAAGATTGAAGGAGTGGTAAATAATGAAGAGGACAGGTCACAGATTCAGAGTGATCTGGATTGATTGGTAAATTGTATTTTAATACAGCCAAATGTAAAGTTATACATATAGGGATAAAGCATTTAAGCCATACATATAGGATGAGGGACTCTATCCTGGGAAGCACAGACTCTGAAAAAGACTTGGAGGTCATGGTGGATAACCAGCTGAAGAGGATCTCCCAGTATGCTCTATTGCTAAAAGCATTAAAATGTGATCCTTGGCAGTATAAACAGGCAAGTCTCAATTAGGAGTAAGGATATTATATTACCTTTGTATTTGCCAGTGATATGACCATGACTGTAATATTTTGTCTAGGTCTGGCATTCACAATTCAAGGAGGATGTTGATAATCTGGAGTGGGTTCAGAGAAGAGCCAAAAGCCAAGAACAATTGAAGGATTAGAAAACATTCCTTATAGAGATAGATTTCAGGAGGTCAATCTATTTAGCTAACGAAAGGTTAAGGAGTGACTTGATCATAGTTTAGAAATAAGGCTAAATTTGGTCATGGAAATCACAGAATCCGTGACTTCCAGAGACCTCTGTGACTTCAGCCTGTGGTGGTTGGGAGCTGCAGAGTCCCCCACCGCCTGCGGGGACAGGGAGCTGTGGGGTACTCCCAGCACCTCTGGTGGCCCGCGGAGCTCCAAGCCGCTGTGGGTGGTGGGGGGTTTGCAGGTGGTGGGGGAATCCCGTGGCTCCCAGCTGCTGCGGGTGGTGGGGGCCCCCAAGCTGCCGGTGGTGGGGGAACCCAGGAGCTCCTGTCTACCACGGGTGGTGGGGTCCCTGGACTTGGCCTTCACAACATCTTCTGGCAAGGAGTTCCACAGGTTGACTGTGCATTGTGTGAAGAAATACTCCCTTTTATTTGTTTTAAACCTGCTGCCTATTAATTTCATTTGGTGACCCCTAGTTCTTGTGTTATAAGAAGTAGTAAACAACACTTCCTTATCTACTTTCTCTACACCATTCATTGGCAACCTAGAATTTGACATCTAGAACCCACCGTTGTTCAATTGGCTCACCTAGAAGTTCTGACTCTGACTCCAAAAACCTACTGGAATGTAAGGCAGACATTTTCAAAACTTCAGTTCCTAAAGCAGGGTCTTAAATCTGTTTTTAGATACATAAATGAGATGGCTATAAATGGGGTTACAGTCCAACTTTAGGCATCTTGTTTTGAAAATTGTGGCCCAAATATGTACTGGGTTCCTTTCTTCTCAAACCATCCCAATCCCACTCTCTATATCTATAATGTTTTAAGTATGTCACTGTCTGAATTAGAGAGCTGAAATGCTGTCAGTGTTTGTACATTCCCCTAATCAATACCTTTTATTCATATGCCTATTCATCTTTCTAACATACTGTAACTAGGCAGTTTAATTATTGTAGTTTAATTTATCTCTAGTGTTGATAATTTATATATTTGTATATGTGAGTATTATAATCACAGTTAAATAACACTGTGGTATGGCAGACATTAATAGAAATTAAAAAATTATTACCTGTATTGAAGAGTATAGCCCCTCTACTGTCACATTATCAATACATTTGGTACGTTTACAATTATTTTCTATTTATCTTTCCTGGGGGTAATCAAAAAAGGAGACACTAAATAAAACTAGTCTCCACAGAGGATTGATTATAGAAAATGTAATTTCCCTTTCTATCCAAAGATCCATTTCCCCATATAACTAAAAATGTGCACAGTTAACTGTATTGAAAGCACAATTATCTTACTTTTCTCCATATAGAAAGGTTTAATCAATGACATACAGCTGAATCCTGAAGTCCTTACTTCAGGGAAAGTTTGCCCGTGTAAGGACTGGGTAAAAAAGTGTCTTGGACCACAGGATTTTGTGCCTAGCTTCATTTGCAAAATATTTGGACAAAAAACGTGTCTATATGTAAAATGATCCCTCATGTTACCTATATACTGTAACAATATAATGTATTTGTACTAATCTTGAACACAATATATTCTCAGTTATCCCAGCGCAGGCCTATTGTAATCAGTGGGGTTGCCGTGGGGGGACTGAGCAAAATGTGATCCATGATATTACTGTATTTATTGTTTACTATTGCAGAGGGGTAGACATGACATTTCCATGTCCAACAGGCAGTTTTCCTCCTACTAAGAGGAGGAAGATTGGAAGGATCTTCTAGAAATCATCACCAAGTGCACTCCGTAGGCTGAGCAGTAGGGGATGCTCCAGGAGCAATGCTGTCAGCATCCTACTCCCTCTCTCTGCTTCATATTCCACAGACAAAATGTTTTCAAGCCCAAGATGCATCCAGCTCCTAATAGCCGAGGGATGGAGTTCCTCACAAATGGCAGGCTGGAGAGCTGTTGCCCTGCTACTGGGCTGACATATCTTATTTGCTTTTTTTTACAGCTGGTGTAACAAACAGCCCATCCCTACCTCCCCTTGACTGACCCATATAAATTTTTCCCCTCCACTTTTTAGAGCTAAGCATTTCTTGGGTCACTGAACACGGTAGCAATTTAGTAATATTATGGTCATATTCTGATATTCATCATCAACTGTGCTTGAGGCATAACTTCTTCTTACACTCTAAAACAGTTTTGATGACAGGTTCTTACACACAGAAGTTTCTCAGCCAAAATCTAGTAGATGGTAACTAAGACGGTTAAAAAAGGGGAGGGCTAAGCCAGCCCATGTGATGAAATAGCCTCTCTTTGTCAAACATAGTTGGTTTCAGTTATGACTCAACATGAAAAGACAGATTCCTAAGGAAACTTTCCACATTTTAGTGCCATTCATAAATATTTTAACTTGCTTTTACTTAATGCACAAATGAAAAAAAACATAAAGAGGATTTGACCTTAAACCCTTAATTGACAAAGACTAGTTTAAATCCTCTGCAATAGCCAACTAATGTAGTACCATTATAAATCATAAGGAATCTTAGCATGATGCATTCCCATTGTCACTGAACTAGTTAAAGCCAGTGAGGCATGACTAAATTGTTGTGACATTTTCCCAGCCCTACTATTACCTGTCAGATGGGAAAAAATCAAGGCGTCAGGACAAGCTTCTATATTGATGTGCTTGCTGTTGATATTAATTGATGTAAATGGATAAGCTTGTCCATCAACAGTAACAAGCACATCTGCTCATTGTAAAAAAAAAAAAAATCTTCTTAACCTTCTGTTCCTTTCAGACTCCTTTGATTTGAAAAATACTCAGTTCTATATTCAGCAAATATGATGACTATTGTTTGTTTTTATACTTTTTTTTAATTTGCTGACAAAGTGAAATGTGAACTATTCTGTTTTTTCATGTTTTTGTTCACAATGGATTGAGTTATATAAAGTAGGGCATGAACAAATTACAAAAGCCAGTACAAGCAAGGTCCCTAATAGTCTTATATAACTGCAAACAGTCTGTATCTGCTTTAATCCATCATCTTCTTTACTACTCTTAAAAAACAGCTCTTTTCCCCCTCCTTCGTTTTTTAAGCACCAAGAAGTTTTCCATGGTATAAAAACAGCGAGACTTTTTGGTGGAATGTACCACAAGCCCTTCAGTGAGGAATCCCTTTATTTCATGGGTGGGTCTATTAATTCCAGAAGTATATTGCAAGTTGTGATAAAAACAGAGCTTTTCTAAAGCTCCTTTTCTCTGTGTACAGTGTTTGTGACAATATGACATGCTCATGGAGAGACACATATCTTCCCAAATGTCATGCTATGCACTGTGATTACTTTTCCCCTTCCTAATAAAAGAGGAATAACAACAATTAAAAGTATAGTATAAATAACCTTGCTAAACGCCATGTATTTTGTTCAGTTGGGATTTGAGTTTAATTAGGAATGTGATGTCTTATAGCAGAAATAAGTATGCACTGAGCATCCTGTTTGTTGTTTTGAAATTATATTAATGAAGACAACTGTTGCTGCAGACTATATTTAGCATTTCTGTTGATGGAGCCAGAGGATAATTCAGAAATGTCTCCATGTTTGTGAAATATTTACTGTAAAATAAAACCAAACATCCTGAAGTGAAAGCAAATGGAAATGCAATCAAGGCAAACAGAAGTAATTTCAACGTTACATAAGAAAATTGAGATATCTTGGAGAGAAGTAAACTTAGATATTTTAAGTGCCTAAATGAATCCATCATGGTAAAAGCCTTCTACATAATTTCTTATCTATTATCTAACTTAACTGTTCTTCAAAGTCTGACTAAACTGAAAGCAGTATGGATGACTGAAACAGTCATGAAAACTGATGAAGAGTTCCGAGATACTAAATTAAACCTTGATTCATGTCCTGTTTCTAAAAACTACTCAAGAAGGGTTTCCCAATTCTCCAAAAGCTGTGCCTTGTAGATCCAGACTGTCACTTCTATAAATGGTTTAAACAAAGATAAGCTGTTATTCTCTTGTTGAGTTATTTTTGTTCTGTACTTTGCACCTCCACTACATATGTAAACTACTCCCACACCATTTCCTGACAAACAAAATTTTGCTCTGAAAGCTGAAAATACTAGTCAGTTACATCCTATTTTTAGTATTTATACCAAAGAGAAAATCCAGCAATATATTACTCATTGTAGGCCAAATTGCATCCCATTAGACTGTCTAACATATAGAACTGATATGAGAAAGTGAAAAGAAGCATATTTTTAATTGTCTGAGACCTATTCAAAATAGCCAGGAAATTGTTAATTAATACAAACCCATCACGATACTAGATATAATACTTAACTTTTGTTGACTCATTCTGCATTGAGAAAATGTTGTAAAAGCTGTCAGCAATAGATTTTACTGTGATCCCTCTCTGAAAGGTACAGTTCTGTTGGGCTCTATATGAGCATTTACTTGAAGGGCCAAATTCTTTGCTGGTGTAAATGAATGAAACTGTGTTGAAGTCAATGGAGCTGTAGCAATTCACAACATCAGAGAATGTGGTCCAAAGCCTTTATATTACAGGATTCTCATTTTCTGCTACTTACTGGTACATGTCTAACAATGATGGGGCGGGGGGGGAGGGGAATCACTATAAAGAGCCCAGCCGTACTCCTATATATACACCGGTATATATATATTTTTTTATTTTTTTATTTTTAAAGGGACCAGATTTAACAACGTTTGGAAAAAAAACTCTCTTGGGAAAATACTTTTCCAATTGTGCTTATTTCATTTATAATTTTTTACACAAATGCTTAAACTCTTAAGAGCTTCATATTGCCCTCAATCCCAACATAGAAATCCTATTAATATCAATGGCAACTCGATGCACACACTGGGGCAATATATAGCCATAAATGTTTAAAATGTACTCTGTAACTCAAAAACATTTCGGCTGGTTACTAATCCCAAAAAGGGAACTAAATTTAGTGCAAGTTTGACAATAGCAGAAATCAGGCATCATTAAAAGAAAATAATAATTTAAAAAATCCTATAAATGAAATTATGTTAAAGGACTAAGGAGGATAAATATTTTTGGAATAAATTCAAAAGGAAACTGCCATTAATTTAAAAAAAAAAGAAATATGGATAGGGTATCACCAAGTTTAAGCTTAGTAATGACGTTTATCACTGCTGATCTCAATCATATTTCAACTGGAAACTTAAACATGAATGATACTATGCCTCTTATGAATCCACTCTGTTATCTTCTGAATTCATCCTAATTCCCTTAAAATGTAATTTAATTACAGTATTGAAAGCTGCATACACAGAAAAGTCATATGCTCTTAAAATAAAATATATTACAGTAAACATACACAATAAATTAAATGGGGGAAAAGCTAAAGAGGCTTATTTAGTTAATAGGAATGAAAAAACTGCTTGGATTTACATATGGTGATACTGTATATTAATATGGGCTAAGGAAATATGGTACATTCATAGCTGGCACAATATGGCCAGCACATTAATGGGCCATATTTTTCTCTCAGCTACAATGGTGCAAAGCCACTGGCACCACTGTTTCCAAATAAAATGTCCCAGAAGTGGTAACTTTCAGTGACAAGCAGGAATGCAGTTGATTCCTTTCTAGATAAAGGATATCTCACTGAAGTTTAGCCTATCCAGCTCCTCAGCCCTCCCTCTGAGTTACGGAGAAGGACATGGATCATGGAAAATATGAATGTGACTCCTCAGTCACTCAGTCTTGTTGAACAACCCAAGTGAAAGAAGTGGGATAGAAAGATCTGAATCTTGAAGTATACCCTTTTAGGAGGACTTTGTGTAAGGAAACATTGGCAAGACAACCATAAAACTGTAACCATAAAATTCAGCAAACCATATTAGTAAGTCATAGAAGCATAGAATCATAGAATATCAGGGTTGGAAGGGACCTCAGGAGGTCATCTAGTCCAACCCCCTGCTCAAAGCAGGACCAATTCCCAACTAAATCATCCCAGCCAGGGCTTTGTCAAGCCAGGCCTTAAAAACCTCCAAGGAAGGAGACTCCTCCACCTCCCTAGGTAACGCATTCCAGTGCTTCACCACCCTCCTAGTGAAATAGTGTTTCCTAATATCCAACCTAGACCTCCCCCACTGCAACTTGAGACCATTGCTCCTTGTTCTGTCATCTGCCACCATTGAGAACAGCCGAGTTCCATCCTCTTTGGAACCCCCCTTCAGGTAGTTGAAGGCTGCTATCAAATCCCCCCTCATTCTTCTCTTCTGGAGACTAAACAATCCCAGTTCCCTCAGCCTCTCCTCATAAGTCATGCGCTCCAGACCCCTAATCATTTTTGTTGCCCTCCGCTGGACTCTTTCCAATTTTTCCACATCCTTCTTGTAGTGTGGGGCCCAAAACTGGACACAGTACTCCAGATGAGGCCTCACCAATGTCGAATAAAGGGGAACGATCACGTCCCTCGATCTGCTGGCAATGCCCCTATTTATACAGCCCAAAATGCCGTTAGCCTTCTTGGCAACAAGAGCACACTGTTGACTCATATCCAGCTTCTCGTCCACTGTGACCCCTAGGTCCTTTTCTGCAGAACTGCTACTTAGCCACTCGGTCCCTAGTCTGTAGCAGTGCATAGGATTCTTCCGTCCTAGGTGCAGGACTCTGCACTTGTCCTTGTTGAACCTCATCAGGTTTCTTTTGGCCCAATCCTCTAATTTGTCTAGGTCCCTCTGTATCCGATCCCTACCCTCTAGTGTATCTACCACGCCTCCTAGTTTAGTGTCATCGGCAAACTTGCTGAGAGTGCAGTCCACACCATCCTCCAGATCATTAATAAAGATATTAAACAAAACCGGCCCCAGGACCGACCCTTGGGGCACTCCGCTTGAAATTGGCTGCCAACTAGACATGGAACCATTGATCACTACCCGTTGAGCCTGACGATCTAGCCAGCTTTCTATCCACCTTACAGTCCATTCATCCAGCCCATACTTCTTTAACTTGGCAGCAAGAATACTGTGGGAGACCGTATCAAAAGCTTTGCTAAAGTCAAGGAATAACACATCCACTGCTTTCCCCTCATCCACAGAGCCAATTATCTCATCATAGAAGGCAATTAGGTTAGTCAGGCACGACTTCCCCTTGGTGAATCCATGCTGACTGTTCCTGATCACTTTCCTCTCCTCTAAGTGTTTCATAATTGATTCCTTGAGGACCTGCTCCATGATTTTTCCAGGGATTGAGGTGAGGCTGACTGGCCTGTAGTTCCCCGGATGCTCCTTCTTCCCCTTTTTAAAGATGGGCACTACATTAGCCTTTTTCCAGTCATCCGGGACCTCCCCCGATCGCCATGAGTTTTCAAAAATAATGGCTAATGACTCTGCAATCTGATCCGTCATGCATAAGAATGGCCACACTGGGTCAGACCAATGGTTCATCTAGCCCAGTATCTTCTTGCTAACAGTGGCCAGTGCCAGAGGCTTCAGAGGGAGTGAACAGAACAGTGCAATTTATTGAGTGATCCATCCCGTCATACAGTGCCAGCTACTAGCAGTCAGACATTTAGGGAAAACCCAGAGCAACAAGTTTCACAAGTTGATTGTACGTTGTATGAAGAAGTACTTCCTTATGTTTGTTTTAAACCTGCTGCCTATTCATTTCATTGGGTGACCCCCAGTTTGGATGTTATGGGAAGGAGTAATTAACAGTTCCCTATTCACTTTCCCCACACCATTCATGATCTTATAAACTTTTATCATATTTCCCCTTAGTTGTCTCTTTTCCAAGATGAAAAGTCCCAGTCTTTTTAATCTGTCCTCAAATGAAAGTTGTTCCATAGTCTTAATAATTTTTGTTGCATTTCTCTGTACTTTTTCCAATTCTAATCTATCTTTTTCAAGATGGGACAATCAGAACTGCACACAGTGTCCAAGTTGTTGGGCATACCATGGATCTATATGGTGGCATTATGATATTTTCTGTCTTATTATCTATCCCTTTCCTAATGGGTCCACAAATTCGGTTAGCTTTTTTGACTGCCGCTACACCTTGAGTGGATGTTTTCAGAGAACTATCCATAATGACCCCAAGTTCTCTTTCTTGAATGGTAACAGCTAATTTAGACTCCATCATATTGTATTTATAGTTGGAATTATGTTTTCCAATGTGAATTACTTTGCATTTATCAACATTAGATTTCATCTGCTATTTTCTTGCCCATTTTTGTGAGATCCCTTTGTAACTCTTCACAATCAGGTTTGGACTTAACTATCCTGAGTAATTTTGTATCATCTGCAAACTTTGCCACCTCACTGTTTATCCTTTCTTCAGATTATTTATGAATATGTTGAACAGCACTGGTCCCAGTACAGTTCATTGGAGGACACCGCTATTTACTTCTCTCCACTGTGAGAGGGAGGGAACTTGTCAAAGGCTTTCTGAAAGTCCAAGTACACTTTATCGACTGGATCACCCTTGTCCACATGTTTGTTGACCCCCCTCAAAGAATTGTAGCAGATTGGTGAGGCATGATTTTCTTTTACAAAAGCCATGTTGATTCTTCCCCAACATATCATGTTCATCTATGTCTGCTAATTCTGTTCTTTACTATAGTTTCAACCAATTTTCAGACAAATCACAGACAATATGTAACTCTCTAATCTGTAAGAGGTGCATAAAGTGTTGATGCTAA
Source organism: Terrapene triunguis (assembly GCF_002925995.2). Taxonomy (NCBI): domain Eukaryota; kingdom Metazoa; phylum Chordata; order Testudines; family Emydidae; genus Terrapene; species Terrapene triunguis. Next base: position 51,299,873 of record NW_020664409.1, on the reverse strand, counting down.
AGAAGCCAGCAGTCTAGCAATTGTTACCTTGATCCTATAACTAGATGTTAGACCATTGCCTACACATTTCAATATGTTAAAGGACAATGAGTAGACACCTAGAGATTTGCATTCTGAAATGATGCTTACAGAGGAACCATTGGGAAAGGGAAAGGGCTTGGTGACTGGAGGCTGAGAATGAGGAGGCTTGTCCATTAGCGCTGTTCCTGAATCCTGTCTGATCTCTGTGTTTTCTTCCCTGATATTTATTAATTTCCAAGTACTTAGTAGCACTTCTGAAATTGAAAAACATTGTTACAGAGTATAGAAAAGTGAAGCCAGAAAACTTCTACACAGTGGGTACAAAGTGAGAGTGGCACGCATCAATGAATTAAATCTTGACCAAGAAAATCAAATACACGGGGAATCATCCATCTGTACAGGCTTGAAATAAGATCATTTCAAACTTATATGTGAATTGATGCTGCCCTTTAATGTGCCACTAAACAATTCATAAAGTTCCTGGCTGGAGTTGACCGCCGTTACTGTACTCCTTCTTGCCAGTTCTTCTAAGAAAAAGCTGCATATGATGCTGTATGTAGAAGAGCAGCTCTTTATTTGAAGCAAGCTGATGGTTATCATGATCAGAACACCACAGATGTACTGACTATGAGTCAAAGAATGAATTACATATTGATCATTGGAGACTAGGTGTAATGGAGAGAGGCTCCTCTGCTGCCTTTGTCCCAGAAACTGCATGGGCTCCAGTGGTTGTGCCTTCACCGTACCCATTTATTTTAAGTTCTAGCCACCATTTCCACAATAAACCCCATGCAACAGTCTATGCAACACCGTGCTATTTGGCCCTCTCCCCAGGACCTGAGGGGAATAGAGGTCACCCTCCCTTGAAGTCTCCATGTAACTGGGCTCAACTAGCCTTAAACCCCTCTCTCCACCCTTGGGACTTCCTTTACACCTCTTTATCAGCTTTGGGCAGATGGGGTAAATGACTCCTTATCCCATTCTTCCAGCCAGCTCGATTATTTAATTACGCCCATCAGCTTTCCCAAGGGGAACTAATTAGCATCTGAGTGATCAGAGTGCAGGCTCATCTATTCATCCCCTGCACTTCGTCACATTAGGATATCTTTCAGACTTCCAGTTCTGGTATAACCAGATGATGCATACTAATCTTTTTGCACTTGCTGATCAATGACTTCTTGCATAATAACTGTGGTACGAACATGTGTCAGGGTTGGCATATAACAGTGGTACATATTTATCAATTTTGTGAACCCCAGGAAATTCAGGGACAATTTCAGAAGAAACTTTAGCTCTACCAGTGGGTTCCAAGTTATTAGAACTCTATAATGTTCAGCTATTATGGTGGTGAGGGCCATAGGGGTATCTAAAGAGATAATTAAAGAAGCGTCTAAAACATCGGCATCGGCCTATGCATATTGTTGAGCACAATATTAGAGAAGGGGGTGGTATCCTCGCTTTCACTAACTGGAATACTTTATGCTAATTTAGTGAATAAATGTCACCAATTTCAATTATTCATATGATGTAGATATTTGCCATGAGCTGCCACTTACCCAGCTTAGTATCTGCAACTCTGACTGGGAAAAACTGAAAGTGAGTTTGAAACCAAAGGAGACAGCTAGACACCCCAGAGTTATACAAAACCTAGCTTTTAATGTGCCCTTCCACTCCAGAAAGAATGAGCTGTTTCAAAGGCACAAATGGGGTATATAATATATCAGTCACATTGTTTGATCCATTTGTCAAGGGCAATGGACTTATACATCATGCAGACAAGAATCACTAAAGGAATATTCTTTTAAACAAAGTGCTGGAGACCATGGCATCATCTGCATTTCTAAACATCACTTTTCACATCCCTTCTTTCCTTGAGTTTCCACATCAGCTACATCTCATGAAACAAAACATTTTCTTGGAAAATGATGGGATTGAAAAATTAAATAGTAACAGACTTGCTGACATCACTAGGATCACCAGCAGGTTCCGTGAAAATAGTTAAATGTGAACTATTTCTGAATGCTAACAAGCATGTGAGTAGCTTGGACCTTTTCTTAGCTCTTCTGTGGGAGGTAGGATTTCTATATCAGTCAAGGAATATTTCTGTTTTAACATATGTACAGGGCAAGCTCTTCACTGTAGAAAGAATTGAAGTCACCAGTGGCCATTAGGTATGTATAAAATATCTTACTTCATAGAATCATAGAATATCAGGGTTGGAAGGGACCTCAGGAGGTCATCTAGTCCAACCCCCTGCTCAAAGCAGGACCAATTCCCAACTAAATCATCCCAGCCAGGGCTTTGTCAAGCCGGGCCTTAAAAACCTCCAAGGAAGGAGACTCCACCACCTCCCTAGGTAACGCATTCCAGTGCTTCACCACCCTCCTAGTGAAATAGTGTTTCCTAATATCCAACCTAGACCTCCCCCACTGCAACTTGAGACCATTGCTCCTTGTTCTGTCATCTGCCACCATTGAGAACAGCCGAGTTCCATCCTCTTTGGAACCCCCCTTCAGGTAGTTGAAGGCTGCTATCAAATCCCCCCTCATTCTTCTCTTCTGGAGACTAAACAATCCCAGTTCCCTCAGCCTCTCCTCATAAGTCATGCGCTCCAGACCCCTAATCATTTTTGTTGCCCTCCGCTGGACTCTTTCCAATTTTTCCACATCTTTCTTGTAGTGTGGGGCCCAAAACTGGACACAGTACTCCAGATGAGGCCTCACCAATGTCGAATAAAGGGGAACGATCACGTCCCTCGATCTGCTGGCAATGCCCCTACTTATAAAGCCCAAAATGCCGTTAGCCTTCTTGGCAACAAGAGCACACTGTTGACTCATATCCAGCTTCTCGTACACTGTGACCCCTAGGTCCTTTTCTGCAGAACTGCTACCTAGCCATTCGGTCCCTAGTCTGTAGCTGTGCATGGGATTCTTCCGTCCTAGGTGCAGGACTCTGCACTTGTCCTTGTTGAACCTCATCAGGTTTCTTTTGGCCCAATCCTCTAATTTGTCTAGGTCCCTCTCTATCCGATCCCTACTCTCTAGTGTATCTACCATGCCTCCTAGTTTAGTGTCATTGGCAAACTTGCTGAGAGTGCAGTCCACACCATCCTCCAGATCATTAATAAAGATATTAAACAAAACCGTGAAGAGCGCACAGTATACATGATACTCAGTTGTTTTGCTGCACCCTGTTTAGTGCACTCCAGTATTGAATGAGTCATTTTTCAAAAGATGGATCCAGAAACCTTCCAGATTACATTTCTGCTCCTGTAATTTACCCTGTGAAGAACAGAACTGGCCACATTATCAATGAGGACAGCTAAATTTAAATTCAGTAGATCAGCTGCTCTCTTTCTAATCTCTCCTCATCAAAACATTGGCCCCTGGATGTGTACCTAGTACAGTATATAGAAGGTGACACATTTGTGCCAGGTAGTCACAGCTATATATGTACCATTGATACTCAAGTCATAGAGAAAAGTGCAATCTACTTTGACTGATTCAAGGTGGATTAAGAGTTGGATTCATTGGAAAGATAGTCACTGCACAGCACAGTTAAAAAGAATCTTATCTTTTTCTTCTTCTCATTAATTTGATTTTATCTCATGTTTTCCTTCTTTTTCCCTTCGTTGGTACTGAAGGAGTAGCGTGGCAGTGATACTGATAGTGATAACATTGAATGAGGCAAAATATATTTCAAGCCTATGTATTTTGAGAATGATTCCAAAAACTCAATCTGGTCTTGTTTGGATACCAGGCAGGTCAAACAACATACGTCAACCAGATACTTAAGGCAACACCCTGACTCATATTGACTAACACCTTTCTCCACATGCTGTCCCCATTAAAGTGAATGAAGTAAGGTATTACTTGATGAGCGTAAGAGTATCACAATCCAATCCTAAATAACACTTTGTTCTCATTAAAGTTCCTCCATCAAAGGATCTGAAAGCACCTTACAACCCATCATTAGTTTAGGCCTGGTCTATTCCCAGTTTTTGTATCACTATAAATATGTTGCTTAGGGCTGTGATTTTGTACTGATATAGTTTTTCTACCAGCACAATCTCTAGGGTGGATACAGTTATATCAGTATACATGTGCTCATACCAGTATGTTTATTCCCCTTCCCATACAAGAATAAGCTTACCAGTATAAGTACTTTTGTAACTGTGCCAACATGGGGGGGAGGGGGTTGTACTGTTTAAATATACTTCTATACTTTTGTGTGAAGACAAGACCTTCACCTCACAAAACCCCTCTGAAGCAAGTCATAGTCATAGATGTTATGTTGCATGGTATACACATAGAGAAGTTAGATAAAACCATCAGTACTCTTGCTGAAAGGATGCAGAGTAATACAACTTAATAATAATATATGGAGATGTACCTATCTCATAGATCTGGAAGGGACCCCGAAAGGTCATCGAGTCCAGCCCCCTGCCTTCACTAGCAGGACCAATTTTGCCCCAGTTAGCATGCCAGAGTCTCGTTCGTTATCAGAATTAACCAGACAAATCGCTCTACCAACTAAGAACGGCCATGCACCACCACCCACATTTCTTAGAATTCAGAACACATACATAGAAACAGACAAAGCAGTCTGCTCCCTAAAACAGAGAGGAACAACTTACCCACCCTACTCTAGGCCGACAAATTTCCTGCTGGTAGACTCAGGTCACACACACTTCCCTACGGAGCCCCCTAGCCTAAAAGCAGGACCAGGAAACACCCCCACTCTCAAAGTGATGACTTGCAATTCCAACATAGTCCTCAATACAGCACAATAGAATCATAATCTATAACGCCAGATAGGACCACCAGATAATATAGTCTGATCTCCTACATATCACAGGCCACTAAACAAAACTCAACCACCTCCACACCAAACCCAACAACCAGAATTACACCAAAGTATTACAGCCCTTAGGATACTAACCTATTTAAGTATTTGTAACAGATGGCAATTTCCTGCACTATCCTGAATAAACTTTATTGATTTAAGTTAAACCTTATTGAATTAGTCTTAACACCTTTGAGCTTCTGTGACTGGGCATACAAATCCCACACTGGGCCCTCGGGAGTTAAAGGACAATTCTGCATCCAGATAGCCCTGTCCCACAGGTCTGCAGATCAATCTTAAAAGAGAGCAACTCAGCCCAGAAGGGGGAGGAAAGCAGCCCTACGCTGAGGGCTCTCGAAAAAGGGTGCTGAAGAAGCTGCCCTGTGAGGAAGAAGACTACTTGCTGAGCCCGGTTGGGGCTGAAGGATTAGTTGTTGTTTTTTTTCTTTTGCTATCTTATATTGGACATGGAGATATTGGGGGAGAGAGATGGTAGGAAGTGACCCAGGAAGTCAGCTCCGGGGACATTCTACTAGGGTCCTGGGTTGGAGCCCTGTGGCTAGGAGGGCCCAGGTTCCCCTGCCAACTGCCCTTGTCGCAGGAGAGCCAAAAGCCTCATTTCACCCCGGCCCCCCTGCTAGTAAGGGAAGGGTAAGGACGCTGAAAACCCTAAGGTGAAGATAAGCCACATACAAGGGTTAGGAACTGGACTGAAGGTCCTTCCTGATGGGAGTTGTGAGACCGCAAACTGGATTCACTAAGGCCCTCTGAGGACTCTGTTACAGGTCCATTGTATTGAAAATGCCATTGTTCATGTGTTATTGTAGGATTGTATGTATCTTTTCTAGGGAATTGCCTTATATAAATGTCAGGAAATTCAAAGAACTCTTTGGGACACTATGTGTGAAGTGAGTTTTCTAGGTTGTATTTGGGAGGCCTCTTGAAGATATGCCCTAGGAAGAAAAAACTATTGTCTACTGATTATTTACTCCTGGAAATTCCAGATCAAAGATCCCTGACCTGTACAAAAGGTGGACTAAATTTTTTATGAGGGGGATAGTTCTTAGCTGAGGCGGATATGAACTTGTTACCATAGAAGAGACCCCTTTGTGGGGTTTTGAAGGACTTCTCCTGCCAGCACCCATGTTTGAGCTAGGTGGGTGATATCTGGTAACGTGTGTAGATTCTTTTATTAGTTTTAATATCTGTTTTCTGTAGTGCTTTTACCCAAAGAATAAACAAGCTTGCATAGAAAGAGCTGTGCGATGGCTTAACTGTGGGCAGTTACACACTGTTGCGCCAGTCCCTGAAGAGAAAGCAAGCAGGTCTGTCCTTTGGTGGGAATAACACAGGGTAGGCAGGTAGTTCAGCCTGGGAATACCCTGGTTAGGAGGGAGGGAGACATGGGTTTCCACCCCAAAAAATGCAATTGCTAGGGAGTTGGAGGCCTGAGAGTGGGTGGCCGCACTGAACCACTGAGGGGAAGAACAGGGGCAGTGGCCTTGAACTGTGACCGTATTATCATCTCCATTTAACCAGTAGCAGAATTTGATTGAGTTCCTTGGTTTTGCTTTATTGCTCTTTTGGGGTGAAACACAGCTTTTTGTAAAATTTCAATTATTTGACACATAGTGAAAATTAGCAGCACAAATGGTGACATTTTGCACCAGAATTTCCTCAACCCTCTCTCTCCTCTACACCAAGGGTATGTCTACACTGGAGTTTTTACCTCCAGATAATTGGTTGCCAATTAATTTAAGCCAGGGGTTCTCAACCTTTTTCTTTCTGAGCCCCCTTACCCGCCCCCCCCAACCTGCTATAAACACTCGATGGCCCACCTGTGCCACAACAACTGTTTTTCTCCATATAAAAGCCAGGGCCAGCATTAAGGGGTAGGAAGCAGGGCAATTGCCCAGGGCCCCACGCCACAGAGGGAACTGTGAAACTAAGTTGCTCAGGCTTCAGCTTCAGCCCTAGGTGTTGAGGCTTGGGGCCCCGGGCTATGATTCTAATGCCAGCCATGCTTGGCAGACCCCCTGAAACCTGCTCACGGCCCCCCAGGGGGTCCCAGACCCCTGGTTGAGAACCATTGATTTAAGAGACTTATTTGTAAAGGTTAGTCTTGACACTCTTCACTCATTTGTTCTCTGCATGAATGTTTGTGGTTTACCCTTGGGATCAGCCTTGGGTAAACTACAAATGTCTGTAGTCTGGAACTAACTAGTCCATACTAGTTTTTACAAATGTGATAGCTACCTCAAATTAATGGCAATCAACTAAGAATTAGGTTAAAAAATCTCTAGTGACAACAAGCACCAACTTGATGAACTGTGTGAGGTGCAGGCTCAGAGAAAATGTAAAATAATATCATGTAAAATACTCTCAAGGCGATCTCAAGCCTCCTAGGAATGTGTTCCTTAACTATCACGTCCCATTTTGTTTTTCTGGAGATGCCAGATTTTATGGTGGGCTAGCAAGTACCCTGTTGAATCCCCTCTGTTAGTGGCCTGTCCTGGGCAGAATTGTAATCTGATGCACTTCAGTTTCTAGCAGCCATTGAATCAGAGGGGTAGCTGTGTTAGTCTGTATCCACAAAAACAACGAGGAGTCCTGGTGGCACCTTAAAGACTAACAGATTTATTTGGGCATTAGCTTTCGTGGGTAAAAAAACCCACTGTTTTTATTGAATACCCAGTTTGCGTGGAGCATTTGCCAAGTTTCTTAAAATATTTTGTGTGTGTCAGTGTGTGCATTTCATCCACATAGTTGTGTAGTAAGACAAGGTATACAGGTCACGGGTGCAGACCTGCCTGTTATATTAGCAAAACACGAAAAAAGTTGAAAATTGCTATATTTTTCTTCCAGTTTCTTCAGTCATTCAAGGTGGGGTTTTTTGTTTGTACGTTTTTTTTGGTGTTTGTTTGTTTTTAACATATTTCTAATCAGGAAGATGCCTATTTGAGTCTGAAAAAGCTTTTAGCAGCCTAGTCTGCAAAGTTAACCTGCAATTATTGAACTATTTCTAACTAGTTCCATGATTAGCACATTTAAAAGAAGGGAATATCAAGCGGGAAAAAAAATCAAGAAAGCTATTCCCTTACCCATGTTTATTTGAATGGGTGCTTTGATTTGAGTGCAAATATTTTAAGGGGCAATCTGCCAGGCTGTTATGCAAATAATTTATCTGCACATGGTTAGGCGATGGTCTTAATTGTGCCACATTAATTACTCACTTCTTTTATGGTACACCTGCAACATATCTAATTCATATTTAAGTACCACTTACATAGCAAAATGGGCCAAATATTGCAGGTTTACAAAAGTCTGGGCACTTTGGTTTAGGATCCACCTAAGACCAGTATTTTTATGTGATCTTCACCAATTCCTTATTTTTATGGCTCACCCAGCAAGCAGGCGGTATACAATTTTTCCCATATAGTACCACAAGCATATCTTAACCCTGACCTATATGGAGCATATCAGAACAATGGTGGGTATTTCTAACATTGTAAGAAACTGCTCCCTGAAAGTGGCTGTCACAGCATGTTGTTTTGCCATATTTACAGGCACACAGGTATTTGGAGCACCCCAAGGTATCTGTAAGTAATTGGCATTACGATTCCAACCCATCTCTAGCTACAAATTAATTATCTATACAGTTTTAGTTAACAAACTAATTCTCTTACTGGAAAATTTTATCTTTAGTTTATTCAATGAAGTGGAAATAAAAAAGAGACGTAACACTTTGGTTCCCAAAGTAACTAAGATTTTTGGTTTGGAGGGAAAAGGCAAACAAGTTAAGATATATCTTATTGAGCTATATCATAGATGGCTTAAGACCCCTCACCTAATCCACATCTGTCAGAAGAATCTATGCATTCAGTGAGTAGTTTATAGTGAGATGGGTGCAGTAGTGAATAAAGAGGACAGTAACGAGAGTCTGACACTTGAAAGGTTTTTGACAGCTTATGGCCGATTGCTGACAGTTTTTAGAATAGCCTTATCAGCCTCTACTTATCTTATCAAAATGAAAAGGGCTCTTTGAAAATTAAAGTATCTGAAAAGGGATATTCTGTATTTTGAGTTTTTGATAGTTTGCAGCAAAATGCCCATTCTCAAAAATCAGATTATAAAAACTACTTATAATTTACAATACCTTTTTATTCTCTGTGTGTAATAGGGACTCTCAGATTCCAGTGTTATATGAGTGTAGTGTTGTTGATATTATTGAAGCTTATACTTATATAAAATCAGAATCAAGTATTTATTTAACACAAGGAGTTTTGTACATGCAAAGAAAAACACAAACATTTTTTTTAACCTCCTTTGTTTGTTCCTTTGTTAATATCTTGCTCTGCTAGGTTTACAAATCCTAAATAAATAGAAATTAGTGCTCCTTACTTTGCAGTCCATTTGCTTTAGATGTTTGCCTTGAGGGACATTTGTGTATTCTACTAATGGCTGCAGCAGAGTGCTGTCTCATTTTCATTCTGGCAAAAAAAGGCCGTTTCCATGGTTACAGTTTCATTTGCTAGAGAGAAACTGATGGCTGTTAGTGATCCCATCATAAGCAACTTCTGTCAGATTTCTTATCAAGTAGACATATTTTGACAAAGTGAAAGATAACACCATAATAAGAGAACTAAGTTGCTACTCTATGTAATGAACCATTTAGCATTAAATGAAATGTGAAACCACATTTTTAGGACTGAAGGTGGAGAGAAAAAATAATAGTTATAATTTACAAAAATAAAAATATTCAATACTGGAATAATGATAGGCTGTTTGCTTTCTGTTGCCAAGGTAAATCTAGTAACATAGCATTGATTTATATTTTAGGGTCACATGCAAACCTTCAACCATCATGTATTTCACAGAAAGCTTGCATGGAGTTATAATGACTTGTAGGTTTTTCCTGTGTTAGCCCATTTACCTTGGTTTGGCCCAAGGCTAAGCTGGGGGCTAAATGCATGTATGTTAGGTCAAAAAAACAAGATAAAAGACCTAATACAGCATTTTGCCCCCAACAAATTATATATTTTTCTTGTTAAAAAGAAATGTTCCAGTCTTAGTACAGAAGAACAGGACTGATTAAGCTCTTTGTTCTTATGAGCAGTGAGTTAATTCCAGACGCTAGTCCATATGGAAGGACTTGCCCCAAAATATCATACTTGGGATAAAGCTGAGACATTTACCAGTGTCCTAAGTAATTTGCAGTCTGAATTCACCTATGGTTTTCAAAGGACTGAGGAGGTAATATAGTTCTTAATGTGTTGGGACTGGCAGGGTGCTGAATTGGAGCATTCTAGAATGTTTCACCTGATCACCAGTGTTACTGGGTTCACATTCTACTTACTCCAGGAAAGTCTAAAACAAAGAAGAAAGAAAGGAGAGGGATAAAACCAGTGAAAAAGTAGAGTGAAAACTGGAACATCATGAAAAACAAATACAGAGAGACTGTGCAGGAGTGAAGTGATCAGGGAGGGAACAAAAAAAATTATGTAAAATTAGATACAGCATATGTATTCTACATAGGATGCCATTAGAACTAGCCTAATTTTTGTAGGCGGTACTAGTCCTGATGCATAATGGAGGCTGTTTGTTCTTTAGATTAAAACATATATATTTAAAAATTAATATCCCTCAAAAATCATGGACATGATTCTCCATTGCCCTCATCCTTGTGTAGCCAGTTACAACTGCAAAGTGTAAAATGCTACAAAACCCGTATGGTAGGGCCCCAGTCTCATTTACATAAAAGCCCCTTTATGCAGTTCTGCCTGTGTATTGGGGACTTAAAGTGTGTGTAACTGTAGTTTAAATCTGCTTTAGGATTCTTTTATACTTCTAGAGTGGTGTAAAGGGTCCTTTGCATAACCCAGGACTGCCCTGAGGATTCAGGGAGTCTGGGGCAAAGCAATTTCGGGGGCCCCTTCTATAAAAAAAAGTTGCAATACTATAGAACACTATATTCTTGTAGGGGCCCCTGCGGTGCCCGGGGCCTGGGGCAATTGCCCCACTTGCCTCCCCCTCTGGGCGGCCCTGAGTCAACCAGATATTTGTTATTCACTTAGCAGGAAGGTAGAAGACTATGATTGGTGCAGGATGATGAAGAATCAGGGCTATGGATTTAGATTAATCTATGAATTTGAATTAGTTTTGCAAATTCTGAAAGCCCAAGAATATATTTGTGAGATTCAAGACCACCTGATCTTGTAAGGTTTGCCTTTCATTGTATATTACAAACACTGTATTGTCAATTGTAGGCTCTTCAGGGAAGGCTTTGGCTACCCTGATTTGTGTCAGACTTTGCCAGGAAGTTGCCTGAGTGTACCTTATGAGTGTACCATATCTACTATGACTATCTACAAAGTCAAATCTGAGGCCTGGGCACTGAGAATCGTTGAATGTCACTAGGTTCCAATCAGAATATGACAAAGGTAGATAATGTCTCTGGTTTTGAGCCTGCACCAAGATCTGCCAATGCAGACCTCTGTGCCAATGTAGATTCCCAGTAGGATTTCACATGGATATAGGGGTCCTTGCTAATAGATCCTGATGAAAGATAGGGGTTCAAATTATCAAATGAAATCTTATCACGCTGGTCTTTCAGAGTAAGGGCCTGATCCTTAATTCCTTGCACACACAAAGCTCCCACTGAAATGAAAGAATCTAGGATTGGCCCCTCTGCAATCATTGTTACAGATAAACCTGAACCTCTTAAACATAAAGGATGCAATCTTCAAAAGCATTCAGTGTTGGCCTACATTTGGTCCCATTGAAGTAAACAGTAAAACTCTCACTGATTTCAATGGGAGAAGAGTTAGGCCAATGCTGACCGATTTTAAAAATCCTACCCCATATGGTTTCCAAAGCATTTGAAAGGCACTGAAGTAATCTGTACCTTTCAAATGGGATTTCTAACACATATATAACAACATCAGTGACACAGAGATTGTTTGGGTAGCACGCGATTGAATTCTAAGGCCTGGTCTACACTAGCGGGGGGCGGGGAGATTGATCTAAGATAGGCAACTTCAGCTACGAGAATAGCGTAGCTGAAGTCGATGTATCTTAGATTGACTTAGAATCACTTACTTCGCATCCTCGCGGTGCAGGATCAACGGCCACCGCTCCGCCGTCGACTCCACTTCTGCCTCTCGCCGTGGTGGAGTTCCGGAGTCGACGGCAGAGCGATCATGGATCGAGTTATCGCGTCTACACTAGACACTATAGATCGATCACTACCCGCCGATCCGGTGGGTAGTGTAGACGGACCCTAAGAGTAGTAATACTATGTTTGTAGAGCTGTGGGAACTTTAATATCTGTGTTTGCATTGCACCTGTGCTTTGACAAGGCCTAGAAATATATGTATATATATACACACACACGCAAGTTAGCACAACTAATGTAGAAAGGACTACCCTAAACACACACACACAGATTCACACGGACGCGCGCGCACACACACATACACACTGATAGTAAGACCACAAGATTTTGAAAGTTCTTATTTCCTTTAACTTCTCTTAGTTACAGAGTTCAGATATTTTTTGTGCAGATACCATAGTGAGGAACAGCATAGACAGCACTTGTCCTTCTCTTATCCCATTACCCAAAAGGTTGATATTTCACTTGAGCCATACAAGAGTACAAATAGCTCTATTTCAGAAAGAGTGGCCCTGATTACTATAATATATTACTCCAAAAAAGGGAGCTTAACATTAGCTTTCTAGGGTGGGATTTTCCAATACCTCAGTGACTCTGGAGCACAAGTCCCATTGAAGGTCAGTTCTTATTTAGGTGCCTAAATAAGTGGACAGATTGCAAACAGTGCTGATTTATCAACAGCTCCCTTGAAGTTCATGGGAGGTACTGAGTGCTCAGCACTTTTGAAAAACCAGACCTTTTATACAGGTGCCCTAGCTGCTGCACTCCCAGTGACTTTCATTGGGAGCTGGGCACCTAATTACCTTTAGCCTCTTTGAAAATCCCAGTCCAGAAACCTCACTTTAGGTACCCATTTTATAAAATCTTGACCTCCTTTTACATATTTCAGAGTAGCAGCCGTGTTAGTCTGTATCCGCAAAAAGAACAGGAGTACTTGTGGCACCTTAAAGACTAACAAATTTATTAGAGCATAAGCTTTCGTGGGTGGGTTGTGGCCCACGAAAGCTTATGCTCTAATAAATTTGTTAGTCTTTAAGGTGCCACAAGTACTCCTGTTCCTTTTACATATTCATTCAATGCATCCAAGATACCATTCCATTTCCTGGTGTGAAAGCTGTGCTCTGGACAAACTTACAACAATTGAAACTAACAAACTCATATTGTTATCCAATATAACAAACAATAGACTATTGTTTGTTCTATCCTAGCTAGATCACTAACCACCTTCTTACCCCTGCTCCTAACAGGAAATAGGAAAGCTCTCCTCTCAAGCTGCCCCCTGCACAAATATGTAGCAGAAAAGATGGGCCCTGCAGTGTAACCTGAATGTTAATAGTTCCTGCCTCTGGCAGATGAAAGGGAGAAGCAAATTCCAGAGCTGAGAGGCCTCCATAGAGTGGCTCCCTTATATGTTAGCAAGTAAGCTCCAGCTTGAGTGCTTTCATTGATCATTGATTACCACTATGGCAAAGTATGGCACAGGGAGAAGCATGATCCCTCAGGTAATCAGGTCTCAGTCTATTTAGGACTTCAGAGGTTAAAATTAACATCTTGAAATCCACCCGAAAAGTCACAGGGAGCCTGTACAGCTCCCAGAGAACTGATGTAATATGCCCCCAGAGTGATGTGCCAACTCAGCAAATGGGCTGCCACATTCTGCACCAGCTTCAGTTTCTGAGTGATTTCAGGACATAACATATGTGACTGAGGTGATAAAGGCATGGATAAGTGTAGCAAAGTCCACATTGAAAAGAACTGTTTATAACACAGCTGGGTGGGAAATGGCTTTCCTGTTGCATGAGAACTTCAGAGATATCCAATTTTTTTAACCATACCAAATGGGGACAAAAAAATCATAATCTTTGAAATTTTAGCAAACTGATAAGCCAGAAAAAAAAAATTAAGGATTGGGTCAAATGAAACATTTTGTTTTGATAATTTTGTAACATTCCATTTTGATTTTGATCTTTTACATTATCTGAATTTCAAAACAAAGTTATTTGAAGCAAAAAAACAAAACTTCCTTTTGACAATTTAGAAACATTATTTTTTCCAAAAATCTTTCAAATCAGGAGATTCATCTAAGTCAACCCTTTCCCACAAACAGTTTTGGTTTTGACAAAATGGCATTTTCCAACTAAAAAAAATTTCATCAGAAAACTCCCAACTGGTTCCAATTTATACTAAAACTGCCACCTAGTCTCTTCATATTTTCGCTCTTTTGATCACCAGTTCTAAGGACCTTGGTTTTAAGACTTATCTGAAAGACTACCTACTGTAACACGGTGCCTTAAATATAATGCTGGGGCTTGAAGTTTTATTTTAGTAATAACTCAGCAGGTGGAATGCCACATACTGGATCACTAATATTCTTTCCCATATCAGCTGTTTTTCTCTGTAGAAGTCTTCCATCCATCCCAACCCAGCTTTCCCTAGCTCATGTAAGTGACATCACAGTATGACATCACAGTTGCAAACTGAGTGGGTTTCCTTCCCATCTCACTCTCACAGTTGTAAGTCATAAGTACAGTAATTCCACTGAAGTCAGTGTACTCACACGAATGTAAAGCATTATAGTGAGATCAGAACTGGGTCCTTTGTATAAAAGTGAAACAGGAGATTCAGGATTTGTGCTTTTGGGGTTTCTTTGCTTGTGGGGAGGAGCATTCTCATTTCTACAACATCTAAAATGATTAGAGTTTAGTCTGAGAGGGGGAAAAGCCTGATTTGCAAAACTTTAGTGGAAAAGTTTTGAATCTCAGAGGCTCAATTTTCAAACCAAAAGAAATTTTCACAATGAACAGTATTTGCATGAAGAGCAATTACCGTTGACATTTTTATCCAGCTGCTCTGTGTAGCTTTTTAAAATTTTGCTAGTTACTTGAACATTATCACCACTGTGAACATTATAAATACCAGGCATTGGGCTTTTTTGTTTCCCTTTACCCAAAGTTTTGAATTCTGGTTTCTTGTGAGGAAAGTGGAATCTGACATTGAAATAAAAAATTAGTCATAGCCAGAAGTTGATTTTGTGGTTTTCACTTTATGACTTCTCCTCAAATACAGAGGTATTACTCTGCATGCATAACGTCACATAATCCACATCTGAGGAACAATGGTTACACTTTTATTTAATATTGCATAGGTGCAAAAGCTGATTTGAAAAATTATCTTAATCAGCACTGTTAAAATTGGGACAATCTCAGATGGATGACATTCATGCTATTTACTGAGAGGTTGCACAAACACACACTCAAAAAATCAGATAGGAAAAAAAGAGAAAGAAAACCTTCAGCCAGCCATATATGGCTGCTGTGAAAGAGGTAAGAAACAAAAACAAATGTTTGAATGAAATCAAGAGCACTGCTAGATAAGGGACAGTGCATGAAAAGATAAGGAGACAAAGTGTGCCCGATCATGCAATCCTGCAAATCTTTATTCATGCAAGTGGTCCCTACTCATGTGAGTAGCACCATTGTGATTAGTTAGACTGTTTGTGTAAAGATAGAGGTTTGCAAGGTTCTAAGTCTTTAAATATGCTTCTTTGCATGCTCATATCTCGCTAATGAAAGGCATATGCAATCTGCTGTGCCCAATTCCTGATCCTATGAATACTCCAGTCTCTTTTGCCATTAAGTTCCAAGATCCTTAAGGGAAAAAATACATTTACAATTTATAATTTCAGGCCCAGATCCTCAGCAGTTGTAAATCAGCATAGCTTCATTGAATTTGTTGGAGCTACATGATTTTACATCAGCTAAGGATCTGGCGCTTTAAATCTGTACATGTGGAACCAAATAAAAATATAAGTTATTTCATTGAAAGAAGCCAGCTAAGATCAAAAGCAGCCCAATATGCTTTAGGTTCCAGTTTGACCTCTATAAGTTTTTTCCCCAGAACCCTGGAGAATATACACCAATGTTATTTTTCATAGCACTGTTCAGTTTTCTGGACTCATCGTAACTTTAGATAAATGCATACTTTCATTCCAGCTGATACTGATCTTCCTTCAGTCTGAAGCTGTATTCATTATGCAGCTATAGAAATATGTGGAAAATGGAGATGCAAACCAAGTGGCTTTAACAGATGTGATCTCATCAGGGTTCCATTTGTTAAAAGAAATCATTGAATATTAACTAAAAGTTAATTAGACCTAATTGCCAATTAGAGAGAAAAAGTCATTGGAAACTACCCTGTGCCATTCCATTATTATTACCTATGAGAAGCCTACATGTTGAAGAGGGTCCTTATATTTGGTACCTCTCCATGTTCTGATCCCATTATGCTAAGTCCGTTACAAAGTCCTGTTTTGTTAAAATAAGGGCTTATCTACACAGTGCCTTAGTCCACATCAGGTGAGGTGTAAATTCTAGTGTGCATCAGTGTGTTGCATGCTAACTGTCCTGTGTAGACCCTGCTGGCTCGCCTTAAGAGTTCCTTGGTGTGCATTGATATGGTTCAGTTTGAAATGGGACTACATTAACATGAACTAGGAAACCTTTAGTGCACACCAGCAGGGTCCAGTGCACTCTTGAATTTAGACCTCTCTGGTGCACCCTAACATACTGTGTAGACAAGCCCTATGTCTCAGACATGGGAACACACCCTCAGACCTCTCACCATGCAAAGGCCCAAAAGATCCAAACTGAGAGAGACATAAAACGCACAGGAAACTTGAAATGCTGAAGGATTCATCCCTCTCTATCAGCTCAGCATCATGATTCCTTATTTCCAATGTATATAACATTTTCAGTATTAAAAGAGAGGGGACACCAAATGTGTGCAGGGCACAGGAAACTGCAGGACTAAAATGAGTGAAGTCCCTCCAAATGAAATACACCTAATAAGTGAACAGACTACAATGTATAACCATAACATGTTTCCCCCAACCTTCTGACTCCAGACAATTAGCAATACATTAAAGACTTCTAAATATTGCTTAATTACTGCAAAAAAGCCAAAGACGATAGCATTAAAAACTGGGAGCCCAATTCACTTTCACTGGTGGAATTCACTTAGGCCACTTACCATGGTGGTAGAAAGTCCACCCAGTGGAAACACAGCAGCTCAAGCTGGCCACCTTTTCCATTCTGTGTATGAATATAGGAAGGAGATGTTAGAACATAAGAACATAAGAACGGCCATACTGGGTCAGAACAAAGGTCCATCAAGCCCAGTATCCTGTTCTCTGACAGTGGCCAATGGCAGGTGTCCCAAAGGGAATGAACAGACAGGTTATCATCAAGTGAGCCATGCTCTGTCACCCAATCACAGCTTCTGGCAAACAGATGCTAGGGACACCATTCCTGCCCATCCTGGCTAATAGCCATTGATGGACCTATCCTCCATGAATTTATCTAGTTCTTTTTTGAACCCTGTTATGGTCTTGGCCTTCACAACATCTTCTGGCAAGGAGTTCCACAGGTTGACTGTGCATTGTGTGAAGAAATATTTTCTTGTGTTTGTTTTAAACCTGCTACCTATTAATTACTCCTTCTCATAATACAAGAACAAGGGGCCACCAAATGAAATTAACATTTCCTTATTTACTTTCTCTATACCACTCATGATTTTATAGACCTCTATCATATCGCCCCTTAGTTGCCTCTTTTCCAAGCTGAAAAGTCCCAGTCTTATTTATCTCTCCTCATACAAAAGCCGTTCTATACCCTAATCATTTTTGTTGCCCTTTTCTGAACCTTTTCCAATTCCAATTTATCTTTTTTGAGATGGGGCGACCACATCTGCACACAGTATTCAAGATGTGGGCATATCATGGATTTATATAAAGGCAATATGATATTTTCTGTCTTATTAACTATCCCTTTCTTGATGATTCCCAACATTCTGTTTGCTTTTTTGACTGCTGCTGCACATTGAGTGGACAATTTCAGAGAACTATCCACAATGACTCCAAGATCTCTTTCTTGAGTGGTAACAGCTAATTTAGACCCCATCATTGTATATGTATAGTTAGGATTATGTTATCCAGTATGCATTACTTTGCATTTATCAACATTAAATTTCATCTGCCATTTTGTTGCCCAGTCACCCAGTTTTGTGAGATCATTTTGTAGCTCTTGGGACTTAACTATCTTGAGTAGTTTTGTATCATCTGCAAATGTTGCCACCTCACTGTTTACCCCTTTTTCCAGATCGTTTATGAATATGTTAAATAGGACTGGGCCCAGTACAGATCCCTGGGGGACACCAC
The DNA here is from genome assembly GCF_002925995.2 of Terrapene triunguis. NCBI lineage: Eukaryota > Metazoa > Chordata > Testudines > Emydidae > Terrapene > Terrapene triunguis. Next base: position 51,281,622 of record NW_020664409.1, on the reverse strand, counting down.
TATTTACCTCTCTCCATTCTGAAAATTAACCATTTATTCCTACCCTTTGTTTCCTGTCTTTTAACCAGTTACCAATCCATGAAAGAACCTTCCCTCTTATCCTATGACGACTTATTTTGCTTAAAAGCCTTTGGTGAGGGACCTTGTCAAAGGCTTTCTGAAAATCTAAATACACTATATCCACTGGATCTCCTTTGTCCGCATGCTTGTTGACCCCCTCAAAGAATTCTAGTAGATTGGTGAGGCATGGTTTCCCTTTACAAAAACCATGTTGACTATTTCCCAACAAATTATGCTCATCTATGTGTCTGACAATTTTGTTCTTTACGATAGTTTCAACCAATTTGCCCGGTACTGAAGTGAGGCTTATTGGCCTGTAGTTGCCAGGGTCACCTCTGCAGCCCTTTTTAAAAATTGGCATCACATTAGCTATCCTCCAGTCATTTGGTACAGAAGCTGATTTAAATGATAGGTTACAGATGACAGTTAGTAGTCCTGCAATTTCACATTTGAGTTCCGTCAGAACTCTTGGTTGAATACCATCAGATCCTGGAGAATTATTACTGTTAAATTTATCAATTTGTTCCAAAACCTCCTCTAATGACACCTCAATTTGGGACAGTTCCTCAGATCTGTCACCCCAAAAAAATGGCTCAGATTTGGGAATCTCCCTCACATCCTCAATGGTGAAGACTGATGCAAAGAATTCACTTAGTTTCTCCGCAATGGCTTTATCGTCTTTGAGTGCTCCTTTAGCATCTCGATCGTCCAGTGGCCCCACTGGTTGTTTAGCAGGCTTTCTGCTTCTGATGTATTTAAAAAAAAATTGCTATTACTTTTGGAGTCTTCAGCTAACTGTTCTTCAAATTCTTTTTTGATCTTTCTAATTATATTTTTACACTTTATTTGCCAGAGTTTATGCTCTTTTGTATTTTCCTTATTAGGATTTATCTTCCACTTTTTAAAGGATGCCTTTTTGCCTCTCACTGCTTCTTTTACTTTGTCGTTTAACCACAGTGGTTCTTTTTTGGTTCTCTCACTATGTTCTTTAAAGTGGGGTATACATTTAAGTTGAGCCTCTATTATGATGTCTTTAAAAAGTTTCCACGCAGCTTGGCAGGGATTTTACTTTTGGTACTGTACCTTTTAATTTCTGTTTCACTAACCTCCTCATTTTTGTGTAGTTCCCTTTTCTGAAATTAAATGCTACAGTGTTGGGCCGCTGTGGAGTTTTCCCCGCCTCAGGGATGTTAAATTTAATTATATTATGGTCACTATTATCAAGCAGTCCAGCTATAGTCACCTCTTGGATGTGATCCTGTGCGCCACTTAGGACTAAATCAAGAATTGCCTCTCCTCTTGTGGGTGTGAAGCTAGTCATTGGGGTGTGAAGCTAGCCATTGCAATCCAGGAAGTAGGTGAGGCTGGCTGAAGATAGGCCAGGACAAGGGTCCTTGGGAGATGAGCTAATTCAGTGCATGTCTTCATGACTGGAGAGCCTTTGGATCCCCATTCGTAAATGAATGCAGGAACTCCTGTGGGAGAATGGTGGCAGTGCCTCCACTTGATCTCCCTTGGGAGTGAATTTCCCCTTGGTTGTTGGGTCCAGGGGATAGAAATTGCATTCCCCTGAGTCAGATGGCGTGAATCAAGCTGGAAATGGAAATGGAAGCAGGGGAATATGCATGAGGACAAGCGATTCTGGCCAGGATTCTAAGTAACTAAATAAGTAATTTATCTGAAAAAACTGCAGAGCACTCAGCAGCTTCTTCTGACCCTAATGGAAGCTTCTGGGAGATTAAGTACATTTGAAGATCAGGTTACTTATTTAGATTGAAGAACCTACTTTGGGCTCCTAATTTTTGAACAACTTGGTCTATATTTCTGGAGAAAATCTAATACTTATGAAAGGGACAGGCCGACAGCACAAGAAACTAAAGTCCATCTCTAGCCCCCACAACAACTTCCCCTTAAGTAATGACTGTGAAATCTGCCACAGATTGCCTCGCCAGTGTACACCAAATCATTCCCATTCAGTGGGGCCACCACTAGTTTACTCTCCACGCTGTTACAATCATTGGCTTCTCAACTGCCAGAGAGGACACATGGTAATCTCCACACTGCATCAGACTCTTTGTCATTCTAGAGCAGAATTCAGTCTCTGACAGTGGCCAATGCCAGGTGCTTCAGAGGAAAAACCCTGCAGTAGGCACATATGGAATCACCTGTCCCAGAGAAGGCTTCCTCTTAGGCCCCAATAATTAGAGATGGGCTTAAGCCTCAATAGTTGAGGGTTTATATCCCAACCAAAATATTATGAGATAAGGGCTTCAGTTTTACTGGAACTAGCCCTAAGAAGCCGTTCAGTGGGGCCTACTGACCACAGAGTCAAACCTTGCCTAATTCTATAATTAAGATTATGATGTTGGGCCACATTCATTCCAACAAGTCAGTTGATTGCAAGCTGCAGACACGTGCATCTGCAGGGGCAACTGTGCTGGAGCAATATTCACTCCTGGGGAGTGTAGGAGGCAGTACCACCATTAGTTTCCACAAGGAATTCTGCCTGGGAAGCTTTAGATTCCAGTTGAGGATCCATAGGATCAGCACATATCCTACCACCCTCCCTTCCTGAGCCAACACTACCGTGGCACACTTTCCACCGCTATTGGCCCACAGCTTCTACAACTGGAACCCAAGTGGTGAACCCAGCCCATTGGACTGGTTTCGCAGTTATTAAAATAAGTTTATATTAAATCCAGAAAGGAAGAAATAAGGAATAGTGTCTCTCTTCAGGCACCTTTGACTAAATTTCTGTTCTGGGTCCATATTACCAAAGCACATGCTTTATTAAAAGACTTATTAGTCCCAGCCTTAGGCTATCTGTGGGGAAGTTTTAAGACAAGGAACAGAAATTCACATTGCAAAGTCTCATTATAAAGTAAAAGGCCTATCAGTGCCAAGATGACATGTAAGAGCTTTCTCATGTTTCTACACATCAATAGTATTTCTGCCTCAGGGAGTTTGGGAAATATTTAATATAGAACTTTAAATTCACAAAAGAGAAACCACTCCTTTTTCCCTATCTATGTGATATCAACTTCTTGAGCAGATCATGAGGAACTGGAATATTTCAGATTCTGTATCTGAACATCTGCAAAATAGTATTTACTTTAAAGAAAAATTATCCTGTGCAATTCATTGCCAACCATAAAGTAATTCTGAGTCTAACCACTTTTTGCATTTTTAAAATATACTTCAGTATTTTTGTTTCTATCTTTTATATTATAAATAGAAAATCAGAATCAATAAGAGAACACCAAAACCAGCAGTAGAAATAATACCATGAAATTACTGGAGAAAAATACAGGCAGTAAACATACCTGTAAGAATATATTCCAGCAAACTGGCTTATAGAATCAGCCTGGTCATATGAACATCAGAAATATAGAACCATTTCCATTTTACTGTGGTAAAGGTCAAGGACTGATTGCCTATGTAATTATTTTTAATTTGTTCTTTTTTTGTTTAGCCTGGATGCTATGGCCCCAATCCTGCAACGTAAGCACATGAGTAGTTCCAATGACTTGAAGCATCGCTGGGACCCCTAGTTTAGCCTCTAATAGAGCCTTTTTGGTCCATGAAAGTATTTGCCATGATCTAGAACTTCGTAACCAACCATGATACTTAAATTCATTCTACAGTAGAATGAAAAGTTGAGCAGATAGGAAGTGACTGGTGATACTTAGTTTTAGTAAATTTGATCGTGCTAGCAAAACCTTCCCTGTTGCCTTATTGTTGGGAGACTAGAAGTTAGT
>NW_020664409.1:51227762-51262804 GCF_002925995.2 Terrapene triunguis | reverse complement strand
ATATATTAATATAAATTAATAGCAGTAATGTTGGTTATGTTTCAAATGAAAGAGATTAATTTTATTGAAACATACTTATTATGTACACAAACAAATAGGGCCAAAAAACTCATGAAGTTTGACCCTGAAATCAATTATGTATAGAATATGAAAGGTGCAACCAATTGCAGCTGCAAACGATAGAATAAAGATATCAAACTACCTGATTTGTGGGAGGCAATGTCATCTGCACTGACAAAGCGGATAGATAGACATCTGAATTCTATCATTTGCACCTGCACCAATAAAAATGCACCCACAACTGCCTTTAAAGCCAAAAATGCAGGCTGGATTGAGGCCCCTTTGAAAATTTGGTTCAGAGTTTGTTTTGAAATTGTGTGGTACACAATATTACCTAAGGGAAAGAAAAGAGATTTGAATTGTTGTGTAATGATCACAATTGCCATATATTTATTACCCTTCTTTCTTAGATTTTCTTCAAAATTCTAAATCTTCCTTCTGTCTGACATATAAAAAATGTGTATGGTGAGGAAAGAGGGGCAGCTGATGAATATTACAAAAAATACTAGAAGTTTTAGGTGAATACTCTTGAGAAAATGTATCAAGTGTGCTAGAATAAAATGAAAACAGAATTTGAATCACAGACAATTTACCTCAAGAATCTAGCACATTTGATTTCAAATAATATTTTATATTTCATAATTCTATCACACTAGAACAGTTACTCTGCAATTAATAAGCACTGATTACTTACTTTAATGAGTCATTGTTTATCATTGTGGACTATTAGTTTAGCTTAGGGTCTTGAGCCTAAAAGCACAATTTTTGCAAAACACTTAAGGCAATCATAAGTCCATAGAAGCCTTCTGTATAACCTATTTTACTGACAAACAATTACATTTTAGATTGAAGAGGTGAAATGATTAAGAATATTTGACTTAGTTGCCATGACAGCATGCATTTTTCATCAGGCAGAGTGTAATTACTACAATTTCAATGATGTAAAATCAAGAAAGATGATAACAAACAGCAGAACCATGGAGATATTGCCATTGCAACCAGGTTGCCATAGCAACAGTGATAATAATCTCAGTGATAGATGTTTTCTCTTGCTCTTTCCATTTTGTACGGTTATAACATTCAGAGCCAGTTTTTACCACAGCTTTTTATAGTTTATTAGACTGTCAAAATAGTTTATGAGATGCTGTTGCAAAGGAAATGACTGAGTTCCGCAGCCTAATAAAAATGCCAAATACTCTGTTTACATACTGCTCCAGCATTTAACAAACATTAAAAAATTGTATGAAAAATGATTTGATATTGTATCTATATTAATCAATTTGCAAGGCATAAGCTTTGTCACTGAAGGTCAAATGAATACCTTCCTAGCATTACTTTTAGAAAGCCCTTTAAAGTTTATTTTTGACTCCGGGCTGCCAACTCCTTTTACCTGATCCTTGTGTAAAGCAAGCTGCCCATAGGAAATACTTTATAAGACTACTAGATAAATAAGTTAGAGAAACCACATTTATGGTATAAATTTTGTAAGAACATTTAAAGGTATCACATCAGAGAAGTAGCCAGTGAATGTTAAAGAAAGCATTATTTACAGAAAGTCTTTACTATAGACGCAACAAAGTATATCACAAAATGAGCAATACTATATAAATATCTATATCTATCTACAATACACACGTACATATACACACAGTCTCCATCATATGTGTATGTTTTTACAATACGATTCTTTGTGGCACCTATATGATAAGAGAGACTAGATAACATACTAGATAATGTTCTCTCTTAAGTTCTTGGAATACTACATATTATAGAAGCATAGGCAGAGATTCTATAGTGAAGGATGCATGGAGATTTGCTCCAAAAGCAAGACTAAAACCCACTGTTTTCCAGTTTAATAACTGAATTTAGTTTCCAATTTTGGCAGAATACCTCTCCAGAGGACAATACAATTTTGTAGGGATTTTTTTTAGTAATGTTTTCAGAGGAAATATTTAGAAATTGTCCTTTTTCAGTTTTCCCCCTTCTTCTCTCTTTCTGTTTGATTATGTTTTGTTCTGTGTTTCTCTACGCTAGCCAACCACAGTCCCCCACAAACTCCAAATTTGACACAAATACCCCAATAGCATCTGAGATATAGGCCACTTTTAAACTTTACCAATTGAACACAAAAAAGTGATTCCTTTTATCAAGGATAACCTAACCAAGTTCACTAAGATTGGCCAATAGAACTGTTCAGAACTGTCAGTTACTTTTGTTTTCCACTACTGCCAGCCTGCCCCACCATCTCTGCCAACACAAGACTTTGGCGAGCCAAGAAGGCAGGCTGCAAAGGCAGGGAAGAGATGGGCTTTAGGAGGCAAGGAACAAGGGTGAGTGTGGTATATGAAGGGGCAGGAAGAATGAGTAGGTTTGCAGGGAGGGGCATGAGAGAGTTAGCAGTTCTTTGGTATTATGATTAAGTACTTAGCAGGAACAGAAGAGGCCTGAGAATGAAGAGTGGTGTGGGAGCACAGTGCCTCCACCAAGGCACTGGGGGCTTGGACGGCTTCCTTAGTGTAGGTCTACACTGCAATAAAAGGTTTATTCTTAACTGAGGCTAGGTCTACACTACGGGGGGGTGGGGGTCGACCTAAGATACGCAACTTCAGCTACGTGAATAGCGTAGCTGAAGTTGCGTATTTTAGGTCGACTTACCTGGCTGTGAGGACGGCGGCGAGTCAACCGCTGCCGCGCTGCCGTCGACTCTGCTTCCGCCTCTTGCCGCGGTGGATTTCCGGAGTCGACGGCAGAGCCATCGGGGATCGATTTTATCGCGTCTTCACTAGACGTGATAAGTCGATCCCCAATAGATCGATTGCTACCCGCCAATCCGGCGGGTAGTGAAGACGTGCCCTCAGGTTAACTAAGTTGGGTTCAACTAGCAATGAAGACACAGCAACTTGGCTTTTAACTTGGGATAGCTGCTCAAGTTCCTGCCCCACCCTCAAGTTCCTCTATAGGCGTGAATTCCAGCTGCTGAGTTGCTGTGTCTTCACTGTTATTTTAACCCAAGTTAGCTAATCTGAGTTAAGAACACATCTTTTTTTGCAGTGTAGACATAACTTAATGTGTTGCCGTAACTTTCAATGTACCGAGACAGCAGTACCATGGAGGCCCTTTGCTAAGGACCCTTAATTCTGATCATCCTAGAGCACATGAAAGCACATTTTAATTTAGTAATTTCGACATGAAAATTAGTTCCAAATTTAGAACAACCATTAGTAACATCCATCACCCATTTCCATAATTTCACCCTAAACATTTCAGAAAACCATATTCCACAGTCACCATTCACAATCTAAATGCATGCCTCCCTTACACATATGAATACAAAAAAATACCTACAGACCTACGTGAAAAGTAATTAATGAATGCAACACTACCCGTGTAGGTATTAATAATAAAAAACATGAACATGTAACCAATAAACATCTTCAAACACTATTCAAACATTCAGCATTCAGGATGGGGATGCACTGTGAGTGAGGAAAGGAAGGTTGCTGAAGCTGTGTAGGGGAACTGATAAATGAACAATAGACGAGGTATTGAATAATGACAACTTCTTATTTCCTCATGGTTCACTGTTTATGCACTTTAGCAACTTTAACTCAAATTTAGCAACATTTTTTGTTCTCGGACTATATATATGGTGTGAAATTTTCTAAGCTATCTGGATTTAGATGCATAACATTTATTACTGTTAATAGGAGAAAGACATTTTAGACCCTAGATGACTTGGAAAATCTTATCTTCATTGTACATACTAAGGGATAGTATGGGGGAGGGATAGCTCAGTGGTTTGAGCATTGGCCTGCTAAACCCAGGGTTGTGAGTTCAATCCTTGAGGGGGCCACTTAGGGATGTGGGGCAAAATCAGTACTTGGTCCTGCTAGTGAAGGCAGGGGGCTGGACTTGATGACCTTTCAAGGTCCCTTCCAGTTCTAGGAGATAGGATATCTCCATTAATTTAATTTAATTTAATTTAAGCATGCACATATATACTCTGTGTGTGTGTGTGCGCGCATGCGTGTGTATGGGCGGGGGGAGAGGGAGGGACGGAGAAATCAGGGTTTTATGAAGATCTATTTCAAAGTACAGGTGTACATACAGTACCAGAGCTTTAAAAAATCATAGCAGTTACAAGTGGAAAAGAGTTACTAAATCATTCTGTCCTCCTCCCTGCCAATACAGGATTGTTCCTTATAGTATATATTTTAGTATTTTCTTCAGTCTAATTTTAAAAGTCCCTGGTAGTAGAACTTCCACCTTTTCCCTTGTCTGACTGTCCCACACTTCAATGGATCACAGTGTTAGAATGGGTCACTTAATGGGTCACTACAAAAACTAATTTCCCCCTACTCATACTCACACCTTCTTGTCAACTATTTGAAATGGGCCACCTTGATTACATTGGCCTTATTAGCACTACAGAAGTGATTTTTCCTCCCTTTGTATTCACCCCTTCTTGTCAACTGTTGAGAATAGCCCACTTCCACCTTAATTGAATTGGCTCGTTAGCACTGACCCCCCACTTGGTAAGGCAACTCCCATCTTTTCATGTGCTGTGTATTTATACCTGTCTCTGTATTTCCACTCCACACATCTGATGGAGTGGGTTTTAGCCCATGAAAGCTTATGCCCAAATAAATTTGTTAGTCTCTAAGGTGCCACAAAGACTCCTCGTTTTTTTTGATGATACAGACTAACACGGCTACCACTCTGAAACCTGTCACCATGCAAAATGTTAGAAGTCTTTCCTTATATTCAGATGAAATGTTCTTTTCTTAATTTCATGCCATTATTTTTAATTATGCATTCTTGTCATTAAATAATTTCTTCCCCGCCCCCCTTAGGATTATAGTGCATATATTTGTAGTTTCATCTCCACTCATAGGTATGGCTTAGCTGAGTTACACATATGTAAAGAGACAGCATCAATTTTAAAAAAATCACAGGTCTGTCTGATTTTTATTTATTTTTACTATTGCTACTATTGCTACAAATAAACTGTGGTTACTATAACTGAAAGATGTTAGAGAAAAACATTGTATTTGGCAGGGAGGACTTAGGGACAGGCATTATATTACCTGAAGCTACTTTAAATTCTTTTTTTGAAACTGAAGAGATTTCAAAATGTTAGTGATCCTTAAATATGTTAATTCTTCTGAGTAATTCCATCCCCCCAGCCCACTGATCATTTTTGTTGCTGTTCTCTAAAGCTCCCTCCAGTTTCTCAACATCTGTCATTCTTGCTGCCTAAAATTGTATGTAATATTCGAAGTCGAATGACACAAGAACTATAGAGAAATAGATACAGTACCTCCTTTCTCTACAACATGATACTTTTGTGCATGCAGCCCAAAATTGCACTGGTCTTTTCTTTTCTTCTTTCTTTTTTTGTCTCACATTGCAAATTCATGAATAATCTGCTGTCCACAGGTCACTCCTATAGGTTTCTTTCCCCATTATTTCTTCCCAGATTTCCTTCCCTCATCAAGGACAAGTGCAGTGTCCTGCACTTAGGACAGAAGAATCCTATGCACTGCTACAGACTAGGGACTGAATGGCTAGGCAGAAGTTCTGCAGTAAAAGACCTAGGGGTTACAGTGGATGAGAAGCTGGATATGAGTCGACAGTGTGCCCTCGTTGCCAAGAAGGCTAATGGCATTTTGGGCTGTATAAGTAGGGGCATTGCCAGCAGATCGAGGGACGTGATCATTCCCCTCTATTCAACATTGGTGAGGCCTCATCTGGAGTACTGTGTCCAGTTTTGGGCCCCACACTACAAGAAGGATGTGTAAAAATTGGAAAGAGTCCAGCAGAGGGCAACAAAAATGATTAGGGGGCTGGAGCACATTACTTATGAGGAGAGGCTGAGGGAACTGGGATTGTTTAGTCTGCAGAAGAGAAGAATGAGGGGGGATTTGATAGCTGCTTTCAACTACCTGAAAGGGGGTTCCAAAGAGGGATACATCTAGACTGTTCTCAGTGGTACCAGATAACAGAACAAGGAGTAATGGTCTCAAGTTGCAGTGGGAGAGGTTTAGGTTGGATATCAGGAAAAACTTTTTCCCTGGGTGGGTGGTGAAGCTCTGGAATGGGTTACCTAGGGAGGTGGTGGAATCTCCTTCATTAGAGGCTTTTAAGGTCAGGCTTGACAAAGCCCTGACTGGGATGATTTAGTCGGGGGTTGGTCCTGTTTTGAGCAGGGGGTTGGACTAGATGACCTCCTGAGGTCCCTTCCAACCCTGATATTCTATGATTCTATGCTTTGGATTATTTCCCCCAAAATATATCAGCATGTATTTTGCCCAATTTAATTTCATGTGTTTTTTTTTCCTTCTACCCATGCTTCTAATTTTGCTAGGTCCTTTTGTACTATCTTTCTGTCCTCACAGGTGTTCACACTTCTCACAATTACATTTTTATATGTGAATTTCATGAGTGGTTTGTTCTCAGTCATATACAAAGATGATAAATAACCTCAGGCTAACACCACTCCCTGTGGTTCCCCACTAGGCTTTCCCTAATTCAAAACATTGCCATTTAACATTACTCTTTATTTATGGTCTTTTAGCCACTTTTCAGCCTTTATGACAGATTTCCTCTCCCAACCAATCCAAATAACATTTTCATTTAATATTTTTGAGTCTCTATCAAATGCTTTTCTAAAATCCAGGTACATTGTATCTCCCCATTCCACTGGTCCATTCACTTTGTAATTCTGTCCAAAAAATAAAATCATACATCCAGCAAGATGTATATTTTATAAATGCATCCTCCCTATTGATTGAGCTTCTAATGTCCTTTCAATGTTTCATTATTTTTATTTTCCCTTGATATTTGTTCCATTATTTTACTAGGATTAGCAGTTACACTTTTGGGTTGGTACCTTATAGGATGTTTCTACTTTCTTTTTTTTTATATATTGGTATCATGGATGAGATTTCCAGAGTTCTCTGTTGCGGTTGAGCACTAAAGTCCCATTAATTTTAATTACCATTAATTACATCTAATTCCCATTGATTACACATGTACATGTAGATTCTTGGACCACCTCCACCTGGTGTGGGACCCCTTCCACAGTGTGTAGGGGTGTACAGGCAGCCTCACATGGCCGCTGCACAGGTAGTGCCCCTGCAGGTTTTAAACAGGAGGATCTTTTGCTGGTTTTGTGGACCAAAGGAGAATTTCACTAACACATGAATAATCAGAAAGAAGTTTAAATACAGAGTCAGAAATTAGAGCTTTGCACCTTGCTTTCAAGGTGCAAATTGAAAATACAGAGAAATTCTGTAAGCTCCATAAGCTTGTGAGTGTACATGTTGTAAATTGGATCAGTATCCTATAGAATAAACTATAGGAGATTTACCAAGGATTATCTGGCTGCAAGGAAATGTGTTGACTCTCTTTCAACCTCCCTTTTTCAACACTGGTTGTCAGTTTAAGGATACAGTTGGAACAGCTCTGTCATTGTGCTGTGTGTCTCATGAAATGCCATTAGAAGAGTGCGGGACTACAACTCTCAAATTAGGATACAGAATAAGCCAGAATCCCCAGAAGTGTTTAAAGGATGACCCATTCTCGGAATGCCGGTACAAATTGGAAAAGTATACATGTTTTTATATATATAGTTAATATAGACAGGCTTAGCAGGATTACATTTTTATCGGTAAATGTCAGTTTCACCGTACACACACAAACCAAAGAAAAAATATTTACATTGATAATAGAAATTTAGAAATAGGCAAAGTAAGAAACGTGCTGCTTGAGAACTCACAGTTTGATTTAAAGATATTTACTTTGCATATCGTGACATGTGATCTTGACAATGTGTGTTTTGATGGTTATAAACCTTTATGTTTTTGAATCTCAATGTCTACTGTCATTAAGGCTGACCTCCTCCATTGTCTAACCCTCCCATAATTTCCCATGACTGTGAAAATTTAAATTGATAGAAATTTTTAAAAATAATCATCAACATTATCAGTCAAAACTATTTAAAAAAATCAAATTTTGCCAAGCCTAAATAGAGAGTGGGGGAGATTTTCCTCCATCAAAATGATAAAATAAATTTGCAAGAGGACTCTCCACTCTAGACTATTGATACGACAGACTGATTCCTTCCCTTCGATACTTCTTCTGAAATGCTGACATAGCACTGGAGTGATTTCTTCCCTCAGTCCCACCTAAGGTGATGCACCTTCACAAAGGGATAATGTGTTGTGCTATATAGCAAGTGAGCCTCAGGATTCCACTCCACACTGACAACCACTACGCTGAGGGTCAGTTTGATCTGTTGACCCTAGACCAGCACCTTCAACTAGCTAATTGCAGAATACATCTGCTTATGGGTGGGTATGTGACAAAAAGCTGAGAAGCTGCAATCAAGTAAGAAGAGCTTATAATAGAATTTTACATCTTTCAAGAGAATGTTTCATCAATAATTAAAGTTACTCCCTGTCCCTAATTTTTAGATACCACCCATCTTTTAATTATATCTGATGTCTCTTGTGCCACAAAATGTTGATATATTGAGATAGTACTTGTACCTTAATTTAAAGATTAATTAGATGTCCAAATGCTGCTGTCATGTGCAATCTCATTCGGAACATTGTTGAAAAAAGCATTTCTTAACTAAGTATGGGCAGGAACTCTAAAATGCTATAGGCCACATTCTCAGCTGGTATAAACTGGTGTAGCACTATTAGGTTCAACTACTGTAACCCCTGTAATTACTTGGGATCGATGTGTAATAGAAAGTGTGAGACCAAATGCAGTTGAAGATAATTCAGATCCCAGGAACCATCAGGTTGCTTGGACATTCAGAATCTGGGCAGGGGTTTTGCTACCCTTTCCCCTGGTATATGCCCACCCATGGTGAAATTTTACCCCAGTGCAGAAGCCCCGAAATATCCCACATTAGTGGCAGACATGGGCAAAAATGATACAAAGACCCTTGTGATGACCCTCTGCACTTGGGATAATTTTACCTAAAAGAAATATTTGGTTGATTTTTAAAATGTATGTGCAAGCTTCAAAATCCTCAACCCAACTGCCTGAGATGTAGAAGAAAAACGAATTAAAATATAGATTGAAAATGTCATTTGATGTTAAACAAATTACTTTCTGGAGGACTTTTTAGAGCAATTTTCTGTCTTATGCATTTTATCTTGCCATTTCCCCCCATTGATTATTATTTCTTTCGCTCTCATGTGGAAATACCCTGGATAACATTCTGCAGGATATTAAGCCATGTGAAAGTGAGAAAGAGCTTCAGGAAACCATTGCAGGTCCTTCTGCCTCTCATTCTGCTTTAGATTTTACATGGCTTTTTTATTTAGTTTCTAGAGATCCTAACTCAAATTTCTCCCTCTAAGTTATACAAACTTTCTCTGCTTTTCATCCAATAGCTTCTATAAAATCATGCATACCTCCCCTAACAGCCAGTATTTTTTCCAGACACTGTCTTTTGTTGTTAATGTTTCTGGATTTTTTTTCTTTACTTATGCACCAGAGGAAAAAAATTAATGATTCATCCCACAGAAAGCTCTCTGGTTTAGGATTACACATGCTCCTATTTCCTCTTGTGATTTTGAAAACTGAGGGTTTGATCAGATCTTTCCATTACACAATATGTAAATTCTTGTAATGTAAAACAAATCAAAAAACCCCAAACCCTAAAACTATCCACTGATGTTTTTTCTGTTTTCTATGCATTTTCTAGGGAGGGGTTTTAACTCTTCATTTCTTACTTTGTAAGTAACACCATCCTATCCCTCCCAAAAGGCTACAATGTAGCATAACAAGTATAGTATAATTTGATTAATTATCGCACTATTATTGGGTAGCAAAGGAGAAAACTTGTATTGCTAAGTCTAGATGACTTTTATTTCATATTATGTGAAACAACAAAGAAAGAACAAAGGGATGTCAGACATGGCAGCTGGTGCTAGATAGTGGGGTGGAGCCAATCCACTCACCCCTTCAGTAGCACCGCATGACTTGTGTAAACATTTGTTTCAGTGGCTGTATTGTATGTTAGTGCTTAAGTATTTTTAGTGATTGTTTATGCAGTGTGCCAGCAGAGTATGACTATATGTGTTCCAAGAATGGTAAGCAAAGAGGGCCCAATTCTCAGTTGTGATCATACTCTCCACTGGTGAAAGTGGGCCATACAGCGGGCATATCCAGCATCGAGGGAATTCCTCTGGCTTCACTCCACCCGTTCCCCACATCTCCTGATATATGGCCTGGGAAAACCGAACACTACTGCACTTCCCAGCTGCCTTCACAGCTCCTGGAACCATAGCCAACTATTTGTTAGTCTCTAAGGTGCCACAAGTACTCCTGTTCTTATAGCCAACTAGGAACAGTTACGAGCAGCCAACTCTGCCCAACTTCCACAGCAGCACTCAGCACCGAGAGCATTCAGGGACGGGGTGGCACAGAGGAAGCAGGGGGAAGGAGGAAGCCTGGCTGGTCAGTCCCACACCCCAGAAATTATGAACTCCTGCAGTGGGCCATTGCAATTGGGGTGAAAAGTAGGGCTGAAAGGTATGTCTGAAAGAATAACCTTCCAAAAAATGTTCTGGGAATTAATCCAGCCTTTCTCTTTCTGACATATCACATATAATTTTTACAATCTACAACCCATGGGCCAGGTCAGTATTATTACTGGGGGAAGGAAGGTAAGTATTACCTGACCCCAGTGTTTTTAGTTACTTAGATTCCCAGGCATTCATTATAGTACATTAGGCACAGCTCTGCAGTCCTACTGGCACTAGCAGGATTCATCAGAAATCAGTGATACTCTTTTGGAAGCGCTGCTCTTGTAGTAAGGGTGAAGTTTCTGTAGATATTACTTTACAAAGCAATTTGGTAATCAATTATTTTGTTTTGCATTCAGATCCTCTTTCCCAAGCTGTTTCATTTGGGTGTAAAACAGAAGGATGACTAGCATCTCTTTCTTCTTGCAACCCTTTCACTTGGTGCACACACTTTCTAGTGTAAATTGTCTCTTTAATGATGTTGAGGAGCCTGTCCACAATGATCCTTAATTATCTGACCTGGTAAAGGATCAGCTGTGTTCAGAACTGCTAAAGGTTTCATAAACACTCCTATGCTTTTCACTTGAAATTAGAATGATCTGACTTCAACTCTTAAATTATTTCATCTTAATAACTAAAATAATGGACCTAAATGGCCTCTTCATTAGAGCACCGGAGAGGAAAAACTGTATGTAAGTTATATGCTTCTGTGCTCTTTCTTCTAAAATTGGTATTTGTCACTGATCTCTGCCAACCTCATACTGTTTTCTCTGCCAAATATGTTAGGGAAATAAAACCACACATCTCTGTGGTCTCTTTCTATACAGCAGGAGGTAAACAGAAGAATCAGGGAAGAATTACAATAGGATGTTTATATTTCAGAATGTGTGGAAGAACAGGTAGATAAGCACAGTACACTTAGAAGAAATGAAAACTGAGTTCTACCAGTAACACACGAGTCTCTAAATGTCTGCACCATACTGGAGATAAGACTCTCCTTCAAAGATAAATGATATTTAGAAACCTTTTTACTTTCCAAAATAAAATAAACCATGGGAGATGAAAAGTTATGTGGGAAACTGCATTATCTCAACAGGCGAAGGAGCATGATTTATGAGACTGTGGATGGGGCGGAGATATGGCAACACCAACCGTATAGATGTTTCAAGGTCTGTGGGGATATTCTATGAACCTTAGGACATCTGTGAAATTCTCCAGTTCTCCACTCCAGCTGCTATAACCTCTCATCACATTCCTACAACCAACCAGTCTGAGAGAAGGTCTGGAACAGGCTCTTCAGAGGCGAGTACTGAGAAAGCCAGCATTAATACCATGGGTCCACTGATAGATTTCTCTACTATGTAGATATATGTAACCCAGCCAAGCCCCTTCAACTGGCCATATCCTCCTCCAACAGCCTTCAGACCATCTACCACACAATGTTCCCAGGAAGGAGCATCTGCTTACTTAGAGAGTTTGAGGTTGGATGATAATGCTTTGACTCCCCTTCAGTTTTTAATGTAATTGTTTTTCATCTTCTTTCATCCTGCCTGAGTCATGCAGCAGGTGAGATCAAAACTAGCCAATATCTTGATATTACTTATACTATTCTGAGAGGTGTATTTCTCATATAAGTACAGTTCATTTTACCAAAAAGTTAATATGGCAAGTGAACATACTCTGAAAATTCCTTTACTCTCACAGATCTTGGGAGACAGACCTGTCCTCGCTTACAGTCAACCCCCCAACCTAAAGCAAATACTCACCAGCAACCACACATCACTGAACAAAAACACTGACCCAGGAACCTATCCTTGTAACAAAGCCCGATGCCAACTCTGTCCACATATCTATTCAAGTGACATCATCACAGGGCCTAATCACATCAGCCATACCATCAGGGGCTCGTTCACCTGCACATCTACCAATGTGATATATGCCATCATGTGCCAGCAATGCCCCTCTGCCATGTACATTGGCCAAACTGGACAGTCTCTACACAAAAGAATTAATGGACACAAATCTGACATCAGGAATCATAATACTCAAAAACCAGTGGGAGAACACTTTAACCTGTCTGGTCATTCAATGACAGACCTGCGGGTGGCTATCTTACAACAGAAAAACTTCAAAAACAGACTCCAACGAGAGACTGCTGAGCTGGAATTGATATGCAAACTACATACGATCAACTCAGGATTGAATAAGGACTGGGAATGGCTGAGCCATTACAAACATTGAATCTATCTCCCCTTGTAAGTATTCTCACACTTCTTATCAAACTGTCTGTACTGAGCTATCTTGATTATCACTTCAAAAGTTTTTTTCACTTACTTAATTGGCCTTTCAGAGTTGGTAAGACAACTCCCACCTGTTCATGCTCTCTGTATGTGTGTATATATATCTCCTCAATATGGTTCACTCTATATGCATCCGAAGAAGTGGGCTGTAGCCCACGAAAGCTTATGCTCTAATAAATTTGTTAGTCTCTAAGATGCCACAAGTACTCCTGTTCTTTCTATTTTCTAAGAATGTCTTTAATAGACTAAATAGTCTGATAGGTTTAGACCGATGGGAAACCTGGTTCCCAAAAGAGACAACTAGAGCAATTAATAAAACGTAAAAGTCTCAGCAAAAATGGAACCCTGCCATCCTTATAAATGAAGAGAATACAAAGAAGCAGGTAATGGTCATTTAATTTTTATCAAAGAGTTGTATTTTGAATTTAAAAAATAAATCTGTTAAGATCTGTTGCAAGAAGTAATATTGTTCATGCAGAAGAAGAGAAAGAAAAGTTGTTCTTAGATATCACAATGCAAAGATTTAAAAAGTGGTGAACTCAGAGATTTGGCATCTGATTTTGCATAAACCACTTACATGCATTTATTTGCGTAAGCTTATGGTGGTAACTCTAGAAGATAGTTAAAGCCAGATGGTAATCCAGATAAAACAACACCCTGATGCAATCTTAAATTTTGCATTTTAGCATCTTTGCAGATTTCCACACCCAAAGCTGCTAATATACTAGCCCAACCAAAAGCCAGATCTTGGTTTCTGCATCAAGTCTGAACAAATGGGATTGGCACCGGTGATGTGGGGAGGGGGGACATTGCAGCAACTAGGCAGGAACGGAATCCTCATTTCAGGCCACAATGGGATAGTGAGGTGCTCCACAGCTGTTACTACAAACACAGGCTACAGTAGTTTCCACAGATGCTGTTAAACCCATCCCTTTCCTCAGAGTGTATATGCCTGGGGGAGTAATGGGAGATTTCAGCAAATAGACATGGTCTTGCCCCTGCCCACCACATTCCTCACAAAAACTGAAGCAGTTGCTGTTTTCTTAAGGGGCAGTATTGTTAATTCTAATTAAAATATTTGTGAACAGGTTCCTTTTGTATGTGCTTTGTAGTTTGTGTCTATGGACAATTTGTTGTTACTCAAACAGATCACTGCAATGTAGCATGAGCTGCAAGAAGATGGAGTCCTTCAAAACACTGACAACTAGTAGAGATTTTATCATATGCTAGGTTTACATTGTTCCAGCATGTAAGAAGGGTAGCTTTTATCATAAGCTAGGTTTACATTGGTCCAGCGTGTAAGAAGGGTAGCGGTTCTGTGATGAATTACAGCAGATGAAAGTTGCCCTGAGAGAAGCCAGACTAAAGTAGATCTATCTTAAGAGAAGCAGAATCACACTGCAGTTGCAAAGAGATAAGAAACAAAACCAGATCAGAGCTACGCTGAGAGGAAAAGGATTAGACATGATTATCAAGGAAGTCTGAAAGGAGCTGGTGCAACTGTTCTTGCTGGATAGACAGAGACAGGTCCAGCCCCTGAGCAATTTGACTGGACATTTTTGATGTCACTGATGTGCAGGCAGGAACCTTGTTTTAAGAAAACTCCCACAGATGATACATAACATGGTATCACTTTTATGTAGTTTTATGCTCCCCATTGCCATAGTGCCTGAACCCCTCACAATCTTTTAATGCATTTATCCTCCAGACACCAATAGGAGGTACGGAGAGGGATGGGCTTCCAACCCCCTGGCACCAGCCCAAATCACAACTTCAAAGTGCTGTCTACACAGCTATTTTTAGAGCACTAGCATGAGCCCCACAACCCCAAGTCTGTTGACCCAGGCTGGGAGGCTCACTGCTGCAAGGCTGTGTAGACATGCTCCCACAGGCCACATTTTCAAAGTTATTTAGGAGCCTGAAGATGCAGATAGGCACCTACTGGGATTTTCTAAAGCACTTAACCTGCTCAGACACTTTTGTAAATCTCACTAGCTGCCAATATGTATCTTTAGGTGCCAAAATACCTTTGAAAATCTGGCCCGAGTGACTTGTCCAAGGTCACCCAGGAAGTTTGGGATAGCATACAGACTTGAATCTAGGCTGCCAGAGTTGTAAACTAGTACCCTAACCTCTGAACCATCTTTTTTCTCAACTCAGCAAACAGGTTCCAAGGAACCTTGTAATTTAGAAGTGTTAAAACCGTATATCTAGTTTTTCTCTATTGTTTACTTAAGGATAGTTATTGAATACATTATTTTGTTCTGAATGGTTTGTCATGTTCTCAGAGTGGCATCAGTGATTCTTGTTCTGTGCAAGAGGCGGATTAGCCACTGGTATTAAACTGTCTCTTTCACTGACCCACCTGAACACGTGTCACCCTGCCACATTAAAAAAAAAAATCAATAAAGCTCAGAATAGAATGATAAGGAAGGTAGCTAAGTGAGTTTCTTACCCAAAACAATGGAAGGAGAAGTTTCTCCCATCGCATTTTCTGATACTTTTGAATGTCAAGGTCTCAGTCACTGGAATTAGTTCAACCTCTTCTGATATCATCCTAAGGCACTTTGAATTTTTATCAGTTCATATTAGCAAGCATGTAACTAATCAATGGACTATATATATAAATATATTGTCACGAATGAGCTAGGGATACTACAGGCTGCTGGAAGAGGTGGATGGAGCAGAGGTAAGAAGGTCAGTGTGGGATGAGGTCTGTTTAATTTAGATTATTGTTTTACAGAAAAAAGATTTTGCTTAATGACTTTGTCCTATAAACATTTGCCAAAAAGCTACTGTAGTTTTGCTGCAGTACATTAAGTAAATGAATTCTAATTTAAAGGAAGAATCACTGATCCTTGACACTAATTTGGAATAAGAGATCCTGGACCCTGACTTTATTAATCCAATACCTACAGTTTACCTACTGGTTTTGCATGATAGCCAGGTTTTTATATGACAGATGTAAGCAAGAAGATTCTAACACCAGAATAAGTGCAGTAACTACTGACTACATACAGTACACATGTATTTCTGCAAACAACGATGCATCTAGAAAGTGGAATGGAACATGCATCACATGAAATTTCCACCTGGAGTTGCAGTTACAATGTAGCACACAAATCAGTGCAATTATCCAGAGGTACGAAGCAATTAACATATAAGTGTCAAGTATCAGAGGGATAGCCGTGTTAGTCTGAATCTGTAAAAAGCAACAGAGGGTCCTGTGGCACCTTTAAGACTAACAGAAGTATTGGAGCATAAGCTTTCGTGGGTGAATGCCCACTTCATCAGACGCAAGTAATGGAAATTTCCAGAGGCAGGTATAAATCAGTATGGAGATAACGAGGTTAGTTCAATCAGGGAGGGTGAGGTGCTCTGCTAGCAGTTGAGGTGTGAACACCAAGGGAGGAGAAACTGCTTCTGTAGTTGGATAGCCATTCACAGTCTTTGTTTAATTCTGATCTGATGGTGTCAAATTTGCAAATGAACTGGAGCTCAGCAGTTTCTCTTTGGAGTCTGGTCCTGAAGTTTTTTTGCTGTAAGATGGGTCCCTTTACATCTGCTATTGTGTGGCCAGGGAGGTTGAAGTCTTCTCCTACAGGTTTTTGTGTATTGCCATTCCTGATATCTGACTTGTGTCCATTTATCCTCTTGCGTAGTGACTGTCCGGTTTGGCCAATGTACATAGCAGAGGGGCATTGCTGGCACATGGTGGCATATATAACATTGGTGGACGTGCAGGTGAATGAGCCGGTGATGTTGTAGCTGATCTGGTTAGGTCCTGTGATGGTGTTACTGGTGTAGATATGTGGGCAGAGTTGGCATCGAGGTTTGTTGCATGGGTTGGTTCCTGAGTTAGAGTTGTTATGGTGCGGTGCGTGGTTGCTGGTGAGAATATGCTTAAGGTTGGCGGGTTGTCTGTGGGCGAGGACTGGCCTGCCTCCCAAGGTCTGTGAAAGTGAGGGATCATTGTCCAGGATGGGTTGTAGATCACTGATGATGCGTTGGAGAGGTTTAAGCTGAGGACTGTAGGTGATGGCCAGTGGAGTTCTGTTGGTTTCTTTTTTGGGCCTGTCTTGTAGCAGGAGGCTTCTGGGTACACGTCTGGCTCTGTTGATTTGTTTCTTTATTTCCTTGTGTGGGTATCGTAGTTTTGAGAATGCTTGGTGAAGATCTTGTAGGTGTTGGTCTCTGTCTGAGGAGTTGGAGCAGATGTGGTTGTACCTCAGCGCTTGGCTGTAGATGATGGATCGTGTGGTGTGTCCGGGGTGGAAGCTGGAGGCATGAAGGTAGGCGTAGCGGTCGGTGGGTTTTCGGTATAGGGTGGTGTTAACGTGGCCGTCGCTTATTTGTACTGTGGTGTCTAGGAAGTGGACCTCCCGTGTAGATTGGTCCAGGCTGAGGTTGATGGTGGGGTGGAAGCTGTTGAAATCATGGTGGAATTCTTCCAGGGTCTCCTTCCCATGGATCTAGATGATGAAGATGTCATCAATGTAGCGTAGGTAGAGGAGGGGCGTGAGTGGACGAGAGCTGAGGAAGTGTTGTTCCAGGTGAGCCATAAAAATGTTGGCATATTGTGGGGCCATTCGGGTGCCCATGGCGGTGCCATTGGTCTGGAGGTATATATTGTCTCCATATTTGAAATAATTGTGCGTGAGGATAAAGTCACAGAGCTCAGCAACAAGTTGTGCTGTGTCATCATCAGGGATACTGTTCCTGACAGCTTGTATTCCATCTGTGTGTGTTTGTGTAGAGAGCCTCTACATCCATGGTGGCTAGGATGGTGTTTTCTGGGAGGTCACCAATGCATTGTAGTTTTCTCAGGAAATCAGTGGTGTCACGGAGATAGCTGGGAGTGCTGGTGGCGTAGGGTCTGAGTAGGGAGTCCACATATCCAGACGAACATATAAGTGGTGTTTATTGTAATTAATTATCACATAATCTGTAATCATTTTTATTTTTATATGACTGGGCAAGATAAGGTCCACTAAGATGCAACATCTCATTCAGAGTAAAGATCAGCTTCAGGGTTAAATTCAGACTCTGATCCTGATGTTATTAAGGATCTAGGGCTATTTGAATCTTGGGGCTTGCACTGGACCTTTCTCTAATTCATAAGATCAATTTATCATCAATACAGATGAAATTTCTCACAGAAGTCATGGGAGTCATTGATTTTATGACTTTCATGTTTTTTTTTAAAAACTCGAAACATTCTATGGGTGAATTCCTGGCTGCATTGAAGTCAATGGGAAGATTTTCACTCATTTCAACTGGGGCTATGATTTCACCTCATGTTTTGTTATGTTGCAATTTTTTAAGCTAAACAAGTCTGTGGATTGGAGAGTAAGTGAAGGAGGAGTTTTATACTAACTCCATTGCCAGTCAGAATTAAGGTTGTATGCAGTGTTGTAGCTGTGTTGGTCCCGGGATATTAGAGAGACAAGGTGGGTGAGGTAATATCTTTTATGGGACCAACTTCTGTTGGTAAGAGAGACAGGCTTTCGAGCTACACAGAGCTCATCTTCAAGTTAGAATTAAGGTTGTCCATTTTAACAAAAGTTCGTATGTATTGGAATTAGGGTGAACAGATGTCCCGATTTTATAGGGACAGTCCCAATTTTTGGGTCTTTTTCTTATATAGGCTCCTATTACTCCCCACCCCCTGTCCCAATTTTTCACATTTGCCGTCTGGTCACCCTAATTGGAATGCCAAGTCCTACCCCTGATTCTATCGTATTTAGCATTTTTCCACAATAGAGGCACTTAGCTAGGCAACTCTAAAATCAATGGAACTATTCCTGTGCTTAAAAGTTCAGAATGCACTTCCAGGCTTTGCTGGATTGCAGCCTGTGGAATGGAAATAATGATATTTTCTTTATCCCACATTTTGTCTGTTTTGTCTGGTTAGATTGTAAGCTCATTGTGTCAGGGACTGCATTAAAGATTGTAGGATTTTTTTATTACTTTTCCTAAATGTCACTAACTATGCAAAAAACTCGAAACCCTATTTACTGTATCAAATAACAAAGGTGACATCAATTTAACATAAAATTCACTATTATCAATATTATAAAGTTTACTTCTGCCTAAAATCTCATAAACTGGGGACCTAATCAAAGCAAACACACTTAACTACTACTGATGATTTTAATTTAGCTGTAAATGCCTCAAAGGCTGGTAATTAGAGAGTAGTTACATGCTTTTTATGTTCTCTAAAATAAATGGTTACTGGATATTTTGATATATTTTTATGCATTTTACTTTTGTTAAAAATACAATTTCTATGCACTATTTAAAAACAAATTAAAAGGCAGGACAAATTCAATGAACAATTTAACTATCAATGTTCTGTTCAACAAAAATCTGTTGGAGATGATGTGCATAGTAAAAGGGGATACAAGTAAATAAATATATACATAAATTGACAAATAAATAAATCCTACCATGTCAGCGTCCCTAGATGTTTGGCAGCCTAATTCAGATTTCAATTCAGATTCTGGTCCTTTACAATCTTGAAGAATAAGAATTGGGCATGGTACACGTAATCTGAAAATTCAGGTGGCAAATATTTTTGTGTGATAAATGTTTTTGAAGTTGACTATATATGGCCTGTATGAGTGTATTTTCAAGAACACCCTAACAAGTAAGACATTGTCCTGAATCCTCGCCTGCAAATGGGATGTTTAAACTCTGCTTCTTCCCTCCCCTTTCCCAAGATATTTCAGATAGGGAAGACCAATATCCCATTGTATCTGGACAGCTCCTTTGACTGTTGTAGTCCCCTGATACCTTCAGGATTCTTGGGACCTTTGCTGCCTGCTGGTATGCTTCCCTTTAGCAATAGGACTAGTGCTTTGTAGTTAATTTGCCTCTCCCTAAGTACACCCTGAAGCTGTGATTGACATGCTTTGCAAAACCTGTTCAAGGGTATGCATCAGCAGCAAGGACACCTGCAAGAAGCTGGAAATGTTGGGCCCACTTTATTCAGCCATACACATATCAATAAGATCTTGATCTGAGAATAGTCCCATTGAAACCAATTGATCTATCCTCAGATATCAGTAGAGTTGGCAGAATAAGGTCTGTGGGTATCAAGGAAGACTGGGAGAAGATAAGAGGCAGAATACAGATGGGAACACTGGCAAGCAGGGGTTGCAGTGTAAGAGGAGGCAGGATTCCATTTCTCCGTGTGACAGTGTTTGCTTGTAACAAAGCCACAGAAATAATAACAACGGTATTTGCTGTAGGCTTTCAGTATATATGGCACTTTGCAAACAACATGAAGAAAATATGGACCCTGGACCCAAGGAGTATGGAAATTACTATAGAAACACACAATACAGTTCAGATACACAAAGCACCAGCTAACAGTGCAGTCCTGAAGCAGTGTTGAGGGTTTTCTTGTCTGTTTCTTTGTGGGTATTTTGATTATCATCTTCATCTCCTCTCTCAATTTTGGATGATCACTGACAAGGCTTCTTAGAAGAAGCATGTTGTTCAAAGGGATATGAATGACGGTGGATGTATGCTGCATAAGGAGAGGAAGGGAGCTCTGTGTGTAGGGGGTTGCACAGAAAAAGTGTCTACCATCAGATTGTGAAAAGAATACAAAACAGGTAGGTTTTACACAGGGAGATACTGGCAAACTTGATCATTGGGTGGCTGACAGGGGTGTTAGGTGCACAAGGAATGCACGGGAGTGTGCAATTCAGGAGCCAGGAGGATGTTTTCACATTCTGCCCCCCACTTTCCACTGGAGCCAAGGGTGCTGGAACAATATTTATAGTGGTTGTGCTGAGAGCCATTGGAAACCACTTCAAGCCAGGGGGTGCGGCAGCACCCCCCTACTCCCCTAGTTCCAGCACCTATGGCTGGAGCTATTTTTCAAACAACAGCTTTTCTTGAACAATAAAATCCCATATTCTTACTATCCCCAAGAACATTATTTAATCACCTCTTTTCCCAGCAAACAAATAGGTACATCCGTACATTATAATTCAAACAAACATTTTGTAACCTAAACATACCAGAAATAGCATTGCCTTTACCCTTGCATTCAGGATTCATCCTTTGTATAATTATGAAGAAAAGCTGCTGGAAACAAATTGAAAAAAATGTAATAACCGGTTTGCTGCCCATGATTTACATGAAGGCTATCTTGACAGCACAACAGTATTACTAATTATGATGATCCAAATCAAATTCCCTTTGAGGCTGGTCTCCATCTCACTGCACCCAACTAAGAGAGATATCTAAGAAAACTACCTATTACTTGTCAGTTCAGAACAACTCCACCAAGCATTTTCTATCCCACCAGTGGTATCTTTCTGACAACCTCCTACTCTACACAAATTATTGGTGAGCACTGTATTAATTCAGCCTGTCATCCACCCTCCATCTTACCACTGTAATTCAAAGAGATGGACTACCTGTGATCGCTTACAAGAAAATACTACTTTGGAAAGCACCTCTACATGTAGAAGTTAAAATCTACCATATAATCTCCCTTGAAGCTCTACTGCTGTAACTGACAGGTGCCATGGAAAGAGTGTCCCTCCTGACTTCAATAAACAAAATTAAAATAAAAGTGTCAATGCAGCTTGTACCGTCCTAGGGTGACATTTCAAAACTATTACAAGCCCTGTTGTCACAGCCTGGGAAAATCAGTGGCTCAACACTTTTAACGCTCCAGACATAGATTTTTAACCTCAACAGCCTTGGTTTTTCAGGTTTATTATTCCAGTTCCTTATATTTTGTATTTAGAATACTATAGTACATCTATTTTTTCTTCTCAGAATGCTCACATTGAGTTCAATCCTGAAGTCTTTACTCAAACAAAATCTCTTCTAAAGAGAATTTTGCATGAATAAAGGCTTCAGAATTGGGACCAGTATGTTCTTTTAACCTCTTGGGGTCATTGGCATAGAAGTTCATCTATCACTAGGCACCATAATGTCATTGTGACACAACAGTTCCTGTATTTGGGAATTTTTAGAGGTGGGGTTTTTTTTTTTTCCTGTTATTTTTTCTCATCCATATATTTGTTTATATTTATGCAATGCAAAGTGACAGGATAACTAGTATTCGAGGGAAAATATTCTATTTTCAGATCAGATACCAGCTGTCAAGTTAGATAGAGAGTACTGCCTCAGACATTTTGCAGTCCAGTTCACAAAAATTTTATGTGTCTGCAATTCACTTTTTTGTGTGAAATAGTTGCTGAAATATGCTGCACATGGTGTGCCCGATAATAGCACGCAGAAAGACTAGTCAAAGTTTTTCCTGGGTCAGAGTACGGTCAAATGCATTTTAACATGAAGGATTAGTTGTAGATGGCAAAATGCCCCTTCTGGCACCGGTAAAATCTGTGTGTAAGTTCTTAAATTGCATTTACCTTATTTATAAGAACTAAGGCACACAGTCACACACATTTTATTTCATTAAACATCTTGAGACACACAAAATGGAGTGGCTAGAGAAGGCGTAAAGATTTTTAATAGATTCACAGAGTTTAAGGCCAGAGGAGAACATTATACGTATCATCTAATCTGATCCCCTGCATAACACAGGCCAAAGTGCCTCACTCAGTAATTTCTGCATCAGGCCCAAAGCACCCACACCTTTTAGAAAGACATCTAGTCTTTACTTGTTTGGGGTGGACCAATTTTGTTTATTAGTTAAAGTGCTACGCCAGGCCAAAAACTTTGATACCAACCAAATGAACATCCCTCTACATTAGCTGAGGCAGATAGTTCCACAGTATCAAGGAAAGGTTTTAAAAGAATGCCAATTACATTCTAGGATTTTGACAAAAGAGCCTTTTAAATTTTAATCATGTCTAGGCCCAACTCAGAAAAGCACTTAAGTGCATATGTAACTTTCAATGGGGACTTGTGTTCCTTAAGATATTAGGTGCTTTTGAAAATCCCCATCCTTGGATGGGGCAATTAAGAGGTTGTTCCTTACATTACGGAGAATATTTTCACAGCAGTTCATAGGAAATACTGTCACAGAAATAAATCAATAATGGATTACATATCCGTCAAGCCATATTAAGAAATGTGATCCGTTATGACTAAAAATGGGCAAGTATTCATTTTTCTCAGTAGCAGTCAATTCTCCCAGCTAAAACACTAATATAGTACCCATTTATTTTTCAGTTGCAGATGTAGAATATTAATCACCTCTGGAAGGTCATGGTTCTAACAAAAATGACTATGTAGTGCCAGCAGTTTCAAAGCTAACATAATTCTCAGAAGCACCATATTTTGGAGGCAGTTCTTCAGAGAATAACATCAAAAACATGCTGTGTCTTTTGATAAAGACATGAGTAACAACCTTCGTGGGTGCTTATCACCCACAACTCCAGCTTGACTTCAGTGGGAACTGCAGGCCCTTAGCATCTCTGAAAACCAGTCCACTTTTTAGGTGTGTAAATATGCATTTAGATGCCTAAGTTAGTCACTCATGTTTGAAAATTTTGATTTATGGGGCTTGCGCAAGGTCATGCTGTGTGTCATCGACCCAGTTCACTTACAATACTGCACCACAACCAGGAAGGTAAGAAGTGTTATTCTTTTAGCCCACTCTCCTAGTTTCTGTGGTCAGCTGTTCATAATAATCAAACTATCACACAACAATCAGCTAGGAAACTATCCCGTCAGGGAACAATAACATAATGATAAAATGTTATGCACACGCTATACCCATGATTAGGAGATATCCCTCTGGGAACATACAAGGGATGAGTGACATGTTGGATTTTATGATGATCATCCACACCAGGGAGATATTCCTAAAGTTATATACCCATAGTGAGACATTCTTTTATGATCAACTGGAGCGTGTGAAGGAGATGAGGCAAGACAGCTGGCATTGTAGTAACCATTCACTTATTCTCAACAAACATCCTTCAGCTTACCCGCTATGGTCATGGGAGCAATCCTGCATGGTACTGAGAACTCTGGCCCCAATCTAGCAAAGCACATGCATAACTTGAAGCACGTGAGTAGTCCCACTGACTTGAGTAGGAATACGTAAGGGCTTTTCTGGATCCAGGCCAGAGTTCTCAGCACCTTGCATGGCTGAGCTCTATCAGGGCATGATGGAGAGAGGCATGGGATCCGATCATCATCAGCTGTCAATTCAGAGTGGCTCCACTGAAGTCAATGAAGCTGTGCCGATGTATACCAGCTGAGGGTCTGGCTCATTACATCAACCTGCTTGATATTCAAAAACGACCTTCCTCAAAGTTCAATGAATTGTAAGCAGAATCTGCTCTGCATATTTTGTAAAGTTTTCATTTTATGTTGTATCCTATAGTGTTACAGGATAATAGAGAGAGAAGGAGGGAAAGAGAGGAAACGGGAGTTTGTTTGCACTTCACTCTCCTCTGGCCCATTACGTTCAAAACCATGATGTAGTTTACCTGATGCTGCTCAGAGCAATTGCATGCTGTACTTCTTTCTAATACTGACATTTTCTTTGCACAATTTAAAATTAAACCTTTTATTAGTCCAGCGAAGGCTGAGGCAGGAAACAATAGTAGGTCAGGGAGAGTAATTAGTTTTGTTCCTTTGTGTGGGATATTTGAGCTTTTGATTAGTTGTGCCCTACAGTACTTAACAGCTAACCATTCTCGCCATGGTTAACAATACAAGAGATTTTTCCTGTCCCAGCAGTACTCCAAGTACTCCTGAAATGTTGGCTCTGTCTTTAATCTTGTTATTCACAAATACCTCTAATTTTCTGGGGCCTGTATGAAAACTACTGTACTGGCAGCAGCATGGTGCACCATGCAGCAGGCTTGTTGGGAAAGGATCTCTGTAAAAATGGATGCACGAAACTGTGGGTTGTAAGCCATTAAGCTTTCTCAGTACGCATCTAATGAGTTTATGATAGCCTCACAAAATGACTGTTTTTACTGCAGCCTAGTAAATTACAGAATGTACAAATTAAATCAGTGGGAAACAATGCAAGCTGTTCCTCATCAGGTTCAACACTTCTTTTAAGAAGTGAAAAATTATGACATGCTGGAGCAGCTACATATTTAATTCATGTCTTGTGCCTCAAGTGTGGTGGACTTAATTTGATTCTGGTTATTTGTGTAACCACACATTGTGTCCTCATTGAAAACACCGTCTTGCCACATGACTCCTGCACACTGTTGTTTCTTATGCAATTACGTGTTCCAAATGTTGTGACATCCTTGTTGTAACCCTTCTGCCCATCTAAGTTGGCAGCAACAAGGGCCGGGTTCTGTATCTAGGGGTTCCGTTTCAATAACACAATGCAAAACCGGCTCGAGCCCCCACCCAGTGACCTGGGACAATTACATACCACCCCCCTGGGTACCTCTAAGAGGCAATACTTCCCCTCTCGCAAGCACGGAGTCTGAGTGAAGCAGAAAATGTTTAATAACATGAGGTAAACGACATCAGCATAAAATTGGAAAAACACCACAAACAGGATTCATAACACAAACCATGAGCAAAACCCACCCCAGCAAATTGGGCTGTGTCCTTTCCCTTTGGTTCTTGAATCCAGCAACCCAAAAATCACCCAGAGTCCCCAAAGTCCAACAACCCCCAAAGTCTCTGCCCCTGGTCAGTGCAGCCCCAGAGTAAAGGGGGGGGGCACGCAGGGTGTTAAGGGGCACCTTACGTGATCCGAGGCTGGCCAGCCGTCTGTTTCTCCGTGGGGGTTCTGCCGCAGCCTTTACCCCGAGCCAGTCCACTTTCCTGCCATCCCACGAACTGCTCCGCTCTACAAGCTGCTCCGCTCCACTCCGCTCACCGACCTGTGAGCCGTTCCAGCCGTCCCCGCAAACAGCTCCGCTCGCCGTTCCTTGGGCCACTCCAACCGGCCCCGCAAGGCTCCACGCCGCTCACTGCTCCTCCAGTCGTCCCCACAAATTGCTCCGCCAGCTGCTGAGCAATATAGCTTCAGGCTCCCCCACTAGTTAACATAGCCTCAGTGATCTCAGCTCTTAATAACATCAGCTCTTTTGTGATTTCAGCTCTTAGCGATTTCAGCTCATAGTATAGTAGGGGAGCCCCAGTGCTGGTGCACCATTAGCCCAAAGTGAATTCAGCTCAGCAGCCTGTAACTAGACTCCTAAGGGAATCAAAGTTAACTCTGACATTCAACAGTGGAGAGAGGAGGTGGTGCAATTGGTGTTTCGGACCCTCAGAGGGGGCCCATACCATCAGTTTTGTAACCCATGCCCCTTGTCAAGCAAGTGCTACTTAGGTAATGGTGAAGGACTCACTCAGTCCTTCTGTCATACAACAGTTCCACTGGCCTTGATTCACAGAATCAGGGTAACAAAACTTTATTCTTCCTGCCCCAATAATAGAGAAACTGGGGATCCCACACCAGCCAAAGTAACCACTTTCAGTTGCTGTGTTTCCTGCCAGGCGAGTGGGTGTGCCTATGCAAACAAGATCAGCCCCTGGAGTTCTTTTCCACACTCGCCATAATTCACCACCAGATGTCAGGGTAGAGCTCATCCTGACTCTGCTTACACATATGTGAACAAGTAAATTATACTTTGGGTCCTAAAAGTGGAAAGTGAACAGAATAGCTATGGTCTAAGGGGCTGATACTTCCCTGATTGAAGTCACTGGCAAAACCCCCATTGAATTAGGATCAGGTCCTAGTTGCACAAAACTGCACTCTATATATGCATCATTTACATGGAAGTTACAGTGCATTGTTTTAAAATGTTCACAGGTTGTGTTTCTCATATCTTCACCCAATGGGCCTGATTCTTTTCCCAGACCAGTTTTTCCCTTGTGAAGTAGCTCTTCATTTTCATTAGTATAAATGACTTTATGCCCTTTAGGAAAGCAATATTTGTAAGAAATTATATTTGTTACACTAAACTACGTCTGCACTTCTGTCTACCGCACTCATCACTATGGTATCTGAACGTTAACTAAAACATGCTAAAAATCTACTGGGTGTTTTAAAAATTAATATTTAATTAAACTTTTACAAATTTCTTTTTCTCCCCCAATCATAGGTGCTGGAACTAGAGGTGCGTGGGATGCTGCTGCACCCCGTAACTTGAGAGGATTTACAGTTTGGTTCAATGGCTCTCAGCACCCGCACTGTACAAATTGTTCCTGCACCCTTGCCCCCAATAATGATACATAAAATTAACCCAGGAAGGAGAAGCATAAACAGTACAGAGCACTAAAGAACAACTGTTCTTAATGGGCCAGATCTTCAGATGCTAAAAATGGACTTAGCTCCATTGAAGTCAATGGAAACACACCCAGGTGCGTCAACTGAGGAGCCAGCTCTGTGTATGTATTTAACTACACAGGACAAAATTGAGGCAAAAGCAGCCTGGAGTGAATAGGTGCGATTAATATATAAGTCTCTGGGACAAACTGAGTGATGATATAAGTAAGTTACAAATGGAGTGGGTGTAGGTTTGTGTTAAAATTGTGTAGCTTAAATTCAGTGGATATGCAAAATGAATATAACTTTAGCAATGAAGGATCAAGCTTAGGCAGGAAGTTTAAAGTTGCCACATATCCTGTAGGACACTATGCAGCCAGACTTCCTGTTGACTTGTAAAGACCACCTCATGCATAGACATGGGGCCTAATTCTCCATTACCCTGCACCTCGACAGATCATTTACATAAAGAGAGAGTGGATGTAAAATGCTACTATTCTAATTTGTTGGTATTTTATACCTTTTTTACACTCACTTTAAACGATTTACTAGATCTGTGTGGAGAGGGGTAATTACATTTTGTGAAGGATTTCAATACAGGTCTGTTGCATCTTACGCGCATTTAACATGCGCAATTTCAACTTTACACGGTCGGCAAAAACAAAAAAAAACAAAAACAAAAAAAGAGAAAAACAACAGTTTTAATACTATACCTGTAGTGCGGAAGATTTCGCCCGCCATTGAACTCAATGGGGTTTTGGCTATGCGCGGTTTTCGCTTTACGCGCTAACCACGGAACGGAACCCCCGCTTAAGATGAGACAGACCTGTATTTTGAAATGTGGCTTTATTCTAATTCAGTATGAAAATTTTGAAATTCTCCACCAAAGCATATAGAGCTCTGACTCTGGGACAGTCTGCTGATGGGCTTCCTCAGAGCCATGGACCCTGGAAGCCCTGGGGTCCACAATTTGGAGGCAGCCTGCCTGGTGAGCTGCCCCAGAAACACGGACTTTGGCAGCTGCACTTCAAGAAAAACACTAAATATCATCAATTAATTAAGTTACCCTGCAACCTGCCTCACTCAATGAAATAGTAGATGGTAACAGAAATGGAAGGCACAAAGCACTGGTGAATCAGCACAAAAAACCAATCCGATTGTGAATGTTTGAGGACAGTAATGCTGACCACAACAGGGGGGGGAATGGCTGTTGTGGAACCTGTTTGATTGCAACATGTAAAACCCCACCCAGCCCTAGAAATTAGGGAGAATGCTGAGGAGTCCTGGACAAAGTTCAAACAGCCATTTTGAGCTGTAAATAATAAATAGTAATTATAGTATACAAAAGCCATAGTAGCTAGTAAAATGAAAGAATAGTTTCTAGTGATTTGGGGAGTGCTCAGGAAAGGTAGACTAATAGTAATTCTCCTCCTCACTCAAATCACACCCATTGGTGACTGCTCAAATAGCAGATAAAGGAATAAAGTTTAATTTTTGGAGCATCATTTTCCTTTTCCCACTATTTTACTCCTAGAAGGGATAGTGGGTCCCTAACACGTAATTTACTTCTCAATTTATGCCATCAATGAATCTAAGCAGATTAAATATGAGTTATCGTGTTATTGGCATCATTACCAAAGTGTGCCTATTTTATTTTCTCACATATGTAGATAGAAAATACAGTAATATATTTTCTCAATCTTTTTCTAAACTGCCACCCTACCAGTGAGTTGTGCCTGCCTCTAATTGATCTCTGATAGATCCTCTCCACATATGTGTACAACAGAACGTTATGCAATTATGAATAAATAATCCAGGTTTTCTTTCTTTCTTTCTTTCAGGAAAGAAATGAAGAGCTGTTTTTAAAAGCTGGCATCATGTACCATGCTTATGTGAAACATCAGAGATGATTAGTACAGACAGCAGATCGGAAAACCATGAAGCACTTTTGAAACCTTGATAGGAAGTGACTCTCCCTGGTTGCTGATTTATTGATACTGACAACATTGGTTTTTTCCTCATTTTTTAAAAAGTGAAAGCACCTTGGTCCTTGGAAAAATTCTGAAGCCAAGTAAATAATGGGGGGAGGGGAATGTTCAGTGGGATTGAATGTCTCAACTCCTGAAGAAGCCGGCATGTGCACTTCAACAAGAAAAAAAAGTAAAAAGAAAGAAAGGTTAAAAAAGAAAACCTTTCAGAGAAGCTTCTCTATAAGCATCCAATATAATTTTCAGATGGCTGAAAAGATCCAGCCCATGAGCTATTTTGTTTCTTCAGAAACCAGAGCCACTACTATTCAACTTCTATCAATTCACAGTCTGGGAATAACACACCTTTGCAAAACTTGTCCCCCAATACACACACGCAACTAAGTTGGCTAATGAGGGCATTTGACTTTAAAGTGTCCAGAGGAGGCTGCAGACATGCAGTAGAGATTTTAAATGTGAATGTTTCATAGGTATTCTTAAAGGAAATAAAATTATGGGCTTTTCACTGGTCCTTTCAAATACAGTGGCAAATCTCCTGAAAGACCTTTTGTCTTACTGTAAAAGGTGAGTAATGTGCCACAGGAAAGCCAAACCACCAGGAAATCAGAAGAGCTTCCTAGTTTATGCCAGTAACCAAGAGTATTCATAATAATCATTATTACTAAAAAGGGGGAAGAGGAAAATACAGGACATGACCACAAAGAAACATTCGCCAGTGTGACCAGCTCAGAACAACACTTCTTTCTGAAATAAGTCTGGGACCAGGCAATCAGGGAGAAAACAATCATTTGAATGATTTAAAAAAAAAAAAGAAGTTTTAGAAGAGAAAATGTATATGAAATTGTACTTTAGCATTTCAAACCAAAATATTGCAAGCATAAGAGGGTCCGGAAGGCAACAGGGACAGACAAACAGACAGAGACTTTGAAAAGGATTGTGACCTGTCCCTGTGACAGCATGCAGGGGAGTAAGGAAGTATAAGGGGCCGGGAAAGGTCAGAGCTGTGGCTCCCCTCACAACACATGCTGGCCAGTATACAGCATTACCAACTCTCACAATTTTAGCACAAGTCTTACTAGATGTGGGGGCTTTCTTAAAGCCCCTGCCTCGGATTCAGGCAATTACAAGAGAATCTCAGCTTTCATTAAAAAGTACATTTTTAACCTGTATGGTTGCAAAGAAAAGTCCAAAAACATGTACTTTAAAGGCTCAAAAAACAAAGAGAAAATATAAGGAATCCAAAATGTCTTATCTAAAAAACAATCTAATGATTTTTAAGTCAATCCCACTATTTTGGGGGAACCAACTAACAACTGTTGAACATTTAAGATTGCCAATTCCAAGCCCAGCTCACACAGAGTGCACTTTTAAAAGGGGAGCTGTGTTGACCTTTAGACTGATGGCCATCCCTACTTTTCTGCTGCCATCTGTTTCACTTTTCAGTGGGTTTGGCCCCTCTGGGAGCAGTTGTCATGCCCATGTTCCCATACCTAACTTCACTCAGCACCAGCATATCACCACGTCAGATTTCATATGCCTCACAGGTAGAACAACTGTGTGTGAGCACATATTGGAATTGCTCATTTATAGCGCCATAAAACCATAGGGTTAGAAGGGACAGCAAGGGTCATCTAGTCAAACCCTATGTCAAGATGCAGGATTTGTTATGTCTAAACCATCCAAGGCAGATGGCTATCCAGCCTCTTTTTGAAAACTTCCACTCAAGGAGCTTCCACGACTTCCCTATGCATTTTGTTCCATTTATGAGCATGAATTCAATGTAGTTGGTATTACTGAAACCTGGTGAGATGATTCACACTATTGGAATGTTAAAATCAATGGTTATAGCCTATTTAGGAAGGATCAAGTGGGCACAAGGGGGGGAGGGGGAAATGGCATTCTATGTCAAATATGGCATTGCCTGTTTCCAAGTCACCAATAATTCAGAAGAAAATGACCGTGAGTGCTTATGGATCAATGTCCTAATAGATAAGAGTACAAGATAGGACCTTAGTTGATGTCTGCTACAGATTACCAAATCATACCAGAGAACAGGATGACCAGCTCCTTACGTGGCTACCTACAATATGTAGGGAAAAAGCTGCATGATCATGGGGGGCTTCATTCTCAGTGACGTATAGTGGAGGTCTCATGCTGCCAGTACTAAAACATCCTTGGAATCTCTTACTATTAGAGATGACAATTTCCTAATTCAAAAATTGTTGTAGCCAACTCAGGGAAATTCTGTATTAGATCTTGTCCTAACAGATAAAGAGGAACTGATGACAGAACTAAAAATAAATGGCAGCTTAAGTACAAGTGATCATGACTTCATCACATTTATAATGTGCAAGCAGAATAAAGTCCAGACCAGTAATATATATACGGTATGCTTCCATTTATCCAAAACCCTATTGTCTAAACCGCCACATTATCCAAATCCTCTCCCTGTCCCCCAGGGATCTCATGCTGAGGGACAAGAAAGGGATTAGAATAATGAGGAGGTTCGGTTAACAAAGCAGAGACCCCCCTGCGAGGAGGAGGAGCCTCCATCCCTGGGGGAGGCCATGCTGCCGCTGAATGGCTCCTGCAGCAGGTCAGGGAGCCTGCTGCCGCCCTGCTGTACCAGGAGGGGGTGAGTGGGACAGTGACAGCAGAGCGGCAGGGGGCTCCCTGCACTGCCGCAGGGCCAGTGACACCCGCTCCTTGCAGGCACCAGGTGCAGGGAAGTCTGCAGTCATGGCGGGACAGAGCAGAATCCTGGCTGAGGCTCTCTGCTCTCTCCCACCAGGACCGCAGCCTGCCCCCAGTGCCTTTGGGACTGGGCATCACTGGCTCTGCAGCAAGCAAGGAGGCTCCCTACAGCCCCACTGTCATGGAAGTGAATGAGCAGGGCCTAGGGCAGAGCTGAGACCCCCGGCCAGGACTATGAGGAGGAGGGGGACCAGGAGGAGGATGAGCCCTCAGCCACAAGGGAGGCCACTCTGCTGCTGAATGTCTGAATGGGTCCCGCCCTCTCAATTATCCAAACTCTCGATTAACTGAATAAAATCCATGTTTCCCATGCTACTAGGATAATCGGGAATATACTGTACTAGATGGTTTAATAGGGCCAATTGCAGTAAGCTGAAGACAGTTATGAGTCAAATCAACTGGGGTGGGGGGGGGGGGAGAATTTATTCAGAAAAATGTGAATGATAATTGGGAATCATTCAAGGACACCTTATTAGATGCCCAAAAAGCTACAATATAACACCTGAGAAAGAAGGCTGTGCTAGTTTAAAAAATGACCTGGTTTAGAGGGGAAGGGAAGCTATACAAATAAAAAAGATATATATCAAATGGAAGAAAGGGGAAGCTGGTAATAATGAATATAAAACATTCATAGGAATTGTAGAAAATTGATATAGGAAGCAAAGGAACACAAGGAGAAATCTATGGGCAGCAGAGTTAAGGACAATAAAAAGGAATTTCTTAAAATATTTCAGGAACAAAAAAATCCTGACAGTGGTTTTAGTCCATTACTAGCTGGAAATGGTAGAATTATCGATAATAATGCAAAAAAAGGTAGATGTGTTCAATAAACATTTCTGTTCTGTATTTGGGGAACAAAGAGATTATGTCGTCTCAACATCTGATGATAACTCTGATGCCATTCCACTAGTATCTCTGGAGGATGTTAAACAGAAGTTACTACAGTTACACATTTTTAAACCAGCATGTCCAGATAATTTTCATTCAAGAGTTTTAAAAGAGCTAGTGGAGGAGCTTGCTGGACCATTAATGTTGATTTGCAATAAGTCTTAGAGTACCATGGAAGTTCCCGAAGACTGGAAGAAAGGTAATGTTGTACCAACTTTTAAAAAAGGCAAACAGGATGATGCAGGAAATTATAGGCCTGTGAGCTGGACA
This sequence comes from Terrapene triunguis, assembly GCF_002925995.2. Lineage (NCBI taxonomy): Eukaryota > Metazoa > Chordata > Testudines > Emydidae > Terrapene > Terrapene triunguis. The sequence goes on along the minus strand of NW_020664409.1, from coordinate 51,229,797 downwards.
TCAATCCCGGACAAGATATTGGTGTGGTTCATATGGGATTTGATTAATAAAGAATTAAAGGAGGGCAATGCAATTAATGAACTTGGGTTTATGGAAAATAAATCCTTTCAAACTAAGTTTTTTTGATAAGTTTACATGTTTGACTCATATAGGCAATAATGCTGACATAATATACAGTAAAAGCTGTGTTATCTGGCACCTTATCAACCGGAAAGCTCTAGGAATCAGCATTTCTGTTACCTCCAATACAAAACTTCAATCTAGTAACCAGGACCAATGCCAAAGCTAACTAGAATCGATGCCGAAGCTATTTGGGACCCAAGTATTTCCGAGAGCAGTCGGACTACGCTCGAGTTAGCCGAGAAGAGCTGAATGCTGTTCTTTCTGTTTGTATCTGCCATTGTGATCAGTCGGTTTATTACTCGGTGTACTGTCCTGTGTTAATCATAAAATATCAATGCCACGCTATCATTATGGCATTCAAAATACCAGCAAAAAACAAAGGAGAGAGGCATAAGAGAGTTGTGTTGACATTAAAACAGAAAATAGATATTTGTACTCGTCTTGAAAAGGGCAAGAATAGGAATGTTTATTCGTTTTATTGTATTCTAATTCTCTGAAAATTGGTAATCCATTGGTAAGTATAACTCTTGTTAACTGGAATTTTTGACTAACCGGCACATCCCTTACCCCCAACACGCTGTATAACAAAGCTTTTACTGTACTTAGATTTCTCTAAGGCATTTGACTAGGTACCACACCAAAAAAACTAGAACGATATAAAATTATCATGGCATACATTAAAACTGGGTAACTTTAGGTCTCAACATGTAATTGTAAATGGGGAATCATCACCAAGCGGGTTTGTTTCCAGTGAGGTCCTGCAGGGATCAATTCTTGGACCTACATAATTTAACATGTTTATTAATGACCTAGAAGAAAATATAAAATCATCACTGATAAAGCTTGCAGATGACACAAAAATTGGGGGAGTGGTAAATGATGGAGAGGACTGATCATTGATTCAGAGTGATCTGGATCACTTGGTAAACTGGGTTCAAGCAAACAATATGCATATTAATATGGTTACATGGAAATGATTACATTTAGGAACAAGAGTTTAGGCCATAGTTACAGGACGGGGGGATTCTATCCTGGCAGACAGTGATTCTGAACAAGATTTGGGGGTTCTGGTGGATAATCAGCTGAACATGAGCTCCTGATGTGACTATATGGCCAAAAGAACTAATGTGATTTTGGGATGCATAAACAGGGGAATCTTGACTAGATGAGAGGTGATTTACCTGTGTACTTGGCACTGGCGTGACTGGTGCTGTAATACTGTGTCCAGTTCCATTCAAGTTCACAGTTCAAGAAGGATGTTGATAATTTGGAGATGGTTCAGAGAAGAGCCACAAGAATGATTAAAGAATTAGACTGAAAGAGCTCAGTCTATATAGCTTAATAATGAGAAGGTTAAGGCATGACTGGATTACATTCTACGTATTTACATGGGGAACAAATATTTAATAATGTGTAAGCAGGGTCTGAACGAATGCTTCCCTGACAGTTAGTTGGGACAGGGGAAGAGACCCTGGGTGTGTTTATGTAAATACAATTTGCTCCTGCTTTGCTTAGATTTTCTAGATATTCAGCTGATGGAGTGGTGTTTTGCACATTGTAATCAACTTGACTGGTGTTGGGTCACAAATTATGTTAGTACTGAATGTGGGGATATTGAGAATACACATTACAGAAAACAAGAACTGTGCTTAACTTGTCCCAAAGGAGGGAGTCACTTTCAGTTTAAAGAACCTTGGTAAAACAAGGGCTTGAATGTCCGAGCCCTTTGAAAGTAAGGGGGTTCTCTGTGAGACCGGCTCAAATTGTTCCTCCCCACTGTTCAAATAAAAAGTTAAATAGGTTTCATTAGGAGCTGCTTTTGTTATGTTAAATGGCTCACTGAGAGCTGAAACCAGTTGTGGTGAGACTGTGTTTCTGCCCAGAGCTGAAATCACTTGTGGCAGGACTGTGT
>NW_020664409.1:51188698-51227752 GCF_002925995.2 Terrapene triunguis | reverse complement strand
GACTGTGTTTCTGCCCAGAGCTGAAATCACTTGTGGCAGGACTGTGTTTCTGCCCAGCCTGCAGAGAGCTGAAATCACTAAGAAACTGCCCAGCAGAAGCAGTGAGCAGGCGGCCGGTGGGAGAGACTGGCGGAAGCAGTGAGCAGGCATTTGGTGGGAGTAGCCAGCGGAAGCAGTGAGCAGGCAGCCGGCAGGAATGGCTGGCTATGAGCAGCCAGCAGGGCGGTGGCGGAGAGGCGTGATGAGCGAGTAAGATGCTTCTTACCTCCCGCTTTACCCCCCACCCAGCACCTCTGAACTCTGGGTCTGCACTGACCAAGGGCAGCAACTGTGAGTGGGGTGTAGAGAAGGGTCGGGCATGTGAAGGAGACATTTGGGTTGCTGGACTTAAGAACCTGAGGGGAAAGGGACACTGCCCAACATACTTGGGGTGGGTCTTTTACTCATGCTTTATGATTATGAACCCTGTTTGTGGTGTTTTTCCAAATTAATGCCAAGTTACTTCCCTCTTTTTATTAAAAGTTTCTTTTCTACACTCAGACTCTGTGCTTGTGAATGGGGAAGTATTGCCTCTCAGAGGCACTCAGGGGTGACGTGTAAATTTCCCAGGTTACTGGGTGGGGGCTCGAGCCGCTTCTGTGTTGGATTGATGGAAAGGAACCCCTTCATATTGAACCCGGCCCTGGCTGCTGCTGGCTCCACCTGGCAGAAGGGTTACAAATGGACTCTAGTCTAGCAGAGTAAGGTAAAACGAGAAGATGAAGCTAGATAAATTCAGACTGGAAATAGGCATAATTTTTTGTCAGTGAAGGTAATTAACCATTGGAGCAATTTAGCAAGGATCATGGTGGATTCTCCATCACTGAATTTTTAAATCAAGATTGGCTGTTTTTTTTAAAAGCTATGCTCTAGGAATTATTTTGGAGAAGTTCTATGGCCTGTTTATACAGGAAGTCACATTAGATGATCACAATAGTTCCTTCAGGCCTTAAAATCTATGTTTGAATACACACTTTTGCCCCGGTGTGTGATATCTTCCATAGCCCAATTCAACTGTATCCATAGAAATAAGGCTTCTTTGTGTGGGGTAGAAGGACCTTAATTTGTCTTGAGAGAAATGAAAATTTCCCCTTCCTATCATCATTAGCTATGATGTGCATCAGTTGTCTGTCTGATTGACACATCCAAACCACTAGCATAATTGGGTGACACAGTTAAGATCCTATTTACACTACAAAAGGAAACATGTTGAAATTAGACAGGAGACAACAATAATATATCCTGGTCCACTGACACAATTACATTACAATTATACGGTATATGGACCTACAGTTCTCCTGATGCTCTTGACAAATTTCCTACCCCAATGATGAAAACAAAAAGAAATCTGTGTTGCTTTTCTTCTTACAGAAGAAATAGGATGAAATCCTCGCCCCGCTGAAATCAATGGCAAAACTCCCATTGACTTCAATGGGGTCAGGATTTCACGCATTATAGCCAAAGCGAAAAGCAGGCCAGATCCTCAGCTTGAATAAATTGCCATGGCTCCATCAAAGTCCATTGACTTTGTTGGAGCCATTCCAGTTTACATCAACTGGGGATCTGGCCTACAATGTTTGTAAGAAAAGAGTAAACTGTGTCAGGTTTGGCACATCTGAAAGCGACAAAAGCATCATGTACAAGTAATACATTCACTGCAATATGCCTTTACAATTAGAAGAAAGAGATTCAGACAGTGGACGTCTCTAACTGTATCAAAGTGAAGAAAATGGCATGCCAGGCTTAGATCTGTTCTGGCCCCAGGTAACCTATGGCCAGGATGACCCATTCCTGTCTAGCTAACAAAGCAAGTCTATGTCAGTCTAAAAAAAAAAATCAGCCTATTTTTCTCTGCTATAAGCTTAACATCCATACTAGCCAAACCAAGCAAACATTTCACTTTGAAAGAAACCATACAGCAGACAGCACAGTAGCACCACATTCAGGCAGCTTATGAAGAGATTTTCACAAGTGCAGCTGAAACTAAGGCCCATGATTACCTGTCATACCCTTTGGTACACAATGAAGGGTTTCTATGGCTCCTGGCCACCTTAAACATATTTTGCAAACTGCATAATGCACCAGTTGTGCCACTCTGCCTGCCTCCAATTTAATGAAAGAAGCCTTGAAATAAAGTACGAAAAAACATATTGCCAGACTAAGTGATAGGTGGACGAGTGGTTAGGTAGGAGTGCGGCTAATCACCACAGACTTGATTCTATACCCTGGTCCATAACTTTGATTCTTCAACATATTTCCTTCATGACATTGATAGTGATACCTAATTCTGCAACCCTTATGTAGGTTTTGTAGCTGTTACTCATGCAAGCAGTCCTGCTGAAATGAGACTGCTACACATGAGGAAGGGTGACGGCTTGCTGTGTGAAAGCGGTCACCAGTATAGAAGTCTGAGAACCACTGGGTTACAGTGATCTTAGTATGACTATCAAAATTTTGTCAATGGATTTCAAAAAAGTTTCTAGTCTCTATCTACACATACCTCTACATACATCTGTATTACATCTCCAAAAAATATATAGTTTTGATGGAGAAAATAACTTTACACTGATGACAAAATGCAGAAAATTATGGTGGGATTTGATGTCACGTGTATGCACTAATCTGGTTGTGATATAATGTCAATGAATATACATGGATCTGATTCTGTGCTGGTCTGTTCTTGGATCAAATTAAGACAGAAAACAAAAGATTAGAAGAGATATAAATATGCATATTTTTCAGGCATATGCCAGCCTGTAACTATTTCAGGGTTTCTTGCACCTTCCATTGAAACAGCTGGTATTGGCCACTGTCGGAGAGATAGGATACTGAACAGGATGGACTATGGGTCTGATCCAGTATGACAGTAATTATTGCACATGATGGACCACAGCTCTGACCCTGTATGGCATTCCGCAGGAAGCTAAAGGCATAAAAGGAATAAATGTTTGTTTGCATTCCTTTGTCCTGATGTCAATAAAATTAGTTGTGTTAATTTAAATATGTTGCTCAATATATTGTTTCATTTACTGGTTTTTGTATTTTTCTTGAAAAATAAATACTTTTCTAAAAAATATTCATCAGCCATAGGACTGTCAGTGAACTACTTATGTGACTAAGGTGAACAAGAACTTCCCTTTTAGATCCACTCTGGATTCCCCCTGGATACATTCACTGGTGGTGTTTGGCCCCTAGCAAGAAAATGTTTCATGAGATCCTGGTTAAAGAACTCAACTGCCTATGGAAAAACCGACACAAATATAAGCGCTTTGTCTAATGCATGCTCTATTACAAATTAGGATTGGATACATACTAGTCATGTTAAAAGTATTTGGACATAAGTTATCATGCTCTACCCTTAACATCTTCAAAATTCTTTGTAAGAGTCATACCCACCACACCCTGCCATCACCACCCTAGGACTGCAGCAATGTGCTGCTAATATTTTAACAAGGGACAGAACTTTTCCTCTCCCTATTGACACTTCCCTAGCTGACAAGGGAGGTGGTCAGATATTGTAGTACCACACAGTGCATCAATATCCTGCAAAGTGTATGAGAACTCAAGAAGGGTTGAGGGATTATTAAATCTATCCATTTGTTCTCCCCGTCAGACAAACCACTTTCTCATAACCACAAGGAACAGCCATTGGTAAACAGGTTTATATTATGTGCACATGCTGAAAATGCTTATACATTGTTTCCAAAGTCAATACGTGTTATGGATAGAGTTGGTCGGACATTTTCCGATGGAACACCAATTCATCGAAACAGAAACGTTCCATGGGATGATAAAAATCAGTGAGGATTCTCTGCCAACTCACCTGCCTTCCTGATTCCTCAGCAGCCTGCCTGATGCGCCCACCTTCCAGAGTTCCCAGGTGCCTGGCTCTTCAACAGCCCACTAAGTGGACTGCTAAGGAGCCATGAGCCTGAAAGTTCCTGATCCCAGGCTCTCCGGCTGCTTGCCAGGAGGCCTCTTGTGAAGCCAGGGAGCATGGGGAGGTAAGCCTGGATTTTTTATTTTATTTTTTAAATCCATGTAGGTTTTTCCAAGGTTTTTGAAAAAATTGTGTTCTCTGAGAAGTTTTCCACTTTTGATATTTTGTTCCAATTTGGAATGAAAATAGTTTCAGAAATGCAAAATTTCCTGTTCTAGTTCTGGAAACATATCTCAGCACCTCTGAAAACACAGACCACTTATTAAGGTAGACTAAATATAGACTCAGGTGCCTAACTTTAGGCATAAGTTTCAAAATGTTGGCCTGAATGACTTGCCCAAGGTCATAGAATGAGTCAGCTATGGAGCCAGGATTAAAATTCAGAAATATATAGATCCCAGCCCTGTAGTTTAGCATCTAGACCAGGGGTCGGCAACCTTCGGCATACGGTCCATCAGGATAATTTGCTGGCAGGCCATGAGACATTTTGTTTACATTGACTGTCCGCAAGCACAGCCCCGCGCTGCTCCCACCTTTCCCGGCCAATTGGAGCTGTGGGAAATGACACGGGCCACAGGGAAGTGCTGGCCGCCACTTCCCGCAGTTCCCACTGGCCGGGAATAGCAAACCGCGGACACTGGGAGCTGCGGGGGGCTGTGCCTGCAGACGGTCAATGTAAACAAAATGTCTCATAGCACACCAGTGAATTACCCTGATGGGCCACGTGCCGAAGGTTGCCGACCCCTGATCTAGAGCATGTTTCTGCATATGTTGTATAATTTTTCACAAAGGTTTCTGCTGATGACATGTTCCGATTAGGGCTATCGATTAATCACAGTTAACTCACGCGATTAACTCAAAAAAATTAATCGCGATTAATCGCAATTTTAATTGCACAGTTAAACAACAGAATACCAATTGAAATGTATTAAATATTTTGGATGTTTTTCTACATTTTCATATATATTGTATTCTGTGTGGTTACTGAAATCAAAGTGTATATTATTTTTTATTATAAATATTTGCACTGTAAAAATCATAAAAGTATTTTTCAATTCACCTCATACAAGTACTGTAGTGCAATCTCTTTGTCGTGTAAGTGCAATTTAAACAAATTTAGATTTTCTTTGTTGCATAACTGCAATCAAAAACAAAACAATGTAAAACGTTAGAGCCTGCAAGTTCACTCGGTCCTACTTTTTGTTCAGCCAAACGCTAAGACAAACAAGTTTGTTTACATTTACAGGAGGTAATGCTGCCCTCTTAGAATCATAGAATTCTAAGAATCATAGAATATCAGGGTTGGAAGGGACCTCAGGAGGTCATCTTGTCCAACCCCCTGTTTCTTATTTACAATGTCACCAGAAAGTGAGAACAGGTATTTACATGTTTCAGAGTAGCAGCCGTGTTAGTCTGTATCCGCAAGAAGAACAGGAGTACTTGTGGCACCTTAGAGACTAACAAATTTATTAGAGCATAAGCTTTCGTGGGCTACAACCCACTTCTTCGGATGCATCCGAAAGCTCTAAGGTGCCACAAGTACTCCTGTTCTTCTTGAGGTATTTACATGGCATTTTGTAGCTAGCATTGCAAGGTATTTATGTGCCAGATATGCTAAAAATTCATATGCCCCTTCAGGCTTCAGTCATCATTCCAGAGGACATGCTTCCATGCTGATGACGCTCGTTAAAAAAAATGCATTAATTAAATTTGTTACTGAACTCCTTGGGGGAGAATTGTATGTCCCCTGCTCTGTTTTACTCGCATTCTGCCATATATTTCATGTTATCAGTCTCAGATGATGACTCAGCACATGTTGTTCATTTTAAGAACCCTGCAGATTTCACAAAACGCAAAGAAGGTACAAATGTGAGATTTCTAAAGATAGCTACAGCACTCAACCCAAAATTTAAGAAGCTGAAGTGCCTTCCAAAATCTGAGAGGGATGAGGTGTGGAGCATGCTTTCAGAAGTCTTAAAAGAGCAACAGCCCGATGCGAAAACTACAGAACCTGAACCACCAAAAAAGAAAATCAACCTTTTACTGGTGGCATCTGACTAAGATAATGAAAATGAACATGCATCAGTCCGCACTGCTTTGGATTGTTATTGAGCAGAATCCATCATCAGCACAGACGCTTGTCCCCTGGAATGGTGGTTGAAGCACATCTGGCACGTAAATAGCTTGTGACACTGGCTACAACAGTGCCATGAGAACGCCTGTTCTTACTTTCAGGTGTCATTGTAAACAAGAAGCAGGCAACATTATCTCCTGCAAATGCAAACAAATTTGTTTGTCTGAGCAATTGGCTGAAGAAGAAGTAGGACTGAGTGAACCTACAGGCTCTAAAATTTTACATTGTTTTATTTCTGAAAGCAGGTTTTTTTGTACATAATTCTACATTTGTAAGTTCAACTTTCATGATAAAGAAATTGCACTACAGTACTTGTATTAGGTGAATTGAAAAATACTAGTTCTTTTGTTTTTTTACAGTGCAAATATTTGTAAACAAAAATAAACATAAAGTGAGCACTGTACACTTTGTATACCGTGTTGTAATTGAAATCAATATATTGAAAATATAGAAAACATACAAAAATATTTAAATAAATGGTATTCTATTATTGTTTAACAGTGCGATTAATCGCGCAATTAATCATGATTAATTTTTTTAATCGCTTGATAGCCCTAGTTCTGATATAATATTTTTGACGTATCTGCTCACCAACCTATTTCTGTTTGACTTTACTTAGCCTTTTTTGGCAGTGTTATTTGCTTCACTTGAAAATCAATTATTTTTTTTTTGAGAATTAATATCAAAGCTCACAGGAGGAGGGTGTCATTCCTAAAAGCTTTGGTCTTGGCCATTGGCAAAGACTTTTGAAAGCATGCTGTTCTTTGCATCTCTGAGTTTGACAATAATCATACAGCAGCCCCCTACAATCAAAGTTTAAAGAACATACAAATGTATAACTTACCTCCCTAGAACCTTCCCCCGATTTTTTATTACTGTCAAATATGCCAGCATTGTAAGTCCAGTGCATAACAATCACACATATGCCATATTTTACATGCTATCTGAGCACTATTGTCTTAAGCATGGAAGTATTTTTCAAATTTTAAGAAATAAGCTTGGAACATCTGTACTCACAAGAATCACTGAGACTAAAATTATTAGAGAAAAACAATCCTCTGATCTGTCAATTAAAGCAGATGCTGCCAACTTCAGAAAGCTCTGCTTTTGTACAGTGAGATGTCAGACTGCAGGTCTGGGAGGTGGGAAATTCTAAATTCCAATGTCAGTTTTGAAAATGACTCCCTCCCTTGGGCAAATTACTTTACTTGTCTGTTTCAGTCTCCCTGGGACAGATTCTGACCTCATGTCGATTTTACCTTGGTGTAATTTCCATTCACTTCAGTGGAGTTACTCCAGATTTATATGAGCATAAGTGGAAGCATAATCAAGTTCCCCATCTTTAAAATGGGGATAATAATACTTACTTATTGTTCCTCCTTGGGTTATTAGGGGATTAATTAGTGTTAGTTAATGCTTGTAAAATGTTTTTAAGAGGAATAGCGCTAAGTATTATTACATATATGCTGGAAGAATAAGGATAGCTGCCAAAATCCTTTTATAATTTAGGTCCATGAATAGGAACTTGAGAAGGTAGAGGTCTAGTTTCTTGGCAATGGAGATTTACAAGACACTTCTGTGAGATTTGCAACCTTGAAGAAATAATAATAATTCAATGTATACAGCATGCATCTCCTTTCTTCCTCACCCCAGGGTTAATAATACATACTTTATAAAAACATGATTAAAAACACAAGAAGTGCCACAATACAAGAAAAACCAGGTCTGCTTCTCATTTATTCTAATTCCATTTTACACCATTCCAGCAGTGTAAAGAGGCCTTAAAAGTGAGAGTAAATTACATTAACATCCATTTTAAAGCCCCTATGCAAAGCCAGATTGGTATAAAGGGACCTTAGTGTAAATGAGAATTAGGTCTACCATCTATATAAAACCACCTGTATTCAGTTGGAAGTTTCTACTGAGTCAAAGAGAAGTCTCCTATTGAAAGCTCAAGGATTAAGAGACTGGAATAAAATAATCCCACTAAATTTCTTACATGGCAGTGCAGATCAATATCACTAGGTCAATGTTCTCATGAGAAGCTGCTGCTACTAAAGGTATTCCCAATAGCTGATATATAGCCCATATGCAATACTGGTTGAATGTATAACAGCTCTTAACTTCGATTACTTCAAGAATTGTTCATTTTTAATGTCATGTGTTTTTTTTATTTGTTAAGGTAACAGTGTTCATCAGCAACTTCTTAAATTAACTTGCAGATTTTAAGTTTAATCAAATTCTTCCTAATTTTTTTCTGGCATAGATTCGTTGGCCCAGTTTCTTTTAATGGGATGCAACGGGTTTATATCAGTGAAACTGACAATAGAATCTGCCTATGTATATTCTGGAATAGAGAGTATTTTCTTTGGGAAAAAATAATATTTTTTAAAAGTTAAAGAAAGTGTAGCAATTTAAAATAAATACAACAATCAATAAAATAAGAAAATATCTGAATGTATACAAAGATGAATATGAATGGTTAAGAGAAACATATTTGTATTGTATATATTTGAATGTTTTGATGTCCTGTGCTCTTCTTGCTGTTAGGTTAGCATGCTATCATGTGGATTTAACTTTGTTAAGCTTTATGTAATGTGACTAACATTTTTTCTGACATGTTTCCTTGCTCAAAGAAGCCTTCTTTTTTATAACATTAAAATTTGGTTACCATGTTAATCAAGGTAAGAACTGACTCATTTCATATTAATGTTATGAAATGTTTTGGTAAGGAAACCTCATAATAGTAATCCTGCAGAGCCATTGAAATTATGTTTCAAGCAAGTCCTTTTTAATTTTACAAACCTGCACCTACTATCAGTCAGCTGAGTTTGATGCATAAATGTTCTTCATTGACATGACACCCCTGATATTAAATGAATAGGTGCTGAGTAGAGTTGGTCAGAAAAGAGGATTTCCCGCCCTCTCCCTCCCCCAAAAGTTTCAACTCTGACAAAAAAATCAAAACCGGAAAATTTGGGGCCAGAAACTTTCACATGGGCAACGCTCCCTGGCTGGAGTTCGTTTCCCATGACGTACTTTCTAAAGTTATAAAAGGAATACAGAGAACCCTATTAAAAAGTTGATTTAGTTGGGGATTGGTCCTGCTTTGAGCAGGGGGTTGGACTAGATGACCTCCTGAGGTCCCTTCCAACCCTGATATTCAAAGTCATCAGTTACCAATAGTTACTGTACCATAGTATCTGAGACACTGCAGTATCTATTGTTAGGGAAATATGACAGTATCTCAGATACCACAGTTTGAGACCCTTGTTAATGATTACTTTTTATTGTTGACTACTGTGCCTATATACCTGTAGGAAGTCTAGAGCTTGATTTTAATTATGTACTGCAGAAGGGATGGAAGTGGCTGGAAACCTGAAGGTAAAAGCTATTAAATTAAACAACTGACAACATGCGGCATGCTAGCTTTAATGGCTAATATTTCATCATAAGATAGCATGAATAGTGGATCTCCCACCTCTCATGTGGAAGGAAGAGTCAGCCACCTCTGTGTCAGGGTTTCCTCCTTGCCCAGACCTCACAGAGGATGGTTTATTGTGTTAAGATCTCTGTGCCAGGAGGGACAGGGATTGGATGGTCAGGAGGAGAGTGCATGGGGCAGGAACAGGGCTGTACCCCCAGTTTTGCAGACTCTCCTTCACAGCAAGGATCCCTCTTCGTGCAAGCTCCTCCGGACAACTGTGACCAGAGCAGGCACTGGTAGCAATGAAGCTGTGCTGTCAAGGAATAGGGCCAGAACTGCTGTTGGCATGGAGGAGTGTGGAAAACAGGGCCTCCGGATGGGGATTTGTGTGATTTGGTAGCAACCTGCTCCTCTTCTAGAGTCCCATGCCAAAGGTTTTACCATTTGAGAGGGCAATCCAACTCTCAGCTAATATTAATAATAAGGTGCAACAAACAAAATTAATAAGGTGCAATGAACAAAACTGTTGACAGGACAATTATTTCCTTACATAACAGTGAAAGACGGGGTGATCTACCGGTAAGAGAACTTTGACTGAATGTAGTCTTAAATACATACCAATTTATTATTAAGAACAGCTCTTCATATTTCTGTCCTCAGTTATACCCATGCAGTCCCTTTTGATTTAGTGGCTGTTGTTACTTCTTCTTCTATTACTATTACTATGTACACTGTTTATAATAGGATCTCATTTTATTAAATAGTAGTTGAATATTTATTAATATACTCTTAATGCTCCATTTGTATTTAAATGAATATATTAATCATACACATTTTAATTAATAGATATACTACATGTGTATGTGTGCGTATGTGTGTGTGTTTGAGAAAGAGGCAAATATAACCTAGAGTCCCTTTCCTTTAAATGTCAGCAACACAATGATACAGCAGTATAGCACTTAATTTTCTTATTAACTTTCAGACTGAACTCTATCACAGCCCATAAATAAAACAAGAGTTATTCCCAACTCATAGGAGAACTGAGGTTAAATAATATCACGTGAAAAGACTAAGGAAAAAAACTAAGAAAGAGAAAAGAAAAAGAAAACAAATTAAAATAACACTATGCACTGCTTTGTATGACATGTTAATCATGTATTATTTATCATAAGTGCTTTCTGAGTTCTCATCTAAGTTCACTATAGCATAACAGATAGACTGTAGTCACCTTTTGCTGGATATGAATATTTAATATGCAATATTTAGCTTGCAAATAGGAGTCTGATGCATAGTCTTTTGAATAGCCTGCATTGCGATGGGTTCTGCCCCAAGTGAAATGCACTCCACCTCCATAAACCCACAGTGTAGAGTGTTGAGGGGTAGGGAAGTGGAATCCATGCCTCCAAGGCATAGAGTTTAAATACTATCTACAGACCCTGTCCAGCTGTAGCCAAGGGGACCACAGAAACGTGGATACACAGTCCCTCCCTTGTCCCACTCCTAGTTTCCCCCCTTCATGGATTTCTGCTCTTGGTTATGTGAAGCCAACAAAGGGACCCTTTCCTCCATATATAGGGAAGTCCTGGTACACCTGTATGTGTCTGCTTTATCATGATGCCCCTATGCAGAACTTAAATGGTGCAGTGGGCTATACATTGGATGTTCATATCAGGATGAATTTCACTGCAGATTATATAAAAATAGATATAGGTTGCGCTGTGTAATATTCTGGGGATACCGCCTGAAATTTCTGGCCAGGAATTTGGAGCAACTAATGAAGAGAACTTGAAGTCAGTGTAGCTATGCATATTCACACCAACTCAGGATTGTGCCCTGGGGGTTTAGGGAATGCTGTGTGAATATTCATACAGAGCAGACATGATCAATAAATCTTATGCTTATGAACCTGCCTGTCAATGCTTAGTCCCTTAATTTAAGGAACTCCAAATGATCAATCATTCAACATACTCTAACTTTTATATCTCTCGTAAAGACAAAATTGCCATATTTTTGATAAACCGTATTTTATTAATTTACTCATTTCCTGTTAGAGGTGCCTTTTGTTTCCAGGCAATATAATATTATAATATTCTGGGAAGCAAGGAGAAGATAATTGCAGAGGTCTTTACAACTATTTATCATGGTAAACTGGTGATAATGTCCCCAAAAAACATTGCCTATTTTCAATGGAAAGTCCAGACTTGTTTTTAATGTCCCAAACTGTGGACCAAATGCTAAAAATATCTGGTCAAAAACCATCCCAGACAAATAAAAGTTCTTTATGCACCACAGTTTTCTCAACTGCCAGTTGAGGTATCATTGTTTAGGTTACATAATCTGTGTAGTGGTATCTGTAGTCTCATAGCATTTTTTGCTGGAATTTCTTTTGTCATGTGTGACGCTAAACGTTCTGTTGCATATGATGCTATACTTTTGCTTTCTCCTTCTGAGACTTAAGTGCCTTGTTGCCAAAAGTATATACAGCAGTTTCTATTTTTTGTATATAATTCCTTTGTATATAAACCCTTGATAATAAATCTATTTTCCCTCATTGTTATTTCTTCTATTTTTTCACTTTCTAGGCACACTGAGTTTTCCTCGCATAGCATGTTTAATGGCAAAATATTTTAATTATAAATATTGAAAAATAGAAAAGGGATATTTCTCTAATTCCTGTGTTTTCTGAAATAAACTCTGGGCCAGATCATCAGCTGGCAAAATTGCCATAGCTATAGTAAAGTCAATGGAGCTGCATAGATTTATGTACTGACTGAGGATCTTATCTCAAACTGGGAATCTATCCTAATATTTTAGTGACACAAATACATTTCATATTAATTAGTGATTGGTCACAGTTGTGCTTACTAAACATCTGGTTAACATTCTTAATAATCATGGGTCTGAAAACATTCATTATTGCCTCCAACCATAACAGTTACATAATTCCCCATCACTTGAGCTACTACCATAATGGACCAAATCTGGCTTAGTTTAGTCATGTGAGTATTTCTGTTCAAGTCATTTTATCACCAGCAAATTTAGAATAATCTATTAGAACATTTTGTCTAGTTTTACAACTCAGCAGAGAATTTCCCAGTTCAGCCCAATAAAATGATTTAGGGCATGCATGTCACATTGACAAAAGAACTTGAAATATATGCCTGATAGCACAGTTTGCCCCTGGGGGAGACCCAGAGCTGCCCCTGCCCCATGGAGGGCCCGTACAGGCTGACTTGTCCCGGGCCACGCCTCCTCCCTCCCCCCCCCCCCCCCAGGGACGGCCCTGGGAGGAGGCATCCCCTTTACCATCCTCAGGGCATGATGCTGATGTTGCTCTTGAGCCTCGTTTACTGCCCCCTTGAGAAAGTTCAGTGGGTGGAGCCAGCTGAGAAGGCAGTTCTGAAGGGGGGACATTATTGTTGTTTTTCCCCCCTGCCAGAGGACCTTGCAGTGGAAAAGGCTGCCAGCAGGGTCCCTGTGTGCTTAACCTCTTTCCCCGGTTGGCACCAGGGTTGAGGTTTCTTCCTCAGTTGCCAGGAGGTTGGACTCAGAGTGGGGGCCTCCAAGACAGTTTGCGGGAGATTGGAGCCCTGGATTTGACACCTGCTGACCAAGGTGGGCATGACCATTTCCCCTTGGGCCCAGTGTTGGTACCGCAGCTATTCTGAGGCCTGCCCCATTCTTCTCCTGCCCTTGGCCAGCTCCCACTTTAGAGGTACCCCTTGGCCCCAGTCCTGGCCCAGGAAATGACAGTGTTGCCTTTCAGCCATCGAGCCCATTGCAGTGACGTCACTGGTTGGTGCCAAGCAGTTGGGCAGCTGAGGCAGAGCAATTCAGCCCTGAGCCCATTCCAGATTTAGAGCCCAGGAGTCATAACCCCACGGAGGTGATTGCCAACACTAGGTTAGCAGCACTGGGCCTGGGGCCAAGGACAAAGGATGTGTTAGTTCTGTTGAATCTGCCATGGTGGTGTTGCACCCCAGAGAGGTTTTTCCCTGGGCATTTGGACTCTAATTTTTCTTCTACTCTTTGGGAAATCCCCCATTGCCATCTGAGCGTGACCCAGGAGGCAGTATTCATTGTGCCCAGCATCCTCCCTCTGGGTCTGCAGTGCTCCCTCTGACTGTGTGGGGGGATGTGACAGACGATGTGGTTCCGGAGGTGCTACACCGGCTCTCCACATTGGCTGATGTACAGGTGGGAGGGGAGTCATCCCTCCCTGGGAGTCAAAGCTGGAAGGACGCAGGTGCCCGACTGAAGATGTCTAGGAAGCTGTGGGTTCTGTTGAGCCCACAAAACTTCTCTGCCCTCACTCTATCTCAGGACAAGCTGTGCTCATTACTGTAGGTCATGCATAGCTCCGGGAGAAAGGTGCAGCTCACTCTCCATCAGTGCAGGAGATTGCTATCTCGTTCTTAACTCCATGGGGGCCTTTCAGGGGGAGGCCAAAGAGTCAGCATTCTAGACAGTACCAGGGGGCCTGGTAGCTCCCATAGCACTCTACTCAGCTATAAGGTGGAGAATGGGTTGCTGCATGGTCCTGTTGGTGTTGGAAATGCCACTGTCTGTGATGATCCTCAGCCCTCTCTCCAATGAAGGGTTTCATCTTTCCCTCGTTAAACATGCAAGGTTGTAGGGTGAGTCTCTGGAGGTGCCACATCCTCTCCTACCTTTTGGTATAGGTATTCTGTGATTTTTCTGCAGGAGACTCTCACTGATCTGGCCACCAAAGCCAGCTGATGGCTGGAGAGGGGGGACAGTATGTTTCAGTCACCTCAGAGCAACATCACGTGGCCTACGGCCCAAGGCTAGGCCACATGCTGCACTTCTGGGTCCATGTACAGAGGCTGCTTTTAAACTGTGTCAACATTTATACCCCAGTATCGAGCTTGGAGCTGGTGTGCTTCTATCAGTTTGCAGATGATACTAAACTGCTCAAGATAGTTAAGACCAAAGCAGACTGAAGAACTTCAAAAAGAGCTCACAAAACTAAGTGATTGGGCAACAAAATGGCAAATGAAATGTAATGTGGATAAATGTAAAGTAATGCACATTGGAAAAAATAACCCCAACTATACATACAATATGATGGGGGCTAATTTAGCTACAACGAATCAGGAAAAAGATCCTGGAGTCATCATGGATAGTTCTCTGAAGACGTCCACGCAGTGTGCAGAGGCGGTCAAAAAAGCAAACAGGATGCTAGGAATCATTAAAAAGGGGATCGAGAATAAGACGGAGAATATCTTATTGCCCTTATATAAATCGATGGTACGCCCACATCTTGAATACTGCGTACAGATGTGTTCTCCTCATCTCTAAAAAGATATACTGGCACTAGAAAAGGTTCAGAGAAGGGCAACCAAAATGATTAGGGGTTTGGAATGGTCCCATATGAGGAGAGATTAAAGAGGCTAGGACTTTTCAGCTTGGAAAAGAGGAGACTAAGGGGGGATATGATAGAGGTATATAAAATCATGAGTGATGTGGAGAAAGTAGATAAGGAAAAGTTATTTACTTATTCCCATGATACAAGAACTAGGGGCCACCAAATGAAATTAATGGGCAGCAGGTTTAAAACAAATAAAAGGAAGTTCTTCTTCACACAGTGCACAGTCAACTTGTGGAACTCCTTGCCTGAGGAGGTTGTGAAGGCTAGGACTATAACAGTGTTTAAAAGAGAACTGGATAAATTCATGGGGGTTAAGTCCATTAATGGCTATTAGCCAGGATGGGTAAGGAATGGTATCCCTAGCCTCTGTTTGTCAGAGGGTGGAGATGGATGGCAGGAGAGAGATCACTTGATCATTACCAGTTAGGTTCACTCCCTCTGGGGCACCTGGCATTGGCCACTGTCGGTAGACAGGATACTGGGCTAGATGGACCTTTGGTCTGACCCAGTACGGCCATTCTTATGTTCTTATGTCTGCCTCCCTCCATCCCTTGGCTCTTCATGAGTGCTTGATTCTGGGCAGGGACTTTAACACCACCCAAGAAACATCAGGAAACAGACATGTTGGCCCACCACTCAAATCCTCGGGGGGATTTTTGATTGTCACTCCCTGGTGGATGTTAGGCATGACCAGCAGCCAGATGATGCCACCTCCTTCACCTTCATCTGGGTGAAGGCAGCACAGTTGCGCTATTCCCATTTGTACAGAATTTACATCTCATGCTTTAACATCTTGTGGCCCCACTCCTCTGATATTCAGCTGACCCCCTTCCTGGACCATCATTTAGTTTCTGTGAAGGTCACTCTCCCACCTAGGCAGTTGGAATGTCCATATTGGCATTTTAACAACAGCCTGTTGGAGAACGTGGGCCTCGTAGTGTCCTTCAAGAAGTTTTGGCCTGGTGAGAGCAGAGTCACACCTTTTCCTCAGTGCAGAGATGGTGAGATGTGGGTACGGAGGGTTGGCCCCCCTTAAGGTGCCACCTGATTTACTGAGATACCACTGAGCCCACCTGTTCTTCCAGCCTGGGCCCCCTTTAATGTGTCTTGCTGAGCCAGGCTCTTAAGCCTCCTCTAGCACACACAGGCAGGGCCACACCCAGCTGCAGAAAGACACAGACACTCCGATGAGCTCTGGGAAGACTCAGCTTAAGGGACTTGCCCCAACACTCAGGTGCCTAACCTCCCTGCGAGCGCACATCCAAAGGTATATTTTCTTGTGCTGTATAGAAAGATATGCACAGCGCAAGCTCATAAAAATTTGCCCTCCTCCTCAATGGGAAGAGAGATATGCACAACTTCTTGCCCCACTCCCAGTTAGAAATTGCACAAACCAGGTTTAATAATAAACAAAACAGATGTATTAACTACAAAAGGCAGATTTTAAGTGATTATAAGTGATAGCAAACAAAACAAAGCAGATTACTAAGCAAATAAAACGAAACACAAACCAAGCTTGATTCGTTAAAGAAACAGGTTACAAAATGTAATTTCTCACCCTAAATGTTGAATTAGGCAGGATGCAGAGTTTCTGTAGCTCAGAGTTCCAGTTATTTCTTCTTACAGACTGGACCCCTGTCTCAATCTGGACTCACCCCTGCCTTTCCTTTCAGATTAGTTCCTTTGTCCCTTCAGGTCCTTTCAGCAGTCCTTCTTCTTGGGTAGGCATTGGAGGAGAGTCCAGATCAACCCCCTCCCCAGCTTTAAAAGGATTTATCTAAGGAGGAATCCTCTGTTTGATCCCCATCCCCCTACAGCAGTGTCCAAGGGGTATTTTGCATTAGGTGACATTATCACCTGACCTTGAAGTGTCGCAGCTACATTCCAGGATGCCTCTCAGGAAGGAGAGAGATGTAATATCTTCTGAGTTCTATTGTCCTTCTTAAATGGGTCATTCAGGAGGGTTGCCTACTGGATGGTGGGTGTTTCCCCCCCACCACCACACATACAGTTGTAATTGTTACAGAATCAATATTCCTAACTTTAGATACAAAAATGATACAGGCATACAAATTGGATAATCACATCCAGTAAATCATAACCTTTCCAATGATATCTTACATGAGACATCTTACATAAAGTATATCTTAGTTATGCCATATTCATATCATAACCATATTTCTATGAAGAATATGGGGTGTAACGTCACAGTAGGGAAGATGCACGTAAAGCTCTTTTGCCATGATTATACCCAGGGAACCAGCCAGAGGAGGGATGCAGCAATGGAGCAGTTGCAGTGGGAGGTCATGGAGCTGGAGGAGCATCTGAATGCCAACCCTGAGAACCTGCCTTCTGCAGAGAGCATTGGGAGAACTCGGATGAGCTCCAGGACCTTGATGACTATTAGGCTAGAGGCTCTTTTGTCCAGTCGCGTATCCAGATCCTTCAGGAGATAGATCACAGCTCGCACTTCTATGCTCTGCAAAAGAGGATGGGCATCAAAAAACATATCACCTGCTTCCTGGTGGAGGATGGCACCCCCTTACAGATCCACAGCACCATGTGAGAACGAGTGAGGGCTATCTATACTGAGCTTTTCTCTCCAAACCCAACCTAATCCTTTCACCTCCTCTGCATTTCAGTCAGATGGTTTCCTCCTCCTCATTCCAGGGAGCCAGCAGAAAAGTCATTGAGAGCACAGGAGAGACAGGCTTCCTTGTCTCAGTTCCAGTGCCCACCCCCACCACAGGCCAGAGAAACTGGGAGCATTCATTACAGAAAAAGTCCTTCAGAGCCCCAGATTGGAGCATGCTCTGGGTCGATGGCACATGCACCATCTGATCAGCACTAGGAGCGTGAGAGGCTCAAGCAATTGAGGAAGGAATCTGCAGATTTTAGCTGTTATACTCTACCAAAGTCTCTACTGATCATGTGCCAACTGATTTTTCCAAGGCTTATAACTTGGTCAAATTTGGGTAGATTTTCATGGGGATGGTAAATGGCATATTCCTGACACAAAAGCGACCCTCCTGCCAAATTTTAAGTTGCTACTCCAAATCATGGAGGCACTAGGGCATTTTAAAAGAAGTCTCAAGATTTTTTTCTCATGGGCAAAACAATGTGTTTTCCCCCATACCTCATTCTCAGAAATGACTGAACTGGTTTGGCTGAATTTTTCCAAAAATGTCAACCTTAGGCAGACACCCAGTATGGAAAATTTTGGCCTAAACTGTTAAAGTTTGCAAAGTTATAAGCAACTAAAAACAGGGGTTCATAATAGGACATGTTGGACATCCTTAATAAGTGGTGCTACCATCCCTTCCTATAATTGGAAAGGAAATATTTTGTTAATTTAAAAAAATCTTCGTTTTTTGCACAAAGGTACTAATTCTTATTGAGATTTAATGTGCTTAAAATCAATTATGTGCTTTGCTAAATCAAGTCTTAAATTATTAATGGATTCAAATCAGAAGTGACCATTAGATCATCTAGTCTGACCTCCTGTATAAACACAGCTCATAAAATTTCATCCAGTTACCTCTCTGCTAAGTCTAATAGCTTGTGTTTAACTAAAGCATGTCTCCAGGAAGGCATGCAGGCTTGATCTGAAGATTTCAAAAGATGCACCACTTCCCTTGGTATGAAGCTGTATATTTGTAGTGACCATTCTAAATTTTCAAAAGTGGATAGGCACTGTTATGCACGTTGCCAACAACATTATTGTACATGATCTTAAATGTGGCAAAAGCAACTACTTTAACCAAAAAGAATGAAATAAGCCTCTTTGCAAACACATGCTATCGTTAAACAAAAACTATGTGAGGTAACAAACTCTCTTATCCACAAAAAAATGTCACTACTAACATGGAAGTATTTATTCACCTCTCTGCTGAAACATTGCTGATGTTGGAGCCTTGCAGATTGGTTTCCCATTGGAGAAGAAATCAGTGATGATGAGCCTTGCATTTTTTACTATATCTTGTTTTATATACACTATATCAGTGGTTCCCAAACTTGTTCCGCTGCTTGTGCAGGGAAAGTCCCTGGCGGGCCGGGCCGGTTTGTTTACCTGCCACTTCCGCAGGTTCGCCAGATCACGGCTCCCAGTTCAGTAGGAAGGGAGAATTTTCTGTCTTCTATTTCAGGCACCATGTTGGGGAATTGCAAACTGATTTCATCCCAAACAGATTAATAGTATAAAATTTTACAAGTCTTGAGATGAGTTGGAAAAATTTCTCTAGCAATCAAATAGTAACTTAATACTACACTGCCAGCTCCAGTCCCTTTCTCACCAGCTAGTCTGTGAACCTGCTCCATTCTTTGCCTGTGCACAACATTTCTATGCTGAGGTTTGGATGAAGGAACATTTGCCTATCTTGATTTAAGCCTTTGTCAGTCTTTCATAATTCTGTTAATATATAATCTTTACCTTGGAATCTCAGCAGCATTATCACGAGGTCTCTTAGTGGCCCAGATTTGGCCCTTTGGACTATTTGGGCTTTTTCTCATTCAAAATCTTCTTCCTTGTCACATTTTAAAATCGCATTGATCCGTTTTTGAACAAAGAGAGTCACATTATCCAATTCTCTTCTTTCTTTTCCAATAATTCTAACACAAGTACAATGAGTCCTGTTTTCTAATTTCTCTGTTTTGTCCAACCAAAAAAAAAAATCAACAACCTTTCTCATTGCATAGATCTCTTTTTCAGCTTCCCTTTCAGCTATGTTGCTTATTCTTTTCTCTGCTGCGTGGACACGTTTGTTTAATTTATCCAATTTAGCATCCATTGCATCTACTTTTCCTTTAAGTTCTCCCATGCTGTGAAGAATGACTGTCTGGGTCCATTTTATTTATCTGAATATTGCGGCAATATCTGCAGTAGCTTCTTTTTTCCCCAGGGAGCAGTGAGACAGATGCCACGTTTTCCACAAAGGCCTGTGAAATCCTTGAGCAGCCATTGCTGGGCTTTCTCTAGCCTATGTAACAGTCCCAGATTGTTGTTGTTGTTGATTGAAGCTGGTGTGATCTCCTGCTCATCTTTTTCAGATGCTGCTGCCAAAAAAACCATTAGGACCCAAAAAGAAAGTATTAAAAATCCGAATTTTTGACTGGGCTGAGCCTAAGGCAATGTATGTCTGGTACATGCTTAGTGTGTGTCATGGCATGCCACTGGAGCCTACACAGCAGTATATAACTTTTATAAACTGGTTAAACACCTAAGCAAGGATGAGATGTTTCAAATGGGAAAAGCCATTCACTGAAAGCTTAGTCTAAACATAATATTAAAGTGTTGGTCATGTTGGAATTGGTACTAGAGCATGAAGCCTTTCTCCTCTAGGTTACTGTTTCAGACTCAGTTTGCAGTGATTGAATGTCTTTGCCATTTGAAGGCTGTCTGTGTGGAAGAAGATTGTGGTCTCCAGGCTTGTCTACGCAAACACTTACGTCATGGCAAACGGGTGTGTAAAGGTACCTCGCACTAGTATGCTGTGCAAAAAGTGTCTCTGTGGACCTTGCGGCCGTGCACTAAAAGTTCCACAGTTTGCTTTGATCTACCCTACTTTGAAATGGGAGCAGATTCAGACGCACTAGGGGAGGGGACTTTTAGTGCACAGCAGCAGGATCCACTCAGAGACTTTTTGCGTAGCAGGCTAGGGCAAGGTAGATTTATACTACAACTTGCCACAAACTAAGTATTTGTGTAGACAAGCCCACAGTCTAATTCCTGTGGGGTACGTGTCCACATCAAACTTGGCACCCTCCTTGGCAATCTCAGCAGAAAGACGAAGGACTGACTAAGCTCTGAAAGTTAAACAGAACTGGCTCCAACAGTTCATGGTTGAGATACAGCATTGGAAAGTGTGGCAAAATTTGTACCATCATTACCTGTGCTCTATCTTCTTTCATTGCTCACAATTTTGAATTTAAGGGATGTCAGTTCAGTACCTTGAAAGCACAAAACTCACGTAAGGAAACATATATTTTTCTTTCCTCACTGGAGTTCGAACATATCGTGCTGTCTCTTTCTTGGACTCTCTAGTGGCATTAAAATGGGATTGTGGCCAGTATAAATACATTATGGTCAGGATTTTCAAAAATGATTGGTGATGCTACGTGCATTCACTCTGGGGTGCTTGTCTTGAGAGTCTTAAAAAGGGCCTAGACTTCATAAGGTTCTGAGCACCCATCCTCTGAAAATCAAGCCCCTTTTAGATGTCTCAGATTGTGCATCAAAAAATTGAGTCACTCAAAGTCACTAGTCACTGTTGACAATCTTAGCCAAGGAATTCAAGACTAAGTTTAAAACATGAATAATTGTTTGGGAGACTATCCTGTGTATACATCTGTGTTTATGTTATTACGGGTTTCATATGTTTTCCATCTTTTTCTGGACTGTAATTCTTCTCTTGTCGGACACAATAATATGCCGTAACTATGTTATTAAATCTAAAAAACAGATTTAGTCGCACAAATCGTTGATTATTAGTCAAGTAGCATATCCACTGAATTTCAACAAATGTTTAATGGACACACAAGTATTTTATTAATTAGATTATACATTTCTTTAAAAATATTCTTGTAAAAATAGAATTTAAAATAACATATAATCACTTAATCAAATCTAAATTACATCCTTATTTGAGTAACCCTATTTAAGTGTGAGTTTAATTCCCCGTAGTTCACCTCAGATTTTTTTATTTTTACCCTTGGCTAATAAACAATGAAGCATACCTGTCATACCAGTAAAACCCAATGCAAGCTGCCCTGGATTGTGATTCACATTTCATCAAGATTCTTCCTTGTGTAGTAATAATATTCATATGGTTTTATATTTGTTTGTTTTGTTGCTATGGTTATTTTTCCTCTTACCTTAGGAAGTTTGATAGATTTTGCTCAACTTCCAATCTTCACAAGAACATTGAGGTTTCTCCAGAAAGTCACTTGAAGCTCGTTCTTGCCAAATGGGGTCCAATAAAGAGACGTGATTTATCTGCATCTGCCTGAATGAAGTAAAAACAATCTTTTAGGCATGAGGGAAAAATATAGGAAATGTATTTAAATGACTTGTTTGTTTATTTCCTTTTATAAATGGCACATACCTAAAATTTTAGGCACCAGAACTATCATAAAAAAATACAGAATATTCTGTTGCATCAATGTCCAAAAAAGAATTCCTAAGAAATCCCTGAATTCATAAGTAAAACCTTCCTCTTTACCCACCGTATGCCCCAATGCAAGCCAACACTTTGTAGGGAAAACCTGGGAAATCAGATAGGCCTTGCAGTATATCTGGCTCTGGGAAATTAAAGGAAGTCAAGGACCCCTCACACCTGTCACCCTGGTGAAACACATTCACACCAGTTCCACTTCACCACCATAAAACAAACGGACTGTAGGCTTGAGGGCCTCTGCTGATCATAATACATTTATTGGCACACACAGAGTGATTCAATTTCTTAGGTAACAAAGACCCATAACAGTTAGGGGTTTAAAGGTCAAAAACAACCTCTTAACCAGCTCCTGGAAATTAACTGGAAGTCAGTGCAGATCATGGAGAACTAGTGTAATGTGCTTCTTATGAGCACCATTAAGCGAGCAGGCCAGTACATTGTGCACTAGCACAAATTTCTAAAAGCCTTCTAGAGTAGTTCCATGCAGAGTGCATTGCAGTAACCCATTCCTGAAGTGACAAAGGGGTCTTGTCCATCGCCAAAAGAATAAGTTACAAATTTCTTGCCAAGTTCAGATAAAACACTCATGGACACGGCTGCTAATTGGACATCTAGAAGCATCTGGGGATCCAGTAAGATTCTCAGGAAGCAAACTTAACCAACGAATAGTGGGCAAGCCCCCTCAATCAAGGGGGCAGATATAACTTCTGCTACTTCTGCCTATCACCGTTGTCTCAGTCATAAATGGATGAAAATCTCAGCGAGCTAATCCATATCCAAACCCCAATCATAGTCAGACACTGGGTAAATCAATCAGCAACAGCACCCGTGTCTTATGAAATGTAGACAAAGCTGAGTCCATCCCCATATCACAGCCTCAAACCATTTCCCTGTCTTTTCTAGTCACCTCATATACATGTTGAACATCTAAACAAGAGCTGCAGGATGTTAAAAGCCACTAGGCGTTCTGTCCTGTGTTTCAGGTACTAAATTACTCAAACCCATGGAGACTTATTTTTGCTCTGATTTCAGAGATGTTGACTAAGTAAATCTCATGTCGACTAGAATGAGACTAAATGGAAAGCTAATTTGCTGCTGCCTGATGTCAGGAGCAATATAACTTGTCCACTGAAGCCACACAAAGAATGTTATTCATAAATAAAGAAATAAATAAATAAAACACTTGGATAAAAAGCCATCCTCCTTATGTAATTAGGAAACAGAAAGGTTGATGCGAAAGCTTGAATTTTAATGGTGAAAGATAATAAATCCTGTTTAGAACCCTCATGACAAAAAGCTTACTATAACACAAAAGAAATGGAGAGTACAATTTTGGAATTATTCTGAAAGTACGTTGTTTCAAAGCAGCAATAAATAATGAATTGTTTCTATATGCTGAGAGGAAAAAATGACAACATATTTTGGAAATTTCAAAAAATGTGCAATCCTTTGTCCTAGATGGAAGATGCATAATTAATAATATCACAAAGGATGCTACTATTACCAGTTTATGAAAACATATTTCAGAGACAGGGAATCCCTTAGAGAACAGAACTGTATCTTGAAGGATGAAATTTCTAAGCAGGTGATCCACTGTTATGCTGTTGATTCCACAACTTTTGCAATCTTAGAAAACAAAAGCATGACTTAAATAGTCCTCTGTGGAACTCCTTTAGGCCCTGATCCAGCAAAGCACTTAGGCACATGCTTAACTTTAAGCACAGGACTAGCTCCATTGAAATCTTGAGCTCTTGGTTGTACTTTTACATTAGGGTGACCAGATCTCCCGATTTTATAGGGATAGTCCTGATATTTGGGGCTTTGTCTTATATAGGCTCCTATTACCCCCCACCACTTCTCCTGATTTTTCACACTTGCTGTCTGGTCACCCTATTTTACATATGTTTGCATATCATTAATTAATTAATTAATACAATAGCGCCTGGATGTCCCTACTGAAACTGTGGTCCCATTGTGCCAAGTGTGGTACAAACACAGACAGTTCCTGCCCCAAAGGGCTTACATTCTAAGGCCCTGATTCAGGAGAGTATATGCCTAAATTGTAAGTATGTGAATAGTCCCATTGACTTTTCTGAATTGAGCTTTAAATAGACAAAAAATACAAAGGATGGGAGAAATTAGGTATTGATATCCCCATTTTACAGATGCACAGAGACTTTAAGGCCCAGATCCTCAAAGGTATTTAACTTAAGCAATACTCCCATTGACTTCTTTTGTGAATCAGTCCCAGGGGAGATGCCTTCTCTGCCTTTGTAAGTGATTAAAACAACTTCAACAAGAAAGTGACCCCTTTCCACAATTATTTCTATACAAGTAAGAAATAGCATCATAATAAACATAAGTATTATGTTCCAGTTACTTTTGAATATCACTTTTACTAATCATTTTTAGTTCATTTGTTCACTAGCATTTCTATTACGCTTGGCACTCACACTAAGATTTTTTTTAATATATTTTTTTCATTCTTTCCCCATAAATGGTCCTCAAAGATGCGATAAACCATGAATTGTGATTTCAGCTACCATGATGTTTATGAAGTGAAACTGTCACTGTGCTTAGAGTTTCCATAGATCTTTGATGGTGCCCAAAATAAAACCAAATTAAGATACCCCACAGGAGAGTCAAAGATGAAAGTCTGTGCCTCTGAGTGTCCCATGCCACATGGCTACCCATGTGTCAAACTCCTTTCAAGTTCCTCTAAGATTGGCCCTTAATGAAAGCATCCCCAAATTTACCTCTTGTTGCACTCTTCATAAAAATGGGGAAGAAATCCCCTATATAACAAACACTGCTCTCATGACTTTTACTTCAGCCAAAAAGCAGAGGGCTTTTTTGCTGGATATAAAGTAACAGTGGAAATAAAGCATCACAGTGAGATGCTTAGAAGGTCAAAGTTCACATAGAGCATGCCATGTTAATTGGTCTCTCATTGGATGATATCCATGTAATCAGCACTATTCACTGTTTATAGGGGGAGACCTTGGAAGATAAGGATGGAGCATGGGCTTTGGAGCAAAATATATATATTTGACTTCATCTGAAACAGAATCAATCCAGTAACCTATTTGCTTCTTTCAGTTTTTCTGGGGTGTTTATGTTCTTAATTAGAATTTTGAGTTTGTATGTCTTATAGTGGCAGATTAACTATTAAAATTATTAATATTGTTTAAGGACCCCAGTCATGGACCATTGTGAGAGGAATTGTACAACCAACCAACCCAATGATAGTCCATGCCTTCATGAGTTTACAAGCTGGGATTTAGACAACATAGCAAAGGTGACTAAAAGGAACTGAATCCACACAAAATGGAATGTATCAAAGGAAGAACCTGTGTATGTGTTCCAAAAATCACTGCATCCCCTACAATAAACAAAACTGCCAGTGCTTCAGAATAAATGGGAAAGATGCAGAAATGGCAGCCCTGGTAGCATTTCCTTCCACACTGCACATAAATTGCACCTGCCATTGGTATTCCCACTACATCCGTTTCTTCCCTTGCCCCTGGCAGTGTGTACAATCCCAGTGTTACTTATGGACTAAGCAGAAAGATAAAGCCAAAATAAATAGGAGCAGCAGTGCTGGAAATTGGTTCTTGGTGCTTATAGCCACAATATTGATGGCAGTATAAGGAGATCTTTCTGTGGAGGTCAGAATGAGATTAGAACCTGGTTATCCCATTACACCAATTAATTTGATTGACTTCACTGGAATTTCTCCTGATTTCAACTCGGATAAGCGAGAGGAGAATTAAGTCCTAGAATGATCAGAGAACTTCAATAGGGATCAAAACTTTGCCTGTGAAAACCAAAGCTTTAGCAACCTTATTGTATTTGATTAAATAAAAATCAGGAACAGCCACGTCAAACAGATACAATTTCTAAGCAGAATTATGTCTTTTCCAGATCCATTCTCCTAAATGCCCTATTGCCTAGTGGGAGATATCACCTAATAACTAAAAAGACACTTATCAATACATTGTAATTCATGACACTTTGATATTTTGTCATTACTGGCTCTTAACTTTAACTTCACTTACACATTTATTTAGTGGTTAGAGATCCATATGATAATGAGGAATTTCTTGTTGATTATTATCATGCACATCATGTATCTGTCCTGTTATGCACCAGGAAGTATGCATTCTAATAGCCTATTACTCTGCTTTGTTAGTGAAGGTTAACTTTCTTTGTTCACTTGGGATCACTTTGTTGAGTTATTGCTACCAATAGCCAAATTCTGCCTGCAGATAAATTTCTACAACTCCCATTCACTTCAGTGGACACGTGCATCTGAATGCAAAATTTGGGTCAATATAAAGATGATAATTACAATACTTTGTTTTGTGGTGGTTTAAATGCCAGGTGCCAATTTATTGTGTTACTTGGTTCACAGTTGTAGTGACACACACAGATGCAGTTTATATGTTTGAAGAAGTGTCCAATATGTTATTAATTCCAGTTTCAATTCTTATTTTACAGTTGGGTTTAATAGGCTCTCTTCTAGAGCAACTATGGTATTTCATTGTTATTCTATTTTTTTCCCCACTGTGGGAAAACCCTTTGCTCATATCGCCACTGCCTACTGCTATCTGAGAGATGCCAACTGACTAAAAACTTGTTTGAAAACTGATTTATTTTGCATACGCAGCAGTATTCTTCCCTTTTTGGTGAACTTTCAGAACATTGCCTCGAGCAAATACAGATTTCTTCTAAAATTCATCTTTTGGCACAAGGTCCTCCCTTAACCAGACTGCATTAGATTTTCAAGATTATAAATCTTGTCTGGTTCTGCTGACTACACATAAGCTTATTGTGAATATATTTTAGAGCCTGTGCCTCCTGCACTCCAGAAATCCTATAATTAGGGCCAACTCATTTTCTGAGATCATTTCTGCTATTCTATCTGAGAAAAGAAACGTTACATATTTTGCACGTTTCTGGGGAACAAGCTTTTTATTTTGAACTTAAAGTCTTTAAAAAGTTGAGGAACAACGGAGAGAAAATCTTAACAGCTAACCCATATGAGGGGAAATAATTGAAATGTTAAACATCTGATTTTGTCAGAAAATAGATGTTATAACTAGAAACAACTTCAGATTTTTTATTATAATTACTATAAAAATCTCAGCAGAAAAAGCCAGTGGAGTCAACGTTCCTGGGAGCTTCAAAAACAGTTTGATGAAAGTCTGTTCTCAGCCTTGATCTGAGCTAGAGGAAAATGTAGTAATTGTGTTCGAGATAAGAAATGAACATTAAATCCCAAAATGTTTAAATGTACAAGTTGTTTCTGGGTGAGGAAACTTGTTTATGAATTTTGTTTGGGGTGGGTTTTTTCTTTTAGTAAAATATAATCCAAAATGAACTCTGCAAAAGGCCTAGCAAAAGTTTTATATTATATCAGCATTCAGCTGTTTAGTAAAAACACACACAAACATAAAACAATGGCAGACTGTTTTTTCTGACGATGAATACTGGAATTTATATTTCACAAGATGTTCTTTTCCAACTCCACCTTCTTTCACTCTGTTCAGAGTAGAGTGTTCAAGCAGAAGCCATATTAACTGCGACCCGGGGCAGCTCAACAAACCACAGATGTGAGAAATAGATTTCCTTATTGTATCACCTCCATGTGGCATTTAATTAAGTTGGGCCAGATCTGAGCACATCCAAACTTGGTAATTTTCCAGACCTAGGTTATGCTATTTTTCAATGGCAAAATAGAAAATGGCCAGGGAAAGGATAAAGAAGGGAGAGAAAGAAAGGAAGGACAAAAAACTGGAAGAAGAAAAAAATCCAGAAAATGTTTCCAAAACTAGAATTTTTTTCTTTATATATATATTTGTTATTTTGGGGAAAAAGAACATTTTTGAGAAAATGAAAATTTTCCAGACAACTTTTTGTTTTTTTAAAAAAAGGCAATTTTTCACACACAAAAAAGTTTCTGAACAAAATATTTCAAGCAGCTATTGTGATTATACATGGTATAAATGGCCCCACAGTCTAAAGAGGAGCAAAACAATTCTGGAAAGTGCTAATCTCCTCCAACTGTGTTTGCAGAATGTTATAAACCAGTGTTTGATACTTAGGCCTTGATAGTTTAAGAGAGCTAGCTATGTACTGTAAGAAAACTGTTCTTAGTCTGGCTAAAAGCTGGGAAAATGATAGGATCACTGTTTACTCGATCCCTCAAAAGCTAATCAGAACACAGCAAGTGAGAAGTGACATGGAAGGATGTAATAACAATTGGCAGCAGCACTAATACAAAGCACAGGCAAGTGACGCCAGGATTCAGGAGGTAACATGAAAATGGGAACTGGGATTGGAGAGAGCTTTGGGGGGCTTTTAGCAGAATGATACTGTAGTGAATGGACTTATTGGCAATCAGGGCTGGTGCAACCACTAGGTAAACTAGGTGGCTGCCTAGGGCGCCAAGTGGTTGAGGGCAGACAAAAACGCACTCCGGGGCAGCGGTGGAGTGGAGATGAGCTAGGGCAGGGAGGCACGGGGAGGGCCGCCTGCAGCAAGTGGGGGGGGGCGGCACGGCACACAGGGGAACCGCTCCCCGCCCCAGCTCACCTCTGCTCTGCCTCCTCCCCGAGCACGCTGCCCCGCTCTGCTTCTCTCCCTCCAGGCTTGTGGCACCAAACAGCTGATTGGCGCCGCAAGCCTGGGAGGCAGGAGAAGTGGAGCAGCGACGGCGTACTCGGGGAGGAGGCGGAGCAGAGGTGAGCTGGGGTGAGGAGCTGCCACACTGCTCCCCTGGCCATGGGGGGGAGCTGCCACAAGGGGGGCGCCTCAGGGCGGAGGGGCAGGAGTTGCCGCAGGGAGGGGGGTGCCTCAGGGCGGAGGGGGGGTGGGGAGCTGCCGCAGGGCTCGGGGAGGGGGCGGAGCAGAGGTGAGCTGGGGTGGGGAGCTGCCGCACGGGTCCCCAGGCCGGGGGGGTTGGGGAGCTGCCAGGGGGGGGGCACCTCAGGTCGAAGGGGCGGGGTGGGGAGCTGCCGCAGGGCTCGGGGAGGGCGCAAGGTGGAAGTTTCGCCTAGGGTGCAAAACATCCTTGCACCGGCCCTGTTGGCAATGCATGTGAACCTGAGTAAAAAAATTAAGGGCCAGAGTTTCAAAGTTCATGACTCAATTGCTTGCATACATCTGCATGCAAATAACATCTGGTGTCTGTTTGCAAATCAGGAATGTGTACACACAAATGTTGAGTCAAATGCTATTTTATAATTTAAAGAGCTTGGTTGACTTCACTCTGAGGGAGTGGGCCCATTCAAAGATAGCAGGTGTTTTTGAAGGAGATTTGGTGGAAAATAGTTTTATACACTGTTTTCTCATGCAATTTAGTTTCAAACTTATTTCACAGAATTCAGAAAACAGGGATGAAAATGATCTATCATGACATAGGTACAGAGACAGATTCTTGAGTATGACATTACTGTCAGTTTACCCCACTCCACTGATATAAACTTGCTTGAAGCCTCGCCTAAGTAACCTAACCATATGAACTAGCCTATCTGTTTGCCTGTGGAGAGCACCCGTAGCATGATCTACACCACCGGCCATTGCAGCAGGTACCATAGCAAAGAAAAGGGGCATGGTCAGAGAAAGGTGGTGTTGGGTGGGCATTCCTCAAGTTACAGGTGCTCTTCTTTTATTATCTATCCATAAGGTGAGTGAAAAAACCAGTGCCATTAGACTAGCACAAAGGTCACTCTATATGACAGCAGAGCTGAAGTTACATAGCAAGAGTCAAAGAGACAGTGGAGAGTCTCCCAGACCAACCCCATTCTGGTATGCTGCCTTCAGATTCCCCCTTCTCTCCAGAGCCCTTCTCCTCTCCTTTTCCAGGACCTCAGAAGGGAAGGAATAGATCAGTAGTGAAGTTTCTTTCTGACAACCATATAGGGTTCATCAATATGGAGATCTTCTAAGCTATGCTTCTCCTCACACCATGATTCTCCCAGCATAAACCCGAAGTCTCTCTTCTTGTCTCTATCTGGATACCTCCATTGCCCCTAGACTGTACCCAACCCCCGCATTTCTTCATTCTCCCTATGCCCTTACCCTATCCTACTTTTCATTGTTGATAATGGTTAATCATAAAATCATCGGACTGGAAGGGACCTCGAGAGGTCATGTAGTCCAGTCCCTTGCACTCATGGCAGGACTAAGTATTACAACACTTCTGCTAATACATCCCAGAATGATGTTCGGTTTTTTGCAACAGTGTTACACTGTTGACTTATATTTAGCTTGTGGTCCACTATGATCCCCTGATCCCTTTCCACAATACTCTTTCCTAGGCAGTCATTTCCCATTTTGTATGTGTGGAACTGATTGTTCCTTCCTAAATGGAGTACTTTGCATTTGTCCTTATTGAATTTCATCCTATTTACTTTAGACAATTTCTCCTGTTTGTCCATATCATTTTGAATTTTAATCCTATCCTCCAAAGCACTTGTAACCCCTCCCAGCTTGGTATCATCTGCAAACGTTATAAGTATACTCACTATGCCATTATCTAAATCATTGATGAAGATATTGAACAGAACCGGACCCAGAACCAATCCCTGCAGGACCCCACTCGTTATACCCTTCCAGCATGACTGTGAACCACTGATAACTACTCTCTGGGAATGGTTTTCCAACCAGATATGCACCCACCTTATAGTAGCTCCATCTAGGTTGCATTTCCCTAGTTTGTTTATGAGAAGGTCATGTGAGACAGTATCAAAAGCTTTACTAAAGTCAAGATATTACACGTCTACCACTTCCCCCCATCCACAAGGCTTGTTACCCTGTCAAAGAAAGCTATCAGATTGGTTTGACAAGATTTGTTCTTGACAAATCCATGCTGACTGTTACTTATCACCTTATTATCTTCTAGATGTTTGCAAATTGATTGCTTAATTATTTGCTTCATTAGCTTTCCAGGTACAGAATTTAAGCTGACTGGTCTGTAATTCCCCAGGTTGTCCTTATTTCCCTTTTTATAGATTGGCACTATATTTGCCCTTTTCCAGTCTTCTGGAATCTCTCCCATCTTCCATGACTTTTCAAAGTTAATGTTGATCTGGGGAGGAAAAAGGGGAGGAAGCAGAGATATGTTGGAGGGACAGCAGGCCAAGAGCTATGGGGGTGTTAAGGAGAGTGGAGGTATGTATGAGTCACCAGGGGTGGCAGAGCTCTCAGGTCTATTAGGGCATTTCCCCAACCCCCTTGACTGCCTGGTGAAGAACTGCATAATTTCACTTGGGTCCAGAGTTGGCACACAGCTTGTCTAAGAGCAGGGAGGGGAACCCTGGGCTGGAATATCGGGAGTTTGACTCTAGTTTATGACAGAGATGGCTCCACCATTTGGAGGGACCAATTTACAGCAACATAGGAATTAACTCAAGAATCACAGTAAAGTGTGTATCATGATGCCTGTTTCATGCAGCACAGCCTCAGCTCCTGTGTTTGGACCATATAGCCCATTATGTTCAATAAACACAGTACAAAAATAAACAATGTACATCTCAGATATTTAGATTATGTCTTGATGAAATATATTGACCTAATATACAAAATGTGTATATTATATTAGTCAGGCTAACATGACTTAGTTTGTTCACTTAATAAAAGTAATTTTTGTCCAATTAGTAGTAATATTGTATTATTTATTTATATACCAGTAGTGCTTCCTACCAAGACTGGGGCCTCATGGTGCTACACATCGTACAGCAATATGGTAAGAGATAGTGCTTGCCCCAAAAAGCAACCAGGGAGGCAACGTTTAAGTGATATTACACCTATCACAACATGAGAAAACATTTGATATTAAAAGAAAGGTCTCATCAACTAATTGTTCAAAGGCTCAAGAGATTCCCAGATAAGCTAGAGATTCCCAGTGCTTACAAAATCTTGTTCCTCTTCATTTGATAAAACTTTTGAACTAGGATGTCTCAAAACTGTCAGAGTCAGTTGGTTTGATTAATACTTCCTCTTTTGGGACATCAGGTAAGTCACAACATACACACTATACTGTAGTGAAGCACAACGCTGTGTGAAAAATTTCACACTGCCTGCCAAACAGGTAAAATTTACAATATATTTTTGCCAGTTTCATGAAAAGGTGAAAATTGTGTCTTATTGCCCATGCAGTTTCACACAATCTGCTATCAGGTACAAAGCCTTTCTTTTTTTGCTAGCAAAGATTTTTTTTTGCTCTTGCAAATCCCCTGTGGCTTACTACTACAATTACTTCTAGATTCAAATTCTTCTATATGACTTTTTAAAAAAAATCACTCTAAAGTGCACTTTGTTTTACATTAGGAACTCATCTCCAACCTTCTAGCTACTTTACTGTTCTGTCCTCCTGCCCCCATTCTATTAATGGTGATGGCCCAGTGAGCCCTATATCTATACCTGGTCCCACAACACAACTACTAATCTTATTCAAGGCCTCAAAGCAAACAACAACATCAACCCTCACTGTAAAAGCAATGGAAAGGCTAAGAATAAGTGTAGGACTTGGGTGAGTTTACTAGAAAGCACAATATTGACTCAAAGGAGGTGTTTTTAAGAAACACGAAGTAGAGAACTGTATTTAGCAGCTAATGGTCCTCAATGACTAGCAGCAATTGACCACAGCTCCCCAGCAGTGGCCAATAGAGTGGCACAGTGAAAAGCATTTTTTAAGATGTGTTTTGCTGCTCTTTAAATCCACATAGTTGTTCTCCATATGCGAAAAGTAATGAATGACTTTTTCAGGCCTAGGAATCAGCTCTAAAATGAGGTTGAATAAAGTTGATTGGTGGTTAAATTCAGCTCTAAGTGACAGGAATTCTGTTCTATTCTATTCAGGTTCTGACACTGCCCCCATCACTAAACTATCTGAGTGCTATGCATGGACACCTTAATCAATGTGACTAGCATGTGTCATGTGTGGCTCTTTATTATTAGTTGTATTACCATAGTGCCTACAAACCCCAGTCATGCACCAGGATCCCGTTGTTCTAGGTGCTGTACAAACACAGAACAAAAAGAGGGTCCCTGCCCCAAAAGGTTTATCATTTAAGTATAAAACGAGAGATTAGATGAATACAGATAGATGTGGAGAGTATAAGAAAATGAGACAATCTAGGTCAGCCCGATAGGCTGTGGTATCAGTGCACCAGTGACCTAAGCACTGTCAAGTATTTTTTGGGTCGCATGATTCTTTCTTTCTACTTTCCTCTCCAGCGGGGGAAATGGTATGTGATTTTGTTTTGCTTTAGTTTATGTAGGAATAATAAACAAGTCTTATTACAAAATACACATTTTTTGTCTGTTCTCTCGCTGACTGGCCCACACAGAAAGAAAACATTCTTGGGGCTGAATACTCCATAGAATGGAAAAGGCAATAATTGTTATGGGTACACACAGATGACGTGCATGAAAAAGGGAACACATCTATATTCTTCCTAGATGTACTCAAAGTGACTTGTAATTTGAAAAGAAATGCAACAAAAAGTAGACATGTCAAACAAAAATGGAGGCATGCTCAGAAGAAAGATCCCCAGTTCAATTCCTCCATGAAAGTCACCTCTGCTGTAATGCAGTAAAAAACTGGCCAATATGGTCTCTGGCAATTTGTTCTGTATTTGAACAGTCCCAAGTACAATGGGATTGAGACCTCTAGATTCTACCACAATACAAATAATCAACAAGAAAATAATCTTACCTATGCAAATTAAAAAACCAGACAGAAGATATAGTGGAAAACTACCCTGGGAAATTCCAGCCCATATGTTTTGCCATCCATTCCAGTGTTACTATGGTGAAAGGTGAATACTCAGAGAACCAATGTCAGAAGGTTCTGATGAAAATAATCCTAGTCAGGGAGAAAGAGGGTGCATAGACTGGAGGATCTCCAAATAATCCAGAGATAGCCAGAGGAAAGCAGTGAATCCATGTGTGCCCAAAATGCAGATCAGGTGTTACAATGGTCCCAAATCCATCTAACATAGCAAAGAGTGAGGAGGAACAATCCCCAAAAGTCATCACTGGGTTCCTGTCAGTATAGATACAGACACTTTTAGTGACATGAGCTATGTACCACCTTGTACATGGTTCAGTGAGAGAAGACAGATGGCTTTCGCTAATCAATGACAATTAAGCTGTGGATCCTACACTAGGTAGGCATAGAATGAAGTGGTTGCCAGTGTAACCCATTTGTACTTTGCCCTACCTCCATGTCCTTGTTTTACTCTGTGTTTACTCTCTGACTTTCTATGGGCACTGGTGAATTTCTATAGGCACACTACCCATTTCTTTCCCGAGTGCAGGCTCATAGCTTTTTACCAAATAATCTTGTGTACACAGTATGCCCTGTTTGGGCCACAGGATCTTCCCCCTTCTGTGCTTTTTAGTGTAGAACAGGCCAATTGGGCCCACTATTTTCCCAATTTACATTACACTGTCCTCTCTCTTTCAGGGGAAAAAGGGGACAGAGATGCTTTGGTACTCAGATCAGCCTCTCTGTCTTCTTCTCTTCCTTTCAATCTATTTGATTCAGTCAAGCCTTGCAGTTGCTTCACATCTCAAAAAAAGCATTCAGAATGAGATTATGGCCTAGTCAGATCTCTTTCTCACTGTTACTTTTTGGTCTCAGCAGCTCCAGTGTCTCCCAAATTTGAAGCAGTCTGAATTTCCCAGAGACTTGTTGGCACAATTCTGAGGATTTTTTTTTATATCTATCTATCTGCATTCCATTGCACATGAAAAGGAAAATTTCAGTCTTGTGCTGGAGAAACGGCATAATGGCCAAATGGCAGGTTGGGTTGCAAGGGTTTTCTTGTCAGAATTGTGTACTTTCAGGCCCCTGTAGCTCTAGCCCTTGCTTTTGTAGAAGAAGATGAGGCTGTTGCAAACAGATTGTATTGGGAGTTTTATAAATATGGCAAATACAAGATTTGTACGTTATGGTGGCATGTTTTTTTTAAAGGCTTAATTCTCTTGAAAAGATGTAAAATCTCTTGGGCAAGTTTTCATGCTTAGTAAAATTATGTACTCTGTGCTGAATACTTTAAGAATGCACAGGAGAAAGGGGCCTGGATTTACAGTACATGGGACAAATTTACACTAGCACAACCCATGGTAGTTTGTGAGGTTTTAGAGGGAACTTGCCTGGCATGCATATGGAACAACATTACCTTATGTGGGTGTCTGATGCAGGGTTCTACTCAGAGAAAATGTAAATAAGATGATGTACACATTGTGTTATGTAAAATGGAGAAACAAAGAAAACTGATTGGAATCTCTTTTAGCTAAGTGTTTGCATGATGGGGTTCTAAACTTGTTGCAAGTAACATGTTAAAGGTTTTGTAGTTAGGATTTTGCTTACTGGAACCCCCTGAAGTCAATGGGGTTACATGAGTGTAACTAAAAAGGGAGTTTGGCACTGCCCAATGGATTATACCATTACTTACAAAAAAAATCAAACACCTGAAATGTGTCTATGGTGGACAGACTGAGTATTTCTGCCACCTGACCTACCTCTGAAATTTTGGGCACTACCAATTGAATCTTGCCATTATTAAACATACTACCTCTGAGGACTAGGCCAGATCCTCAGCTGGTGTAAATCAGCATGATTCCATGGACTTCAAAGATACCATCTTCTCCTCCTAGAAATGAACAGGAAATAATTGTGTTAACTGTATGTTATCTGCTGGAAAATGTGACCATTGTACTTCCAAAAAGTGTTTCTTCTGAGCATGAATAAATATTTCGTGGCTTCTCGCTGTTCAAGGTACTTGAGGTAAGCATAAGTATTACTTAGGAAATGTTAGCTATACCTAGTGGCATCCATCTTGATCATTTACTCCACTTAAGAGACATGGGCCATATCCATCAAAGTCAATAAAGCTATGCCAATATACAATAGATGGGGCACTGGCCCAGTGTCTACAACTTGTTCACTATAGTATCCATTTTATAAATGCTTGGAGCAGGAAGCCCAAAAATGTGGACTGATAAAGGTATGTCCTTTTATTGGTATCAGTTGTAACGAATCATTATTTCCTGGTGGCAATTAATCATCATGTCATTCTATACTGAATGAATTCCAATCAGTTACAAGTGATTGCACATCACTCTGCATCAATCAGGAAGGATAATTCTTGATGTGATAAGAAGCTGAGGTGATGTCAATTACAGTTTGTTGATATTCTTTGATTGCATATTCTTTACAAATACTACAGCACCTGAATTAAACTGTTTAGAGTAACCTGGTTGTTCTACATTTCACAGATGAATGTAGAAGAAAAATTGTTAAGAGTGAATCAGAAGTGGTAAAAACCTGACATATACATTGCATAATCATCCTTTAGCAATAACACATGTTCCAATATGCAACAGAAATTACATCATCTAGAGAGGTAGAAAGGGTACAAACCTGTGGAGAATGTGGGAAATATTTGTATCATTTTTTATAAATTATAAAATGGCTATTAATGTCAATGGCTATTAGCCAGGATGGGCAGGGATGGTGCCCCTAGCCTCTATTTGCCAGAAGCTGGAAATGGGCAACAGAGGATGGATCACTTGATGATTACCTGTTCTGTTCATTTCCTCTGAAATACCTGGCTTTGGCCACTGTTGGAAGGCAAGATGCTGGGCTAGATGGACCTTTGGTCTGACTCAGTAATGGCCATACTCATTCTTATGTTCTTATAAATATCAGGTGCAATTTCGTTTACTTGCTCAATTTTTCCCTACTACCTACCTGGACTCAAAGGGTTAAGTCAGACTTGAGCTGTAGCCTGGCCATATGCAGGGGATATAGACAATTATTTTTGGTAAGCCATATTCCAAAGACAATACATGTGTGAATTCCTTTGAAGTTTCACCATCAATTTGAAGTCTGGCTGGCGATGCCAGGAGAGGGGGAAAGCCCCTTTAGGAAGAGGAATAAACCAGTTCTGCCCACACCAACGGCAGATGAAAGGACTTGGAGGGGAGAAACCGTGGAGGGAAATCAGAAACTAAGACATTTGAGCTGGATAAAAGGTGGCACACAGGCAAAAGGAGGACTCAGAGAGGCAGGCACTGCAGGCAATCTCTCTCTCCTACGCAGTGCAAGGCAGATGGCTGCCTGGGCTAAGCAGGGTCTGCTTAACTAAACAAGGAGAAGTTAAAGGTTAGGAAAGATTTAAGAATATAGAACTTTATTGTTTTTGACCTTTGCTCTGTGTGCTATATCCTTTTGGATGAATAAATAATGTTTTGTTGGAAGAAGCTGCTTTTGAGTCTTTTTATTCAGCTCCCTGGCTACAGGAGGAAAAGAGCTTAGATGGGCTTTGGCCTGTCAGGTAAACACTGCTGATAAACAGTGGGGCTGCTACACAGAGATCCAGTCTAAGAGTACATCTGTACTACCTGCCAGATCGGCGGGTAGTGTTCGATGTATCGGGGATCGATTTATCGCGTCTCGTCTAGACGCAATAAATTGATCCCTGAATCGACGCCTGTACTCCACCTCGGCAGGAGGAGTAAGCGGAGTCGACGGGGGAGCCGCGGCGGTCGACTCGCCGCCGTGAGGACGTCCAGGTAAGTCGAACTAAGATACTTCGACTTCAGCTACACTTAGTTCGAACCTCCCCCCCAGTGTAGCCCAGGCCTAAGAGTGGTAAGACTGGATGGTTCCATCTAGGGAGGAGTGAAGATAGCAAAACCGGTCTCCAAAGAGATGCACTCAGAAGGGACTAAAAGGGGATCTAAAGTGCAGCTTACCCTGTAACCGTCAGGTAACCAAATGATAGAAACAACACATATGGGTAGCACTGTGAGATCTACATGAGTGGTTAGTCTATAGAAAGGAAGTTTTGAGCCAAAGCTAAATCCAGATTGATTGCTTTTAGAACCAGAAATGTATGTATAAAATGTATGTATAAATGGGTTGCCCCAAAATAATGCCCCCTTATTCTATAGGGGTCTGTCTGCCATTTTCTTTCTCCATAGTACAGCCATAATGCTGAGAGAACCCAGATGTAAGTAAATTTAAAACAAGAAAAAAGAGAAAGAAAAGACATGCAGAAGGGACTAAGAGATGGCATATTCTGGGATCAAGTATGCACCTTAAGTTAAAAGTAACAACTCTGTAAAGAGAAAGTAAATTGTAAGAATAAATTGGGGATGGGGAAAAAACAAAAAATGTCTTTAATGGAGTTTAGTGGAGTTTGTAGGGACAAGGGACATTTGAAGCTACTCACAGATGGGACTTTGTCAGTATAGTATGGAATAGTTGGTCCATCTCTCATTTTGAGGCAGTAGGACATGAATGCAGGCTTGATACAATAATTTAAATGCAAAATAACTTGTCTAATAAGATGATGTGACACTTTTAAAGGTTTAATGATAATTAAGCCAAACCTTTATTACTCATGTTGGCTGACTATGGTATCCCGTGGTAACTATTTGCAAAATAGTAAGAGACAACTCTGGTATTCCTGCCAAGATTCTTATTCTTTCCTTCTCTCTGTTTCCTAGGAATCTCATGGAACTTTCATGAGCACAGCTCCCACTGAAGTTCATGAGAATTGCATGTGCACAGTGGAAAGGACAATCAGGTTCCTAATGGCTAAGAACTTGATTATACTCTTTGTATAAGTAGGGGCATTGCCAGCAGATTGAGGGATGTGATCATTCCCCTCTATTCGACATTGGTGAGGCCTCATCTGGAGTACTGTGTCCAGTTTTGGGCCCCACACTAAAGAAGGATGTGGAAAAATTGGAAAGAGTCCAGCAGAGAGCAACAAAAATGATTAGGGGGCTGGAGCACATGACTTATGAGGAGAGGCTGAGGGAACTGGGATTGTTTAGTCTGCAGAAGAGAAGAATGAGGAGGGATTTGATAGCTGCTTTCAACTACCTGAAAGGGGGTTTCAAAGAGGATGGATCTAGACT